>NC_134558.1:28896264-30114676 GCF_025594145.1 Primulina tabacum | reverse complement strand
CTAGATGGAATGGATCGGCCACCTCACCCAAACATGCACCAACAAATCATTTGATATCAAACTAGAATTCAAAATTCAAAAGAATGGTAGACTTGGTCACCCTTTGTATCCCTTTATTATGGGATCTGTGAGGCCCGGGCCGAAGAAGGAGGGGGGTGATCGCCGGTGCCATCAGTTGCACGGACAATGAGCGGCTCCTGGCAGGCTTCTAGGTGGAGGGAACATGAATGAACCGACCCACACGGGAATGAGGGATTCTGAGACTGTTCAATGTAATGGACTGTACAGTTGAAGAGGGCTTAAAAGATTTGATTTGTACTACTCATATCACGAAGGTGCATCTTCTTTTCGGTAGCTCATCAATAAGAACTTCAAAGTTAAGCGTGCTTGACTTGGGACAATTTTGGGATGGGTGACCTCCTGGGAAGTTTCCCAGGGGTGTGTGAGTGAGGACAAAGCACGCTGGAAAGACTCGTCTTGATACAGTGAGGACAGTCGTCGAATCTGGGCGTTACATTATGTCTACAACAATTTTGTAGACTGGACAAAATAATCTCGCCTTAATAAAAAAATCAAAAATATTTTCTGATGTGGAAGCTCAGTCTAGGCTAGCACCACAGAGCATACTCATAATTTTAAGAAATTTTAAACCAAGACTCTGATACTACTTGTTGGTCCCACGTGCGAAATTTGAGATAATAAAACCCGAAAATAAAGAATAAACTGGACACCGAGATTTACGTGGAAAACCCCTAAAAATTATTAGGGTAAAAACCACGGGCAAGATGAAAAGAATTCCACTATAATATTTTGTGGTGTACAACTCACTCACTGTATTTCCAAAGAGAACACACTCTCTTAATATAGGAGAACATATAGAACTAAGCACTCAAATACTATAAGATGAGAGAAAACTCGAAGAAGAGATGATTTCAGAATGAAGGGTGAGCTCTATTTATAAAGTCCCTTGTCCGTGTGAAAACGCGTATAAAAACGTGTTTTTTCTCTGAATTTTCCGAGTCAAATAATGTCAACCCCACGTTTTTTTTCGTCTTCAAATTATTTAGTCAAATTAATGCACCACAGGAAATGCATTAAGTGCATTTCCTATTTGCCGACACCATGTTGGGTGCAATAATTTTCCTTGCTTGGTAGAGTAATCGAACCGTAGTGCTTAAACTGATGTGGTTTAAAAGATTTGAGTTACAATTACCATCAACTATAACTTTTTGTAAAATGACAAGCTATTTCTAAAAGATTAAGATATTTTATTAAAAAAAAAAAGAAAACTTGAACAAATTAACATACATAACTAATTTAATTTACGATAATTTACTTACAATCATTCTAATATGTAATCAAATAAAAGTTTTAATTATCCCTATCTATTGTCAATTGCTATTTTTTAAAATATAAAGACCTCATGCACTAATTATTTGTGGAGCTTAAAATTTAAAATGGATTATCCCATAAGATCAAATTGAACTCAACGGAAATTCTTGGTCTGATTTGACTATTAATACTTCATAGTTTAGCAGTTTCTTTAGATGGTTTAACGGATGAGACAAATTAATTATGTTCATATGTAAAATTAAGTAATATTTATGTCATAAAAAATAATATTTTTTCATGGATTACCAAATATGAGATATGCCTAGTAAAATCATCTCATAAAGATTTTTGTGTTGTTGTCGAAATTTCGTAAAACTATGAAATATTATTTTATTCAAATACTTATCAAAAACCGAATTAAACCGTAACCGAAGGACCGGTCATACTATCTATATATAAAAGCAGAGTTTTTGTCAAAAATAGTAATTTCTCGCCAAAATGTCATTTCTAAAAAAGGAAAATATATCATGAATATTGAAATATGTGTACTGCAATAAATGATCATTTCAATTATTGTTTGCATTGATTATATCAATTCATTTAGTACAAATTTGAATTTAATTCATTTTTATATTAATTCAAATATAATTATGTATTATAGTTTTTCTTTTTTTTTTTATTCAAATTGAAACTAAACTCAATTGAAAACATAAAGTATATTAAAAATTTTGTATTGATTATATCAACCAATTTAATTAAAAAATGTACAAATAAATTTAAAATACAAATGATTACAATGTTCAGTATCACTCATGAGGTAAATCATTCAAAAATACATTTGTTATTTTAATAATTTCCTGCCCAAATTACTTGCTAAAAAGAAATATAATATTTAATTAGTTTATCTAATTTTTCTAAAAATAAAATTGGTTGAATGTTAAAAGTTATCACTACAACAAGGTTTTCCAATGGACATTAAATTACCATTTAATAACCATAAATTTTTTTATATCCCAAATGCGTATTATTTCGAAATTACCTTAATTTGAAATAATTAATGCATTGTAGTTTTCTTCCAAAACCATATGTATATTGTATATCTTAAATTTTCTTCTTAAAAATTTAAATAAGAGAACACAAGAAAATTAAATATATAGATTCAAAAGAGTTTCAAATTGACATTAAATTACTCTAAATAAACATGTATATTACCCTCGATAATCAGATATGTTTGACACCCAATGCATGCAATTCGAGATTTCCATAATTTGAAATAGTTAATGTATGGTACAATTCTGTCAAAAGAATCTAATGTATAATTTTTGTTCATTGGGATGTCTTATTTGAATTTTAAATTATAAATATTGCAATACTGCATATTATATTAGAAACCAATTTTATTCTATTTATCTTACTAAATTTATCTACTCCAAAATTGAATTTTTAAATGACTTCTCTTTTCAGCACCATATATGAGTTGAATCCTTCCAAGATGTAATGTTCGTTTAAATTTAGATTTGTTCGTTGTTATGAACTGCCTACATATAGAAACAACTAGAACAACGAGATATTAAGTTTGAAATCTGTCTTTCATGATCGAGAAGTAAAAAATATTATTTTTTTATTTGTATAAAATTTTAATTATTACGTATTACTAATGTGATAATTTTATTTTATATTACAAAGTTCACGGATACATGATGGTATAAAATGTCCCGTGATGGAAATGATTAAACTAATTCTAAGAAAGTACGCATCTTATTAGAAGACAATTATAAAATTTATTGACATTGTTTTGGAATACACATAGTAAATATTAAAAATAAATTTTCTGATTTATACATAATTTACTTATGATATGTGTTTCATTTTTCTTTTGAAATAATAGGCTGTTGTGTATATTATAAAGAGATTTTTGTAGATTAAAATCACAACTTATTTGGATAAAATATTGATGAAACAATTATTGTTATCATTGAAATGTGTCAAACACGTGTCATGTCACAAAATTGTGTGTGAATGTGGATTTAGACGAAATTACTGAATTTTTAAACAAATATTTCTCATTAATTCTATTGAATGTGATTTAAAAATATTTTTTTTATCACATGTTAAAAAATAATATATAGCTTCTTGAAATTAAAGAATTAAATATGTATTAAGGTTGGTCGACATCAATACACTAAACCGATAAGCATCGTGTCATTGCCTTTAGGCTAACACAATCTAAAATTTTGCTATATGATAGTAATTATTAGTCAAAAAAATTAATCGACATGCGGTTGTATTTCAAGAAAATTTTTTTAAAATCAACCAAAAAATAGTTTTTTTATTTTTATTGTTTTATAATTATATTATTTTTTTCAATTTAAATATCTATTCATTTTCTACTAATTTTTAATAATATTATCACGTGTGATACACGGGTTAGATATTAGCTTGCAGTGAAAATGAACTTATCCCTCGTAAAAAGTAGAAGAAAACAAGCCCATCGCCATAGCCAGCGAGAAGGGAATGTTGAAGCATTACTAGTGGAAGTAAACATGGCCGCATTAGCCGCACCGTTATCTCCAACTCCACTCTCTCTCATTCTCGACCATAAATCTCTTCAATTCGTCTCCCCCAAGTGCTCGTTTTCTCCATTGTTAACCTCTGCACTTGAATCTCCAACAAACCATTCTTCGAGAAGAAGATCCATAACCTCGGCTTTCCAACGCAGTTCCTCAAAAACCCACCAAAAGTTGGAGGACTATGCGCAACTGGTGGGATCTTTTCTCTTTCAGAAGCAATCCCAGATGCTATTCCTGAAGAAATAGTTCCCACGAGCGATGATGGAGTTTCCACCGTCATATCAGGTCTTCTTTTCGTCGCCTTCATTGGCTTATCCGTTTCTTACAATAGGGGTATGATTTTCACTTCCAAGATCTTACGATTTTGTTGTTGAATTCACTTGTTTTGGTCAAAAGTTTCATCTTGGCAAGTGGATTGTAGTTTTAATTTCTGAATGAATGGATGGAGGGTTTGTGGTTGTCAGATCGTCTACATAGCTGTGACCAGATTTCTTGCAGAAGAGGGAGAGGGAGAAGTTTGAGAAAGAAGAGGCTGCTCAGAAGAAGAAAAATGGTAAGAGGAGGAAAATTGGAGCCAGAGCTAGAGCCGGGCCTAGGGGATTTGGGCAGAAGATTGAAGAAGGCGATGATGATAATGATGCAGTTGCAGCAGATTGAAAATATTTTGCAGAGATTTCTTTTTGGGTTTGGTTTCGGTATATTTTGTTTCCATTAAGTAGTCGTGCACATGTCTCTTTTGTTGATTGTTCATCTTTGTGAGATAATGTGAATCAAAGTAAATTGCAAGGCAACAACCATTCATTTTCTCCTTTGTTCACCAATACTGACAATCTTATAGCATATCTTACTTCTGTGCCTGAAATAATTTTCGGTTTGCATCTACATTTTAGAATCTTATGCTTCGGAAGATCTTGCTTCGATGAGGCGAGGTCTTACGCGTGGGATTCGGAACAGTTGTGCCCCTTAAGTAAGGATATTAGCACTTGCATCAACAATGAGTTAGGACTTGATGAGTTACTAGTTAACGATAAAACTATAACAACATGTTGTAAACTTTTGCTTCTTCGTTAAAAGAATTAAAGTATTAAGTTTTTCTCCTTTACTATGAAGTCTAATCATTCACTCTGTAATATGTTATCAACAGAAATGTGAGTGCACTGAGACTCAAGGGAAGTGAGTTTACGTTAAGAAAACTCTTTGATTCCATCTTATTAGGAAGGCCTCCAAGAGCTATGAACCAAGGATACACTGCTGACTGGAATTTGAAATGTTAATGTCAGTTCTACTTAATCCTAAAGTTTGTTTTGGTTTATTTTGATACTTCATTGGTTTAGAATCAAGTAGGAGCCTACGTTGAAGAAGATTTTACTCATTTCGTGACCAAATGACTTCGACCTTTTGTTTTTTAATCTTTAATATATTCCAGACATTGCGTCTCCAGTCCGTTTGGGAGTACTGAAACTAGCCAAGTACACAGCATACTGAAGATTGAAAAACTTTCCATCCTCTGACAAGCTTGTGGACTAGATTCCAAACTGCCCAAGACTGATTCTTGAAAGAAATGAAGATAGGTTTGGCAATAGTGAAAAAACATTTGGTTCTATTTATTGATTCAGTCAAGTTGTCTTGAGAATTCATGGAAACATGCACAAGGGCATCTACAGAGGTTGCTCTTTCTCAGATTTCTGAGAAAATGTGCAGGAACAGGCAAGATGTTTTGATTTGTGAAAACACTTCTTAAAACCAGGTGATTTCCTATACAAATTGTCCGTTTCTGCCCCCTCCTCCACTCCCACAATAAACAAAAAAATTGATTCTGCCGCTGCTGAAGACAATATTGTTGGACTCGCCCCACGCCGGAGCAGCCCGAATGACCTTCAATCCCAGAGTTTAGGGCACCATATACAGTTTCAAGAAACAAGAAACAATGGATCACTATAATGATAACATTCCATGCAACATTATTGTGTTCATATGCAAAACAAATTATGTACATTTTGATTTCGGATTCACACATCCCTTTTCGGCAGTTGTTTCAGAGTAGTGGGATTAAAATGAATTCTTAACAACAATATCCAGATTGCCAGTGGAGAAAGCCACCATATCTAGAATAGGTCAACTTCCACACAAGTACGGATCCAAAAACCTAACTCCCCAGAAGCCACACATGAACCCATTATATCAGAATAAACATGCACACTGAGGTTTTAATACTAAGCAATGAAATATATAATAGAGAAATTTGAAGGGCTTAACATATACTTTGGCCAAGTAAGAAAATTGTTATAGTACGTACCATACACGGCATCGCTCGGCCTTAAACCTAGAAAACCAATTTAATGTTTTTGTACAGTAACGTAGCGCAACTGTAAACTACCTCACCTGTTTTTTTATTATATTACACCCTCAGCACTTGTAACTCTTCTCTACGGGGCATCAGGAATATTAGACATCTGAGCCTCAGCTTACTAGACTCTATGTATATAAACTTACGAACTAAACAATGTACATTTTTAGTACAGGCATTAACTTTACTTTGCAATCACATCATACCATCTCGAAAGAAAGACGAGAGAGGTAGCTCAAACTAGCCTCGGTTAGCTGTACAACAAAGTTCTCCCTACGACATTTTAAGCCGGATATGTCGACGGATATGCCGACTGCGCAGCAATTCTCCTCTGTAAGAACAAACAAGGCCAGAGTTCATTTCATAGCGGTAAAAGTAGACAGGAATACAGTAAAGTCAGATCATTAAGAAATAAGGAAAAAAATCGCCAGATTTTGAATTCGGCTGGATAAGACTTGACATAGAATACAAATTTATAAAGTTTAGATTTTTATTATTTGTGTTTGAGGTAAAAATACAATAGCAGTTTTATACTTGAGAATAATAGTTAAAAAAACACTTATTTTTAATTTTTTACACAGAAGCGTAAGCTATAAAGCCCTTTAAGCCACTATTTTTAGCTTCTTGATTTTGACATTTCAATCGCTCTAAAAATTATTACAACATTACCAAACATCAACTCTTGTTATAAAAGGGTATATTTAGAAAAAGCTTGTCCATTAGAATGCATACATCTATTAGTTTATTTTTTTTGGGGTCGGAAGGAATTGCTCCCCACACGTTCACTTCCAAAAAAATTCTCATGTAACATAGCTTGAAGAAGCAGCAATCTTTAGTCCTCTGAAAATGTAAGAAAGAGATCATGTTTGGAGTACCAGAGAATCTAAGTTGATTAACCAAATTGTTTTTAAGGAAAAAAATCATGAAAAATATATTAAAGTTAGGTTATGCAAGCATACCCCCAGCAGCAACTAGTTTCTCTACACGGGCTAAAATGTGCTTCCCATATGTATACTTCTTCAATGCATTCAAATGTACTCTTATTCTTGACATGATATGTTCACCGCTCCTGATCACTACAAGTTTCGAGAACTTTCTGTACAACATAATTTGCAAACTGATCTTTCATCATAGCCTGGTAATGATGAAAAAAGAATGACAAGTAAAAATCATAGCCTGTAATAGAGAAAAAAAAATGACGTGTAAAAATAAGGATTTGGATAAGAATATCGTGAAAAATCACCAGAAAAACCTGCCTTTTCTCATGAAAACATTGGATATACCTCAGACTAGCGACATGCCGACATCTAAAAACCCGCCATTCTTGCACAGGAAAAATATCGACTCTCTCAATTTTCACTAATTAGATTTAAGATTTATTTTTCATCGCTTTCATAATCATAATCCCTACTAAGAAGCCCATGATTTATAGCACAATCAAATAGCATATCATTTGACAGTTTTATGGTTGTAATCATATATAAGATAGACGTAAAACAAGCAAACTTATAAAGAACGAATTTACTTCGTATAATAAAAATATAGCAACTAAACGCAACTTCATTTAACTAGCAATTTGCACAAATATCGCAACATTCACAAATATGTGGTTTAGCATAAGATTACAGAAAAAACAGAAGAAGGTGGTATATGATCCTTTATTATTAGAAGTTGAAACTATTCAAAAAATTACCCAGACAAGAAACAAGTGATACACTCCTCATCGCACATGAAATATAACGCGCATCCCCACTCAGAAAAAAACATTCCAGTGTGATTACCATCAATTACCTTCAAATTTAATTGATAAGCAATAAAAAAAGAGTGGTCATCAGACCGACAGTTTTCCAGTTTATTCCTTCCCAACTTCCTTTCCTTCGCCATCAACAAATGACAGAAAAAGTTGAACAGAAGTTGGTTCTATCGTCGCTTCTATCGTTAACATTTGAAAACATTACAGCCTTTTTTTGAAAGCAAACATTTGATATTTTGAATTATTTCCCCCCTTTCCGTACATCTTCATCATTTCCACCAAAAAAACCATCTATGCATCTATCCGGATATGAAATTATTATTGAAAACATAGTTGTCAAATGCGCTCACTTCTGCGCTTAAGCACAAAGCGCCATAAGCACTAGGCCTGCACTTTGGAGTTCTCAGAAGTGAATGCTTCGTCCCAAAGCGCAAAGCGCGCTTAATTGCGCTTGAGAGAAAAGTGCTCAATTTTTTTTTAACTTCTGCATAGTGAGAAATCGAACTTTTAAACTCGCCCTTCTCGGCCTTCTCCTTTGGTAAGAATCTTCTCTTCTTTATATTAATATTTGTTTTGTTTACATTTTTTTCAATTTATGGATTGATTATTATGATTTTTCAGTAGGTTAATTATCAATCATGCAAGATTCTAAAATTCGCTATGTGTGAGTCGGGCGCCAAAACCAGTGCCTAGGCTGGAGCTAAGCGGATTCCACAGTATCAACATAATAAATTAAATACTATAACTCTAATACAGTAACATCAAATTTAAAATGCGTTCAAACTCATACAACTGGTAGAATATCACATATTTACTTCTCCATTATTTCAAATTCTTTGTCAATCGACACAAATTCAATATCATCGTTGTGGTCTCCCTCTTCTTCTTCAGACGTAATATCACCCTCGTGAAGTTCTCACTCTAGATCGCAGATGAATATGAAATTTGATGTGTTAGGGTAAGCCAACAAATCGTATTTCTTATTGGACTTTGGTTTAGTGCTTATAAAAAATTACATTCCATCTTTTAAATCGGGCTTTTAATAACATTAAAAAAAAAAAACAAAACTAAGACTTAAAAATCTTTACAGCCTGAGGATATTTTTGCTTACAGTCAGGCCTAAGTATTGGATATCCATATACCAATATAATTAGTATTCGCAGGACAAATCACTTCTATAGAAGGAATATAAATTACAGATCTGAACACCAAATATTTGGTACGCCTTAACAAATTGTCAACTAATTATAAGTTTATAACTACACATGTTATATTTTCCTCAGTTCCCAAACCAAGGAACTGCCACAAAAATACAATCTCAAACCCCTTCAAACATCATTATCATAAAATCTTGCTGTGGAAAGTGAGAAATACTCTCAAAGACTTATGGTTGACTGACTTGACTCACTGAAATTAAATTTGGAGAAACTAAAACTAGTACCTGAAGAGGCTCATTTTCATCTGTTGTTCCCAGCATCTCGTTCACCAACAGTTGGCGTTCGTTTTGATCTCCAAAAGTCAAGCATTTCTCAACAACATTTGACGCAAACTTCTGCTGGCTCATTTGAACTATATTTCCAGCCAGTTCCTGAATTATGGTCGATCGCATCGTGTGGTTTTCCATGCTCCAGCACATGCTATTAGATTACAAAAACTAATTTTTGTTAACTGCGATTAAAAAAAGGAGCAAATAAATGTATCTACAGCAGCGAGAGTGCAATATTAGAGCATGAATAAAAGGTAATAGATTGCCCATTCAAACTCATTAGACATAAATTACTAATTAAATTTTATTTCTTCTTCAGTCAACATTATTTTTGCCTGTCCTTGTTTAGGAGGGGAAAAAAGGTAAAATCAAACATACTTCGGGCACAAAAAAATACAGATACAAGACAAGAACATAAATTTTATGTAAATAGTCTATGAAAATTCACATGGATTTCCAAATTCATAGAAGATTTATGAACCTGAACGACATAATTGCCATACTGATCCTGTGCCAACATGCTTACAGATCCCAGAATCTCGTCCATCACTATTCTTTGCGTATTTCATCACTGCAATGCTCCAGAACGCGCTGCCAAATAAATGTGTACCTCAATCTACACACTTAAGCTACTCAATAAGGTGAAAGCATAAAATTTCAAAACATGCCACAATAATCTAACCTGTATCACTCGACATCCATATGGATGTGTCGCAAGGGTTACAAACTTGGTTAAAAAAAGTAGACACAATAAACTGAATGTGCTCCTCTGGAACACACTCAATGCATTTCTGAATGACATGATTCCCATTTTGATCTCGTACACATCGCATCACGTTCCCATCTAGCTCTCCAACCATCTTTATCTTCTGATCCACATCGACGACCTCAATTGCCTTAATAATCAGACAACATTACGTTTCAATTAGCCGTGACATGCTTACAAAAAATATATAGCAAAGAACGAATAATTGGCCATAAATGATACAGAACTGCTTTTACTTCCATGTCGTGTCTTGGGATTCAATAATTAACCACAGAATAACATAGATATAGATTTTCAGGAGCAATAATTGTTAAAGACAGGGAATTCTGAATGACCTTCTGTATCACCCGACAACCATACATTTGAAGGCTCAAGGTAAGAACATGTCCAAAAAGCTTGCAAGCCAATTCTCTTCTTTGGGTTGCCATTCCATGCTCAAAAAACTGGGAAGACCGTAATATTAGCAGATTATATGAATTAACGAAGTCCAAGCACCAGCTGTGATGAGTAAAGTAGAACAAAAATCATCAACTGTATGAATAACCATGGACTGGTACCTTTTGGATTACATGTTACCGAAAACATCAGTCATCAGTGTAAGAGATTCAGGAAAAATTTCCTGGAAAACCATGTTTTTTTCTTCAGTTGTGGCAGTTTCAAGCTTTTGCTGGATGAACCGGCTCCCGTATTGATCCGCACTAACATGGTCATAAAGATTGACGCATTGAAAAATGCAGATATGAATGAAATAATAATTTGAGGCTATTCAATCAAAAACTTGTACCTGAACTCAACAACATGACCCACAATCTCAGAAAGTTCGAAGCATTTGGCTTTGTTGCTCTTAAACTCCTCCAGTAGAGACGAAGCAAACCTAGTGTCCATGTTATCCAGTGCCATGGATTCATTATACCCCCAGCAACATTCCTCATCCCACCAGCAAATCTCGTGTTGAACTCACCATGCCTCATAGGGCTCCCAGGTCCTCCAGGAGAATTTGGGACCATGGGGTTTGCCAGGGGACTTCCAGGATATGACAATCCAATCCCAAACGCTGGATTTCCATAATAGCCATGAGGACTAGAACCGCTGTTCTTGCCACTTAAGGAGGCACCATACTGTGATTTCTGTGGAGCTACCAAATTGCCAAGATAAGCCTTTTGGAGAAGGTCTATGTAGGAATTACCCATGTAGTTCCTATCCAAAGAGGGATCATAAGAGCTCCAGCTTGTGCAGCAGCATATTCAGCTGTCCTCAAGTATTGCAGATACAAAGGGTCAACAAAAGGTGTTTGCAGCGCACTCCCTGCCATTTGACTTCCCATTCTGCCAAGGTCTGCTCACTGGTTGCAGCATTAAGATTTGATCCTCCAAGAATCCTAGAGTCTAACCCTGGTACAGCCATAGCAGCAGCAGCTGCTGCAGCAGCATTCTCAAACAAAGGAGGATAACTAGAGCTTCCCAGCTGGCCTGAAATTGGACTCATAGGATAGCCACTGATTCCATAATTCGAGAATGATGAATTTGGGCTGCCCAAGTGCTGATACGGGGAATGCACACCAACCCCGCCATTAACTCCAGTATTAGAAGATCCTTTCCCATATGAGGTATTGGAAGGAACACCATTTTCTGCAGCTCAGTATGAAGCGAAGTGTTACTGAGATCTGACCCACCACCATTGTTAAGACCAGTTTCATAATTGGTCATTTTACCCGACTGGGGAACAGAAGACATATTAAATTGCCCAGTTTCAGGTTTCTTGGCATAAGCACGCTGATTCATGCTATTCGGGCCACCCTGAAGATTAAAAGGGTAATTTTTATGATCTGCAACAACTTCGTTCATTCGAGATGAGAAATTGTTCTCCTCGTCTATCACACCATTTGAAAGATTCATGCCGGATAAAGCAGCAACTAGATCTGCAGATTCATTTGTGTGAGAAGATACACCATTAAAGGAGTTTTGGACTGCTGATATTTCTTTTTCAGAATTGCTCACCCTACCTCCTCCAATAGGAGTTAGGCAGGGACTGGGAGCTCTTGTAATGCGTTGAGGATCAGGAGTAGAGCTTCTTGATAAGGATGCCCCAAGAGCTGCAGCATAAGAATAGGACGCAGGAGGTCCAGAATGTGTGTGAAGCAGACGACCCCTGAATATTTAAACTATTGCGTATAGGGTCTAACGATGTCAAATCACGACGCAAATGAGCTAACTCAGCCTCCACTGAATTCTCATCAAATGCATTCCTGCTAGCTGGGCGTGAAAGGTGCCCAGAAACTGGAGTAGTGCGGGTCAAGTCATCCTACAAAGATATCAGGTACTTTAATCAAAGAAAACGTAAAGGGACAGAGGACATGATTTGGAATCACAAAAAGCAACATCAAATCAAAACATATTGCGGAATAGCAATCCTGCCATGTTGGAGGAACCCGAAAATGTATGGGCGTCTGCGTATTAAAGATTCATACATAAAATGCCAGAGAACAATTGTAGCACTTAAGTCCATCAAGTCAAAAATGAACATGAATTTGAAAATGCATCACTTGGTGATTCACATCCATGGCTACTGAAATGGAGAATGTCCAAGTTATTAACAGCAGGATCTAACAAGTTCTTGCAAGCAAAACATTTTATTTGTTTAAGCAAGCGATTTCTAAATCAGCCATCACAACAGTAGGAAAACATGAAAATGAAAAATGAGCCAAAAGAATTAAATTTAAACCGCAAACAATTTGGACTAATGCAGTAAATATGTTTAATGGACAAGTGCTACAAATATGGTACGATGA
This sequence comes from Primulina tabacum, assembly GCF_025594145.1. Lineage (NCBI taxonomy): Eukaryota > Viridiplantae > Streptophyta > Magnoliopsida > Lamiales > Gesneriaceae > Primulina > Primulina tabacum. The sequence continues at coordinate 30,101,634 of NC_134558.1, read as the reverse complement.
TCAACCAACTGGAAAGTGAAACTAATATACATAATATACGTATTTGAAAAAGTTAATTTCAGATGTAAAAATACACTATCATAAAAACGGTATTTCATTCACCATGCCTATGCAAATCTGGTTGCAATTAATGGCAGGTTGAAAATAACAATGAACTATACAATCCGAAAAAATGGAAGACTCCAAACTCTTTAATTAGATCAAACTATCTTATCCAAGTATTTAATGCACACATAAATGGACGTGTAAAAAATAAGAATTCTGATTCTGTCAATAGTCAGTCTGACTCCGTCCAGTCACTCATTCATCTCTGGATTGACATCATCTCAATGAAAACAAAGCATATCCCTTGTAAATAAATTAAATAAGTAGTTGAGAATAGGGAAATCATAGCACATTCACATGATTGACGATAGAATCTCCAGAATATCCTCAAGCATAAAAATCTAGAAGTTGGTATTTCCAACTGCTATTAAAAGGCCACCAAATTCTAGTAACTCACTTGAAACATCTCAGCGATACTCTTCTGCTTGTTACCAAGTCCTAATCCAGGCAAACCAATTAGTCCATCCCCACCCCACTCCACAGCACCGTGCAGTTTTTCCTTCTCACTCTCATCCTCTAGCTTCTTAGAATTGAACCCTGGTGGATTTGAAAACAAATGCCTCCCACCACTCCCACTGTCATTCCTACTATGTACCTTCCTCCTATCCCCAATTGCAGAATTCCCACCTTGCAACCTCTGTGCAAACCGCCAATCTTCTTTGGACATCATAGGAGGCGGCAGCCTCGGGTTCAAGTTGACGTTTGTGTAATAATAAGATAAATAAGCAGGATCAGACCTGAGTTCCTCGTCTGACATGAAACCATCGCCATCTTTACTTCTATCAAAGTCAGCAAAAGATGAATGGCCTCCGCCACCAACATCATGGTTGAACAGCCCACCAACGGCACTCAAAGAGCCCTCAACAGTAGGCGGAGCTGATCCACTCCTATACAAATTCAGCTCCCTTTCACGGTCATCCACCTCCTGTCTCCGCTGTTCACGAAGCAACAAGCCCAACTCCTTCTCCAAATCATCACCAAAGGAACTTCATTGTTTTCTAGCAATGGTCTCCTACCCATATCAGATAACATATTTATCCACAGATCGAAAACCCAAATTGTTCACTTTTTCATCCCACGAAAGGCAGAGACTGACTTTAAGCTGAAGCCGACATCGTACAACCTACAAAGCAATCAAAACAGAAAATTCCATTAATCGAACAATAAAACGAATAAAAAAACCCACGAGCACAAATTAAAACATCGAATCTTTAATCTCATAAAAATCCAGTCTTTTACCTTCAAGACTCACGAAAAACTCCACTCTCGAAGAAGAAACCAAGATCATCAAAGCTTGATGCTGCTCAAACACGCAGGAACTACTTACTTTCACCACAGATTCAAGGCCGGGAAAACAAAACAATCAATCACAAAGCAAGAGCTCATATTTCTTCGCTTCAAGTTTCAAGAAGAGCAGCAATCAGAGTGTTCCAATTGAAACAAACAACAAAAATTCAGCTGAACCCACAAGGGAGTTGGGCGAGGCTTTGTGTACATAGCAGAGTGATGAAAGAGATGGCCCCCAAGAACTTATAAAGAGAGAAGATCAATCTGACGGCGAATTTTTCTTACGAGGACTCCTTTAGGTTTGGTTTTCAAACTACTATTGCCCAAAGAGAGCGTCAGATTTGTATTATTATTACAGGCAACTTCATTTATCTTAACAAAGATTCTTGATTTTATAGCAAGCATGCACACTTAATAATATACAAATAATAACATAAAATATAAATTTCTAGTAATAATAATTATTTATTTCATTACTTATTCTAAATTGAAGAAAAATAATTAATAGAAAGCATAATATACAAAATGGAAAATATTAAAAAAATTAATCTATAATATATTTTTTCGTTAAAATGGTATCAGAAGTTAAAATTACGAGTGATTAACTGAAAAATATATCACAGTCCAAGGTATCTTTCTTAGTATACAAGTCTATAATAATGGTCGTGTGCAACTACATTGCGTCAACATAGTATATTAATCGAGATCGAACTTGTAGTCCAGTTGATTTCATCTTTTGTCTTTAGATTAGGCTAAGGTTCGAATCTCCCTATCCTTTCTACTAAAAAAAACTTAGTATATTTATATGTAAAATAATATAATTTTATCATAATTTTTAACTATATATAATTAATTTATCTTGAATCAAAAAGATATAGCATGAACATAAAAATATTTGTAATTGTATTAAGTATAGAATAACTTTATTGTCTAGTCAGAGAAACCGACATTTATAATTTGTTTTAGTGATAGCATTTTTTTCATATGGATGAGGTATTTAATCAATTCAACTTTATGTTAATTTAAAGATAGCAATATATATTTGTGATTTATATCCACTATAAAATAATAATAATAATAATAACAACAACATAAATATTATATATAGGGATGACAACTTTTCCTACAGGTTTGAGGCCCCGCAGGAAAAACCCGAAACGGGAATAGGGATCCCCGATTTTTTCGGGTTTTGGGTTCGGGTTCGGGTTCGGAGATTTTTTTAAATCCCCGATGTAATTCGGGGTGGGTATGGGATTACTATCCCCATTTCTGAACCCGTCCCGAAAATAATATCGATAATAAAATAATAATATTACTAATATTAGTGATATAATAATATTATTATTTTTTAAAATATTAATAATCTTATTATTATTGATATTAATATTAATATTATCTCTAATAATAATAGATAATAATAAGTTTTGTTTTGAGAAAATCTCCGAATTCATTATCGTCTTACAATATTAATATTTTTGAAACGGGGATAAGGGCGGAGATGAGAAGTTGATCCCCGAAGTTTCGGGTTTGGGGATTCCCCGAACCCGAAAAACGGGGATTGGGGCGGGGATGAGGATGGAATTAGGGGATGGGGATGGGGATGGCAAACCCGCCCCCACCCCGGCTCATTGTCATCCCTAATTATATATATAAAGTGAATAGAATAGATAGGGTTATTTTACATTAATATTATATATATTTGCCTTGGTAAAATAGATTTTTTACCTTATATTTTGGGATAATAGAATCAAGAACATCTATAATTATCGATGTTACTTAATTTTAAAAATTTCGAAACTTTTAATGCTATTTGAAAATAGACACATATCTTTTTTTTTTTTTTAAAGATGCTTATGAATTTTAATTTATAATATTTATTTATCAACAAATCAAACTATATCACATGTCAACACCTAATTCCTCTCTGGCAAACTTGTTGCCAAAATAAAGATAAAGAGTTATTAAATAAGAAACTTATGAAGGAGAGAGTGAAAAAAAAACTCTTGTGAATTTTAATTCTCTTGATTTTGGAACAATCTAAAAATTTATTTGAAACTTAGAAATAACTTCTGATTATTTTTTTTTCGGCTGTAAGTTTTCTCATCTTAATTATATTTTTTTCTCAAAAAAATTCATGGAAGTTGGATGATTATGTGGGTGTTTCTTGATATCCATTTTGTCTTCTTCAATTGATCAAGAGTTTCTTGTCGGAACAAAATGGTAACTTTGAATATAATATGTCATTGGTCTTTTATATTTGAATATATACTTCACAAATTTAGTTTTTAAAAGCTCTCGTTGAAGAAACGCAAGCTACTGCACAAAGAGCTCAATTAATTTTGATGTTGGACTCGAGTCCAAAAATCTCACGATCGAATTCGAGTCAAGATACAATATGTATTTGTTAGATTACATGTCATGCAAGCTAATTTATGATTTGAGGATTTTATCGACTTATGAGTAATATAACAATATTTATTTTAATATAATTTATAATTTATATATATTATGACATTATTTTATCTGTATACTCATATAAGGAACATAGATACATGCTCTGAATATATTAAATTACAATAAATATAAGGTTGTACAAATAATGACAATCATGAAACACATATTTAAGTTATTGTATATTCTGAACAAATTCTTAGTCGATTCAGGACGCTAAAAGAAGGATAAATATCACTAGAGATCAATGCTAGTATATGGGATGTTATTTACCATGTTTCATTTCTAAAGACGTAGAGATATTTGAACATACATGTGTGCGCTCGCTTGATGATTTCACTGAACAACCTACCTAAGACTTTCCAAGTGGTTATCATTCATCGAATTAATATGTTCGTTGTTATGATTGTACACTATTAGTCATTGCGACCAATTACAATAATGAGTCTTTACATGTTAGGGCTGCGCTTTGACTCGTTTATCGACTCCATTAAGTCATTAAGTGGCAAAATTAGTCGCGACACATGTAGGAGTCAGTGCGTTGTAGTCGCGGATTAACCGGCTCGTCTACAGGTGGGGATATCCTATATCATCTGATGACATAATAGTTCATATAATATATGGCCAGAGTATGATATGTGCATTGGGTTAAAGAGGCTCCCTAGTTTCACATGTGAAGCCATTGTTTATATTCAAAGACATATCACATTATTGTCGAATTTATATGCAACTCTCAATGAGACAATGATTGCATATTTGAACATGATATATGAGATGAAAATATTATATTTTACGCTTACCATAATCGATTGGTTTTGCAAGCCCTACTAATAATACCTTGGTAATCATGGAGCTATTTTACAAGACAGTCTCACCATAATTCGATGGATGCAATTAAAAATAAATTTGGATATTCTTATGATCAATGTGTTTATGCATAGAATATGGCCAATTAAGGTAAGCTCATATAAGAGACACGTGTTGTCCCGAATCACAATGAGTTGTGAACCTTCGACCCGTTGTATCCATGAACAATTGAGGATCACACAAGCACTGATTTTCGTGTTCTTGTTGAGATAATCAATTTCAAATAGTTGAATTCGAATATTGAAGTTTGATGTGTTCAAATGTTTTAGCTTTATAAATGAGTTTATGAACAAATTCTATATTTGGATATTTTGAGAGTCAGCGACTACTAAAACAGTACGGAGAGTGCAGATGCTAAACTTTTATGAAATCGTTCCAAAATCAACAGCTGCTAAATATAGAGTAAGTGGAAGGTTGACTTTTGACTCATCGGGCAAAAAATTTGACTTTGAATCATTATGGCAAGCTATTTAAACCTGTCACGTAAGTGATATCTAATTGATGTGATCCATCTGAAATGAGTGAGCCGGGTAAGGAGCTCCGACGGATCAAACCAACAATTTATAGTGTTTGAGAATTTTGAGTGAAGATAATGGCTGAGATTAACACCTGCAAACAAGAAAGTAACTCGTGAATGGGCGCCGGAGGGATGTCCGGCGTGGCCACTCCGATGTTTAAGTCAGCAGGTTGAAGATGATCACAAGCAATATTTTAAAGAAAATATGTATAATGCTTAGAGTTCAAAGATTTTTCAGAATCCTTTAATGACATTAATACCTGCTATTTATAGTAGAGGAAATGGGGTAGGTACCTCGATTTGGCAAGTCGATTGCCCATACTCTAGCTTCTGATGGCTTCTAGGACACTCCAAGCCCAAGTTGTTCTGACAGATTAGACGGCATGTATCAATCATACTCGAGTGTGGTTCAATTCTCGAGGTAACCAGGGTAGTAGAGTTCCCGGCTCGTTGGTATAGAGCCCGGGCTATGATGACTGCCCGGGGAGAGGAGAAGTGCTCGGGATGAGGAGATCTGCCCGCATCCTCAGGAAAATGACTAGCTATTGGCTCTGTTTTGGGCTATCCAAATAACAAACCGGGTTGACGAGGACCTGGATCCTTATGGGGATATCACCACCCATCCCTAAAATAGTCGGGCTAGAGCTTGACTCGCTGTCCCGATCAGTCGTACTTGTTCTTCTGTTGAAACACAACTCGGTATGTGTAAGAGCATCGGGGGCTTTAAATATCCCATATAAGAAATGGGATACCGGGGTCTGATACAACCCGGGCCTTTACTGGGATGCCGGGGCCTCCTATCTCCCGGGCTTTAGATATTGTGTCGTTTAGTATTCTCGAGAAATTAATGTAATGTCATAATGGCGCATGCGTTAGTATTGATACCGCCGAAAATCGTTCGTATTCCGAGGTAATAATGAGCCTGCTTCCTCGATATCCGTACATGTCTTTTCACCTGCATGCACAATTTCCTAGACTCCTTTTGATCGTCCGGTTAGATTCGGATCCACGGTGGAGATTAATTCCTTCCCCTATATATAATAGCCCACCTACCTATTTTCCATCACTCCAGCAATTTATTATCCGAGAAGCGCAATGGCAGGTTTAAGTAGTTCGAAGGCTCCCGATATGGCAGAACAGTTCATGAAAACAGCTCTGGAAAGACGAAAGATAGAGCTGGAGGATGAAGTCTTCCATAAAGTACTTCGATTTTGGGAGGAGCTGCAAGGACTGCAGTTTCTCTATGAGTGCGGAAAAGCTACCACTCCTCGACTGGTAGCAAAGCTGGAGAAATATCGGGAACGCTTGTACGTTGCCGATACAGTGAATCTATTCGAAGATGACTACGTCTTCCAGCTGATGCTTCACAAGGAGAGGAAGCTTTTGACGAACATCACCGACTCCGACAGCTTCCTCAAGACGTCTACTGGAGAAATAAAAAAGTGGATGACCCTGTGGAGGGCTTTTGTAGAGGAGGAATATTTTAATGTAGTCCGCAAAAATTCCTATAAATAAAATGCTCATCCAATTTATTTTTGTTTTTACTTTGTTGCAAGAGTTTAATTCCATCAGATGATATATATGTATCACGAACTGAATAAAATAAATGACCATAACTGAAATGCCGGGACCTAAAGTTCCCCGTGCTTAAAGTAAAGTACCGGGGCCTTAAACCTCCCGGGATATAAAATAAGATGCCGGGGCCTTAAATCTCCCGGGCTATAAAATAAGACGTCGGGGCCTCAAATCTCCCGGGATATAAAATAAGATGTCGGGGCCTTAAATCTCCCGGGATATAAAATAAAGATGCCGGGGCCTCAAATCTCCCGGGATATAAAATAAAGATGACGGGGCCTCAAATCTCCCGGGATATGATGTGGTATCATAATGATGCACGAATCAGCATTAAATTCCCGCCGAAAAAAGTTTCATATTTCGAGATGGGTAAGATTGACGCTTCGATAACCGTACACATCCTTTCGTCTGCCTGGTATAATTTACGAGGTGCATCCAGATCGTCCACGTGTGCCTAAATCAACGGTTGGGATTTAACTCTCCTTCTATAAATAAGGTGGTAGAGACGAAAGGTGATCATTATTTCAATATGTCGAGTTCAAGTGATTCCAGTGCTTGCAGCAGTACAATCACTGACAGTGGTACACCTGCTCCAGCATTAGGCGAAATGCACCCCCAGATAGAGGCTTTGAAGAGGACCATTGAAGAATATATCTGGGTAAAGGTCACGTCTACCTGGCCACTGACCAAGTTCTGTTGCATGCGATGCTGTGGAAGGAATGGCATCAGTTGAACAAGATTTCAACCTCCGAGTCCTTCTCCAATCTTCACATTCGGGAATCGACTGATTGGCTAACTGAATGGCAAGACTATGTAGCCTCAAGAATGGCAGATGTAATACGACATCGATAATTTCTTTAATAAAATCTTAATTATTATACTCTGTTCCTTTAATCTTCTGCAAATAAATCGATGTAAACTAAATAATATATAACCAACTAATGAAATTGAAATGCCAGGACCTAATGTATCCTTAACGTAGAATGAAGTGTCGGGGCTTCGTGTCTCCCGGGCTTTGAATAAAGTGTCGGGGCCTCAAATCTCCTGGGATATAAAATAAGATGCCGGGGCCTCAAATCTCCCGGGATATTAAATAAGATGACGGGGCCTTAAATCTCCCGGGATATAAAATAAAAATGCCGGGGCCTTAAATTTCCCGGGCTATGAATAAAGATGCCGGGGCCTTAAATCTCCCGGGCTATGATGTGGGGTCATAATTACGCGTGCCTTTTTATTCCAACGATCAGGAACGTCTCGCATTCCGAGGAGCCAATAGGTCTGACACTTTAATAATTGCGCGTTCCTTCATATACACGCACAATTTCCCAAGTTTAGTTCAACCGTCCGATTTGATTCAAATTAACGGCGTAGATTGATTCCCTCCCTCTATAAGTATTGGCTGCCCTATTTTTCAAAAATCACTTTCAAAATCAAATCTTCGGCGAAGCTCTTGCAAAATTTTTCCTCGAAGCTCCTTCGTGCCAACAACCTACTTCCGGCGATCTTCTACCACTTTCTTCCTCAAAACTTGTAAGTTTCTCTTTCGAGCTATGTCCAATTCTACCTCTTCTACCTCTGGAGCTATTGCGCGAGGATCTCCTAGTGATGAGTCCGCCGCACTGCGCTCTGACTCCCCTCCGTCTCCCCCCCGCCGTTCTATTACCTTAAAATCCCTCCCAACCAAACCATCTTCTTCAAAACCCTTATCCTCGGGCACTTCCCGAGCTCCTGGAAAGGACAAAGGTAAGGGAAAAACTCGGGCCTCTGATAGGACTTGTTTTTACGTGTTTTTAGTGTTGGTTTTGAGTCGCATTCATGCATCATATTAGTTTGTTTAGTTTAATTTTGCATCTTTTTAGCATTATTTAGCATTTGACTGACCTCGTGTATTTTGTGGTGATTTTGTAGGAATTGAACCAAAGAGTGGGAGAAACTTTGGCATAATGTCGAAGAGGATTCGCTAGGGCGGTCAAAAGTGACCGCCCGAGCGAGCATTGTGGTCTGGCCGAGGATTATTTTGCGCAAGTGTCTCGCTAGGGCGGTCAAAAGTGACCGCCCCAGCGAAACCAGGGATATGCTCGAGGAAGCTTATTCGAGGATCTCTCGCTAGGGCGGTCAAAATATACCGCCCTAGCGAGAAGCGAGATTGAGAAAGATTTGTTTCCAAATTTCTAGGGACTCTATCCTACACCATAACCTAACACACGAGAACAGCAGCCGTTTTTTCATCTTTTATCAGACTTTTCATCATTTTTCTTGGAGAGGAGGCTAGGAGCAAAGGAGATTTCGAAGACCTCGAGATTTCCACGCGTCGTGGCCGTCATCCATCGTCATCTTTAGTATTTTCATTATTCAATATTTTATTTCTTACATTGATTGTTGGTTTTTATCATGAATTTCAGTAGCTAAACTCTAGATTTGTTGGGATTTGAGGGGATCCTACCCCGTACTCGGTGTTTAACATTATTTCTCGACGTTTTTATTAGTGATTTGTTTATGCTATTGTTATTTCTTGTTTCAATCGAAGCCTAGCTAACTTCCTTTGATTATTTCATGTTGTTAATGATTTCGATAGAATAATTAACAATACGATCAAATAGTATAAACCACGGATTCACAATTTTAGTAGATATACGGAATTGGGTACGTGTCGATAATGATAGTTCACCCGAATGAAAGCTAGTGGATTCCATAGAATGTAATGCAATCTTGAACTGTTAAATATTTGAGGACACTTGAGTACTGCATGTTTTTTATTAGTATTAATATAGCTCGACATAGTATATTAATTAGTCTAGGGAATTCCGTCGAACGCACGAGGTAAAAGTCGAGTGTAATTATTTAAACACGAGTGGTAGGTGAACTGATAATTCCCAACAAATTCATTTCTCATTTGATTTAATCCAAATTAATCATTGCGTTCTTGAACACGTTTTCTTTGCATTTTAATTATTTTAATTGTTTACTTTACATTAGTTTAATCATCAACTCAATTTATCGTTGCTAAAGAAATTTTACTTGAAAATAAAAATAGTGTAACGCAGTCCTTGTGGAACGATACTCGTATTCACTTACGTTTATTATAACTTGACTATCGTGCACTTGCGATATTTAAATCGAGCTTTCATTTATAAAATAAATTTTGGGATTATTCACTGTGCAAGTTTTGCTCGATCAAGTTTTTGGCGCCGTTGCCGGGGACTGTTGATTCACAATTTTTTATTTTTCATTTAAATTCTTTAGTATTATTTATTTTATTGTTATTTGATACTCTCATTGTGTTGCAGATTTTTCTTGTGGTGCATGCGAAGATCACTCGAGTTTAAGCTTGAGCCTTTTGACCCCGAGATCGAACGCACAGCTAGACGTCGACTACAGCAGCAAAGAGCGAAGGAAAGAATGGAAGGCGATCAACAAAGAGAGGAGCCAAGGCGTATACCGATGTTGGATTACGCACAGCCGTCTCTTGATGGAGCACGTCCAAGCATCGTAAGACCAGTCATCCGAGCTAATCAGTTTGAGATCAAGCCAGCTATCATTCAGATGATTCAGAACACTGTCCAATTTGGGGGAAGTGCACTTGACGACCCTAATTCTCATATAGCTGACTTTCTTGAAATTTGTGATACTTTTAAGTTTAATGGCATGTCTGATGACGCTGTTTGTTTGCGTTTATTTCCATTTTCACTGAGAGATAAAGCTAAGTCGTGGTTAAACTGTTTGCCTGTAGGGTCTATTACTACATGGGAAGATATGGCAAAGGCGTTCCTGATCAAGTACTTTCCTCCGTCGAAGACTATGAAGCTCAGAGCCGACATTACTACTTTTGCTCAATATGAGCAAGAGTCACTTTACGAGGCATGGGAGCGCTACAAGGACTTGTTGAGGAGATGTCCACACCATGAGCTGCCTCTTGGGTTAGTTGTTCAAATTTTCTACTACGGTCTGCTTACTCCTAAACGTACTATGATAGATGCTGCTGCCTGTGGTAACTTACTGAGAAAGACGGCGGAGGAAGGATATGAGTTATTGGAGGAGATGGCTGCTAGTAGCTATCATCCTCAGTCTGATAGGCAGAGACGAGGTGCTGGAGTTAATCAAGTTAATGATTTGTCGGCAGTTTCAGCACAGTTAGAGGCTTTGAATAGAAAGATTGATGGGATGAGCATGAGTGGGTCGGCTATGCGTCTGCAAGAAATTTTCTGTGATAAGTGTGGGGGTGAGCATGATGTGCAGGATTGCCAAGATGGCAATCCATTCTATGTGCCTGAGGGAGCACCGGTAAAACAAGTGGGATTCCAGAACCGTCCTAGAAATGACCCTTACTCGAACACATATAATCCGGGATGGAGGAATCACCCAAACTTTTCATGGGGAGGTCAAAACAACCAACATCGCCAACAAAGAGGTCCACCATATGTGATGCACCAAGGATTCAAGCCAGAACCGTCTCGGGAGGAGAAGTCCGATTTAGAGCAAATGATGACTAAATTTATTTCTGCAACAGAGACGAGATTTCAGAACCAAGATGCATCCATAAAGGGGTTAGAGAATCAAATTGGACAATTGGCTAAGTTGATTGCTAATAGGGAGCAAGGAACTTTACCAAGCAACACGGAAACTAACCCAAGAGAACATGTGAAGGCGGTGGAATTGCGTAGTGGAAAAACACTCGGGTCTAATGAGGAGAAGACCAAGCACGGTGAGGATGAGGTGAAAAATCGAGGAGGTAAGTCTTCTAACTCTACATCTACACCTATTGCACAGAATAAAATTGTTATCCCTCCACCTGTTCCTGCAGCAATGAAGAAAGCTAAATTAGATGCACAATTTGGTAAATTTCTTGAGATATTTAAAAAATTGCATATTAACATTCCTTTTGCTGATGCTTTATTGAATATGCCAAGTTATGCAAAATTCTTGAAAGATATCTTAGCAAATAAGCGGAAGCTAGAAGATCATATGACGGTGAATTTGACCGAAAATTGCTCCGCTTTAGTTCAAAACAAGATGCCTCCGAAGCAAAAAGATCCAGGGAGTTTCTCGATACCTTGCATTATTGGTGACATTAATTTTCATAAAGCTCTATGTGATCTTGGTGCGAGTATTAATCTGATGCCTTTTTCTGTGTTTAGGAGACTGGGATTAGGTGAACCCAAGCCAACTAGGATGTCGTTGCAGCTGGCTGACAGATCTGTCAAGTATCCACGTGGGATTATCGAAGATGTTCTGGTGAAAGTGGATAAGTTTATTTTTCCTGCAGACTCTGTGGTACTTGACATGGAGGAAGATTTAGAGATGCCTTTAATCCTAGGGAGACCGTTTCTGGCTACAGGGAAAGCACTGATTGATGTTGAGGAGGGGAAATTGAGACTGAGAGTTGGAGAAGAAGAAATTATTTTTGATGTTTTCAATACTCTCAAGCACACAATGCACAATGATAGTTGCTTTCGTATTGATGTCTTGGATTCGCTTGTTTGTGATTTTGTGCAGGATGGATTGAAAGAACCATTGGAGGCCACTCTCACTACTGAAAAGCAGGAGGACGAGCTAGACGAGGAAAAGATGGAGATGGTAGCTCATTTGAATGCCATTCCACCTTGGAGAAAGCAAGTGAGGCTTAGACTAGAGGAATTGGGAGACAGAAAAGATTTAATGCCTCAAAAGTCAAGCCTAGAGGAGCCGCCTACTTTGGAGCTCAAACCATTACCTCCACATCTCAAGTACGTATATCTAGGAGAAAATAATAAATTGCCTGTTATTATTTCCTCTTCTTTGACAGATGATATGGAGAGTAAGCTCTTGGGAGTCCTCAAGGAGCATAAAAGAGCGTTCGCTTGGAAGGTTTCGGACATAAAAGGGATAAGTCCTTCGATCTGCATGCACAAAATTATGATGGAAGATAAATACTCACCTCTAGCACAACCACAAAGGAGACTCAATCCAAAGATGCAAGAGGTAGTAAAAGCTGAAACAATTAAACTTCTGGATGCATGTATTATCTATCCTATCTCTGATAGTGCGTGGGTAAGTCCTGTACAATGTGTGCCTAAAAAGGGTGGGATTACTGTTATTACTAATGAAAAAAATGAGTTGATTCCCACTAGAACTGTTACGGGTTGGCGTGTATGCATAGATTATAGGAAATTGAATGATGCAACCCGTAAAGATCACTTTCCCTTGCCATTTATCAATCAAATGATTGAACGATTAGCAGGTCATGAATTTTATTGCTTTTTAGATGGATACTCGGGATACAATCAAATCACAATTGCACCTGAGGACCAAGAGAAAACCACTTTCACTTGCCCTTATGGTACTTTTGCGTTTAGGCGTATGCCCTTTGGTTTATGCAATGCACCTGCAACATTTCAAAGATGCATGACCGCTATATTTCATGACATGACTGAAAATTTCCTTGAAATCTTTATGGATGACTTTTCTATTTTTGGCTCCTCATTTAATGAATGTTTAGAGAATTTGAACTTGGTGTTAGTTAGATGTGAGGAGAGCAATTTGGTGTTGAATTGGGAGAAGTGTCATTTATGGTTCAAGAGAGGATTGTGTTAGGACACAAGGTTTCGGAGAATGGAATTGAGGTTGACAAAGCCAAGGTGGAAGTAATCAAAAACTTACCCTCACCTTCATCAATAAAAGGAGTTAGAAGTTTCCTAGGGCATGCTGGTTTTTATAGGCGTTTCATTAAAGATTTTTCCAAAATTGCTAAACCTTTATCCTCTTTGTTGATGAAAGATGCTGAATTTAATTTTGATTCTACTTGTCTGCATGCATTCGAGATACTCAAGGAAATCTTGGTGACAGCACCTGTTCTGACTGCCCCTGATTGGGAGCTACCGTTTGAGGTGATGTGCGATGCTAGTGATACAGCTGTTGGTGCGGTGCTGGGTCAAAGGAAGAACAAGGTATTTCATACCATCTACTATGCAAGTAAGACTTTAAATGATGCTCAATTGAATTACGCTACTACTGAAAAGGAATTGCTTGCTATAGTATTTGCTTTCGACAAATTTCATTCATACCTTGTTCTGTCTAAAGCAACTGTGTATACAGATCATTCTGCCCTAAAATACTTGCTTGCTAAGAAAGATGCGAAACCTAGGTTAATTAGGTGGATTTTATTATTGCAAGAATTTGATCTCGAAATTCGAGATAAAAAGGGTGTGGAAAATGTAGTTGCTGACCACCTGTCTAGGCTTGAGCATGTTAGAATTAAGGGCAGTGACGATGATATAGATGACTGGTTTCCTGATGAACAATTGATTGAGGTAAATGCGTATCCTTGGTATGCCGATTTTGCAAATTTTCTTGTCACTGGCACACCTCCACCTAATTTATTGTTTCACCAAAGAAAGAAATTCTTTTCAGACGTGAAATATTATTTTTGGGAGGAACCGTTCTTGTTTAAGATTTGTGCAGACTCCATGATAAGAAGATGTGTGGCGGAGGAGGAAACCAATCAAATTCTGAACCATTGTCATGACCGTGAGGTAGGTGGTCACTTTGGACCCATACGGACGACATCTAAGGTACTTGAATGTGGCTTCTATTGGCCAACTCTTTTTAAGGATGCTCGTTTGTATGTTCTCAATTGTGATAGATGCCAACGCACAGGTAATATTTCCAACCGTCATGAGATGTCTTTAAATAACATTATTGAGTGTGAAATATTTGATGTGTGGGGGATTGATTTTATGGGTCCTTTTCCTGCGTCTTTTGCAAAGAAATTTATTCTGGTGGCAGTGGAGTATGTATCTAAATGGGTGGAGGCAGAGGCTTGTATCACTAATGATGCACAAGTGGTGTTAAAATTTTTGAAGAAACATATTTTTAATCGATTTGGTGCACCACGTGCAATCATAAGTGATGGTGGCACCCATTTTTGCAACAAAATTTTTGATAAACTGTTGGGCAAATATGGTGTCACCCACAAGGTTTCCACTCCATACCATCCCCAAACTAGTGGACAAGTTGAAGTATCCAATCGAGAAATTAAGAGGATTTTAGAGAAGACGGTTAATGTGAATAGGAAGGACTGGTCCATTCGGTTAGATGATGCTTTGTGGGCGTATCGTACTGCTTTTAAAACACCTATAGGCACTACACCATATAGGTTGCTTTTTGGTAAAGCATGTCATCTACCAGTCGAATTAGAGCATAGAGCATATTGGGCGACCAAAGCACTAAACTTTGATTTTGCTCTTGCAGGTGAAAAACGATTGCTGCAGTTGAATCAGTTAGATGAGTTTCGGGGAAGAGCTTATGATCTTGCACTATCTTACAAGGAACGCACCAAACGAGCCCATGACAAACACATTATAAGAAGGGAATTCAAAGTGGGTGAAGCGGTGTTGGTATACAATTCTCGCTTACGACTCTTTCCGGGCAAGCTAAAGTCAAGGTGGTCAGGACCATTCGCTATAGCCAAGGTGTTCCCATCGGGTGCAGTGGTGTTGCATGATGGCAAGGAAGGGACATTTACTGTGAACGCTCAAAGGTTGAAGCACTATATTGGTGGCACAATTGAGCCACAAATTGGAGTCACTCGGCTCCATGACAGTCATTGAGGACATGGGTGAAAAGTCGAGCTCTAGACTATAAATTGAGAACTACTTATACTCCTTATATTGATTTTAATTATATTTTCTTTCATTATTAATCGCATCATTTGCATTTAGGTAGTTGAATGGCACTGCATCCATTCATAAAAAAAAAAAAAAGAGAAAGAGAAAAAAAAAACGAGAATGTCTCGCTATGACCGCCCCCGCGAGTGATATTTTTTTTTAAAAAGATTTTAAGTCGAGAACGCCTCGCTAGGGCGGTCAACAGTGGCCACCCCAGCGAAAACTCGTATTTTTCAAAATTTTGTCGGCGAGAACCCCTCGCTAGGGCGGACACAATTGACCGCCCTAGCGAGTCGCGCAGATTATAAAAACATTCCTCTTCTCTTTTCCTCTCCAAATTTCGGCGCCCCCTCCGTCTTTTGTGCTAAATCCGTTTTATTTGGTGATTTTTCAGGGTAAAGACTCCATCTTGGTCCATACCCTCCACAAGGAAGCACTTAGGCTACAAGATTTTCTTCTCCGGACGGCCACCTACACCAGCATACCTGTCACCCTTCCAGTTTCAATACCATTATCCTATGCCCCCAGCGGCTGAAGAGGGAGTCCCACCGCCTGAGAATGAGGAGGAGGACGATTTCTGATTAGGGGAGTTTACTGTTTTCCCTTTCTTTTTATTTTGCATATTCTATCTTTGCATTTAAATTCATGAGTTTTTTTTTTATGTTTTTAGTGTTTGTTTCGTTTTGTGCACTGAGGGCATTGCACAACTCTAGTATGAGGGGGGTAGATTGTTATGTTTACTTAGTTAATTGGTTTTAAATTGTTGCATTTCTTTTATTTGGTGTGGTTGAACCGGGCAGAGGCCCAGCAAGAAGGGGTGACCCGGGATTCCTCCCAGGAAGACCCTGAAGGCCACGTCCCTCTGACCCAGAGGAAGCGAAAGTCTATCACAAGCCCGGAGCAGACTTTGGCCGAGGGCAGCTGGGAGGTGGGTCAAAGCTCCTCTCCTGTGACCCGGTCAACCACCCCTCCCTTCCAACGATCTGACCAACAGCCTCCTCTCCTCGGGTTCGAGCAACAAACCACTCAACAACCTCCTCTCCTTGAGCAGTCTCCCCGAATAAATATTCTTGAGGATGGGCCTTCGCCACGGGGGATGAAGATTTTCAAACAGTTTCTCACTCCTGACGAGGAGGCTCATTTGAAGGATGCTAGTGCTTCTGCTAAAATTTTTGAGGGCTCGAACAAGCTCTTTTCGGTAAGTTTTTGTTAGTCCCCATAACCTTTTCTTGCTCCGATCACTGTTGATTCTTATCGACCTTGTTTTTGGACAGGCCGCTCATGTGGGGACCCGGACGCTAATTAAGTTCTTAATCATCATCGGGATAATTTAATCAATTATAATAAATAGGGTCTAAATTTTTTTTTTAAAATGCGGAATGTAATGGGATTCAATCTAATATACATAACAGTATTAAAGTACAAGTCTTGTACTATATATACAATCATTCAACTAAGGTTTAACAGCTAAATGTCAAGTGTCCAAACCCTATCTCTAATCCAAGTCCGTAGCCTCCACTCTAATCACGATCTATCTTCATCTCCTCGACCCTGAACCTGTCCCACCTGTTGTCATGCACACATACAAATACGATAACAGCCGGATAATTCCGGTTAGAATATAATCCCAATATAAATCAACGAACATGCAATCATATAAACAAAGTAAAAGCATGTAACAATTATCAGTAACATATATCAAAATCTGAAACATAATCAATATGAAATCGTAAATTAGACTCGTGACTCCACGGCTCATACTAGACTCAATCCTAGTCTAGGGATCCCGGTTTCCAGACGTTGGCATTCCATATCGACCAACAGTAATAGAAGAAACTCCGATTCTATCCACGTCGCTATAACCAAGCATCCAGTGTCTTGACCTAACCGTCACAGACTTTGGCGTTTTCACCAATTTCCTATCCTGTGACATCGTGCAATGTGCCCGTGGCGATCCCACCACTATCAGGCACTTCTGTCACAAGATCACTCGTCTAATACTCATATAATACGTGCTTTCTATAAATCAATAGAACAAGCATATCAATTTAAATCAATGAACATAATAATAATAAGTATGTGATTTAGGGAAACTCAAGTATATCCCACTTGAGTCGATGTCCCAATACCACATTGACTTATACCTTTCGTTTGTAGTCTCGGTCTGAAGCAATATCAGTTCTGAACTCAAGACTGTCTCTGTAAATGTCCAGTTGTTGCCTGTGTTGATAGGAACACAGTACTGAAGTCGGATTCAAATTCTGACGGGCGGATCTTTCACAAAAAGCGTAAGGATTTTTCACAACTTTCCCCTGAACCTTTCTCGGTTTTCTTGAGAAGGAAATGAAGAGAATTGCAACTTATATACATCAGTTGCATGGTAAAGCTACGTGGCTCGTCCTTTCACAAAACACGTCTCGCCGCGGGTGCGCTACCCTTTGGACCGCGGGTGCGCTGAGCATACTGGATAACTACCAACATTTCAGAAAGAACGACCGCGGGTGTGGTGCTTTTTGTACCGCGAGTGCGGTGCCTCTACTGTAGAAACACCGCGGGTGCGGTAGATTTTATGGCGTGGGTGCGGTGACCGTTCTGTATCTCTTCAGAAATTTCCTATGAACCACCGCGGGTGCACTGTCCTTTGAACAGCGGGTGCACTGTCTATACTGTCCCAACAATATATTTTGCAACTAAAATCGAATCGCAACGTCTCTTGTTCGGTCTTCGATAAATACATTAAATCATGCATTAATAATTGTTGATTACCAGCTCACATCTCGGGCATTACATTTCTCCCCCCCTAAGATATGATTTCGTCCTCGAAATCTCAAGTAATCATATCAAATGCCATCAAATCAATACAATAACTCAGTCAAAGTAATAGAAACTAAAATAACAGACTCACATCATCAAAATAACTCTGGGAACTCCTGTCTCATGTCTGATTCAGTCTCCCAGGTAGCTTCCTCAGTGCCATGACGAGTCCACTGCACTTTCACGAGCGGAATTGTCTTTGTTCTGAGCTGTTTTTCTTTAAAATCGATAATCCGAATCGGTTTTTCGACATAACTCAATGTCTCATCGAGCTCGGTCTCGTCTGGCTGAATAATATGAGAATCATCGGGAAGATACTTCCGCAGCATAGATACATGGAAGACATCATGTATTCCTGATAATGAAGGCGGTAAGGCGAGTCAGTAGGCACGATCTCCTATCTTTTCGAGAATTTCATATGGACCAACGTATCGTGGAGACAATTTCCCTTTCTTGCCAAATCTGACAAATCCTCGGAAAGGTGAAATATTCAGGAATACTCGATCTCTTGCCTCAAATACCAACGGTCGTCGTCGAACATTGGCATATTTGGCCTGTCGGTCCTGTGCTGCTTTCATTCTTTTCCGAATCAGCTTCACTTTCTCTGTCATATCTCTGATCATATCAGGTCCAATCTCAGGAATCTCAGAGATATCATCCCAATAAAGAGGGGATCTGCATTTCTTTCCGTACAACGCTTCGAATGGAGCCATTTCAATACTCGTCTGATAGCTATTGTTGTACAAAAACTCGCACAGAGGCAAGGCATCTTGCCAATTAGTGCTAAAATCAAGCACTACAGCTCTCAGCATATCTTACAATGTCTGAATCGTCCGCTCTGATTGTCCGTCAGTCTGTGGATGATATGCGGTACTCAGATGTAACTTTGTACCTAGAGCCTGCTGTAAACTCTGCCAGAAGTGCGAAGTAAACCGAGGATCACGGTCTGAAACAATCGACTTCGGCATTCCGTGCAATCTAAATACCTCTCGCAGATAAATATCGGCCATCTGGTCATATCTGTATGTCATTTTGTATGGAATAAAACATGCAGATTTGGTCAATCGATCAATCACGACCCAAATCGCATCACCGCCTCTGGAGGATCTCGGTAACTGCGTCACAAAATCCATGGAAATGTGATCTCATTTCCATTTAGGAATGGACAAACTCTGTAACAATCTCCTAGTTTCTTTCTCTCGACTTTCACCTGTTGGCAATTCAGACACTTTGCTACAAATTCAGTAATATCAGATTTCATTTGTTTCCACCAATATTGTGTCTTCAAATTATTATACATTTTCCTGCCACCAGGATGAATACTAAAACGACTGCTGTGCGCTTCTGTCAATATTCGGTGTTTCAATTCTGAAACATTTGGCACAACAATACGATTATTCACATACAAAATACCATCATGAACTTGATACTCTGATTGATGTCCAGCTCTGACCATAACAATCGAATTTTGTACGTTCTGATCAACTTTCTGTGCCTCTTTGATTCTCACTATCAATTCTGGTTCAGCTCGAATTGCACATAATCTCAGAGGCTGACAATCTGTTTCAAAAGCTAATCCAGACAAACAGCAGTCTTCTATCAAATTCGAGACACCTATCGTCGATAAGGAAAAGGAACATACCTTTCGACTCAGTGTATCAGCTGCTGCATTGGACTTTCCTGGATAATATTTGATTTCACAATCGAAATCCTTCAATAAATCGAGCCATCTTCGTTGCCTCATATTCAGCTCGGACTGTGAAAACAGATACTTTAGGCTCTTGTGATCAGAATAGATCTCAAACTTTTCACCGTACGGATAATGTCGTCATATCTTCAAAGCAAAGACAATGGCCGCCAATTCAAGATCATGAATTGGGTAACGAGTCTCATGTGGTTTCAGCTGTCTCGAGGCATAAGCAATAACATGCCCTCGCTGCATCAGTATACAACCCAATCCTCGATGAGATGCATCACAATAAACCACAAAATCACATGTACCTGATGGAATCGTCAAAATCGATGCACTGGTCAGTCTTTTCTTTAATTCAAGAAAAATGGTCTCACATTCCTCAGACCAAACAAATGGAGCATTCTTCTGATTCAACTGTGTAATCGGTTTGGCAATACTAGAAATATCTTTGATGAATCGACGATAATATCCTGCCAAACCCATAAAACTGCGAATCTCGGGCACTGATGTCGGTCTCGACCAAGAAATCACTGCCTCAACCTTACTGGGATCAACAGCTATACCGTCTCCGGATATAATATGTCCCAGAAATACTACCTGTCTCAACCAAAACTCACATTTCGACAGTTTAGCATACAATTTCTCAGCCCTCAAAATTTTCAACACAGTTCTCAGATGATCAGCATGCTCAATCATATTCTTCGAATAAATCAATATGTCATCAATAAATATAATGACAAAATCGTCAAGGTATCTTTGAAAGACACGGTTCATCAACCCCATGAATACAGCCGGTGCATTCGTCAAACCAAATGGCATGACAATAAACTCATAATGTCCATACTTGGTTCTGAATGCAGTCTTCGAGATATCAGGATCCCTGACTCTCAGTTGATGGTATCCAGATCTCAGATCGATCTTGGAATATACGGATGAACCCTGCAACTGATCAAACAAATCATCAATGTGAGGCAAGGGATATTTATTCTTTACCGTTGCTTTGTTCAGTTGCCAGTAATCGATACAGAGTCTCATTGAACCGTATTTCTTTCAAACAAACAGTACTGGAGCACCCCAAGGAGACACACTCGGTCTGATATACCCATTGGCCAGTAGATCTTCCAACTGTTCTTTCAACTCTTTCAACTCAATCGGTGCCATTCTGTACAGAGCCCTCAAAATCGGAACTGTACCTGGCATCAACTCAATGCTGAAGTCTATCTCTCGAATCGGAGGCAAACCAGGAATCTCATCTGGAAAGACATCAGCAAACTCACACACCACTGGAAAATCCGCCAATGATGGACTCGATTTCAGTAAATCAACTGAATAGACAAGGAATCTTTCCGCTCCTTTCTGTAACAATCGAGTCATAGACAATACGGATATCAAAAGAATTCTAGATCGAGGACCCTTACCATAGAATTTCCACTCATCTGCCATCTCAGGTCTGAATCTCACAATCTTGTGGAAACAATCGACAGTAGCTCTGTACTTGGTCAACATATCGATACCGATAATACAGTCAAAATCAGACAACCCAAGCACAATACAGTCTAATTCAATTTCATGCCCATCATACTGCAGTATACAATGTTTAACAGACTTCACTGATATCAAACCTGTCCCCAACGGAGAAGAGACAGACACTACAACAGACAATGACTCAATAGGCAATGTATGACTCAATGCAAATCGCTCAGATATAAATGTATGCAATGCACCAGTATCAATCAATACATATGCAGGATAACCAGAAATAAAACAGTTACCTGCAACAACATCATCAGGTGCATCCTGTGCCTGCTCCTCAGTCAAAGCGAACACTCTGGCCTGCTGTATCGGAGGCTGGCTCACTGTCTGGCTTCCTCCTGGCCTCTGCTGTGACTGAGTAGACGGTGCTGGCTGGAAAGAATGAACAGCAGATGGTCGTCTCCCTGTCTGAGCCACTGATCCAGATGACTCTGCACCCTGTGATCTCTGAGAATCTCTCTGAGGACAAACTCGAGCAAAATGTCCCTGCTGCCTACAAATACGGCAACTGCCGAACACTCCTCGGCACTGCTCAGTGGAATGCTTCCCTCCACAGGTGCTGCAATAGGGTCCTGTATAACTCTGGCCCTGACCAGTCTGTCTCGAGCCACTAGAACTGGAAGAACTGCTGCCAGACTTCTTGAACTGCTTTCCCTTAGCTTTCAGGAAATCTTTCTTTCCACTCCCACTGCCACTCTCAAATCTGGGAGATGGTGGAGGCATCTGTGGTCTCGGTGTTGAAGGCACAAACGAAGCTCCTCTCTATCTTATCAGACCGGTTTCGGCTCCCTTGGCTTGGTTCAGGGCATCGGTAAAATTATTCGGTCGCCCTGTGTTCACCAATGTAAAAATCTCAGGATTCAAACCATTGATGAACTGATCATCAATAGCTTCTTAATTCTCGGCCACGTGTGGAGCAAATCGCAACAAAGTAGAAAACTTAGTCACATATTCCTCAATATTCAGCTGGCCCTGTCTCAAGTTTGCAAACTCCGCTCCCTTATCCTTCCTGTACGACACTGGAAAGAACCTCTAATAGAATTCAGTTCTAAAGACATTCCAGGTAATAGTCGTATCTCGATGTTCCAATGCCCGTTTTGTTGTAATCCACCAATTCTTTGCCACATCATGCAACTGGTGCCCTATCAGTTTCACTCTCCTCTCATTAGTATAGTCCTAGGACTCAAACAACATCTCAATATCGTCTAGCCAACTCTCGCAATCCACTGAATTCTCAGTACCCTTCAGAGTTGGTGGATGGAACGACTGAAACCTTTTCAATAATGTCTCCATAGGAGTGGCTGTAACGTCCATCGGAGGATTCGAAGTACAACCCTGTTCTGGTATTCTTCTCAGAGGCATGTCTGATAATCAAAAGGATTAGTGACCCCAAACAAGAATTCTATTTCAGTCCTCCTCCGATCATCTTACTGCTGATCCAGAATCGGTGCTGATTCATTCTCAATAAAACATATTACCATATCAAATCAGATAAGCAAGTAACATGTATTAAAGCAGTAAGACATGCTAGCATTCAAAAGCAGGAAAGAACACACATTCTACCCCGCTCACTAGCTCTTATCTCAATCTAAAGGATCAATCGCTCTGATACCACCTGTTGTGGGGACCCGGACGCTAATCAAGTTCTTAATCATCATCGGGACAATTTAATCAATTATAATAAACAGGGTCTAATTTTTTTTTTTAAATGCGGAATGTAATGGGATTCAATCTAATATACATAACAGTATTAAAGTACAAGTCTTGTACTATATATACAATCATTCAACTAAGGTTTAACAGCTAAATGTCAAGTGTCCAAACCCTATCTCTAATCCAAGTCCGTAGCCTCCACTCTAATCACGATCTATCTTCATCTCCTCGACCCTGAACCTGTCCCACCTGTTGTCATGCACACATACAAACACGACAACAGTCGGATAATTCCGGTTAGAATATAATCCCAGTATAAATCAATGAACATGCAATCATATAAACAATGTAAAAGCATGTAACAATTATCAGTAACATATATCAAAATCTGAAACATAATCAATATGAAATCGTAAATCAGACTCGTGACTCCACGGCTCATACTAGACTCAATCCTAGTTTAGGGATCCTGGTTTCCAGACGTTGGCATTCCATATCGACCAACAGTAATAGAAGAAACTCCGATTCTATCCACGTCGATATAACCAAGCATCCAGTGTCTTGACCTAACCGTCACAGACTTTGGCGTTTTCACCAATTTCCTATCCTGTGACATCGTGCAATGTGCCCGTGGCGATCCCACCACTATCAGGCACTTCTGTCACAAGATCACTCGTCTAATACTCATATAATATGTGCTTTGTATAAATCAATCGAACAAGCATATCAATTTAAATCAATGAACATAATAATAATAAGTATGTGATTTAGGGAAACTCAAGTATATCCCACTTGAGTCGATGTCCCAATACCACATTGACTTATACCTTTCGTTTGTAGTCTCGGTCTGAAGCAATATCAGTTCTGAACTCAAGACTGTCTCTGTAAATGTCCAGTTGTTGCCTGTGTTGATAGGAATACAGTACTGAAGTCGGATTCAAATTCTGACGGGCGGATCTTTCACAAAAAGCGTAAGGATTTTTCACAACTTTCCCCTGAACCTTTCTCGGTTTTCTTGAGAAGGAAATGAAGAGAATTGCAACTTATATACATCAGTTGCATGGTAAAGCTACGTGGCTCGTCCTTTCACAAAACACGTCTCGCCGCGGGTGCGCTACCCTTTGGACCGCGGGCGCGCTGAGCATACTGGATCACTACCAACATTTCAGAAAGAACGACCGCGGGTGCGGTGCTTTTTGTACCGCGAGTGCGGTGCCTCTACTGTAGCAACACCGCGGGTGCGGTAGATTTTATGGCGCGGGTGCGGTGACTGTTCTGTATCTCTTCAGAAATTTCCTATGAACCACCGCGGGTGCACTGTCCTTTGAACAACGGGTGCACTGTCTATACTGTCCCAACAATATATTTTGCAACTAAAATCGAATCGCAACGTCTCTTGTTCGGTCTTCGATAAATACATCAAATCATGCATTAATAATTGTTGATTACCAGCTCACATCCCGGGCATTACAGCTCACCTGCTGATCTCGGCTTTTGAGGGGGTTGGAAGGGCTGGCACTATCTCTGGCAAGCGAGCCCGGTCTTTCCAAGATGCTCAGGAGAGGCTGCAAGAGGAGCTAGCCCGGGCTCAAGCCACCTATGAGGAAGAAGTGGCTAAGCTGCGCTCAGCTCTGGACAAGACTCAAGAGGATATTACTGAGGGCGTTATCCGAGAGGAACGTCTGCAGGGCTCTCTATCTGTCTTGGAATTGAGTCTCCGTGCCGTTTTCGAAAAGACAGAGTTGCAGTTGCATCGGGCTGAGAGAGCTGAGAGTGCCCTGGCCCGGGCTGAATACGATAAGGACAAGTTGCAGGCTTCCTTCCTCCAATCTTCTGAGTTCAAGAAGGCCGTGGTGGACAAGGCCTACCCTCTTTTTCAGACCGGTTTTGAAAAATGGCGGAAACAATTTGAGGAAGCCGGACTCTTGCCCCAAGATAAGGAAAATTTTCCTGATTTTGGTCTGGCCATTACATCCCTTCCCAAGGATGGTGAGGAGGAGAAGGAGGCGGCCCAAGAAGAGCAGCCTGAGCCTGAACACGTAGATATAGACTAATATTTGTATTTTCTTACCTTTTCCTGTTCTGTAACTTTTTGGCCCTCGGGCTCTTATTAATGAAAATTTCATTTTCCCTTTATCCTCTCTGCAATCATACCTTGATAAGTCTTTCAATAACTAGGGTGATATACCTGCTTGCATGAAAATAACCAGAAAATTTTCTAAGTGTTGCGAATTAACCGGTAACTTCAAATAAGTACCCGAGATCTTGATCCTCGTAATGCATAAAATGCCTCATACTCCGCAAGTGACTCAGATATAAGCAACCTAAAACCCGGATATAAATCTCGACGCGTATACCAACTAGAAAAGTTGGCCAAGAGAGCATATTTTTGGGTTTAGACTGGTCGAGGTGCGGTGCCCCGAGCCAGGGTGTAGTGCCATGGGCTTTTAAGAACCAAGGTACGGAGCCTTGGGCTGGGGATCATGTCCCAGGACTTGGGAATTGTCGAGGTGTGGTGCCCCGAGCCAGGGTGTAGTGCCCTGGGCTTTTAAGAACCAAGGTACGGAGCCTTGGGCCGGGGATCATGTCCCAGGACTTGGGAATGGTCGAGGTGTTGTGCCCCGAGCCAGGGTGTAGTGCCCTGGGCTTTTAAGAACCAATGTACGGAGCCTTGGGCCGGGGATCATGTCCCGGAACTTGGGAATGGTCGAGGTGTGGTGCCCCGAGCCAAGGTGTAGCGCCCTGGGCTTTTAACAACCAATGTACGGAGCCTTGGGCCGGGGATCATGTCCCGGGACTTGGGAATGGTCGAGGTGTGGTGCCCCGAGCCAGGGTGTAGTGCCCTGGGCTTTTAAGAACCAAGGTACGGAGCCTTGGGCCGGGGATCATGTCCCGGGACTTGGGAATGGTCGAGGTGTGGTGCACCGAGCCAGGGTGTAGTGCCATGGGTTTTTCTTCAATAACCGGGGCCTAGTACTTCACGTTATAAGATAACAGAAACATTCATATCATTCTTTGAGAAAATATATCTTTCGTTTATTTCTTCCATCAAATAATTACATCTGTCATGCATAGTACTTCTTTAAATTAAATACATTCCAAGGCCTTTTGAGGAGATGTCCTTGAGCATCTTCTAAATAAAAGGATCCCGAGCTGACTTTTCGGGTGATTTTATAAGGTCCTTCCCATCGTGCTTCCAACTTCCCAACGTCCCTAGCCGGGTTGACCTTCTTCATAACTAGATCACCCACTTGGAAATCTCGTATCCGGACCCTTTTGTTATATGAATTCATAACCCGGCTTCGATATGCTTCCATTCGAATGAAAGCTCGATCTCTTTTTTCTTCCACCAAATCCAACTCCATAGCTCGGGACTGATCATTGTTGTCCGGGTAAGATTCTACCCGGGAAGAGGTTTGCCCGATTTCAACTGGGAAGACTACTTCAGAACCATATATCAAGTTGAAAGGAGTTTATTGGGTAGGTGCTCGGGGAGTAGTTCTGTAAGCCCAGAGAACACTGGGTAATTCTTCCACCCAATCCCTTCCTTTGCCTTGTAGTCTCGTTTTCAGTGCTTGCACAATAATTCTATTGACAACTTCTGTTTGACCATTAGCTTGAGGATATGCCACAGAGGTAAAAGATTGAGTGATCTTCATTTCCTGGCACCACGATGTAAGTCCTTTGCCCTGAAATTGTCTCCCATTATCTGAGATTAGTCTCCTGGGCACCCCAAACCGGCACACAATGTTTTTCCACAAAAATTTCAATACTTCCTGCTCAGTAATTTTTGCCAAGGGCTCAGCTTCTACCCACTTGGAAAAGTAATCCACGGCTACTAACAAGATTTTTTTCTGATCTCGGGCAATTGGGAAAGGACCCACGATATCCATGCCCCATTGATCAAAGGGGCAAGATGCCCAGATAGGCTTCATGAGAGTAGCCGGGGTGTTTTTAAAATTCGAGTGATGTTGACAGCCCTCACAAGATTAGACCACCCGAGCAGAATCTTGACTGAGAGTTGGCCACCAGAAACCGGCAAGCATTGTTTTCCAGGCCAAAGACATTCCTCCGAGGTGCTCAGCACAACATCCTTTATGAATCTCTCGGAGGACATAATCGACCTCTTTCTCGGACAAGCATTTCAAAAGAGGTCCCTGGAACGATCTCCTGTACAAAATATTGTTTAAGAGAACAAACCTGGGAGCTTGTCTTTTAGTTTTCTAAGCTCGGTCTTTGTCCTTAGGCAGTTCATTACTTACAATGAACTTAATCAGAGGTGTCATCCAGGAGTCCTCTGGTTTTGGTAACATTTCTTCCTCGGTAGAAAGGATCAATCGGGAAACATGCAAGACCTCCCGGGTGCTTACTTCTGACAAGGAAGCAGCCATTTTTGCCAGAGTATCTGCCTCGCTATTCTCTTCCCGGGGTATTTGTTCAATACCCCAATCCGTAAAAACTTCTGCTCGGGTTTTGATGAGCCGTAAATACTTTAACATCCTGTCATCCTTAGCTTCATAGACGCCCTTTATCTGCTGATTAATGAGTTTCGAATCAGAATATAGAATAATCCGGGAAGCCCCGACTTCCCGGGCAGCTTGGACACCAGCTAGGACAGCCTCATACTCGTCCTCATTGTTAGTTACCCGGGAGTCAATTCTCAGCGCTAGTTTAATCTTTTCTCCCAGGGGAGATATTATCACAACCCCTACTCCACACCCAGCAAGGCTAGACGCCCCGGGCATCCACGAATACTCTCCATACTTCCTCCTCATTGGGTTGGACCATCTTGGATAAAAAATCTGATAGAGCTTGTGCTTTGATGACCACCCGGGGTTTGTATTCAATGTCATACTCCCACAACTCTACTGTCCATTTGATCATTCGCCCGGATACTTCAGAGTGAGTCAAAATCCTGCCGAAAGGACTATTGGTAAGAACAATGATTTGATGTGACAGGAAGTAGGGTCTTAGCTTCCGGGCGGTCATGATCAAGGCCAAAACAATCTTCTCCACTTCGCTGTACCGGAGCTCGAGTCCT
This sequence comes from Primulina tabacum, assembly GCF_025594145.1. Lineage (NCBI taxonomy): Eukaryota > Viridiplantae > Streptophyta > Magnoliopsida > Lamiales > Gesneriaceae > Primulina > Primulina tabacum. Next base: position 30,073,456 of record NC_134558.1, on the reverse strand, counting down.
CTTAGAGCATGGCTGACATAGTAGACAGGCTTTTGATCAGAGCCTTCTTCTTTTACCAGAACTGAGCTGACAGCATACTCTGTAGTAGATAGATAAACAAATAGTTTTTCCCCAGGCTCCGGCTTTACCAACACAGGGAGCTCTGCAAGGTGAATCTTCAAGTCCTGGAAGGCCTGCTCACATTTTTCATCCCACCCGAATTGCTGGGCCTTCCTTAGAACCTGGAAGAAAGGATAACTCCTGTGTGCTGACCGGGATATAAATCGAGACAGGGAAGCAATCCTCCTGATCAGCTTCTGTACTTCTTTGACAGATCGGGGGGATGCCATACACAACACGGACTTGACTTTTTCTTGATTCACCTCGATCCCTCGATCTGTCACTATGAATCCCAAGAATTTGCCACTCTTGACACCAAAAATGCATTTGGCAGGGTTAAGCTTGATCCCGTAATGCATTAGAGTGGCAAATGTTTCTTCCATATCAATGATGAAATTCACAACCTCCTTGGACTTGGCCAGAATATCATCCACATAGACTTCCATATTTCGTCCCAGCTGCTTCTCAAAGACTTTGTTCATTAGACGCTGGTAAGTAGCCCATGCATTCTTCAACCCGAAAGGCATTATAATATAACAAAATGTACCTCCCGAGGTGATGAAGCTGGCTTTATCTTGGTCACTCTTGGCTAGGGGAATTTGATGATATCCTTGGTATGCATCCATGAAGCTCAATAGTTCAAAACCCGAGGTGGAGTCCACCAGCTGGTCAATCCTGGGCAAGGGGTAATGGTCTTTAGGGCAAGCCTTGTTGAGATCGCGGAAATCTACACACATTCGCCACTTTCCGGTGGATTTAGGTACCAGCACCACATTCGAAAGCCATGTGGGGAATTGAATTTCTCGAATGTGGCCGGCCTTCAGCAGCTCCTTCACTTGCTCATCAATAACTTTGTCTTTTTCAGGACCAAAGTGTCTCTTTTTCTGCTTCACCGGGTGAGATCCCGGGAGAATGTTCAGTTGGTGCTCCGATATCAGGGGAGAAATCCCTGTCAACTCCTGCTGGGACCAGGCAAATACATTAATATTAGCTTTTAAACAGTTAATCAAACTAACTCGGGTGGATGCATTGAGGTCCCGAGCCATCCGGATTTGCTGGCCTGGTCCGATTTCTATCATCTCCTGCTCCTCCTCTGCTACAAAATGTACTTCCCCTTTCTCCACCACTCTTCCTCCAACTTCATCCATCCTTTCCTTCTTCCCTTCTCTCTTGGTTTTGCTCTGATCAACCCGGACTGCCTCCACATAACATTTTCGGGAAGAAGGTTGATCTCCCCTAACTTCTCCTACCCGGGCTCCCACATGAAACTTTATCTTTAGATGGTAAGTGGATGCCACAGCCCTTAATTCATTCATAGCCGGCCTCCCCAAAATGATATTGTATGAAGATGGGGAGTCCACTACAGTGAAAGAGGTCATCACTGTCTTCTTGAGATCCTGAGAGCCTAGGGTTAGTGGTAGGACAATCTCTCCTTCCGGGTAGACCACGTGGCCAGCAAAGCCAAAGAGGGCAGTTTCCACAGCTTCCAAGTGAAAACCCTGCAAATCCATCTGCGCAAAGACATCTTTAAAAATCACATTTACAGAACTGCCCGAATCAACAAAGACCCTCAAAATGTCATAATTTGCCACACGGGCTTGGATAACCAGGGTATCACTGTGGGGCAGATTCACCCCTATCAAATCTTCTGGGCCAAAACTGATGACCGCCTCGTTCCTCCTTGCTCCCTCTACCTCCATACACTCCCTCCTACTTCTCGACTTTCTCGCCCGGTTGGAGTCTCCATCAGTAGAGCCTCCTGATATCATTTTAATCAACCCCGTCGCAGGGGGCAAATTATTTTTCCACTCGGGCTCAGGCTCCCTTCTTCTCCCGGGTTCACTCCTCGGGTTATTCCTCATACCTCTCCCTCGGGCACTGGATCCTGGTTTCCGAGATGTCCAAGGTGGCAATCTAGGCCTCTGGTTATTGTGACTGGGTCCCAAGATGGACGGTAAGGCATAATTTCCCTTCAATGTTTTGCAATATTCGGTGTTATGATAACACACTTTGTGGAAAGTGCAAAATTCTCTTTTCTCTGGCAAGGATAATTGATGGTCTGGGGCCAGGTCCCTACTGCATTCTTGTACTTCCCTTTAGCAGGCCATCTTCAGAGGCACGTGCTGAGAAAAGTGCCCTGGATTACCTCTCTTTTGCCCCCTCTCCTCGGGCTTAGATACCCGGTCTCCTCTCTTCTTTTTTACAGCCTCTCTCTTCTGCTTCTGAGCCTCTTCCATATTGATGTACTTCTCTGCCCGGGATAATAAGTCCTCGAAATTGCCGGGCACCTTCTTGGTCAGTGATTTGAAAAACTCACCCTCCCTTAAGCCCTGGGTAAATGCGGTAGTCTTTGTCTCAGTGGCACAAGTGGGGACATCCAGAGCCACTCGGTTGAATCTTCGAATATAAGCCCTTAAACTTTTCTCCGGGCTCTGCTTGACTTCGAAAAAACTGAAAGCAGTCTTCTTGTACTTTTTGCTGCTGCTGAAATGGTGCGAGAACAACTTCTGGAAATCTTTGAAATAACTAATACTCTGGGGGGCCAAACCCTCAAACCATCTCTGAGCCGAATCTACCAATGTTGTTAGGAACACTTTACACTTTATTCTATCAGTGTAACAGTGCAGCATGGCCATGTTCTCAAATCTGGCCAAGTGTTCCTCAGGGTCTGCGTTGCCATCATAGTCTTTTATTTTGGCAGACTTGAAATTTCCAGGCAGGGGTTCCCGGACAATAATGTCAGCAAATGGGCATCCTCTAGTGATTGCTCGGGAAGTGCTCCGGTTCTCCAATTGTCCTTCCAGGACCTTCATCTTCTGCCTCAGCTCCAACAACTCTTCCGCCACGGTTGGAGATTTGGACCCGGCACTGGACTCCTCAGCCTCCTATCTCTCCTCCTCCTCCCCCAACTCCTGCTCTTGCTCCTGCTCACGCTCTTGTCTATTTCCGAGCGGTGTAACATGCTGAGAAACTTCTTTTCTGGCCATAGCTTACTTCACTGCATCGGATATCATCTTTTTCAATTCTTCCGGGGTCATGGTAATGAGATTTGGCCCGTTGTTATTAACACCAACTTGTCTGGAGGTCTGCCCTCCATCTTCCTGAACTCGAGAATTATCTTGGTTGGTTCTTCTCGTACGAGCCATATCAACGTCTTGGACTCAAGTATTTCCCACAGACGGCGCCAATGATGTGATCCCTCTGAAATGAGTGAGCCGGGTAAGGAGCTCCGACAGATCAAACCAACAATTTATAGTGTTTGGGAATTTTGAGTGAAGATAATGGCTGAGATTAACACCTGCAAACAAGAAAGTAACTCGTGAATGGGCGCCGGAGGGGTGTCCGACGTGGCCACTCCGATGCTTAAGTCAGCAGGTTTAAGATGATCACAAGCAATATTTTAAAGAAAATATGTATAATGCTTAGAGTTCAAAGATTTTTCAGGATCCTTTAATGACATTAATACCTACTATTTATAGTAGAGGAAATGGGGTAGGTACCTCGATTCCAGTGCCACCTACTAAGTATGGTAAGTCGGTTGCCCATACTCTAGCTTCTGATGGCTTCTAGGACACTCCAAGCCCAAGTTGTTCTGACAGATTAGACGGCCTGTATCAATCATACTCTAGTGTGGTTCAATTCTCGAGGTAACCCGGGTAGTAGAGTTCCCGGCTCGTTGGTATAGAGCCCGGGCTACGATGACTGCCCGGGGAGAGGAGAAGTGCTCGGGATGAGGAGATCTGCCCGGGTCCTCAGGAAAATGACTAGCTATTGGCTTTGTTTTGGGCTATCCAAATAACAAACCGGGTTGACGAGGACCCGGATCTTTATGGGGGTATCACTAATAATTCATCAAGGTTATGATCAAACAACAATAATGAGTTTTATGGTCAATGGGCTTGGACTGTCTTAGTAAATCCCCAACTAGTAGGAAACCTAGTTGGACTATGTAACTGGTTAGAATCCTAGTTGCACCATGTAACTAGTAGGATTCGTAGTTGGACTATGCAACTAGTTAGAATCCTAATTGGATTCGTAAGCACATGTGGCTTAATTTCTAAGTCTATAGTTTTGACTTAGACAACACAAAATTTCTTAAAATCAAAGCAAAGAATCTTCTATACTCTCTCTCAAAGGAGCCGCACCTCGCCTTACCTTGGGAGTTAGGCCGACACTCAAATTAAAAACTGCCGTATCCGTTGTCATTATCTTTGTCTATTGTGTTTCAATACAAATATTATTTAGTTTTTTCTAATGCAAACTAAAGAAGGAATAGAGATTGCAGTCATGAACCTGATATTGGAGATTGAAGAAATGAATTTCAAGTTTATTATTTGTGGATAATTACAAGAAGAGCTATCCCTACTATTCTCAGGATAGTTAGAGTCCAAAATATTAATCACTTGAAGGTAATCCAATAAGCACACTATGCATGTTTATAATCCATGCCACATCAAAGAGATTTTGTATGACAAAATATTTATAAAAAATTTAAATTCTACTGCGTTCTTGGAAACGAGAAAATAATACACTAATAGTATTCAATACCAAAAAAACTAAAAGAGATAAAAATAAAATAAAATTCTTGCATGTTCTTCACCGTGGCTAGAAAAACTTGAGTAGATCACATGAAGTAAAAAAATTTCCAATGCTAAGTTTCGGAAAATCTTCCTCAGTGCAAAAAAAATTCGTAAAACTCTTTCTCTAGTGAATTTGTACACTTTTATTAATCTCACTCTCGATGTTAAATTTGAAAGCTCTATGAATTTTTGGAACTTACAATAATGATTTAAAGTTGTACTAAGATCGATAGATTTTATATAATGAATTTCAAATTTTTTGACTTGCTTAGAGATACAAAATCGAAGTAAATTTCAGCAATTTTAATAGTAATTTTGACGGATTTCAAATATACCTAATATGAATGTCATTTTAAATTCTTATCTCAAAATATCGTTCTCAAATCAAATATTTGACTCCAAAACAAATCTATCAATATAAATACAATCTAATTTCTTTTTGTCCAATATGTTATATGATTAAAGACATCGAACTTATAAGATAGTGATAAATCTAAATTGATAGGTAAATAAAATTTTAAAATCTAAAAAACATTATGAAAGGCATAAAGAAACTAGTTGCAAATTGACAGGGAGAGAAATCTTTATAATCAACAATAAATCTTGCACATAGGAAATTATGGCTAATTGCATCAGACTCCTTTGAAAAGTTTAAAAGACATAAAAATTTTTTTTTTTTTAAATGAATAGGCTAATATGTCCTATATTTTTAAGAAATCAAGTACATTTAACCAAATATTAACAACATTTACGCACATTTACCTCATTCGTAAGTGGTTTTATGTCTGATTTTTAAAACACGAGGTTTAAATACATTTGATTTTATATCGAGAGTTTTTCATATTTTTAATTAAATTTTTATAAAAGGTGATAATATAATTTATCACAAGAAATTAAGTTCCTTGATTTTAGAATTAAAACTAACCAACCACCAAACATATATCCCTGTAGATTTTTCAAATGAAAGTATCATGGGATCAAGTTAGGTTGCCATTGACACCTTGGTCAAGTGGCATTATCTCTCTCGAATTTGAGAGAAATATCCACTTGTACCAATCTCTCATTCCTTACACGAAATGAATAAATAAAAATACATAGATAAATTTGCATATATAACTGATACTCACGAAAAATTTAAGGGTCCGATTCCAGCAAGTGTCACTAGTCCAGACGCAGGTTTTGAAATTATCATGTGCCTGAAATCACAAATAAGATCGTTAGGAGGGGGCCAGGAGGGTGTCCTAGCGTAGCCCCTCCGACGCTCAAGTCAGAGACTGAGGATATATGAGGGGAGCAACTAAAGGTGCTGCTGAAAACGACATAGTGAATAATTGAATTAACATTCAAACCTGGAATTTATAAGAGAATACATGGGCCCTTGATGGGCCTGTCTTCCATTTGGGCTGGGGATGGGCCAAGGGTAATGGGTCCATCCATGGGGTATCACCAGTCTCCCCCTCCCGAGTCGAACTGAATCGCAGGTTCGAAGTTCGATTAATTGTGTTGTCCTCGGTTTACGGGGCGTGAGTTGTGCATTCTCCTCCTGCCGCACATTAGTCTCCAAAAATTTGGAAACAAATTAAATCACCTTCCCGTCCTCAACGGCCAGATCTGCTCAGGGCCTATCCCCTCCTTACTTCATTGTCATTATTCCCACACAGAATTTCCTTCGCGCTTCATTCATCAGCTCTTCCTCGCCCAGCGACCGCTCGCCTCGTCCCGCTCACCTGTATAGCATTCGTTCTCGCCCCACGTCACCTCACTTCCTCGCCGACCCACTCTAGCGCTCGCCCTGCCCTCGCTTTCCTCTCCCACGCTCAACCTCGCCCCACATCGTTCTCGCCCGTCCTCGCCTTAGCTTGCTGCGCCTCGCCTACAGCCCTTTCACCCTCGCCTGCTGCACCTTGCCTACAACCCACTCACCTCACCTGCCTCGCCTCGCCCTTCGCCATGCTGTCTCTCCCACCACAGCGCCCCTTCACCCCGCCAGCCCTCTCCTCTCGCCCTAGCACTGCGCGAGCTCGCCCACAAGCCCTCACCCTTCGCCTTGCACTCCTCGCACGATCGCCCAACAGCCCGAGCCCACGCCACCATCTCGCCTCGTCCAGCTTGCCTCCTAGCCCTAACCCACCGCCCAAGCCCATGCCATCATCTTGCCTGCAGCAGCCTTGCCAGCACAGCCCGCTCACCCCTCGACCGCTTAGCCTCACTCTCGCTAGCCCCTACGCCCGCACTAGTCTCGCCAGCCTCTCCTCACCCCTCCAACCGCGCGTACGCTCGCCTCCGCCTTCCTCACCCTCGTACGCTCACCCCACATTCTAGCCTCGCCCACAGCCCCTCTGCACTCGTCCCACGCTCCAGCCTCGCCCCCAGATCCTGCCTCTTCGGACGCTCGCCTCGCCCCACATCGTTCTCGCCCCTCGCCCCCTCCTTGCTCGCCACATTCCACCTCGCCCGCTCCACTCTCGGCCATACCATCACCGTCTCGCCCCCTCGCCCACCACGCCAACCTCGCCTTCGCCCTCTCGAAAGCCCTTGTGCTCGTGCACACCTTCTCTCGCTTACGCCCCTCACCCTCGCCACCAGCACTTGCATGCTCGCCCTTGCACGCTCGCCCTGTGTGCCTAGCCATCGCCTTCCCTTCACCTCGCTCCGCCTCTGTCTCGTCACCCAAGACACCCCTCGCCAACTCGCCCAGCTTCGCCCAAGCCAACGCTGCAGGCTCGCCAAAGACACCCATCGCCAGCTCGCCCCGCCCCTTGCTCGCTCGAGCGTTCGTCCAGTACGTTGAGAATTTTGATACATTCCCTTGTGAATGGTTGCAAACGTTGTTCGCAGCGGCAAACATTGTTCGTTAACGACAAACAAAATAAATTTTTCTAACACAGTATGCCCTCGTCGCCCCCAACTTCAAGGTCCTCTACTAAGCTTTTGAAGAGAAATAGTTTCCACTTCCCCACGCCCTTGACTCCTCTGCTAAAATAGTCCTCAGCAGGAAAATAAAACTCTTACCTCATCATATCATAACTTCTCTGCTAAGCCGGGCCTTTGCAGGAAAATAAAAATTCTCCACCCTCATACTCTAACTCCTCTGCTAGGCGACGCCTTAACAGGAAAATAAAAATTCTCCACCTTCACCCTCTGAATCCTCTGCTAGGCGACGCCATAGCAGGAAAAAAAAACTCAACACCTTCACCCTCTAACCCCTCTGCTAGGTGACCCCCATCTTCTAACTCCTCTCTTAGGTGATACTTTAGCAGAAAAATAGAATTCAACACCTCCACCCTCTAACTCCTTTACTAGGTGATACCTTAGCAGGAAAATAAAACTCAACATCCCCCATCTTTAACTCCTCTAGCCACCCCCACCCTCTAACTCCTCTGCTAGGTGATACTTTAGCAGGAAAATAAAATTCAACACCTCCACCCTCTAACTCCTCTGCTAGGTGATACTTTAGCAGGAAAATAAAAACTCAACACCCCTCATCTCTAACTCCTCTGCTAGGCGATGCCTTAGCAGGAAAATAAAAATTCTCCAACTTCACCCTCTAACTCCTCTGCTAGGCGATACCTTAGCAGGAAAATGAAAATTCAACACCCCCCATCTCTAACTCCTCTGCTAGGCGATGCCTTAGCAGGAAAATAAAATTTTTCTCTTCCCCAACTCTGCTCCTATGTTAGGCGATGCCTTAGCAGGAAAATTTAATTCTCATCCTCCACTCTGCTCCTCTGCTAGGCGACGTCTTAGCAGGAAAAATTTGATATCTCCCAAACTCTGCTCCTCTGCTAGGCGATGCCTTAGCAGGAAAAATAAAAATTTCCTCCTGGCTCACTCTGCTAGGCGGTGCCTTAACAGGAAAATTTTAATATCTCCCAAACTCTACTCCTCTGATAGGCGATGCCTTAGCAGGAAAATTTAATTCTCCTCCTCCACTCTGCTCCTCTGCTAGGCAACGTCTTAGCAGGAAAAATTTGATATCTCTCAAACTCTGCTCCTCTGCTAGGCGATGCCTTAGCAGGAAAAATAAAAATTTTCTCCTTCCAAACTCTGCTCCTCTGCTAGGCGACGCCTTAGCAGAAAAATTTTAATTTATCTCAAACTCTGCTCCTCTGCTAGGCGATGTCTTAGCAGGAAAATAAAATTTTTCTCCTTCCAAACTCTGCTCCTCTGCTAGGCGACGCCTTAGCAGGAAAATTTTAATTTATCTCAAACTTTGCTCCTCTGCTAGGCGATGCCTTAGCAGGAAAATAAATTTTTCTTCTTCGAAACTCTGCTCCTCTGCTAGGCGACGCCTTAGCAGGAAAATTTTAATATCTCCCAAACTCTGCTCCTCTGCTAGGCGATGCCTTAGCGGGAAAATAAAATTTTTCTCCTTCCAAACTCTGCTCCTCTGCTAGGCGACGCCTTCGCAGGAAAATTTTAATATCTCCCAAACTCTGCTCCTCTGCTAGGTGATGTCTTAGAAGGAAAATAAAATTTTTCTCCTCCCAAACTCTGCTCCTCTGCTAGGCGAATTTAACTTTTCTCCTCCCCCACTCTACTCCTCTGCTAGGCGATGCCTTAGCAGGAAAAATTTAACTATATCATCCTCATAATACAAGAACATCCGCGAACTTAATATAAGAACTCGGCTTTATTAAATTTCAACTGATAACGTAAGACAAATTCAGGAACGAAATACATCACAAATAAAGTAAAGATTAATATTCTCTAAGGTGGTAAGCGTTCCCTGGCCTCTTTAGAGCCATACCCAGTGCATTCTCCAACTTTCCTCTCTGCTCCTCTTGTACCTCCACAGGACAAAGTTACCCACTTACAAGCTTCTCCGAATTACTGTACAACTGTAAGACTGAGCTCAAGCTTCCATGTGAATGCTCGTGACCTCTCTTTTCTTCTTCCATCACGATTCTTTCCTAACAATGACGTGCGACTTCTTGGTCCCCGCACAAGATTCCAACTCCTTTTCCCACAGAAAACTTAAGCTTCTGATGATAACTGAAAGCTACGGCTCTAAAATCCTTCAGAGATGGCCGTCCTAGAATTCCATTATAAATTGACAAGTAATCCACCACGGTGAATGCTACCATTTTGGTTACCTGCCGAGGATAAGTCCCCAAGGATAGGGGAAGAACAATCTGACCCAAAGGCAGGATGGCGTGTTCTGCAAACCCATACAGCGGGGTGGAGATCAGCTCAAACTCAAATCCTTCCACCTTCATTTGATCCAACGTGCTCTTGAACAAGACGTTCACGGAGCTTTCATTACCAATAAATATCCTCGCCACATCATAATTGGCAATGGTGGCCGTCACCACCAAGGCATCGTTATGTGGAGTCACAACGCCTCGGAGGTCTTCCGGCCCAAAGCTGATGACGGGGTCTTGTGGTAAGTCTGCACCCCTAGATATCTCAAAGTTCTCCAACCTTCTCCCATGTGCCTTTCGAGCTCGCCCAGAGTCTCCATCAATAGCACCCCCCGAGATCATATGAATCATTCCTCTCGTCGGGTGGTTATCCTCATTCATTCCCCTCCTTGGTTCGATGGGTTCCTGAGGAACATCTTGACCTCGACCTCCCCCTCTCTGCTCTTGACCATCTGATTTATCCATGGAGGGCCTTGACCACGCCTAGGGGACGGGCGAGACCTCGGTCGACTCCCGGATGCGGATCCTTCACGTCTGTCCCGTGAAGGCAATCTAGCATTGCTCTTAGCCATTCGCGACTTCTCCCACCTCTCCTCGGGCACCCTCACCTCCATCACCTCGTCACGACTCCTATCCAGAGAAACATGTGATGAGAATTGTCTTCTGTCTCTAGCTTTATTCTCCTCTCTTTCCCCTGCGCCCCTCTTCCTTCCTCCTCTCTCCGCTCCCTCAACTCTTTCTCCCCTGGGCCGCTGCTCCATCCTCTTGTGCGGCTGGGCATCCTCTAGATTTACATATTTTTCTGCCCGAGCTAACAAATCATCATAGCTCGACGGAGGTTTATTGACCAGCGATTTGAAAAATTCTCCTCCCCTCAGTCCTTGGGTAAAGACACTTATCATGATGTCAGGGGTAGCCGCTGGTATTTCAAGCGCTGCACTATTGAAGCGCTGGACAAACTCTCGAAAAGTTTCATTCTCTTGTTTTTTCATCACGAATAGGCTCAAATAATTTTTCTGGTGCCTCTTGCTGCTAGCAAATCGGTGCAAGAAGGTAGCTGAAAAGTCCTCAAAAGAACGTATAGAGTTGGGCTGCAAGGTGTTAAACCTTTGCTGGGCTGACCTCACTAATGTGCCCAGAAACACCCTGCACCTTACTCCATCCGAATATTGGTGCAACAGAGCCGCATTCTCAAATCTCCCCAAGTGTTCTTCAGAGTCAGTATGTCCGTCATATTCTCCCACGTTTGACTGTCGGAAATTTGGAGGAAGTCCTTCTTCCAAGATGGCCAATGAAAAAGGACTTCCTCTCTTGCGTACCGGCGCTCGGCTTCCTACCTGCTGCCTCAACATCCATATCTCCTTCCATGTCTATCCTATCTCACTAACTTCCCCACTTTGGAGGGGATGCGCCTCTTCAACCCGGCTTTGGTGGCCCTCCACATTCTTCTCTTGCTCCTGGTGAGCGGCCTGCTCTTCTGCAAACATAGACTCTCGATTCCTCTTCATTGCCTCATCCACTGTCCGGGTGATAAATTGGCCCAACTGTTCCAGGGTCAAGTTCCCCACATTCTCATTGGGATGGGTTTGCTCGACCCTTGTCTCCTGAAGGGGCTGCTAAGCTCTTGTCTCTTGACGAGGTTGTTCCTGTCTCGTCTCAAGATGCGGTTGTTCGGGTCCCTTCTGAGGACGCGATGATGCTGAGGTAGCTCTTCTACTCCCTTTCTTGCCTACCATCTCTACGTCTCAACTCAAAGTTCCCACAGACGGCGCCAAGTGATACTCACGGGAAATTTAGGGTCCGATTCCAGCAAGTGTCACTAGTCCAGACGCAGGTTTTGAAATTACCCTGTGCCTGAAATCACAAATAAGATCGTTAGGAGGGGGCCAGGAGGGTGTCCTGGCGTAGCCCCTCCGATGCTCAAGTCATAGACTGAGGATATATGAGGAGATAAGCTAAAGGTGCTGCTGAAAAGGACATAGTGAATAATTGAATTAACACTCAAACCTGGTATTTATAAGAGAATATCGGGCCCTTGATGGGCCTGTCTTCCATTTGAGCTAGGGATGGGCCAGGGTTAATGGGTCCATCCATGGGGTATCAATAACATATAAAATAATATGGAAAAATACATTTATTTGATAAAAATATTTCACTTGAGACTGTAGCTTAAATTTTTTTGGAAAAAAATAAGTTTATTTTTCTTTTAATGTGCGCCGAGTAAATTACATAGCTAAGGTAACATACAAATCATGCTAGACAGATAAGCCACATTGGGCAAACCATCTGCAACAAATAGAGTAGTCAATTTGGGTTGGTCCGGCTACTAAAAAAGGACGGGTTGGGTTGTGATTTTGATGGCCTGTCTAGAAGGAGTCAAGGCATGGGCGAGTTGGGATGCCCATTTTTTTAAATATTATATTATTTCTAATAGTTCCTGTATGGTGCACAAATTTTAAAAAATTTATATCATTATAATTATTTAAATATGGTTGATAAGTTTTGAAATATTTATATTATTTATAGTAACTTACATATAATCGATTAATTTTGAAAGATTTATATTATTTATAATTGTTTATGTATTCTTTTTATTTTTTGGTTGGTTGGGTTGAAGGTTAGAAAAAATACCGAATTTTTGGTATACTGATGTTACCGTACCGAAATATTCAGTACGATAACGATATGAAATTTGAAGTTTTCGGTATATACCAAAATACTGAAATAATATATATAAATAAAAATGTATATAATATTTTTAAATAATAAAGTTAAATTTTTAAAAAATATATAAGATATTTTTGGGTATAAAACGATATATATCGATATTGTACCAAAATAAAAAATATAACTTCTGTTTGGACTCATCATGTTGGAATAGTCCAAATAAAAGTTTAGTGAAGCAACTCGACTCATAGTTAAAAATTTAAACTGTTAAGAAGTCTTATCTTTGCCGCCTAACCTTACAGCTAGCTAGAGGATTGAATGCTGAGCCTCGACTTGTTAAAAAGCTGATAGGCTTCAGAAATAACAGGATCTCAGACATTGTTACAAAGATAGCGGATGAAGAAGTCGCACATGTTGCGGTTGAAGTTTATTGGTGTTCATTGATGTCTTCAATCTCCAGACACATGTTGCAGTTGGTGTTTATTGTCTAAATGGATTTGTTTTGTATATATCTTTCTCAGTCTCTTTGACTGTCTTGAGGGATTTGTTTAGTATTGGTGATCACTGGCCTTGTAATTATAAGAGAAAGAATTTTTTTTATATATACTTTCAGTATGACGGTATTTTACCGATACCGTATCGAAACTTCAGCATACCGACTTTTCGATGGTAACAGTATCATCTTTCTCATACCGGTATTTTCGGTACGATATATGGTATCCGAAATTTGATACGGTATACCGTACCGACCACCTCTAGTTTGGTTTGGGGTTTTCCCAACTGAACAAGCTTGTGGTCCACCCACCCCGCCCCGTCCAGTTCAGCCCGACTAGTTTGACAACTCACTCGCAAAAATGTTGGTATGAGGATCAAACTCTTGATTATTGACAAATATTTACCTACTCTACCAATTCGGACACTCACTCATTTGAGGAGTGATTCCTCAAGTTCTCATAATTTAGTTTTCCCGTTGAACCAAGATCTTGGGATCTCCAATCAACAAGGTTGGGTTGCCACTATGAAAACTTTATTTGGTAGGTTTTAAACCCATTTCTCTTGACAAACAGTACATTTGATCTCTATTTAATGCTTTTGTAAACGGATCCGCTAAGTCATCCTTTGATTTAATATAATCAACAGATAAAACTCCATTAGAGATAAACTGTCGCACATTATTATATCTTCGACGAATATGTCGAGACTTGCCATTGTACATACTGTTTTGTGCCCTTGCAATTGACGACTGACTTTCGCAATGTATTAAGATTGCTGGCACTGGACTTATCCAACATCGAATGTCCTTTAGAAAGTTGCGAAGCCATTCAGCTTCTTCTGTAGCTTTATCAAGCGCTATGAACTCCGATTCCATAGTAGATCTAGCATTGCAAGTTTGTTTCGATGACCTCCAAGAGACTGCTCCTCCACCAATGGTAAATACATAGCCGCTGGTGGATTTGGAGTCATTGGTGTCAGAAATCCAATTTGCATCACAGTATCCTTCTAAGCACACTTGTCAACGCCTTCCAGTGTGCATCACTAAGGTTACTCGTAAACCGACTTAACCTGTGGGTTACTTATAAACCGACTTAACATTGTTAACCGCACAAGCGATGTCAGGTCTAGTACATTTAGTGATGTACATAAGGCTTCCAATAATTCTGGAGTATTCCAGTTGGGAACTGGTTCTCCACGATCTTCGCCAAGTGGACATTTACGTCTAAAGGCGTTTTTACTGGGGTAGATTCATAAACGTTAAACTTCTTCAACACTGTTTCTACATAATGAGACTGAGATAAGACTATTACTTCTGGAGTTCTAAATATTTTATTCCCTAGAATTAAATCAGCAATACCCATATCTTTCATATCAAAATGTTTTGTCAACAGTTTTCTTTGTACCCTTAATCAACTCTTGGCTATTCCCCATTATCGGCATGTCATCCACATATAGACATACTAACACATAAGATTCTCGAGTGCCTTTAATATATACACATTTGTCACACTCATTAATCTTAAATCCATTTGACAATACTACCTTGTCAAATTTTTCGTGCCACTGCTTGGGCGCTTGTTTAAGTCCGTATAGTGACTTAATTAAACGACGGATCTTTCTTTCTTGTCCTTTAACAATGAAGCATTCAAGTTGCTCCATATATATTTCTTCTTCAAGTTCACCATTTAAGAATGCCGTTTTGACATCCATTTGATGTATCTCAAGGTTATGCAAAGCTGCAATAGCAGTGAGCACACAAATGGATGTTATTCTTGAAACTGGTGAATACGTGTCGAAGAACTCATGACCTTCTCTTTGTCTATAGCCTTTGGCCACAAGCCTGGCTTTGTATTTTCAATACTTCCATCTACTCTCATTTTCTTTTTCAATATCCATTTGCATCCCAATGGCTTGGTACCTGGTGGAAGATCCACTAGTTCCCAAGTATGGTTTTGCAAAATGGAATCCATTTCAGAGCTGATGGCTTCTTTCCAATAGGGAGCTTCAGGGCTAGCCAGAGTATCTTGTATGTCCTTTGGTTCATTCTCCAACATAAAAGTATGGAAGTCTGGACCAAAGGACTTTGAGATTCTAGCCCTTTTGCTTCTTCTTGACTCTTGCTCCTTTGAAGAGCCGTCCATGGTATAGCATTTTCATTTAGAGTTGGCTAATGTGTAGGTACTTGACCTTCATGCTCTGTCTCAAGTTTTCGTTTGCTAGAACCATTTTCTTTCCTCTCTTTACAAGGAAATATATTTTCAAAAATAATGCATTTCTTGACTCAATTGTCATGCCCGTATTCATTTCTGCATTTTCAGATTTGTGCATTATAAACCTATATGCACTACTATTATGTGCATATCCAATGAATATGCAGTCGACCGTCTTTGGTCCAATTTGCTCTTGTTTAGGCTTTGGTATTTCAACCTTAGCTAGACACCCCCACACTTTAAGGTACTTGTAGGAAGGCTTATGACATTTCCACAATTCGTAAGGTGACTTGTCATTTTTCTTGTGGGGTATCTTGTTCAAGATGTGATTAGCCGATAGTATTGCTTCCCCCCACAATTTTGGGGTAGTCCTGAACTTATTAACATAGCATTCATCATATCTTTCTGAGTTCGATTCTTTTTTTCGGCAATGCAATTCGATTGTTGTGAATAAGGAGCAGTCATTTAATGAATTATACCAACAGATGTACAGAATTCATCAAACGGTGCTCCGTATTCGCCCCCTCTATTGCTTTGAACCCTCTTTATTTGTTTGCCTAGTTGATTCTCAACTTTGGTCTTATAACCTTTGAATGCTTCAAGAGCTTCATCTTTCAACCTCAAAAGATATACATAATAGTACCTTGTATTATCATCAATGAATGTCACGTAGTATCTTTTCCCTCCTCTAGTTTGCACAAACTTTAAATCAGCAAGATCGGTGTGTATTAGTTCTAGAGAAGTTGTAAATCTTTCAATCGAGTGGTAAGGCGCTTTGGTCATTTTTGCTTCAACACATATCTCGCATTTGTGTGTTGGATCGACGTTGTGTTTAGGAAATAATTCCAGTTTCATTAAACGTTGCAAGGTATTATAATTTACGTGTCCTAAACGGACATGCCATAAATGAGAACACTCAAGCAAGTAAATAGAACTTTTGTCTTTTTTACTTTCAACAACATTTTAGCGTATAGCCATTACATTCAACTTGAAAAAGTTCTCATCGAAATATCTTTTTCCAATAAAATGACCATTCTTGGTTAATACAACCTTGTTAGACTCAAATACTAGTCTAAAGCCGTGTTTGACCAACAAAGACCCCGACACGAGGTTCTTTCTTATGTCTGGTACATGAAGTGCATCAACAAGGGTTACTTCCAAACCCGATGTCATCTTCAGTACTACATTTCCGGTGCCCACCACGTCAGATGTAGCGGAGTTCCCCATGTATAGTTTTCTCCCGGTCGATGGAGTGTATGTGGAGAACAATCCCTTATTGGAGCATATGTGTCGAGTTGCTCCAGTATCAACCCACCACTCGTGGGGTTTTCCACCAAATTTGCTTCCAAAATAACTGCAGATAAATCAAGTTCAGAAAAATCAAATGGTACCGACCTTTCTTGAAATACGTTGGCTTGAGGATTTTCTTTCTTTGGCTTCCTACAATCCTTAGCCATGTGATTAGTTTTCCGCAGTTATAACAAGTGCCTTTGAACTTCTTCTTGTTTGGTGGTTGTTGGACTTGTTGTGGTTGCTTCTCAAACTTTCTCTTCTTCCCTTTAAAACTCGATTCAACAATGTTCACCCTTGCTGCCATTTTACTTGCCTTGGCCTCGGTGCTCTTGTTGTCCTCTTATATCCTCAATCTCAAAATGAGATCCTCCAATCCCATCTCCTTTCTTTTGTGCTTCAAATAGTTCTTGAAATCCTTCCACAATGGAGGGAGTTTCTCGATCATGGCAGCAACTTGGAACTCATTCCTTCCGCATGAATCTCGTGCAAGAGAATTTGTAATTCTTGCACTTGACTCATCACGGACTTTGAGTCCACCATCTTGTAGTCCAGAAATCTCCCAACAATAAACTTCTTCAAGCCCGCATCCTCCGCCCTGTATTTCTTATCAAGCATATCCCAAAGTTCCTTGGCGGTCTTGACAATACACATTGTACAATGCATTGTCAAGTCCATTTAGGATGTAGTTCTTTCACAAGAAGTCACTTTGGTTCCATGCATCCAAAGCGGCCCTCATGTTGGTGTCTGTCTCGTTTTCAACAATGGTGGGAGGATCTTCCTTCAAGAACCTTGATAAACTCAAGGTTGTGAGATAGAAGAGCATCTTTTGTTGCCATCTTTTGAAATCTGTACCAGAAAACTTCTCTGGTTTCTCTCCTGGTGCAACAGTTCCATGTGGTGTTGTAGATGATGATGCCATTGAGATTCTTCTTGCAAATGATTAAAAACTAATTTCTTCTTAAGATTTTTGTTTGTGGTATTCAAATATGAGAGGAAAAGTAAGAAGAAAACAAAGAAAATGGCTTGTAGAAGCAAGTGTTGAACACTTTTTCCTTAAGAAGAATTTGCCCCTCACAATGTGCTTAAGGTGTGGCAATCTTCTCCCAAGATATAACTACAACTTTTGAATAATGAGCACTCAAATATTCAAGTTCTATAACAAGGAAATGAATGGAACTCTCTCTTGTTGAAGAATGAAGAAGAACAATATGCAAATGCTTGGAAAATTATTTGTATGTCTTTTGATTTTCAATAAATCAATCATTTAATGTTTTTCATGTGAAAAGACATGATCTTTCATTCATTTAAAAAATATTTGAATTATTTCGTTATCTCTAATTATAATTGATGATAAAAAATAATATTTGATCTTACAATTAATATCAAAGTTAAAAGATTAACAAATTGATTATTGTTAAATGTAAGCTATTGTACCATTTGGGAGTGATTATTAGAAGCAATAATTGACTTTGTTGGAAGAATAATCCAAACACGACACTTTAGCTAATATAAAATTTAAAATATTTGAGTTACATAATTATCTTCGGCTATAATTTTTTATGGCGTGGAAAATATTTGTTGGATCATTAATCCAACGTTGAGCTTATATTTAAATAATTATATATTATAGACTGTCAAATAAGATAACTCATTAAAAATGATTTAAATAAGGCTTCCAGTTATTTACACTTTAATGTATCTTATAAGGTATATACATTTAATACATAAAAACTGATTGACTTAGTTTATTTGATTGATTAACTTATAAGGTATATCTTATAAGGTCACACGAAAAAAATATTATATATTATATCATATTAATAGTTAGAGAGCGTAAGATAATTTAAAAGATTCTCAAGAAAAATGTGTTGATCCGAAAGATCAAACCATAAGTATTTATAGGATCAACACTTATTGTGGATTTAGGTACATGTTCATTTATTAATCTAATTTCTATAATTTAACATAAGATCCTAAATTTCAATTATGATTTTCATCTATAATTTGATTCCAACATACATTCGATCCTATAATAAATAATATAAGAACCCCTCCTTTTAGTTTCCAAGTCTTTCATATTTAAATTTATGGTTGTAAAGATTATATGATCTATGTGATTAAAACACATGTTCTAAGGATATCCATTTAATGCATAGAGATAGGCCGTGTATATTTTATGAAGAGTAGGTCTGTTGTCAGACGGTCTCACGAATTTTTATCTGTGAGACGTGTCAATCGTAACGATATTCACAATAAAAATTAATACTCTTAGCATAAAAAGTAATATTTTTTCATGGATGACCCAAATAAGAGATCTGTCTCACAAAATACGATCGATGAGACCGTCTCATACAAATTTTTATCTTTTATGAAAACAGAAATACAGAAAGAAGAAAGCATATCAATTTATTTATGTTTACCTTTCTACGGGGATTGCGTCGTTTTCTATTAATAGTAACACTCTGGATAGTGTTCTATTTGGATAATGCGTATATTCTCTAACGAACAAAAAGTAGGCCAATCAATGTTCTTCCATTGCTTTTGTATCTTTATAATTATAATATATATACAGACACTAACACATACGTATACACATCTAATTGAATCATTTAAAGTTGCCTTTGGATTGATCTTTTTAGTCGATATATATATATAATATGGTATCAGAGCGAAAACTCACCGTGATGTGTTTGACTATCTTTATTAATCACCTGATAATATTTTGTAAACTTCACGCTCCACTTGTTCATCCATGTGCACGATGAGATGTGTTAGATGTTCCACATCAACTGTATTAAGTATTTAAAAGTTGTATATATGAATTTAGACAATTTTTTTCCTTAAATTAGTTTTTGACGTTGAATTAGTTCCAAGTTTCAATCTTAACAAACGTATATAATTCATCTAAACCTGCCAATAGCTCCCTAACACCCACGCGCACGAACACACACACATAAAATTACATTGAACTATGTTGAAAATTTCCCCATGGAGAATTGTGACAGGGAGGCTATTGGCCGGATTGGATGAAAACTATTGGCATTAAATATTCTTTTAAGAGAAAAATAGGCTATGGAATCATCCAAGGGTCCAACTTCCTAGTGGAGTTAGGCTCGTCCACTTGCTTTAGATCATTCAACGAGTTTAAAGACAAAATAGACCTTCCTCGTATAGTCAGTCGTACGGAGATGCTAGGTGGATAATAGGACAACTATTATTTGTAATTTGACCGATATTAATTTATTTATTTTTTGTTTATTTATACATCTATATAAAATTTGAAAATACAACAATTCTACCTCGCAATAAAATACAAGTAGTTACGAAGAAAAACAAAAATTACGTTTTCATTATAATTTTAAAAAACAATAATTTACTGAAATGCATTTGTAATTTTTATATGGCAAAAACTTGTGTGAGACGGTCTTACGGGTCGTATTTTGTTAGACGGATATCTTATTTGGGTAATCTATGAAAAATATTACTTTTTATGCTAAGAGTATTATTTTTTATTGTGAATATCGGTAGGGTTGATCCGTCTCACAAATAAAGATTCGTGAGACCGTCTCACAAGATACCTACTCTTTTTATATTACCTAATATACCCTTATTGCGACAGTTATTATAACTAACGATAACCCACAAAACATTTACATACTAAAATAAACCAACTAATCCCATTAGAAATTCATTCTAACCAATTATAAATTTTTTAATTAAAAAAATCACTGAAAATTTCAATATTAGTTCTCACCATTTATACGTTACAACTAATAATTATAAAAAACAGCCTTCAATGGGGTGTCTGAATTATTGGAGTAAGTGAATGTTTGACCAATGATTATGAATTCAATTATCCATGCCAACATTTTTTCGAGCGAGCTTTTCATACATAAATTAAAAAAATCTAAGTTTTTAAATATTTTTGTCATGTAATATTGATTTGATTTTACAGCTTTGAGAAAAGCAAATTTGTTTAGCCCAAAATAAAATTACTTGGCTGAAATCATGTTACTCTAGCCCAAATAATGTGTACCAGTGAGATAACTAGATGTAATACTAATAATAAAAAGGGGTTTTAATGTCTTACAAAAATGGTCAAATTAGAATTACAAAAATGACAAAAACCTGTGTGAGACGATATCATAGGTCGTATTTTGTGAGACGATCTCTTATTTGGGTCATCCACGAAAAAGTATTACTTTTTATGCTAAGAGTATTACTTTTTATTGTGAATATCGGTAAGGTTAACCCATCTCACAGATAAAAATTCCTGAGACCGTCTCACAAGAGACCTACTCTACAAAAATATAAAAAAAAATATCAAGTTGAAAAAATCCATTAATCCATCATTTTTTTTTAAAAAACACGTTAAATATTCTCTTAAATTATTAAAGTACGTTACATCATATAATATTTTATATTTCATTTCTTGACATTTTGCATTTCAAAATCATAGGTTGTATTTTTCCGAGTCAGTGAATCTAATAAAGCACTTTTTCTATTTTATATTCATTTTAAAAAATAAGTTTTAATTTCAAATATCGTATTTTACTTGAAGCAAAATAAAGATTAGTTTAAAAAAAATTATTTGTAGCTATATAGTATATATACTGAAATTTAAGGATACAAATTCTATACAAAAAAAAAAGTAGTGATGCTTAATTTAATGGATAAATCCATAACCAATTATGGAAACTAAATCAGATTACATTAATTGAAAACGAATTCGGAACCGATACAATTAGGTCTATTTGATCTGATTATTATTTTAATTTCTTTAAATTCCCCACTTAAATACCATTATGTACCTACTACCTACTTAATTAATCATCGCATTTCTCCAAATTTATTCTCATATTTTTATTACTTGATAGTAAATACTTTTGGTGAATTTTTTTTGAGTAAGTCTCTTGTGAGACGGTCTCACGAATTTTTATCTGTGAGGTAGGTCAACTCTACCAATATTCACAATAAAAAGTAATACTCTTAGCATAAAAATAATAATTTTTCATGGATGACCCAAATAAGAGATCCGTCTCACAAAATACGATCCGTGAGACAGTGTCACACAAGTTTTTGCTTTTTTATAGTAATAAATATGTCGTTTCACACATTTAACTCTAATACATATTTAATTCATTATTGTAAAAAAAAATCATCTTACTAAATCTCATATTTAATTTTTGTAGAATAACGTAATAAAATCACAATTTTCAAAACAAAATATGCACGTGTGTGTATATATATATTACTATATATAATACAAAAGTACCATAATTAAGTAAAGAGACCCGCCCAAAATTCAGTGAATCAAGAGCTATAATTAAGTAAAGAGACCAGCCCTACTTGAACCAGTTGGGTGATTAGCTAGACTTGGACATCCGGGTCAAACCAGCACGATCAAACAACACAGTAAAATCAGCTTTGTTTCATAAAATTGTCAGCAACGTGAACATGAGTGCGGAAAATGTACATAACCTTTCTAAACGACTATATTCTTGTTTCGAACGTTCATATCATTCTTTGAGGTCATAAATATAACACTTTCAAGATATAATATGGTTTTTGATGTCGATTCAAAAGATGAGAAGCTTAATTGAAGAAATCCAACTGAAAAAAGAACAAGCCTCAACAAGAGAGTACGATGAACATAATGAGAGTTGAGCTTTAAAATCCTACACACCGAAGAAAGTTTCCAGAACACCTTTTAATGTTCAAGTACAAGCGCACCAAATTGATTGAAATAACAATAAAAATCAGATTTATAATAAGCAAACGATTATAAATTCATAATTTGATCGTTAGTTCTAATCTTATATGCTAATATGCGATAAAAACAAAGGATTACAATAAAAAAAGACGCTGAAATCCAAGAAATAAACTCCTAACATTATTTTCATACTTAAGATAACCCTATAGGAATTTGAAAAACATAAAATATAATAAAGATGATGACAAACAGCTAGAAACTAGACTATAAATATGAAAAATTCTTGAACTAGAATAATGAAAATATTTGGATTGTTGAGTTGTGTCATTCTTCGGTCCGTTTATTGTAAATTGGAGCGAATAGTTGCTCAACTCCCCACTTCTCCCACTTTTTAACCGTGCACGACTGGCCTTTCATTTTCTTTTGACCATCATTTTACTGGGTCTATGTAGGGATGGCAATTTCCTCCGAACCCGTTGGAGGATTCGATACCCGACCCGAATAGAAGAGGGTATGGAGGGATTTTTAGACCCAATTAAATAATTGGGTAATCGGGTATGAGGATTTTCGGGTTTGGGTATGGAGGCGGGTTTGATATAATCCGACCCACACCCGACTCGAATACCCGTTTAAATAAATAAATAATATATATATGTATGTATATGTGTATATGTATATATATATATATAAATTATATTTATTAAATATTCATCTTCTCAAATCCAAGTAATTTTGTTCAACTAATATAAACTATTTTTAATATTTTGTTATTTTTTCTATAAAGTTTATTTTGCAAATTTTTATCATTAATAATTTTTCTTATTGTTCATTTAAATAATTTTTTAAATATTCATAACTTCAATGAAACAATTTAAATTTGAAAAAATTCAATTGTATATGATAATAGGGTATTTGTGTAGGGTATGGGTATCCGATAATCCGATGGGTATGGGGATGGGGATGAAATTAATACCCGATGGGTATGGGGATGGATATGGGGATGAATTTAATAAATAGGTATGAGGATGAATGTATGAAATCCGACCCATACCCTACCCATTGCCATTCCTAGCTCTATGCAGTGTGTACACACTGTTTGGGTCAAAATAAATTTAGCTTATTTAATCATTATCGTCAAAATTTCATGTGCTTGTCATGTCAGACCTGAATTTTTTTTTAGTGCATACAAATGCCCTCACAGTTATTGGATCATTGGGCAAAAATTCCCACACACATATATATTCTCTTATAACCCATTCTAATTTTTCTCTGAAGCCCAAGAAGATCAACTTTTGTGAACTTTGGCAAAAAAAGACAAAAGTGAACTTTGATAGAAAAGATAAGGAGTCAAACTACGATTTTTGGTCTCATTCGAAATCCAAATTCAAAAAATAGAACATTTTCTTTCCTAATCTTCTCCAAATATTTTGACAGAAATATTGATTTCCTTAAAATTTAAAAATTCTCATATTTAAATCCCCAACTACCTTTGTTGAAGCTTTGATTTCAAAATCTAATATCAGCAACCATCACTGTGGGGATCCGGACGCTAATTCATTTTCTTAATCATTATTAAGATTCAATATAACAATTAAGTAGTGTGGGACATAAATTTTTTTTCCTAAAATGCAAGTGCGGAAACGTAATGTATTTAATCTGATATACATGTCAACATAAAAGTACAAGTCTTGTACAACATCTCTTTATCTCAATCTAGTGTTCAACAACTATACATCAAGTGCTGAATCATATTCTACCTCTGAGCTCGGATCTCCACGCTAACCGTAATCTCTCATCCTCTTCCTGATCCTGATCCTGTCCCACCTGTTGTCATGCACACATACAGACACAACAACAGCCGGATAATTCCGGTGAAAAATACATTCCCAGTATAAATCTTGTATACATGCAATCATATAACAGATATAAAAGAATGAAACCAATATCAATAACATATATCAAATCTGAAAGACATGAATCGATATAAAACTGTAAATCAACTCTGATTCACAATATCTGACTCATAAACTCTGACTCGACTCTTTCCTAATCTAGGGATCCCGATCGAAATAAGAACGCAATAATCTCCCACCTACTCTCCCGATCGTTGTGGCGGTACGTTCTTATTTACGGACTTTGGTCCTCTCTATATCGAATCTCGGCGATAGAAGTCGCTCTTCTTCTAAGCCACATCAATATGACCAAACGTTCGGTGTCTTGGCAACTCAGCCGAAGACTTGGCAACTCAGCCAATAACAAGGCACATCAGCCCATGACTAGGTACATCCACCCATGACTCCTCACATAGCATATGCTTACCTATAACTCAATATAATAAGCATATCAATCTCAAACATTGCAACATATCGAGGCAATGACAATTCAGTATGTGATTTTGGGAGACTCAAGTTAAATCAAACTCGAGTTGTGCAATCCCGAATCAACATTGATTTATACATTTCTCTTCTCGGTCTGACGAAGTCGAAGTCTCGAATTAAAATCTATCCATACTCAATCTGGTAATAACAATATCGAGGAGTATAATACCAATACACCAGTCAAATCAATACTGAATATAATCAGAACTCAATCAAATTCTGTTTCAACGGCATAACTGCATAATCTCAGTATACCCAGCGATACAATATCAGTCAGATATCAATCCCAACATCTCATAATTGATAACAACACAATCTGATATCAAATCTCAATCCAATCAATTCTGATATCAATCTCAGTTAAATTCATTCTAAAAATCATAATAATTTCATACGGTATCCGTTCTTTGATCTGGTTTCGATTATACGCTGTCTACTATGTCAAGAACACCATATATGAATCATATCCGATTCCTTCCATATCATATTTTCAAATCATATGAAAACGTAGTAAAACTTACGTCTTGTCGAAGACTGTAACGAAAGGATCACAGTACTAAAGTCAGATTGAAATTCTAACGGCTGGATCTTGCAAAATCAGAATTCTATGAGGCGTAAAGGCGTAAGGATTTCTCGTAGTTTCTCTGGAACTCTTCTCGTTTCTCTTTTTTCTGATCGAATTGAAGGAAACTGATAGATATATTTGATATATATATATATATATATATATATATATATCAAGTTGCATGGCCATGATATGTGGCTTATTCTTCAAGCATTTCAGTCGGCGCTCGGGCGGTGATAAATTACCGCTCGAGCGCGGAACGTTCTGTCCGAGTATTTTTCTTATTGCACACTGGCGCTCGGGCGGTCACAAACTACTGCTCGGGCGCCGAACCTTCTGTCCAAGTGTTCAGCTTGTTCAACATTGGCGCTCAGGCGGTCAAAAACTACCGCTCAGGCGCCAGACTTTTTGTCCAAATTTAATCTTGTGATGCATTGGCGTTCGGGCGGTCTTTTCCTACCGCTCGGGCGCCAGTACAGTTCTGTCCAATTCTTGGCTTGTTATGCACTAACGCCCGGCTTCTCCTTTCACATCTTACCTTAGCCCCTATAATCTCAATTCGGTCAATTAATTAATGTCTGATTACAATACTAAAATCTCGGGCATTACGATCACTCTCTCTTTCAATCTCACATTCGATGAAAATAACCATCACTCACAGTCGTCATTGGTGCACCGTCCACTGTCGCATATTTTGTTGTGTTTTTTCATTCGTCCTGAATCATCTAGCTCGACATTTAACTCCCTTGTGCAGAACACCTTATTCACATCTACTCTACTCCTGCACAATCTACAATCTACTCATTGCGACGATGTTATCCACACAATACATCATCTTTGTTGAAAATGACACCATTGTCAACCCTTTCGCACATGTTTCATGCCTAAAGTTCTCGACTCCTACCACATGACCTCCATTCACTGATCATGCACTATCAAGTTTTCTTAGGAATCATCACCCCATGTCTCTTATGTCCTTTCCGACAACAATGGGTGGTTTCAAATTTCTTTCAGATGTCCAACCCCCACTTCTCTCAACGTTGACCGGCTGCCACATCTACTCTAGTCGTGAGGATTTTCCTTGTAGATGATGCATTCCTGCATCACCCAGCTTTCGTCTCTCCGCTATATTCTCAACGAGTCACTGTCATGCTCTTTCCTTCCAACTGAGTTTGATCTTCCAACAAGTAAAAACTAGCTTCATTAGCGACTCTCGGGCCATTTTTCCCTCTTCATCCCCAACTCTATTTATTTATTTTCCAAATTTTTACTCCGATTTTAGCCAACATCGTGCAATGGCTCGACACTTTAAAAAAAAATAACGGAGCTTCCAAACCTGCTTCCAAACTGTTCGGATCCATCGAACTTTGATCGGACCATCCAATTTCATTATCCGGATAAGATCAATCAGAGCATGACAAGTGGCAATGTGATCGGACCTTCCGACTGCATTTGGGACCTTCCGATCTCTCTTATCCAGAGAAATCCACTAGAACAAATGAGATTTTGACATGTGGATATAAGACAATCTAGACCTTCCGAACTCCTACGAGTGCAGCCTATAAATAGAATGTGAATACATTTGGAAATGGCACCAGTTCATCTTCTCGTTTTTTCCCTCGGTCTCTAGCTGTGTTTTTATGCATTTCTGGAAAACTTTTATAGGCGAGTAAAGTTGTGAGGTTCTTTCGGAGAAAAAGACAATTCAAAGATCAGTCGAGAAGCTAGCGTCCCCACCAGTTTAACGATGGACACATGTATTATAGGATAGTATTTTCGAGCACTTTAGTGAGAAGTTATGGTGATTATAAGACATGCTTTAAAATTATGAATCGAGCAAGGTAGTAAGACCCTGGTTTTGTTGTAACATCTAGGATTAGGAGGTTAGGCATTACAGAGAGTTTTAGAGGTACGTAATATACAGACTGAAATGACCAAAATAGTATAATTCTTATATGTTGCATGATACATGTTTTACTACTTTGATATATTTATGATGAATTGCATATCATGTTGAGTATGAGAGTCACAGTTGCTGATGGGTCGAGAGGGATCTGGTAACAGACGACATTTTAGGCCCGCTTCTTGATATTGAGTGTCAGAATCAGAGACTACACACTCGGACGTCTCTATACTGAGCATGAGATTATGGATTTGATCTTTGAATATCTGAGCATTCTTGCATTTCAATATTTTAAATTTATATTAGGCTATTTTTTAATTAAAAAATTGTTAAAGAAAGCTAATTTTAATCAATTTAAATATGAGCTAAAATAACTAAAATCCCATGAAGAATACTATTTGCATGAAAAATTAACAATTTTTTCATGAGTTAAGTCAGGCTGGAGATCCGTCCTGCGAAAATAACCTTTGAGATTGTCTAACGAGAGTTTTTGTTTATGATTTAATATGATTCTGATTCGAGATTGAGTTAATATCCCAATCCAGTAAAAGTTCAATCCGTTATAATACAAGATTGGCCCGATTCCTCATAATCTAGAATCGAATTAATTCGATTTAAAACCGGTCCGATTTCGTCCGATGACATGCCTATATAAAAATAGAGTAGGTCTCTTGTGAGACGGTCTCATGAATCTTTATCTGTGAGACGTGTCAATCCTACCAATATTCACAATAAAAGTAATACTTTTAGCATAAAAAATAATACTTTTTCATGGATGACCCAAATAAGAGATCCGTCTCACAAAATACGACCCATGAGACCGTCTCACACAAGTTTTTGTCATAAAAATATGACAAGCAAGTGAAGAAACACTATATCATATAACCTCCATGATTATGAACATTCATTCCATCACGTTTTCTTTTATAATTAATTAATTGCATGTTTTACTTTGTCAAATAGTCTTTTGTCAATTACTCTAATGTTAAAAGAGCCGAACATACACTCACTTTTCTATAGTATGAAGAAAAATTACTTTTATTGTATACTCTTAATTATAAGTTATGATTATTAATTTATATATTATTTTTTTTTGTTCTTTTTATCGACATCTTCAATATTCTTAGCCTTTTCACGTCATCTCCTACGTTATCGTGCCTAATTGGAAAGAGGATAAGTCAGTGGAAGTTGCCTGCCTTAGGTGGATATTTCAAAGCTCGTTATATATTATATCAAAACAAGCAATCGCCGGCAGATAATGAAAACATATTAATATTAATTCAATTTTTTAAATTTTATTATATGTGAAATAAGTATTGTTGTCTTTTTATGATTTCGAGTCTCTATATTATTATATATTTGTTTTAGTACGTTATATTTGTTTATTTGTTGGTTTTACAATTTTGATAATTTTTATGATGGAATGCATCATATTTGAAGTCGATATTTTCACTGTCACGTATTAGCATGCTCGTTAATAAATAGCAAAAATTGCGAAAAACTGAATCATACATGATTAAAACCAAATTTTGATAATACAGAATATCAAAATCGCAAAACGATAAATGTATTTTAAAATGTATTGAATCAAAATTGATAATTTATTAAAAGACGATGATAAATTAATCTGATGATAATTGGTAAAGCTCACGAGCTATATGTTATTGATCTGATGATAATTGGTAAAGCTCACGAGCTATATGTTATTGAATAAAATATTGCAATCTTATCAGCCAATATTAACATAAAATATCATTAGCATCACCAAATCCGTTCCATTAATAAACAAGATTTTTAGATTGATCATTTATACATGTGAACTGCCATTACTATTATTTTTTTATTGGCATAGGTCAGTGGTGTAAATTGCAAGGTATATATATATATATATCCGACCTTGTGTTTCTTGTGTAGTACAACGTTGTAAAAGTCAAAATAATTCTTGTACTGCAAAATTACGACATTAAACTATATTAATCCGAAGTAGTACTGACCACATAAAGGGTAATTAATTCTCGTATTTTATGATCAATCATCCAAAAATCATTGTTCTAAATTTGTCAAAGAAACTCTGAAGTTCATCATGGCTTCCATAAAATTTTCGAGGTCAATTTTCTTGATCACATTCTTAGTCATCGTGTTGCTACAGTGTCACAGAATCAAGGGTCACGGTGGTGGTGATGATCATGACGAAGACACCATGGACTCCGCCTCGGACAGCGGCGGTGGAAGTCTGCACTCGAAAGGGTTGATTCTGGTGAAGGTTTGGTGCCTTATCATCCTCTTTGTGAGCACATTCGCCGGCGGTATTTCTCCCTACTTCTACAGATGGAACGAGAGTTTTCTCCTGCTGGGGACTCAGTTTGCCGGCGGGGTTTTCTTGGGCACGTCGTTGATGCATTTCTTGAGTGATTCGACTGAGACATTTGGCGATCTCACGTCGAAGAGTTACCCGTTCTCGTTCATGCTGGCCTCTGCGGGTTATCTGCTGACCATGCTGGGTGACTGTGTGATTGTTTACGCGACAAGTGGTGGAGAAAGGGAGGCTAGGGTGGAGGTGGAGAGCGGCAGAGCCGTGGAGGAAGGCGGCAAAGAGGCGGCACATGCAACGGACCCGGTTTTCTTGAGGACCACTTCTCTGGGGGACTCCATACTTCTTATACTGGCTCTGTGCTTCCACTCTGTTTTTGAGGGTATCGCTGTCGGAGTCGCAGGTGAACTGATTTCTTCTTTTGCACATAGTGCAGCAAGTTTGCAATCAAGGCTTGTTGGAGGAAAATCCAAAATCGAAACAATTCTCTAATTTTCTAGCTCAAATTATCAACTACTTTCGTATATTTATTAGTAAGTTTTCTTTTTGTATAGTATACCGGCGAGAACTAGTGGACTTTTTGCTTTCTGACCATTGTTTGTGGGAATCGTATTGTCCTAAGGGTAGAATTATACACACATATTTTTGTCAACGGAAGGTAATAAATAAATAATATATAAATAAATAAATAAATAAAAGGTCCAAGGAATGTGATCGGATCAAATATTTAACTAATGCAAAAGGCTGACGATCAAAAATGTTGAATTTGTAGATACGAAGGCGGATGCATGGAGAAACCTTTGGACAATTTCACTCCACAAGATATTTGCAGCTATTGCTATGGGGATTGCTCTTCTAAAGATGATTCCGAAGAGACCCTTATTAGCAACAATTGCTTACTCGTTCGCTTTTGCTGTTTCAAGTCCGGTTGGGGTTGGGATAGGGATTGCACTCGATGCCACTACACAAGGACGAGCGGCGGACTGGGTTTACGCTATTTCGATGGGACTTGCTTGTGGAGTTTTCGTGTATGTAGCCATTAATCATCTAATGGCAAAGGGATTCAAGCCGCAGAGAAATTGTTACTTCGATACCCCGTTTTTCAAGTTCTTCGCGGTGCTGCTCGGTGTGGGGGTGATAGCCGTGGTGATGATATGGGATTAGCCTGACTTTATGATGAGGGTTTTCGTGACCTTCCCATTTCTTGATCAAAATATGTATCATTGTCTGCTGACAGAAGTTCGTATTTTAAAAGGATTTTGCACGAGGAAAATAGATGAACAGAATTATAAATGTGTATTTTCAGATCTTCATTTTCTTGAAAATGTGTTTAAATAATTTAAAGTGATTCGATGTGTATGATAAAGATTTTGTGCGTCTGTTCGTTCTCATATGGAACTTGTGCTGCATTAGAATCCAAGTTCAATCGCATCAAATTATTTACTTAACTTGCTCCATCTCAATATCACTATTTTCTCACATAAATCTGGAGTAGGATCAGCTAAGTTAATGATTTAGATCGAAGCGAGCAGACGCGTATTGTGTTGGTACGATTAGTGGATTCGTCTCGTTTCATATTCGACATATGTTTCATTAAATAATAAGTCTGATTCGTTAACTTCCAGGATCTGTTTTGAATTATATTGGGGTCCCAAATGATGTAACTAAGAGGCATTAATTCGGTAGACCGAAGAAACAAGAACAAAAAGATTTACGCGGGTAGACTAATTCGACCTACGTCCCATGGGAGAGCAACTATTCTTATTAACTCTTCAAACAAGTTTCAGAATTTACAACAGAGAAAATCTCTCAGTGCACAATTGCAGGGAATTTAGTCACACTTCTTGCCATTCTCTCCTATATTTCACCCAATTCTCTTACCTTTTTCGCTAATGAAAATTCAGTAAGTAGATGAAAGTCTATCTCTCACACTCAAATGATCTCTCTAATTTTATGTTTCTGGTGTGTCATATGGAGATATAAATATGAAAATAAATAATAAAATTAGACACATAAATTTACGTGGAAAACCTTTAAAAATTATTAGGGTAAAAACAAGGAGCAAAATAAAAAAATTCCACCATAATATTTTATGGTATACAACCGCTCACTGTGTTTCTAAAGAGAACACGCTCTCTTAATACATGAGAAAACTATCTCATCAATATTATAGAAATAGTAGAAGTAGGAAAAAAACTCAAGAATATGATGAGTTGCTTGAGAATAAGATGACCTGAAGTGCAAAATGAAGCACCTATTTATAGGAGCATGGCTCTATTTGAACGAAGGAAAATTTTGCTTCGTTCAAATTTTGCACATGTCTCTTTAATCAATTGGTAGCAAAATTTGACAATCAATATTCCACCAACCTAATAATTAATGAGTTCCTATTTTGTCTTACCAACTTGATCATTCTTGTCTGACATTTCTTACACTTGGAGATTTAATTGAATATCAAATATATGTATATCTTTTCATTCTTGTCATTTACTGTTGCTTACGTTTCTGCTAGACCACTTGAGGATCTACATCACTCAGACTTATCAGTGGTCACTGTCTTGATCAGAACATCAACTATGTTATTTTTTGTATGGATGTTATGCATATCCACACTTCATTCCTCTACTATTTCTCGAACAAAGTGAAATTGGACTCCAATGTGTTGAGTTCTGGAATAAAGGCTAGGTTTCTTGCGATATACAAGACACTTTGACTATCACAAAACAAAGGAACATCATCTTGTTTGTGTCTGACCTCCTCCAATAACATTTTAACCCACATTGTCTTCTTGCAAGCTTGAGTAGCTGTCATGTATCCTGCCTCCGTTGTAGATAACGCAACAATTGTTTGCAGTTTTGAAACCCAACTTACTGCTCCTCTTGTAAGTGTAAACACATAACAAATAGTAGATTTTATCTTATTAGGATTACCTGCATAATCCGAATCGAGATAGCTCATGAGTGTAAAATCCGATCCTCCAAACCTAATGCAGTATTTAGTACCCTTAATATATATAAGGATCATCTTAACCATATTCCAATTCTCTCGTCCAGGATTCGCCATATGCCGACTAACTGCTCCCACTGTTTGCGCTATGTCTAGTCTTGTACTGATCATGACGAACATAAAACTTCTCATGGCTAATATATGGTACTCAAGACATCTCCATCTTCTCTACTTCATTGCTAGAATACATCTTAGAGGATAACTCGAAGTTAACAGGAAGAGGGGTCAAATTGGCTTCTATCTTGCATCTTGAAGCATTGCAAGACTTTCAAATAATTTTTCTGAGAAATCCAAATATATATGTTACTTTTGTCTCGGTGAACTTGCATTATTAGAATCTTGTTTGTTGGTCCCAAGTTCTTCATATCAAATTTCCTAGCCAACTATGCTATTAATTCTTTGACAGGATCTTTTGTTAGGGCCTACTACCAACATGTCGTCCACATACAACAGAAAAATGATATAAGCATCACCAGACCTCTTGAAATATGTACAAGAGTCTGCATTCAGTCTGTTGTATTCAAGACTCATAATATATGAATCAAATCTCTGGTACCAACATCTCGTTGCCTATTTGAGACCGTACAAAGATTTGTTTACCCTACAAACCAAGTTCTCTTTTTCTGTTTTCCCAAAATCTTCTGGCTGGAGCATATAGATTTCTTATTCAAGATATCCACGAAAAAATGTTGTTTTCATTTCTAGCTGTTCTAGTTATAGGTCAAACACCGCACACAATGCCAACACTACACTTACTATTGTAAGCCGAAACACAAGAGAAAATATCTCATTGAAGTCAATGCCTTCTTTTTGAGCATATCTTTTTACCACCAATCTAGTACGATACCGATCCACTTAGTTATTGTCATCACGCTTGATCTTATAGACTCATTTGTTACCAATGGCTTTTCTCCCTTGTGGTATCTGTCTAATGCCTCCAATTCTTCTAGCATTGCTGTCATCCACATGAATACATCTGAGATTTGAGTAGCATCATGGAAACTCAATGGCTTACCATCCAATGTTAAGAGACAATATGCAATATTGCTTTAAGTGACATAATCTGAGAGCCAACCTGGTTGTTTTCTGTCTCGAGTTGACTCCATTATATTGAAAACCTCAGACACAACATATTTTTTTTCCTCATGCTCCGGTACTGCTTCACAAGAAATTTGATTTTCGCATGTCTTATTTTCCACCTGAAACGTAGTAGTTTCTGAATTCAGTGTGCACTTTTCTGCCTTTAATTTATCTTCCTCGAAATTAACATCCCTGCTATTGACAAGCATGTCACAGTAGGATCCCACAAGCGAAACCTTTTTACTCCATCAGCATAACTCAAGAAAATACACTTTCTAGATTTTGAATCAAACTTCGATCTTTCTTGATCATTGTACAAATACACATGAATCCCAAATGCAAGAAAATGAAAATAATCAGTTGACTTCCCGGTCCACATCTCCATCGACGTCTTCAAATTATTCGCCACTCGAGGATAACGATTGATGATATAACAAGCAATTTTGACCGCTTCTGCCCAAAATGACTTGGCTAGACCCGTGGTTCTGAACATACCTCTTTAACTATTCAAAAACGTCATGTTCATCCTCTCCATCACTTGATTTTTTTGAGGTGTGTAAGCCTTCATGAACTGTCTTTTGATGCCCTCGTGTTGACAAAATGCATCAAATTCGTCACTGATATATTCTTATATGTTGTCAGTCTTATAATACTTGATTTTATTTTCAGAATCAAGTTCAACCTGCGCTTTGAAATCTTTGAAGACCATATCTAATTTCTTTTTGATTGGATAGACCCAATATCTCATAGAAAAATCATCAATGAACGAGACAAAATATATTGCTTCTCCTAGGGATACAACCAGTGCTTGCCAACATCCAGATGAATCAGGCCCAATATGCTTTTGCTTTTGGCAGTAGAAGTGCCAAACTTTAATCTATTTTGTTCACTGGTAACATGATGTTCACAAAAGGGTAGTGACACTTTTGTAAGTCCCAACAAAAACTTTCGTTCTGTGAGAATTTTCAACCCTATTTCTGACATATGTCATAGTTTTCTTTTCCATAACACTGTTAATCCTTCTTTTAAACCAATCGATGAAACTACTAGTTCCGTCTCTTTGTGTGTTTCTCCCAAAAGTACATACATATTTACAACAATGATATGAATCTGGCCGGGCATGGTGTTCAAGGGAGTGATGAGCAAGGAAGAGGGGCTCGTGATGCATGGGAGTACGTTGGAAAGCCAAAAGAACCTTATTCAAGCATTGTTGGATCAGACCGAGGCTACATGGACGTGTACACGGACCTGTACACGGGGTCCGTGTCCATTACACTTGAGGAAGAGAATTCTTGAGCCTACACGGACCCGAGCACGGACCTGTACACGAGGTCCGTGTCTATTGTTTTCCCGGAGAGTAATTTTTCCGAGCATACACGGACCCTTACTCGGAGGCCTACACGGGGTCCGTGTCCGATACGTGTTGGCGAGAATTTGTTCCTAAATTAGAGTTTTAATTATTTTGGTAACTAGATTTCATATCTTTTGATTTGGTATCAATATATAGACGAAAATCTATCATTTTAAACAACTTTTGTTCATTATTGATTGAGTTTATAAAAACTTTTCTTTGAGAATTCTCTCAAAAACAAGCTTAAGTTTCGTTATAACTTTTGCGTCGTATCAAATCAAACTTATCAAAAGATTTATCTTTTGTGGCGTTTGTCAATCGAATATCACGAGGGTTGCCAAGGACGGGTTCTTTGAAGGTTCTCTTGAACGCGATTGTTTCTATCGTTGATTAATTGTTGCTAGACCGCGTGATCTAGAGGCGATTATCACACCTATCAATTACTTGTTTCAAAGATCAGGACAAATCAAAGATCTCGTGGGCGGGATCGTATCAAACAACCTTTTCCGCCTTCATAACCACAAGTGCGCCTTTCACAATTTCATGATCACGTTCTCGATAACGATTTTGCACTCTATACCATCCAATTGCCCCAAGGACAAAAGATTTTTCGTCAGTTTCTTCAAATGTTGTACTTTCTCTATGGTGCAAATGGTGCCATCAAACATTTTTGTTTGATAGTACCGACCCTAACGATTTTCAAGGCATGATCATTTTCCATGATTACAGATCCTCCTGACACTAGTTCATATTGCTCGAACTATTCTCTCCGAGACGTCATGTGCTACCGCTTAAGCACTGGCCAGATTTCCTTGACAACCCTTCTCGATATTCGTACACTCTTTTTAAAATGCCATTTATCATAACATTTAAAGCCGTAAATATTTTTCTTCTTACTTCTTGACTTTGATCTACCTCGTCTTTGGTTCCCACTGGAGTCACAGTCCATAAATTTTCCTCTTATGATCGATAAAGCTTCTGCCTACTTCAAAGTTGCTAACCTATTTTTTTTATTCTTGTGTCGAATCTATTTTCCGAGACCGCAGTTAAGACATCTTCGAAGTTTAAAAAGTCTGTGAGGATATCGTTGGTTAAATTGATGATAAGTTGATCATATGAATCAGGTAGACTTTGACGTAAAAGCTCCGCACATTCTTTTTCCTTTATTTTACGCCTCATAGACGTGAGTTAGGCAAATTTAATATTTAGAGTGCTGATACGATCGGTCATTGATGAGGATTCCGCCATCCCAATAGTATATAGCCTTCTCTTTAGGAAAATCTTATTGTGTAGTGACTCGACTTCATATATCTTT
The DNA here is from genome assembly GCF_025594145.1 of Primulina tabacum. Taxonomy (NCBI): domain Eukaryota; kingdom Viridiplantae; phylum Streptophyta; class Magnoliopsida; order Lamiales; family Gesneriaceae; genus Primulina; species Primulina tabacum. Next base: position 30,037,346 of record NC_134558.1, on the reverse strand, counting down.
GTCAAAGTATCCTAGATAGTTTTTGCTGTTTTTATATCAGATATACTTGACAATATTTCTCCTGTTATGACCAAGTGTAAATTGGCAACAACATTATCATTCATGTCATTCTATTTTCCATTATCCATCATTTCCCCCAGTCTATCTCTAATAGTCGCCAAAAAAATTTAATTTTTTAAATTAATTGGATCTTTATTTTCCACATTATAAAATTTATGCCATTGAACTTTGCTATCTCATACTTACCTGTTATTATATCTACAACAATTAAAATATTCTAGACTTAATAAAAAATCTAAAAAAAAACTTTTTTAATGTGAAAGATCAGGCAAGGCTGTAATCACAAAGCATATTCAAAATTTTAAGAAATTTTATATCAAGGCTCTCATACCATTTGTTGGTTCCAGATATGACATTTGCAGATTTAAATATGAAAATAAAGAATAAAATTGTACACCGAGATTTACGTGAAAAACCCTTATAATTTATTAGGAAAAACCACAGACAAGATAAAAAGAATTTCAATATAATATTTTATGGTGTATAATCGCTCACTATGTTTTAATAGAAACACAACTTTCTTAATATAAGAGAAAATTACCTCACAAATATTATAAAAATAATAGGAGTAAGAAGAAAACTCATGACTATGATGAATTGCTTGAGAATGGGATGATATGAAGTGCAAAATTAAGCACCTGACTCTATGTGAACGAAGTAAAATTTTGCACGTTTCTTTTCAATCAAATAGGTAGAAAAATTTGACAATCAATCTTCCACCAAGCTAAGAATTAATGAGTTCACATTTTGTCTTACGAACTTGCTCATTATTGTCTAACATTTCATGTGGACCAATTCTACAAACTAAATACTCCTTGTCCCAGACCAAATCCTTGACTTATAACATCAGGCCGAATCGACTACAGATGCCTCTCAATCTTCTCCTCCCCAAATCCAAATTCAACAAGATCTCCCAAAGGTTCCACTAAACTCTGTGGATGAAGTTGTAATATCATTATCACGATTTTACTTTGATCAATCGAATATGAATCCTTCCTCCCTTATGCTTCAAGTCCAAATGGTACAGATGAAAGGAGTTCATAAGGAAGTAGAGTCTACCATTGAATCAATTCCAACTTCCCCGGATGGTACAAAAAATTAAAGAAGGTCATACTCTTTCTCCTGAGAAGTTTGCTGGCTCAGAAATTGTTATTTACAGTGCAGAACATGCGCATAAGAAATGGTGGTTGAACAACGATTATAAGATCCACAAATTCCAACCGCTGTCTCAACCGCTTATCTGCAAAAGGAAAGCTCTTCTATTCCTCTTCTCCATCAGCTACAACTCCGATCAGACTCTCCAATTGTTGAAGAAGATTATATGTGTTATATCAATTTAAATGTCTTTTATGAGTTCGATGATAATTCCTACAAGGTTCCAATATATCAAGTTCACATGCAAATAAAAAATCTCTCCACAACCTTCAACAATGTCAAGGTCAAGCAGTTTGCACATACCGTTGCCTTTGAGAATTTTCGGAAAGATGTTCTACGTGATCTTGGTTCTCTAACTTCATGCTTCTCAGCACTTATCTAGCCACAGCCAAGCGTCAAATGTAAAATTTTGGCATCAATCCATCAAGTCAAATAAATCGATCCCAACAACACATGGACTCCATATTCGGTCATCTCCAAACTACCATTGGTAGTCAGCTGCAAGAAATTATTGATCATATGCAACATGGTGATGTCAAAAAGGGAAGTACTAGATTAAAAAAAGTTAGAGGAGAAAAAAAGACGTGTTGACGTGGCTAAATTTGAAGAAGACAAGAGGCAGTCTGACGAAGATACGAGGGAAAAGGATGGAGACAGTGGCGATTCAAACATTAGATGATGATTTGATTTAACATTGTAGATGTAATAGGATTTTAAAAATGTACATACCTGTAAAATTGTCATTTCATTATCTCAATGAAATACAATTATTTTTTTTCCCTTAAATCTCAGTTATGCTGTCTTTTTTGTAACTAATTTTATAGTTTTGCAGCTTGGTTTTGTCATCACCGAAAAGAAAAAAATTGTTAGAATATTTCTATCACCCTTAAGTTTTGGTGATTGACAAAATAAACAACATCTAGCTGTTTCAGGATCTAGCCAATATCTTTTATGCAAAACAGGTTTTTCAGATTACTAGATAAATTCAGAAATTGTAAGTTGTTTAGGAGTTAAAACCGTTATGTCAAGAAGTCAAAATTATATATTTATTGAACTCCAGCTGCAATAGATCATATGAAAAAACTGAACGGTCCAAAAATTCAATGTAATGGAAAGAATCAAATCGTCTTACTCCAACTGCATTACAAATGGGCAGTTTTGAGCATTTCTAGAAGTATATTGCAAGTCAAATTGTTCAGATGAATGCTGCAAATGAAAATATCATACAGTATCCTACCAACCCCCGAAGTGACATAATGTTTCTTATTTGGTTTACGATCCGTCAACTTTTCAAATAGCATAAACTTAAAGTCACAAAAATAAGAAGAACATTAAAGAGCACTAAATGATACGTAAGGCGAATGAAAATGACTTGTCCAACTGTCAAAAAACATTAAATATGATCGTTGAGAAGTAAATCCGATCATTGGAGCTTTTCAACTATAAATATGCAGAATATTCAAAGTGAAAAACAACAGAAACTCTGAACAATCAAGTCTTCCAACTGCTGAATTAACAAATTGTATAGTCTGCATATTTTCATATTGTTTGAGCACACTCAACAGCTTTCATTTCAAGCTGTTCAACCAAAGCACACGCTTACCAGATTAACTAAGATATTCAAGTATCAACCTGTGCTACCCCAACCAAGTCAACTCGTTAAAAAGCTGATATTTGGGTCATTGTTACTTATTGTGTTTGTCTCATGAACCAAAGATTATTAAAAATACATGCCTTGTAAACATATCATTAAAGTTTCAATTTAGACGGTGTGATAACTCCTAACTGAAACAGGTTCTTATAAGACATTGTAAAACCAAAGTCCTTTAGTTAAAACCTTCCTAAGTGAAAAAAAGGTGACATAAGAATTTTAACTTTGAACATCCATGAAAACTTGTGTCATTTACTTACGTTCTTCACATTTATCCACATTCAAGTTTTCGGCTGTTTCTTGTTAAACTATCAACCATTTATTTATCTCTAATCAAATTAGACCGTTTTCACAACTACTCTATTAGTGTTTCATTAAAGCTAGTCGTTCAAGAATAGTTCTTAACATCTTAAAAATTATAAGAACACTTTAAAGTTCAAAGAATTTTTAAGAATTTATTCGACCGCCTCTAATTCTAACTCGATCCTAACATAAGTTATTAATCTTATTGTTTGATAAGTTCAATCAACAAAATCTAAAAAGTAAAGTTAAATAAGATTAAAAGAAATCAAAAACATTAAAATTATCTAAATAAAGGCAATGAATGATATAACATAGAATAAAAAGTGTCAAAATTGGAGAGTAAAATTATGGGAGTGTAAATATTATTCTTTTTTATCATTAAGGGCAAATAATTATAGTAGTATAATTCACAATAAGGATTTGTAGAAAAAAAATACATTTTTATTTTCAGTTACTTTCCCAAAACGTGCCATATTACAGAATATTTTACTAAATAATATATTTTTAAAAAAATTACAATATCTCCCGTTAATCATCATCTACACAAATATCAATAAATAGATAATTAATAATATTTATAAATAAAATATAACCTTGTTAGATATCCGCAATAAAAATCTTCTCTCAAAAACAATACTATTTATCTTTTGGCAAAAACATGTGGGAGACGGTCTCACGAATCGTATTTGTGAGACATATCTCTTATTTGGGTCATCCATGAAAAAATATTACTTTTATGCTAAGATTATTATTATTTTATTGTGAATATCGTTAGGGTGATCCGTCTCACATATAAAGATTCGTGAGATCTTATCTCCAAAATGTTGGAAATATTGGGTTTGAGGCTCACTAACTTTCGAAAATTTATATCAAATGGTTATGTTAGATAAAATCTAAAATTGACTTGAAAATTACAATCTACATTTCAAGTAGATAATTTTGAAATATTAGTTTGCTCAAAATGAATTTCGAGTGAATAAAAAATTAATTTTTAAAGTTAGTAATTAATGTTAATTTAATATATATATATATGAAAATGAAGAGGGACTTGTGCAATGATGCAATTATATGATTTTGTTATATCGTGCATGTATATGAACTTATGGTATTTAGAGATCGATAATATTTTATTATGATCTTTATTTCGAAGGGACATGATTGTGAGCTGCGGATGGAGCGTAAATTTTCGATCTCAATGAATTAATGAAAATAATAAAATATTACTCCAATTTTCTAAAATTTCTCAAATTACCCTTTATCTTCATACTTAATGGTACGTGGCATTGTTTGACATATCGAGCCCGTTCTTAAAGGCTTATATCCTCAAGACATACAGTTACGCAAGGTTTTCAGCCTATATACCATAATGAAATGATCAATTTTTTTAAATAAAAAGCTCATCATGCTTCCGTATAATAAATTGAAAATTTTACCTTTTTTACCAGAATGTCGTCGGGTTATATCCACCGAGTTTTACAGACTGCTCCTCACAGCCTAACCACGCAGTCGCAATAGATGGTTCCTGACGCAGATTACTTCAACAGCACTTAGCACAACCCTGTTTCGTTTTCTACCACAGGGTGTATGATAAATAGTTAAATCTGAAACTAATACATGAGAGGGGCAAAAGCCTTTGTTCTTTATTCAAACATACAAAATATTATTACATAGTAACCTCCTGTAGAGGAGGAAAAACTTGTTTAGCTACTAATAGTAGCTGAACTAACAACACACATAAACTTGAAAGAGAAAATATTACAAATATTTTGAAGAAAAACGAAGAGGTTGAGTGATGTCTTCATCTTCCCTCTGTCATCTTATTTATAGAAGCCCTTTGCGGATTTGATTCTCGTACTTCAATTCTTGGCATAACTTTTCTTTAATGCCTTCCAGCTGTGGTTGGCATTATCTCTTGAGTGGGTCGAGTGAGTGGTTGAGTGGTCCCATCACTTGAATTGTCTTCTTCCTAGATTATTAATTTAGAAACAGCTCGTTCTTTTGACCTTATCTCTTGGCATAACCTGTAGATATGCGTTTGTATTAAATCAGCTGAGATCTCGTTCCCTTCTTCTTTTAACAGTTTGTAGAGATCTTTAGTATTCATCAGCTGCTTTCTTATTCTCTTGATTTGTCTTTTAGAAACCTTTAAATATGTGTAATACATTTTTCTTCAGGTTTCAACTTTGTTCTTGTGTATTTTTATTGGTTCCCATTTATTCTATTTATATTTTTTATTGAGTCCAATTTTTCTTGTCATTTAGTGGGTGAGTCACATGTCCACTTATTTTTGTCAAGGAATCTTAAACTTTTGATGTCCCCGAGGAAAACGTGATTGTGGTCCTTCACCACTTGGTCATGTTTCTGCAAGATGCTTCCTGTCTGACCGAGGTCTGAAGCCCTTGCCAAATTCTGGCTCTTTTGGATTCGGGCATTCTGGGTAGATATGTTCTGACCATATTCCCACATAAGCCATATTGCAAAATTTCCGACGAGTTTCTTTACTCCCCGACAGCTTGCTATTCCACAGAAGATTTCTTTTCTTCTCGAATAGATCTTCTGCAAAACTTGTGGTTTTTTCTGTCATAATATTTAACATTAATGATTCGTTTACCGAATTATGATAAAATTTAAACGAAAACTTGACTTTATCCATCTCAGTTAGATAGACCCATAAACTCCTTGCTCTTCTGGTAGAAATATCGTCTTCAGTAATTGAAGCAACAAGGGGTGTTTCTTCTGACGGAGGATTCTTGATAAATTTTTGAACATTTGTATCTGGTCTCCTTAACTTGATAAAATGAAAGGCTTCGTGTAGGCCTTTTCCTGCTGGTTCTGGTGCTGTACTGAAAAAGTATAGCTCTAGATCAATATCTCCTCTGGACAAATAATCGTTATTTGCCCAAGTTTCATGAACAGCTTCCTCGATCCATTTCGGTAATCCTAAAATATCTGGAAAGCTAGGCGATGTGGTATAAACTGAGGCAAGAGCCCCGAATTCATACCAAGCTTTGACCTCCTTTGGATATGAATTTGGTTTCATCCATACCCTAGGATATTTTCCAGAAACATCAACCCTGATAGTAGCTGGGTTAATGCCTACTCTTGTTTTCAATTTCTCCCAATTTTGTTGGTACATCTGTAATGAAGAAATTGTAGCTTCATTAGTACCAACCTTAGATTTACCCTTGTCAGTATTCGGTATAAGGTTTATCTTTCCCTCTTCAATCCCGAGGTGAAGGGTTGACTTGAGGACTCGAGATAAGGATCTGGAGTCTCAATTTTTCTTTAGCCGACTCATCTAGAGATGATCCTGACATAACACTTGTGCTAGGGGTATTTGAATCTCCTGCTCCAGGTATAGAAACATGTACTCGAAAACTCTCCATTTGGGAAACCAGTCGCTTCTCAATGCCTTGGAGGATATGCCTTTGTATTACATACCATAACTAAGTATAAACCTGTAAACATCCAGTAATTCGATTAGAGACAACTCTCTTATCGGCTTGTTGTATCTTTCCCGCAACTTCTGCGGTTAAGGCCAGCTTGTTGAACTCGGTTTGAAGCATTTCAAGGTGTTCCCTCAAATGCCTCTACATTTTCATGATGACATCGATATCACCGCTGTCCATCTCTTGTTAAAAAATCTGCAAGAATATTTTCATAAGATTTTATAATTACTATATCAAAATATAATTTTGACATAGAGCTTGCCATCCTAATAATCTTGTCTTCTCAGGTTTAGATTCTATTCTATTCCTTAAGAAAGCTTTCCCCTGTGTGTTATCAACCTTCAAAGTAAATTTATTTGCAAATAAAAATAATGGTCATTTTTCAAAAACACTTTTTACTGCATAGAATTCCTTTTCGTTGATATGCCATCTTATGGCTTCTGTATCCGAGAAAAGTCCACTGTAATATCTGCATGACTGTTCTCCTTCTGGTGTGAGCTTGGTTAAAACTGCCGTCCATCAATGATCACTGGCATCTGTATATAATACCAGATAATCTTCATTATGAGGAATAGCCATTTTCGGAAGATTTTTACAAATCTCCTTTAGTTGACTAAGTCCATGTGTGTATTTTTTCGTCTATATAAATTTGGCATCTTTTTTCAGTAATGGACTGAACACCTTTCTGTGTCTTGCTAGGTTTTTAATAAAAATCTCAGCAAAATTAACAAATCCTAGAAAACTTTGAAGTTGTTTCTTTTCTTTTAATTCGTTTGGGAAATTTTGCACTTTCTCTACTACAGGATCCTGCAAAATTATTCATGACTCATCGATTTCTATTCCAAAGAATTCAATCTTTCTTGTGGAACGACTGCTATCTTTTCGGATAGAACCAGCCCTTCTTTTTTGCAAACATTAGAAAAGATTTATAAAATGTTTGATATGTTCTTCCATATTTTTAGATGCGATTAAAACATCATCCATATAGACAAATATAAACTTAAAATAAATTTTAAATAGATTATCCATTTTCTTTTGAAATATCTGGGTTGAATTAGCTAATCTCATTGGTAACACTTCCCAATATAACGTCCTTGTGGAGTGGAGAAAACTGTGAATTTCTTGCTTTACTCATGCATCCGAATTTGATAAAGTCTAGATTTGCAATCGAATTTAGAGAATATATTCGCATTGCGCATGAAACTGATTAGATGTTCTCTACTAGGTATAAAGTATCCATCGAATTCCAGAATCTTATTAATCTCTTGATAATTAATAACTAGTTTGAGTTTATTCCTTTTATTTAACCATTCTGCTGTATGGTGAAATTCCTGCTTTGATCAAACCAAGGTCCAAATATTCCTTGATTATAATCTGCATATCCCTTTGATCAATTATATTCAATTGGATGGGCTTGCAAAAGACAAATTCATACTCTTTTCATTCCTTAATTTTAAGGCAAGCTTTGAGTTGATTTTTATCCCATCATGTCAATGGATCTTCATTATAATTTTCTTTGATCCTTTTCTTGACATCTTCTAAGGATACATTAGATTCAAGCTCTACCTTATTCTTATGTAGAGCTATCTTAAGGCATTTTATTACTTCTGATTGGAGCTCTTTATCTGCTCTTAGTTGGAGCATTGTTTCTTCAAACCGTCTAGAATCCTTCATTTTTGGGTTCAGAAGTTTTCCTTCATCACCACGCTTGCTGCGAAACTGGATCGGCAATTTTCTGTAAAATGCCTCTCTTAGTCTTTGGACTATGATTTTGTGATCACAAGATGTTGTTAACACTAATCTTCTAGTCTCATTTTCTTGCGTATAAGACTTATACATTTATAGGAAATTGTTTCCTAGCAAAATGTCAGCTCTTGTATCATGAAAATAAATTGGTGGTGTTTTTACCTTATACCAAGGTGTTTGTCCAGCACCTCCAATGACAATTTCAGTCATCTTAATTCCCTTTGCATAAGATTAAGATTTTTCGAGAAAAATATCTGCCAGCAATCTTTGGTAATTCTTCTTCCAAATTATTTAGAAAAACTCCTCTTTTTTTGTACAAATTCCAGCACCTGAATTAATAGAAGCAGCAAAATATTCTGCCTTATATTGTTCATACAACATTCCTACAGGAATGTATATCGATAATGGGCTTGTGGTCATTGGATTTTTCATATCATATCGTCTGCCAAAAACTCCATTCCACACTCTAGTCGTTTCCAAGGTTTGTGTTCCTCTAGAAACTCTAGTCCAAGAACCAATCGGTCTCGTTCTTTCCCTGGAATCCATTGGATATGAACTTCCAATTCTCCGATCTTAATAATTCCTTGGTAAGTTCCTATCATAGGTTGTTCTAAATAGTATATAATATTACAAGTAAATTGATTCCTCTTTTTTGTAATATCAAATATTATTTCTACTTCCTTCCACCCTTCTGAGCAGCTAAGCTTTCCTATTGTAGAAAATTTTTTGGCTCCTTTTGGGTTTTTTGGACAGGTGTTTTTCCCCACCTGTAACTTGTAATTCTATCTCCTTTGAAAAAATATTCTTCTTGATTTCAATCTAAGACTTTGATTCCTTTGTTGAATCGGTTTGTCTTGCATTTGGATATATGTCTCCTGTATTAAGGGAAACTCAACTCTTTCTGGATACATTGCCTGAGCAAATTTCCCAAATATCTCAGGTATTTCAATAAACTGATTTCTTATAAACAATTCTGAATTATGTATATTAGATAGAGCATATGAAATTTGGTAGGTAATAGAATATGGTCTATTACCCTCTTTCATTTACTTGAAATTTTGATGCAATATCAAGGCTCGGCTAAAATCTCGATCTGCCAGGTTGTAGGCAATTCTTGGATAGATTACGCCTATAATTTTTCCTGCACAGAGATTTCCTGAGATAGTTCTCAGTAATGAATCTTGAAGGTTACCCATTCTTTTATCGCATATAGCAATATCAATGGGTGAATCTATTCCTCATTTGAAAGTAGCTTTTATCATAATCTGGATTGCTCTGATATGAATCCAGGACATAGTATGTGCTACTTCTATTTTTAATTTTTTTAACTCCTCCTTAATTTCTTTAGAAGGAATTAATTGCATCTCCATTCTATTTCCTGTAAGTTCCATTGAAATTGTTATTTCACTTCTGGAAACTTTATAGATTAGATAATATTTTCTGTCTCTTAGGTCATGACTTCCTAGGAACTTTTCAACATGTCCTGCAGAGAATCCTTGATATATCTGAATACTAGGATTTTTTCTCATGATCCTTTGGACCATGTTATGAGATCTTATTGTCTGGCTAAAGAATCCAGACAAATCTTCATGTGTTTCGTGTCGAAACACCTCATATTCAGTCAGATTCCGATTCAGTTCCATCAGATTCTTCCTGACTCAAGACTTCTTCTTCTTCATATATACTTTCGTCTGAGGCAATATCCTCAAACTGGTATACTTGAACAAGATCTTAGTAATAAACTGTTTCTTCAATATTTGGGGTTGGATCGAAGCGTTTAATACCTCTTTTTTCATTTTTTGGACAGTTGGTTGAGATATGACCTCTTGCTCCACATGTCTAGCAATTACAATCCTTGAAATTTTCATTAGCTCGAGTATGAGCTCTTCTGAAAGTTTTTTCTTCGTAGGTGTTCTTCCTGTTCTTCGGGATATACTCGAGGCTTGGGATGATATCCTACTTCTTGATGGTCAACTTCTTTGCCCAGATTTTTAAGATCTGACATTTTGTCTAGACCAAACTGTTCTTGGTTTCAAAGAACTTCTTCCAATTCTAGCATAAGGATGTGTCCTAAAACTTTTCCTCTTATGCTTCTGTGGTTTACTTCCAATAATTGTTGGAAGATCATGTTCCTTGCAACACAAAGGAGTACGTTTGTTAATACCCCTTAATCATTTGTTATTCTTTTGCAATACTGTCAAATGACACAATTCTGCCAATTTTTCTTTTAGAAAAGAGGCTCTTTGTAACGCCCACACATTCGTATGCATATGATGTAAGGTAATGATTATGATTAAGTATGGTCATTATTCCTTTTATGATTTATTATGATGATCGTTTGGGGATATGTGATGTAATGGTGATGGTTTATGGTTTCAAGAATGATATGAATGGTATTGAATGATATGGAATGAAATAGAGAATGTATGAGTAGAATAGAAAGTTGATCCTTAGCCAAATGGGTAATGGAAGTGCTGAAACGGTATGAAAATGTGGCAGTAGTTGTTGTTTTTAGCATAATGTTTTGTATATTGATCCGAATGATATGAGGTCACTTTCATTAGAAAGATAAGACATAAGGCTATAACTTTCATGTTTTGAGTTTTGTCCAAATCATTGTAGAAGACTAGCCAAAAGCGCCCCGAAGTGTGTCGTGTGTATCGTCGTTCCTCCAGTGACACATGTTGGGAGATTGAGCATAAAGTTTTACTCAGACCTTCAAATGACATGAGGCTAATTGGAGATGCAAGCCAAGACATAGAGCTACAACTTTCCAGTTTACCACTTTTCCTAATTATGAAGGGAAGATGCGTTTCGGAAGCAATCTTTGACGTAGTTGTGCGCAGAGCGCGCCCAAGCGGAAAAAGATGTCCGCCCGGGCGGGCCTAGTTCGAAATTTTTTTGTTTTTGGCCGAGAGGTCTGCGCTAGGGCGGTAAAAGACGTCCGCCCGGGCGCCCAGCAAAGTGTAAAAGCGTGTTTTTGGTGTTTTAAGGCATAAAATCAAAGGAGACTCTCATTTTTCTCATTTCTCTTCTCTTCCTTTCTCTTCTCCATCGTGTAAGGTTAGGGTTCTTCATCTTCTTCTTCTTCTCTCATTCATTCAAGCAATTAATCTTCAATCCGGAGTTGGAAATTCATCTTTTTAGCGAAAGGTGCAAAGGTAAGTGGTTTCTCTTCTTGTTCTTGAGTTATTGTAGATGGTGAAGTTGGGGGATGATAGTTGTGATTGATGTATTGGATTAAATGGTCATTTAAGATTATTATTTGGGTTTATTGTTGTAGGATCATCGTCAAGGTTTAGGAAACCAATTTCTCCAAGTGTAGTAAGTGGAATCATTTCTTCAATGCATCACATGATCCTATATGTATGTGTTTTGATGCTTTTATGATGTTAACTCCTTTCAAATTCCATTCATGATATATATATGTAAATATGTATATATGGTAGTGCAATTATATGCATTTTTGAATGAAATGAGTTAAACTTTATTTGATGCTTCAAAGATGTTCGATAAAATGTTTGAATGAAGTTTTATATGATTGAATGATTGGATTGATAGTGATAGAAGCGGTGTTGCCTCTGGCAATTCTAAATCCGCAATGTAATTGGCCAATTAACGATGAAAACATGTGCTCTCTTATAAGATGCATTTTATGCAGAGGTACGTGTCCCTCCTATATGATTCGTTTTTACGAAGAGGGTTATCAATGAATGAACTATTTCATAAGAACTATCAATTCTTCAGTTGATCAATGAAATGAATATCATCCATATGTATTGTTGTATTATGATTATTGACGGATGATATTAATGATGATTCTAAGTTTATGAAATGAGATGGATAATGTTTTCAAGAAAATGAAGTTGAGGCTATACATTTTATGTTTTTCAATAAAATGACACATATGTATCTTGTTAGTATTGATTCCATTTGCTGAGTTTTATACTCATTCCAGTTATGTTCATGTGATGCAGGCACAGGTAAGAAAGATTGATCATCCCTGAGTTGTCGAAGCGAGTAAAGGACATATGCCAAACTTTGGAGATTTCGATTGGATGTTATTTTGATATGTTAAGATTTTGGTTATTTTGGGAAATATTGAAAACCTTGTTTTGGTATTTGAATTAGAAATATGTGTAGATACTATATTAAATGGTATCTGATTATTATGAAAATCTTCTGCATGTGTTTATGTGTTGCTTGAGGCAGGTGACATGTCCTATTTACGGGGAGAAGCTACCCAAATTTTTTTAAATTACACATTTTCTCCAAATTATATTTTAAAGCTTCCGCACTAATTATGCATTTTAGTCACAAGTGTTACATTCTTCGTGCCAATGTATCTGGATTTCCAGGGATATATTCCCGTATTAGGATTTCTCTCCAGGGACTTGGCATCTTGGCCAAGAAGAGCTGCATTGCTATATCCTCTTCTACCCCTAAATTTCTTTTATATTTAGTGAATAACATAATGTATTTAACCACTAGACATATGTCATGTAATTCAAGACTATACAGAGCTTGAGTATATTTCGTTTTCTTCTCTGTATCTTGACTGTTAAAATAGTCTACCCCTATAAATTGTGCTTTAAACAGGGTAGCCATTTTTCCGGCTATCTCGCTAAGAGATTCTCCGGCTAGGACAGACTCTTTGGCCACCGAAGTCATGTCCCAAGAAATTTTAACTGATCCCACCAGACTCATTTCCAGAAGTTTAATGAATACTTCTCTATTGAGATCAAGTGTTCCTGATGCGATTCTCATAGCAGATGTCCAGTCATCTATGAGATCTTCTCTGTTTTTGAAATCTAATACATCTATGTTAAGCAAAACCTCACAAGAATGTATAGGTTCCAGAACAGATTTCTCATAGGGTGTTTGGTGCAAAGAAACTTGACTCTTCCTTGACCTTGTTCCCGCTGGGTGCGATTATCCACCAGTGTAAAAGTCTGGTTGGTATTCTCTCATATTTATATTATGAGATCCCCCACTTTCTATTAGTGGTTCCTGCAAAGATGACCAGGTTATGGTAGGTTGTTCGCCCCCAATTGTGTTAATCTTCAGATCTACAACCTTGAGATTTGCAAAAGATTATGCAAGTACTTGTAGATCCTCTAGACCAATCATTTCTAAAGTTGTCATCAGATTAATTTCTTTTCTGAAACTATGTTGATTAAATTGGTAATTTTATCTTCTTCAATTAAAGGTTTTGGCATCATTTTGGCATTCCCTCTATGACGTATCAGGGGTTCAGCACCGAAGGATTGTGGTAACCTTCCTTCTGAAGTTCTCTTACTAGAACTTGGTTGTTGTTCTAGAATTTGAATTCTTGTTTGAATATCCTTTAATATACCAAGAATTTCTTCCTGATTTTCAAGGATTTTCTCCACATTTTGTGGTACATAATACATCATATTGGCATAATTTTATACCGTTTTTTTAATTTCTCTAAGATCTTCCGAGAGTTTAGAAGAATCAGGTACTACTTAAAAAAACTTGTTATTTTGAATCATAAGTTTACCTTAGGACTCTGATAAGTTCCTTCTTGATATCTAACATTGGTTAGATCTTCCTGTTTCATTATTCCGGAGTTCTGAAATAAATCATGTAAATATAATCTCGAACCTGGGTTCGGATTCATGTTAATTGAGAAAATTATCCTCCTCAAACATTTAATTACTTCATAATAATAAATTTGTATGTTTGAAATAATTTTAACCCGGCTCTAATACTATTTCTGGCTCCATAAAATCAATAATTAGATTTTACACATATAAGGGTATTTTCGTCATTTTCATCTTTTGAGGGAGTTTAGGCAAATGTTTTTAGGTGTAGGGAGTTAAAATAAATTTGATTTGAGGTTTGGAGATTTATCAACAATTTACCCATTAATTAACCATTAAATAGCAATTCAAATTTTCAAACTTTTTTTTAAAAAAATTAACCGTTAAAAATTTATATAATTTTTTTTAAAATTTATATTATAATATTTGAATTAATTTTAAAACAAAAAAAAAAACTAAATTAAAAAATATATAAAGATGCGTGTGGGGTCGCAGCCCACCCCTCACGCATTTGATGGCGCGTGAGAATATACTTTTTTTAAAAATATTAATTTTCAGTCTCGTGGTTCGATTGTTTCAACTCTGAGTAGATATCTATTGTGAAACGATCTCACAAATATTTATTTGTGAGACAGGTCAACCCTACCGATATTCACAATAAAAAGTAATACTCTTAGCATAAAAAGTAATATCTTTTCATGGATGACCCAAATAAGAGATCTGTTTCACAAAATACGACTCGTGAGACTGTCTCACACAAATTTTTACCTTCAACTCGTAGGTGGGCCACCCGCATTGGTTTGAACACAATATTAATGTTCAAACAAATAGTTTTAACATCAATACGAGTGCTCTAAGAGGATTAGGATTATACTATTGAGAGATTAATAAATATGTATAATTAATAGTTGATTAATACATATAACACAACACAAGAAAAATACATATAAAGATTCTCTCTTTCTCGAACACACTCACGAAAATCGTCCCTACCTTGTTCGACAAGCATACGGACGATCACTCCTCTACACATCACTGATGTCCGCCGCCTCTGATTGCCATACCGCTGCTACCCTGTCGGAGTTGCCCAATTCAGAGATCTAATCTAATCAAAAACGATTTTAGACTGTAAATTAATTGAAGTAAACCATTTCAATGATATGCCAGGTTAGATCGCTTTTCGATTTACTGGATTGGATATATAATCAAGTTCATAACCGGGTCAGAAAGAAACGAATAGAACCATATTTGCTTGGATTATTGAGTGAATTGGAATATTTTAAGACTACGTTGAGCCATGATAATTGTTAGGTTCAATAATTGTCTTTACTTGATAAAGCAATCGAAACATGATGCTTGAGCTGATGTACTATTTAAAATTTTTGAGTTTCATATTTACCACCAGCTATAGTTTTTGGTAAAGCAGAGACGATCGATCCTACAATTTGTATCATAGCTAAGATCACGAGTTTAATTCTCATTAATTGCAAGAATGACAATTATTAGAAAGAAGCTTGTTGGATGCAATAATTGTCTCTTCTGGGTAGAACAATCAAAACATAATAGTTGAATTGATGTAAAATTTAAAAAGTTTGAGTTGCATATCATCAAATGTAGTTTTTGGTAACTCGACAAGCGTTTGGTCATATAATAATTAGTCAAATATTTTTTAAAAAATAAACCTCCTATGTGTCCATTTATTTGGGAACAAAATGTTTTATTTCCTCAAATTCATTTTTTATATCCCAAAATTAAATCAAATGTCATCACAAGTACTCTTGGTAAAAAAAATAGAAATTAAACTTGTAAAATTAAAAATCATATTTAAAACTTTATGAAAATTTTCCATTAAGATCAAACTTAATATAGTATAAGATAAGAAAAGCAAACAACGTTGCTCATAATCTGGCATCTTATTTCTATGCTCGTCTCTCGATCTGAAATACTCCTCCAAATTTTATTTTTGATGTTTTGAATGAAGACTATAATTATCTGGGATCTTAATAATATTTACGATTTCCATTAAAAAAAAAAAAGAGCCTACAATATACTTGTGTTTGTGTTCCCAAAATCATTTATGGAAATATTTTCCCAAACGAATTCTCCAATACATAAATTAAATAAAACCAAATATTTCAATTAATTTTAAATCCTTAACTATATATATATATATATATATACACACAAGAAAAGAGTGTCACACAAGAGTCTAATCCATAAAGAAGCACTAGACAAAACCATGCAAAAAGATAACAATGATGTACACTGCACATCTACCCTACAGCCAGTAGGGAATCTATTTCATCTGCCATTTATCTTTCTGTAAAAACCAGTGTTCATCAATATAAAAGGGCACAAAAGCAAGGACTTTTACAAAATTCTTTAAATTATATATATATAATTATTTGAGAAGATCATATGTCTGGAAACAATCTTTCTTTCAAAATTTGAGAAGATCGATCGTAGTGAATTCGAGAGACGAAATTACCCGAAAAAAAATCCGATGATCAAATTTTTTTTTTTTTGGAAATTTTTATATTATTGTCACATGCAATAATAATAACAATAATGCGAAATAACTAATCTGATACAAGCTCATGAAATGTAATACAGCCACTTAAATCTACGTTGTCTCTTTCTCCGGGATGGCATGGAAATCTCATCAGAGTGAACCCAACGAGATCTTATCCATCTCTCAAGTAATCGAAACGCTAGCTAGCGGATCTCAGTCGAGCCAGACTCGGGATTTCGAAAGAGAAAAGCACGGTGGGGGCGATGCAATACGACATATATATGTATATATAATGGAGACTAAACTTAGAACATTTATCGAAAAATCTCGCATCCATCCACGTGATCTTGTTTCTCAAGAATCATCATGCTTTTTCCAGCTGACAAGCATGGTGATGCATCGCTTCACGATGTAGAACTTGGACTTCTGCTCTTTCGCCATCCGGGTGAACTCGGAGTACCTCTGTGACGACGAAGAAGAGATCTTTTGCGAAGAACTTCTTGACAGGCCAGAGGAGCCGCTGCTATGCTTCTGAGAAAATGGAGTCTTCTGCGAAATGCTTCTCGATAGAGATGACTTTCGTTTCGATTTGTGATCATCCATGTAATAATCCATGGAGTGCTGATAGATAGATATTAATATATAGATATAGCAATGGGTATGTGTGGTTCTTGAGAGAGTGTTTTTTGTGTGTGTAATGAGAATGATTAGTATGTTAGGGTAATAGACATATATATATAGTGACATGTGATTGGTTTTCATTGAAATAGGTACTTTTATCGTTGAAAGATCAATAATTTTTGTGACAGCCAAGTGATTCTTATTTTAAATGTTCATGTATTGGATTTGACTCGAATTTGGACTTAAATTTTGGGTATACATTAGTGTTTGGTAAAGGGCAATTTACATGAGTAGGTCCACACTTACTATTCAGTTCCGGAGTGTTAGAGTAGGTGTCCGAGAAGCTAACATGTAGCTAGGAATTTTATTGACTCTAATGCAAAACAATCTTTATTTTAATAATATTTTACGATTTTATTCCTGATAAGGCCAAATCTTGAAAAGATTTTAGGGATTTTATTTAATAATATTTGCCCTTATCTAATATTTTTTATCCCTAATTATGTGCTTAATTGAATAATAATTGTAGATTTGAATAAAAGAGAAAAATGATTAAATTTGGAATAAAAGATGAATTTACAAGACTTCAAAGAAAAAATATAAAAAAAAAGAAATAAAATATTTTTTATTCCTTGATGATATTGAAATCTTGAAAAATCTATGTAAATATTGATAAAGATCTTATCTACACTTTTTTTTATTTGAGATGAGCCTTTAAAAAGATTTGGAGAAAGAGGCCCATGGAGAAGGATAAAAGAAGCGTACAAGGGGCTGCGCCGGAACGTACAGAGTGAAAGAAGGAGAGCAGAAGCACTGAAGACGGAAGGAAGGAGAGGAAGATCAGAACAAAAAGCTACTGTGAAGTAGCACTAACGAGGAAGAAGAGCAGAAGTATGAGGAATTCCTCACACATGCTACAAATTACAGAGAATCTCTTTCATTCCTTCTTAACTATGTTTTCTCCATTGACTTTAAACACTGCTTTTGAATTTTATTTTAAGTTTATGGAGTAGATTTTTATAGACTAAGGCCATGATAGGGTCGAGACATATTATTTTTTGATGTTTTGAGTTTTATTCAATTAGATTATTTATTTTATTCATTGATTGATGTCGTTTATCACGTGTTCTTTTAATCTGGCCAATTAAATTGAATATCTGTTGGTTAATCTAAAACCGGAAGGCGATAGATTAATATTTGCTTCACACATCAATCAACACATGGTTAAATTGACTAGAAATAGTATTCGATTTCAGTGTGCGATTTTAGGTTGAAAAACTGAAATTTCATAGCAATCTAATGCGGTTGAATCTAATTAAATTCAGTTAGAAATAATTGGACTGTTAGATTTAATTAGGTTTATTAATTCGAGGAATCGTTTAATAAATAATTTTGGGAATTCCGTCGTGAATTAAATAATTAATTTATTGAATATGAATTTGACACGTAGATTATAAATTGTCTCGGTACCGTTGTGCGCCTTAGTCGTTTTTAAATAATTTGAATTTTCGTCTAATTTAATAATTTGGATCTTTTTTACTTTAGTTAATTTATTTAAATTGTTTAATTTAGTTTTGATTAATCTATCTCTCCCATCTTTTGAACTTTATTTAGCCTAAATTAGAAAAAATAATTCATATTCTAGTAATTAAACATCGATCTCTGTGGGTACGATACCTGGACTCATCTCCAAATACTATTACTTGACCTAGTCCGCTTGCTAGATTTATTCCCAACCGAAATCGTCGGTCAAGTTTTTGGCGCCGTTTCCGGGGATTGAATTGTTTAATATTAGGATTTATTATTTTCTTGAGATTAGGTTTTTATTTTATTTTGTCGATTCTACGCATATTAGTACATTTGAAGTTTGTTTCTTATTTTCAGGAATTATCTACTGTGCATGAGCCGTGCTAGAGGAGACATAGAATTAGAGCCATTTGATCCAGAGATTGAGAATACCTTTCGACGGAGACGTAGAGCACAAAGAGAGAAATCCTCAGACTTCGACGTGGAAGAACAGTTAAAACCAGAGGACGAGGTTGAAACAGCAGGGATGGAAGTAATGGACAACGAGGAAGATGATCGCACTGTCTATGATCTCACTAGACAAACCACTGGAGGTTATGGTTCTAGCATCACTCGCCCTACTGTGGAAGCAAATAACTTTGAGTTGAAGCCATCCATCATTCAAATGATACAATATCAAGTGAGATTCGGAGGATCGCAGACCGAGGATCCTAATGCACATCTGGAGGGATTTCTATCTATCTGTGACACAATCAAATTCAATGGAGTGAGCACGGATGCCATAAGATTGAGACTATTCCCCTTCTCTTTGCATGGTGAAGCATCAGAATGGCTTAGAGATCTACCAGCTGGTTCTATTACTACATGGAATGGTTTGGTGGAAATGTTCATGAATCAATATTTTCCACCCACCAAGCTAGCACAACTGCGTATGGATATTTCATCTTTTCGCCAGAAGGATGGGGAGACATTACATACAGCTTGGGGAAGATTTAGAAAGATGTTGAGGAGGTGTCCTCAACATGGTTTCTCTTCATCTGAACAAGTTCAGATTTTCTATAACGGAGTAGATCCTTCTGTGCGTTCCTTCTGTGCAGATTTTCTAAGACTTTGATTCCTTTGTTGAATCGGTTTGTCTTGCATTTGGATATATGTCTCCTGTATTAAGGGAAACTCAACTCTTTCTGGATACATTGCCTGAGCAAATTTCCCAAATATCTCAGGTATTTCAATAAACTGATTTCTTATAAACAATTCTGAATTATGTATATTAGATAGAGCATATGAAATTTGGTAGGTAATAGAATATGGTCTATTACCCTCTTTCATTTACTTGAAATTTTGATGCAATATCAAGGCTCGGCTAAAATCTCGATCTGCCAGGTTGTAGGCAATTCTTGGATAGATTACGCCTATAATTTTTCCTGCACAGAGATTTCCTGAGATAGTTCTCAGTAATGAATCTTGAAGGTTACCCATTCTTTTATCGCATATAGCAATATCAATGGGTGAATCTATTCCTCATTTGAAAGTAGCTTTTATCATAATCTGGATTGCTCTGATATGAATCCAGGACATAGTATGTGCTACTTCTATTTTTAATTTTTTTAACTCCTCCTTAATTTCTTTAGAAGGAATTAATTGCATCTCCATTCTATTTCCTGTAAGTTCCATTGAAATTGTTATTTCACTTCTGGAAACTTTATAGATTAGATAATATTTTCTGTCTCTTAGGTCATGACTTCCTAGGAACTTTTCAACATGTCCTGCAGAGAATCCTTGATATATCTGAATACTAGGATTTTTTCTCATGATCCTTTGGACCATGTTATGAGATCTTATTGTCTGGCTAAAGAATCCAGACAAATCTTCATGTGTTTCGTGTCGAAACACCTCATATTCAGTCAGATTCCGATTCAGTTCCATCAGATTCTTCCTGACTCAAGACTTCTTCTTCTTCATATATACTTTCGTCTGAGGCAATATCCTCAAACTGGTATACTTGAACAAGATCTTAGTAATAAACTGTTTCTTCAATATTTGGGGTTGGATCGAAGCGTTTAATACCTCTTTTTTCATTTTTTGGACAGTTGGTTGAGATATGACCTCTTGCTCCACATGTCTAGCAATTACAATCCTTGAAATTTTCATTAGCTCGAGTATGAGCTCTTCTGAAAGTTTTTTCTTCGTAGGTGTTCTTCCTGTTCTTCGGGATATACTCGAGGCTTGGGATGATATCCTACTTCTTGATGGTCAACTTCTTTGCCCAGATTTTTAAGATCTGACATTTTGTCTAGACCAAACTGTTCTTGGTTTCAAAGAACTTCTTCCAATTCTAGCATAAGGATGTGTCCTAAAACTTTTCCTCTTATGCTTCTGTGGTTTACTTCCAATAATTGTTGGAAGATCATGTTCCTTGCAACACAAAGGAGTACGTTTGTTAATACCCCTTAATCATTTGTTATTCTTTTGCAATACTGTCAAATGACACAATTCTGCCAATTTTTCTTTTAGAAAAGAGGCTCTTTGTAACGCCCACACATTCGTATGCATATGATGTAAGGTAATGATTATGATTAAGTATGGTCATTATTCCTTTTATGATTTATTATGATGATCGTTTGGGGATATGTGATGTAATGGTGATGGTTTATGGTTTCAAGAATGATATGAATGGTATTGAATGATATGGAATGAAATAGAGAATGTATGAGTAGAATAGAAAGTTGATCCTTAGCCAAATGGGTAATGGAAGTGCTGAAACGGTATGAAAATGTGGCAGTAGTTGTTGTTTTTAGCATAATGTTTTGTATATTGATCCGAATGATATGAGGTCACTTTCATTAGAAAGATAAGACATAAGGCTATAACTTTCATGTTTTGAGTTTTGTCCAAATCATTGTAGAAGACTAGCCAAAAGCGCCCCGAAGTGTGTCGTGTGTATCGTCGTTCCTCCAGTGACACATGTTGGGAGATTGAGCATAAAGTTTTACTCAGACCTTCAAATGACATGAGGCTAATTGGAGATGCAAGCCAAGACATAGAGCTACAACTTTCCAGTTTACCACTTTTCCTAATTATGAAGGGAAGATGCGTTTCGGAAGCAATCTTTGACGTAGTTGTGCGCAGAGCGCGCCCAAGCGGAAAAAGATGTCCGCCCGGGCGGGCCTAGTTCGAAATTTTTTTGTTTTTGGCCGAGAGGTCTGCGCTAGGGCGGTAAAAGACGTCCGCCCGGGCGCCCAGCAAAGTGTAAAAGCGTGTTTTTGGTGTTTTAAGGCATAAAATCAAAGGAGACTCTCATTTTTCTCATTTCTCTTCTCTTCCTTTCTCTTCTCCATCGTGTAAGGTTAGGGTTCTTCATCTTCTTCTTCTTCTCTCATTCATTCAAGCAATTAATCTTCAATCCGGAGTTGGAAATTCATCTTTTTAGCGAAAGGTGCAAAGGTAAGTGGTTTCTCTTCTTGTTCTTGAGTTATTGTAGATGGTGAAGTTGGGGGATGATAGTTGTGATTGATGTATTGGATTAAATGGTCATTTAAGATTATTATTTGGGTTTATTGTTGTAGGATCATCGTCAAGGTTTAGGAAACCAATTTCTCCAAGTGTAGTAAGTGGAATCATTTCTTCAATGCATCACATGATCCTATATGTATGTGTTTTGATGCTTTTATGATGTTAACTCCTTTCAAATTCCATTCATGATATATATATGTAAATATGTATATATGGTAGTGCAATTATATGCATTTTTGAATGAAATGAGTTAAACTTTATTTGATGCTTCAAAGATGTTCGATAAAATGTTTGAATGAAGTTTTATATGATTGAATGATTGGATTGATAGTGATAGAAGCGGTGTTGCCTCTGGCAATTCTAAATCCGCAATGTAATTGGCCAATTAACGATGAAAACATGTGCTCTCTTATAAGATGCATTTTATGCAGAGGTACGTGTCCCTCCTATATGATTCGTTTTTACGAAGAGGGTTATCAATGAATGAACTATTTCATAAGAACTATCAATTCTTCAGTTGATCAATGAAATGAATATCATCCATATGTATTGTTGTATTATGATTATTGACGGATGATATTAATGATGATTCTAAGTTTATGAAATGAGATGGATAATGTTTTCAAGAAAATGAAGTTGAGGCTATACATTTTATGTTTTTCAATAAAATGACACATATGTATCTTGTTAGTATTGATTCCATTTGCTGAGTTTTATACTCATTCCAGTTATGTTCATGTGATGCAGGCACAGGTAAGAAAGATTGATCATCCCTGAGTTGTCGAAGCGAGTAAAGGACATATGCCAAACTTTGGAGATTTCGATTGGATGTTATTTTGATATGTTAAGATTTTGGTTATTTTGGGAAATATTGAAAACCTTGTTTTGGTATTTGAATTAGAAATATGTGTAGATACTATATTAAATGGTATCTGATTATTATGAAAATCTTCTGCATGTGTTTATGTGTTGCTTGAGGCAGGTGACATGTCCTATTTACGGGGAGAAGCTACCCAAATTTTTTTAAATTACACATTTTCTCCAAATTATATTTTAAAGCTTCCGCACTAATTATGCATTTTAGTCACAAGTGTTACATTCTTCGTGCCAATGTATCTGGATTTCCAGGGATATATTCCCGTATTAGGATTTCTCTCCAGGGACTTGGCATCTTGGCCAAGAAGAGCTGCATTGCTATATCCTCTTCTACCCCTAAATTTCTTTTATATTTAGTGAATAACATAATGTATTTAACCACTAGACATATGTCATGTAATTCAAGACTATACAGAGCTTGAGTATATTTCGTTTTCTTCTCTGTATCTTGACTGTTAAAATAGTCTACCCCTATAAATTGTGCTTTAAACAGGGTAGCCATTTTTCCGGCTATCTCGCTAAGAGATTCTCCGGCTAGGACAGACTCTTTGGCCACCGAAGTCATGTCCCAAGAAATTTTAACTGATCCCACCAGACTCATTTCCAGAAGTTTAATGAATACTTCTCTATTGAGATCAAGTGTTCCTGATGCGATTCTCATAGCAGATGTCCAGTCATCTATGAGATCTTCTCTGTTTTTGAAATCTAATACATCTATGTTA
This sequence comes from Primulina tabacum, assembly GCF_025594145.1. Taxonomy (NCBI): domain Eukaryota; kingdom Viridiplantae; phylum Streptophyta; class Magnoliopsida; order Lamiales; family Gesneriaceae; genus Primulina; species Primulina tabacum. The sequence continues at coordinate 30,013,644 of NC_134558.1, read as the reverse complement.
AGCAAAACCTCACAAGAATGTATAGGTTCCAGAACAGATTTCTCATAGGGTGTTTGGTGCAAAGAAACTTGACTCTTCCTTGACCTTGTTCCCGCTGGGTGCGATTATCCACCAGTGTAAAAGTCTGGTTGGTATTCTCTCATATTTATATTATGAGATCCCCCACTTTCTATTAGTGGTTCCTGCAAAGATGACCAGGTTATGGTAGGTTGTTCGCCCCCAATTGTGTTAATCTTCAGATCTACAACCTTGAGATTTGCAAAAGATTATGCAAGTACTTGTAGATCCTCTAGACCAATCATTTCTAAAGTTGTCATCAGATTAATTTCTTTTCTGAAACTATGTTGATTAAATTGGTAATTTTATCTTCTTCAATTAAAGGTTTTGGCATCATTTTGGCATTCCCTCTATGACGTATCAGGGGTTCAGCACCGAAGGATTGTGGTAACCTTCCTTCTGAAGTTCTCTTACTAGAACTTGGTTGTTGTTCTAGAATTTGAATTCTTGTTTGAATATCCTTTAATATACCAAGAATTTCTTCCTGATTTTCAAGGATTTTCTCCACATTTTGTGGTACATAATACATCATATTGGCATAATTTTATACCGTTTTTTTAATTTCTCTAAGATCTTCCGAGAGTTTAGAAGAATCAGGTACTACTTAAAAAAACTTGTTATTTTGAATCATAAGTTTACCTTAGGACTCTGATAAGTTCCTTCTTGATATCTAACATTGGTTAGATCTTCCTGTTTCATTATTCCGGAGTTCTGAAATAAATCATGTAAATATAATCTCGAACCTGGGTTCGGATTCATGTTAATTGAGAAAATTATCCTCCTCAAACATTTAATTACTTCATAATAATAAATTTGTATGTTTGAAATAATTTTAACCCGGCTCTAATACTATTTCTGGCTCCATAAAATCAATAATTAGATTTTACACATATAAGGGTATTTTCGTCATTTTCATCTTTTGAGGGAGTTTAGGCAAATGTTTTTAGGTGTAGGGAGTTAAAATAAATTTGATTTGAGGTTTGGAGATTTATCAACAATTTACCCATTAATTAACCATTAAATAGCAATTCAAATTTTCAAACTTTTTTTTAAAAAAATTAACCGTTAAAAATTTATATAATTTTTTTTAAAATTTATATTATAATATTTGAATTAATTTTAAAACAAAAAAAAAAACTAAATTAAAAAATATATAAAGATGCGTGTGGGGTCGCAGCCCACCCCTCACGCATTTGATGGCGCGTGAGAATATACTTTTTTTAAAAATATTAATTTTCAGTCTCGTGGTTCGATTGTTTCAACTCTGAGTAGATATCTATTGTGAAACGATCTCACAAATATTTATTTGTGAGACAGGTCAACCCTACCGATATTCACAATAAAAAGTAATACTCTTAGCATAAAAAGTAATATCTTTTCATGGATGACCCAAATAAGAGATCTGTTTCACAAAATACGACTCGTGAGACTGTCTCACACAAATTTTTACCTTCAACTCGTAGGTGGGCCACCCGCATTGGTTTGAACACAATATTAATGTTCAAACAAATAGTTTTAACATCAATACGAGTGCTCTAAGAGGATTAGGATTATACTATTGAGAGATTAATAAATATGTATAATTAATAGTTGATTAATACATATAACACAACACAAGAAAAATACATATAAAGATTCTCTCTTTCTCGAACACACTCACGAAAATCGTCCCTACCTTGTTCGACAAGCATACGGACGATCACTCCTCTACACATCACTGATGTCCGCCGCCTCTGATTGCCATACCGCTGCTACCCTGTCGGAGTTGCCCAATTCAGAGATCTAATCTAATCAAAAACGATTTTAGACTGTAAATTAATTGAAGTAAACCATTTCAATGATATGCCAGGTTAGATCGCTTTTCGATTTACTGGATTGGATATATAATCAAGTTCATAACCGGGTCAGAAAGAAACGAATAGAACCATATTTGCTTGGATTATTGAGTGAATTGGAATATTTTAAGACTACGTTGAGCCATGATAATTGTTAGGTTCAATAATTGTCTTTACTTGATAAAGCAATCGAAACATGATGCTTGAGCTGATGTACTATTTAAAATTTTTGAGTTTCATATTTACCACCAGCTATAGTTTTTGGTAAAGCAGAGACGATCGATCCTACAATTTGTATCATAGCTAAGATCACGAGTTTAATTCTCATTAATTGCAAGAATGACAATTATTAGAAAGGAGCTTGTTGGATGCAATAATTGTCTCTTCTAGGTAGAACAATCAAAACATAATAGTTGAATTGATGTAAAATTTAAAAAGTTTGAGTTGCATATCATCAAATGTAGTTTTTGGTAACTCGACAAGCGTTTGGTCATATAATAATTAGTCAAATATTTTTTAAAAAATAAACCTCCTATGTGTCCATTTATTTGGGAACAAAATGTTTTATTTCCTCAAATTCATTTTTTATATCCCAAAATTAAATCAAATGTCATCACAAGTACTCTTGGTAAAAAAAATAGAAATTAAACTTGTAAAATTAAAAATCATATTTAAAACTTTATGAAAATTTTCCATTAAGATCAAACTTAATATAGTATAAGATAAGAAAAGCAAACAACGTTGCTCATAATCTGGCATCTTATTTCTATGCTCGTCTCTCGATCTGAAATACTCCTCCAGATTTTATTTTTGATGTTTTGAATGAAGACTATAATTATCTGAGATCTTAATAATATTTCCGATTTCCATTAAAAAAAAAAAAGAGCCTACAATATACTTGTGTTTGTGTTCCCAAAATCATTTATGGAAATATTTTCCCAAACGAATTCTCCAATACATAAATTAAATAAAACCAAATATTTCAATTAATTTTAAATCCTTAACTATATATATATATATATATATATATATATACACACACACACAAGAAAAGAGTGTCACACAAGAGTCTAATCCATAAAGAAGCACTAGACAAAACCATGCAAAAAGATAACAATGATGTACACTGCACATCTACCCTACAGCCAGAAGGGAATCTATTTCATCTGCCATTTATCTTTCTGTAAAAACCAGTGTTCATCAATATAAAAGGGCACAAAAGCAAGGACTTTTACAAAATTCTTTAAATTATATATATATAATTATTTGAGAAGATCATATGTCTGGAAACAATCTTTCTTTCAAAATTTGAGAAGATCGATCGTAGTGAATTCGAGAGACGAAATTACCCGAAAAAAAATCCGATGATCAAATTTTTTTTTTTTGGAAATTTTTATATTATTGTCACATGCAATAATAATAACAATAATGCGAAATAACTAATCTGATACAAGCTCATGAAATGTAATACAGCCACTTAAATCTACGTTGTCTCTTTCTCCGGGATGGCATGGAAATCTCATCAGAGTGAACCCAACGAGATCTTATCCATCTCTCAAGTAATCGAAACGCTAGCTAGCGGATCTCAGTCGAGCCAGACTCGGGATTTCGAAAGAGAAAAGCACGGTGGGGGCGATGCAATACGACATATATATGTATATATAATGGAGACTAAACTTAGAACATTTATCGAAAAATCTCGCATCCATCCACGTGATCTTGTTTCTCAAGAATCATCATGCTTTTTCCAGCTGACAAGCATGGTGATGCATCGCTTCACGATGTAGAACTTGGACTTCTGCTCTTTCGCCATCCGGGTGAACTCGGAGTACCTCTGTGACGACGAAGAAGAGATCTTTTGCGAAGAACTTCTTGACAGGCCAGAGGAGCCGCTGCTATGCTTCTGAGAAAATGGAGTCTTCTGCGAAATGCTTCTCGATAGAGATGACTTTCGTTTCGATTTGTGATCATCCATGTAATAATCCATGGAGTGCTGATAGATAGATATTAATATATAGATATATAGCAATGGGTATGTGTGGTTCTTGAGAGAGTGTTTTTTGTGTGTGTAATGAGAATGATTAGTATGTTAGGGTAATAGACATATATATATAGTGACATGTGATTGGTTTTCATTGAAATAGGTACTTTTATCGTTGAAAGATCAATAATTTTTGTGACAGCCAAGTGATTCTTATTTTAAATGTTCATGTATTGGATTTGACTCGAATTTGGACTTAAATTTTGGGTATACATTAGTGTTTGGTAAAGGGCAATTTACATGAGTAGGTCCACACTTACTATTCAGTTCCGGAGTGTTAGAGTAGGTGTCCGAGAAGCTAACATGTAGCTAGGAATTTTATTGACTCTAATGCAAAACAATCTTTATTTTAATAATATTTTACGATTTTATTCCTGATAAGGCCAAATCTTGAAAAGATTTTAGGGATTTTATTTAATAATATTTGCCCTTATCTAATATTTTTTATCCCTAATTATGTGCTTAATTGAATAATAATTGTAGATTTGAATAAAAGAGAAAAATGATTAAATTTGGAATAAAAGATGAATTTACAAGACTTCAAAGAAAAAATATAAAAAAAAAGAAATAAAATATTTTTTATTCCTTGATGATATTGAAATCTTGAAAAATCTATGTAAATATTGATAAAGATCTTATCTACACTTTTTTTTATTTGAGATGAGCCTTTAAAAAGATTTGGAGAAAGAGGCCCATGGAGAAGGATAAAAGAAGCGTACAAGGGGCTGCGCCGGAACGTACAGAGTGAAAGAAGGAGAGCAGAAGCACTGAAGACGGAAGGAAGGAGAGGAAGATCAGAACAAAAAGCTACTGTGAAGTAGCACTAACGAGGAAGAAGAGCAGAAGTATGAGGAATTCCTCACACATGCTACAAATTACAGAGAATCTCTTTCATTCCTTCTTAACTATGTTTTCTCCATTGACTTTAAACACTGCTTTTGAATTTTATTTTAAGTTTATGGAGTAGATTTTTATAGACTAAGGCCATGATAGGGTCGAGACATATTATTTTTTGATGTTTTGAGTTTTATTCAATTAGATTATTTATTTTATTCATTGATTGATGTCGTTTATCACGTGTTCTTTTAATCTGGCCAATTAAATTGAATATCTGTTGGTTAATCTAAAACCGGAAGGCGATAGATTAATATTTGCTTCACACATCAATCAACACATGGTTAAATTGACTAGAAATAGTATTCGATTTCAGTGTGCGATTTTAGGTTGAAAAACTGAAATTTCATAGCAATCTAATGCGGTTGAATCTAATTAAATTCAGTTAGAAATAATTGGACTGTTAGATTTAATTAGGTTTATTAATTCGAGGAATCGTTTAATAAATAATTTTGGGAATTCCGTCGTGAATTAAATAATTAATTTATTGAATATGAATTTGACACGTAGATTATAAATTGTCTCGGTACCGTTGTGCGCCTTAGTCGTTTTTAAATAATTTGAATTTTCGTCTAATTTAATAATTTGGATCTTTTTTACTTTAGTTAATTTATTTAAATTGTTTAATTTAGTTTTGATTAATCTATCTCTCCCATCTTTTGAACTTTATTTAGCCTAAATTAGAAAAAATAATTCATATTCTAGTAATTAAACATCGATCTCTGTGGGTACGATACCTGGACTCATCTCCAAATACTATTACTTGACCTAGTCCGCTTGCTAGATTTATTCCCAACCGAAATCGTCGGTCAAGTTTTTGGCGCCGTTTCCGGGGATTGAATTGTTTAATATTAGGATTTATTATTTTCTTGAGATTAGGTTTTTATTTTATTTTGTCGATTCTACGCATATTAGTACATTTGAAGTTTGTTTCTTATTTTCAGGAATTATCTACTGTGCATGAGCCGTGCTAGAGGAGACATAGAATTAGAGCCATTTGATCCAGAGATTGAGAATACCTTTCGACGGAGACGTAGAGCACAAAGAGAGAAATCCTCAGACTTCGACGTGGAAGAACAGTTAAAACCAGAGGACGAGGTTGAAACAGCAGGGATGGAAGTAATGGACAACGAGGAAGATGATCGCACTGTCTATGATCTCACTAGACAAACCACTGGAGGTTATGGTTCTAGCATCACTCGCCCTACTGTGGAAGCAAATAACTTTGAGTTGAAGCCATCCATCATTCAAATGATACAATATCAAGTGAGATTCGGAGGATCGCAGACCGAGGATCCTAATGCACATCTGGAGGGATTTCTATCTATCTGTGACACAATCAAATTCAATGGAGTGAGCACGGATGCCATAAGATTGAGACTATTCCCCTTCTCTTTGCATGGTGAAGCATCAGAATGGCTTAGAGATCTACCAGCTGGTTCTATTACTACATGGAATGGTTTGGTGGAAATGTTCATGAATCAATATTTTCCACCCACCAAGCTAGCACAACTGCGTATGGATATTTCATCTTTTCGCCAGAAGGATGGGGAGACATTACATACAGCTTGGGGAAGATTTAGAAAGATGTTGAGGAGGTGTCCTCAACATGGTTTCTCTTCATCTGAACAAGTTCAGATTTTCTATAACGGAGTAGATCCTTCTGTGCGTTCCATGCTAGATGTGGCAGCCAATGGTAGCTTATACAGGAAGACTCCACGAGTTGCACTTGAAATAATTTCAAATATGGCTGAAAATAGTGCGGGTTGGACAGATATTAAACGAGAAAAGAAGGCTGTAGTTCTTGAAATGGATGTCTTGAATGCACTTACTGCTAAGATTGATGGGTTGGCCCATCAATTCTCTCAGCTGAAATCAAATCAAGCAAATCAGGTCCAAGGAATATTCATCGAGGAACAACCCATCTTCGATGAAGAAGCAGTGAATTTTGTGGGGAATCAATGGAGATATCAATAAAATCCATACAGTTCCACATACAATCCAGGATGGAAGCATCACCCTAATTTGTCTTGGAAGAATACGGAGAATTCCCTTAATCCAACACATATTCCTCCACTGCCCATTCCTCAACAAGTGAGACAACAAGGATTATTGGTACCTGCAGCACCTCCAGGATTCAAGCAAGAAGATCAAAGACCAATTTATGAGGATTTTATGATGAAACATGTTGTGGGAATGGAGACGAGACTGCGAATCATGATGCTATCTTACGAAGGTTGGATGCTCAAATGGGTCAAATAGCCAATCAATTAGCAAATCGACCCCTTGGAACACTACCACGTGATACTGAGAAAAATCCGAAAGGAGTGAATGCAGTGAGTACAGTGATCAAGGCCGAGGAAGAGGAACCAAAGAGGTAGAATTCTACAGATATGGAGGCAAAGAATGATGGAGGAATGAAACCAAAAATGGAAGATGCTAAGGAACAGAACACTCAGACTACACGGAAGACAGGTAAGAAAGTTAAGGAATTTGATTCTAATGATAATATTGATATTAATACCCTTCCTTTTCCTCAAAGAGCAAGGCAACTACAATTGGATCAACAATTTTCAAAATTTCTTGAAGTTTTTAAGAAATTGCACATAAATATTCCTTTTGTAGAGGCTTTGGCTCAAATGCCTTCAGAAGTTAAACCAACCACTATTTCCCTTCAACTTGCTGATAGGTCTATTAAATATCCTAGAGGGGTTATAGAGGATGTTTTGGTTAAGGTTGATAAATTTATATTTCCAGTTGACTTTGTTGTGCTAGAAATGGAGGAGGATCGTGAGATCCCCCTAATTTTAGGTCGTCCTTTCTTAGCTACTGGAAGAGCTCTCATAGATGTGCAAAAAGGTGAGTTAGTCTTGAGGTTGAATGATGAGAAGGTAACTTTTAATGTCTTTCGTAGTATGAAATATTCTGGATCTTCTGATTGTTATAGAATAGATGCTATTGATGATATTGTTGAGTGTAGTGTGCAGGATACTTTGATTGAAGACCCACTGGAAAAGCTTTTGGTGAACCCAAAGTCCACGGAATCAGACAGAGAAGAGGTGGAGGAATGTATGAACTATTTGGAGGGATCAAAGCCTTTGCCAAGATCGTTGAATTCGAAGATTGGGGAGCTGGGGCATATTCCAAAATCACTTAAACCTTCCATAGAAGAAGCCCCATTCCTCGAACTCAAACCACTTCCTCCTCATTTAAAATATTTATTTTTGAAGGAAGAACATAAATTGCCAGTAATTGTTTCTTCTTCCTTGACAGGTGATGAGGAAGATAAGCTCTTGAGAGTGCTGAAGGATAACATATATGCCATTGGATGGAGCATAGCTGACATCAAGGGAATAAATCCATCCATGTGCATGCACAAAATTTTAATGGAGAAAGAGCACTCTCCCACCACTCAACCACAAAGGAGATTGAATCCAGCTATGCAAGAGGTCGTCAAAAAGGAGGTAATCAAACTCCTTGATGCAGGTATGATCTTTCCTATATCCGATTGCAAGTGGGTAAGTCCTGTGCATGTTGTTCCTAAGAAAGGGGGAATCACTGTTGTTGAAAATGAAAATAACGAATTAATCCCCACTAGAACTGTGACTGGGTGGCGTGTTTGTATTGATTATCGCAAATTGAATGATGCCACAAGAAAAGATCACTTCCCCTTACCTTTTGTTGATCAAATGTTAGAGCGTTTGGCAGGTCATGCTTTCTATTGTTTTTTAGATGGTTATTCTGGATATATGCAAATCCCCATAGACCCCGAAGATCAAGATAAGACCACTTTTACTTGTCTCTATGGTACATTTGCTTATAAAAGAATGCCATTTGGTTTGTGTAATGCTCCTGCTACTTTTCAACGTTGTATGATGTCGATTTTTCATGACATGGTTGAAAAGTATATTGAGGTCTTCATGGATGACTTTTCTGTTTTTGGTTCTTCCTTCGACTCTTGTTTGATTAATTTGTCAAAAGTGCTAAAGAGATGTGAAGAAACGAATCTTGTACTTAACTGGGAGAAATGTCATTTCATGGTAAAGGAAGGAATTGTCCTTGGTCACAAAATTTCTGAAAAAGGTACTGAAGTGGATAGAGCTAAGGTAGAGATCATAGAAAAGCTTCATCCTCCCACTAATGTCAAAGGAATTCGTAGCTTTATTGGGCATGCAGGTCTTTATAGGCGATTTATCAAGGATTTCTCAATTATTACTAAGCCTTTAACTAATTTGCTAATGAAAGATGTTCCTTTTGTTTTTCTGAGGATTGTTTACCAGCTTTTCAGGCATTAAAGCAAAAGTTGACCACAACCCCGATCATTGTTGCACCAGATTGGCATCTACCGTTTGAACTCATGTGTGACGCAAATGATATTGCTTTAGGGGCTGTTTTGGGGCAAAAGAGGGACAAATTCTTGCATGTAATCTACTATGCAAGCATGACACTTTCAGGAGCTCAATTGAACTACTCCACCACAGAAAAAGAGTTGATGGTTGTTGTTTTTTCTTTGGACAAGTTTCGGCCATACCTTGCAGGGAGTAAAGTGATAGTCCACACGGATCATTCAGCTTTGAAGTATCTCTTAAACAAGAAGGATGCCAAGCCAAGATTGATAAGATGGATCCTTCTACTGCAAGAATTTGACATAGAGATCGTGGATCGAAAGGGGACTGAAAACCAAGTTGCTGATCATCTATCGAGATTGGAGAAGCCCGAGGAAGGTAAGTATGTAATTTGAGATGAATTCCCTGACGAGAAACTTTATGTCATCTCTAATTTACCATGGTATGCTGATTTTGTCAATTATTTATCATGCAAATTTATTCCTTCTCATCTAACATATCAGCAGAAAAAAAAGTTCTTTTCAGATTTAAAATATTATCTTTGGGAAGATCCTCTTTTGTTTAGAATTTGTGCATATGACATTATTCGTAGGTGTATTCCAGCGGAAGAGGTAAGTTCTATACTTGCTCATTGTCATAGTGGTCCAACTGGAGGACATTTTGGGGCAAGTAAAACGGCCACAAAAATCCTTCAAGCTGGATTCTACTAGCCCACACTGTTCAAGGATGCACACACTTATGTTTTGAATTGCAATGAATGCCAACGTGTTGGTAATATTTCAAGGAGCACGAAATACCATTGAATAATATTTTAGTCTGTGAATTTTTTGATGTGTGGGGAATTGATTTCATGGGGCCATTTCCAGATTCCTTAGGAAATAAATATATTTTGGTGGCTGTGGATTACGTATCCAAGTGGGTGGAAGCAAGTGCTTGTAGAACCAATGACTCTAAGGTTGTAATCCAATTTTTAAAGAAAAATATTTTTGCAAGATTTGGCACACCTAGAGCCATTATTAGCGATGGGGGAACACATTTTTGTAATCGCAATTTTGAATCTCTTTTGGCTAAATATGGGGTCACGCACAAGGTGGCAACACCTTATCATCCTCAAACTAGTGATCAAGTAGAAGTGTCAAATAGGGAGATTAAGAAAATTCTTGAGAAAACCGTTGGATCTTCGAGGAAGGAATGGGCTAGTAAATTGGATGATGCGTTGTGGGCATATAGAACAGCATTCAAAACCCCTATAGGAACTTCCCCTTTTCGTTTGGTCTATGGAAAAGCTTGTCATCTTCCTGTTGAACTAGAGCATAGGGCATTATGGGCTACTAAATTTTTGAATTTTGATGTGCAAGCTACAGGTTATCAGCGTCTTCTACAACTCAATGAGCTGGAGGAATTTCGTCTTGATGCATATGAGAATGCAAAAATCTACAAGGAAAAGACAAAGAAGTGGCATGATGCAAGGATTGTGCACAGGGAATTTGAGTCTGGACAAAAAGTTCTTCTTTATAACTCTCGTTTGAAACTCATGCCAGGTAAACTTCGCTCCAAATGGTCCAGGCCTTTTACTGTTACTGATGTTTTTTCCTTTGGTGTTATAGAAATTCGTGGAGATTCTGGAAATCCCTTTAAGGTGAATGGACATCGACTGAAAATTTTTCATGAAGGAATTGTGGAGCAAGAGGAGCCGAGTACTCCTTTGCATGAACCGAACTAATTTCTAAAGGGAGTTGTCTAGCTATAGACAAGAAATTTAGCGCTTGCTGGGAGGCAACCCAGTGATTTATTTTATTTCGTTCATTTTATTTTTTTATTTTATTTTTTTTAATTTTCTTTCTATTAGGTTAATTCTCTGTGATTTTGGTGTGTGTAGGGAATATTGGAATAAAGGAATATGATTTAGATTCTGGAAAAGCTAAACTGTCGAAATAAAAGATTTCCAGCATTGAGGAATTCCACCATCCCCATGTTGTACTCCATGGATATTAAAGCACACTGCCAGGGACGTGTTCTCTTACTATTCTACATCCAAATTCTATATCATTTTTGAATGGCATGACACTGAGGACAGTGTAAAGTGTGTGTGTGTGTGTGTGTGTGTGTGTGTGGGGGGGGGGGGGGGGGGGGGGGATTTGATTTGTGTTTGTTTCACGTCACCACACTTAGCATGTGCTTCAATGTGTAATCCTCGAGCATGAAATTTTTTTCTGGTTATTCTTTGAGAAACTGCACTTGTGATTACATGACACACTAATTGACTTTCTAGATTTTTGAACACTCAAGAAATTACATCACACGTAGAATTGATTGAGATGAGCTGTAGTTGTAGCCGAAGGTTTTGAGCACAAACTAGTTTTGTATCATGTTTTGAGACATCATCTATGCACTTTGAGTCATATTTATATGAATTAATTGTGAATTAGCAAGAGGTGAGCTCATAAAAAAAAGAGAAATAAAAGAAATAATCTAGAACTTGTCTGATTATCTTTCGAGGCGAAAATACGGAGGAGAATGACTTAGGGATGATTTAGGCGATCCTTGGACCGTTTGAAGCCTTTCGAGCCTACCCAATGCATCATTTATATCCCTAGTATCCCCTTTTGAGCCTAATAAATCGAGTCGAGTGTGTCAAAGACATACAATTAGCCCTCATTCGTATTCCTTCAAAATCCCACATCAACTACCCAATTCTAGCATATACACTATACCTCTACCTTAATTTTGAGAGAAATAAACCCCTTTAGCGCTTTAAAATTTTCAATAACTCTCATGTGTTGCTAATTGATAAGAAAAATTGGAGGAGTTTGAAAAAAATCATGAATAATGAGAAAGCGATTGATGAAAAGATACATAATGAAAAAGAAAGGAAGGAGGAATATTGATGTGGTGATTGAAAAATCTAAAAGGGAATGTCATTAAGGATTGAAAAAAAAAAAAACTGAAGCAAAAGAGAAAAATATGGGGGAATATGAATGAAAGTACAAGGAAGATGAAAAAGTTAGGTGGATGAATGATGAAATTCCATATGGGAAGGAGGATAAGAGATGAAAGAGTGCGCTATATGATTAAAATGTTTATTTTCTCTCATTTTGAATTCCCTACCTTTATTGTAGCCGTGAGCCGTGACCTAACGTTATAAGCTTGAAAAGACCTATTGATCGGGTCATATTCCTCCAACATTTAGTGGAGAAAGGTATGAAAGACAAGCTTATGGAGATTTTTTTAAAATAAAAAAAATTCAGAAAATATGAGCACTCCTTGAACTAAAACACCTTTGAGGAATATGAGTTTTGACTTCCACACTACACACGTCTCATTATCTTGATCTTTTCTAGTGAATGCTTGAGTTTTAAAGTTGCAACGAAAGTGAATTTTACGATTTTCAAAGTGTGATCTTTTGATTGAGTGTGACGGAATTTGGTATGTTGAAAAGTGCTGATTGTGTCATTTTGTGTGGTGAATCATTGAATATTCCTTCATAATATTTTTATTCTTTTGATTTGCTCGAGGACGAACAAAGGCTAAGTGTGGGGGGATTGATAAGGCCAAATCTTGAAAAGATTTTAGGGATTTTATTTAATAATATTTGCCCTTATCTAATATTTTTTATCCCTAATTATGTGCTTAATTGAATAATAATTGTAGATTTGAATAAAAGAGAAAAATGATTAAATTTGAAATAAAAGATGAATTTACAAGACTTCAAAGAAAAAATATCAAAAAAAAGGAAATAAAATATTTTTTATTCCTTGATGATATTGAAATCTTGAAAAATCTATGTAAATATTGATAAAGATCTTATCTACACTTCTTTTTATTTGAGATGTGCCTTTAAAAAGATTTGGAGAAAGAGGCCCGTGGAGGAGGATAAAAGAAGCGTACAAGGGGCTGCGCCAGAACGTACAGAGTGAAAGAAGGAGTGCAGAAGCACTGAAGACGGAAGGAAAGAGAGGAAGATCAGAACAAAAAGCTACTGTGAAGTAGCACCAACGAGGAAGAAGAGCAGAAGTAGGAGGAATTCCTCACACATGCTACAAATTACAGAGAATCTCTTTCATTCCTTCTTAACTATGTTTTCTCCATTGACTTTAAACACTGCTTTTGAATTTTATTTTAAGTTTATGGAGTATATTTTTATAGACTAAGGCCATGATAGGGCCGAGACATATTATTTTTTGATGTTTTGAGTTTTATTCAATTAGATTATTTATTTTATTCATTGATTGATGTCGTTTATCACTTGTTCTTTTAATCTGGCCAATTAAATTGAATATATGTTGGTTAATCTAAAACCGGAAGGCGATAGATTAATATTTGCTTCACACATCAATCAACACATGGTTAAATTGACTAGAAATAGTATTCGATTTCAGTGTGCGACTTTAGATTGAAAAACTGGAATTTCACAGCAATCTAATGCGGTTGAATCTAATTAAATTCAGTTAGAAATAATTGGACTGTTAGATTTAATTAGGTTTATTAATTCGAGGAATCGTTTAATAAATAATTTTGGGAATTCCGTCGTGAATTAAATAATTAATTTATTGAATATGAATTTGACACGTAGATTATAAATTGTCTCGGTACCGTTGTGCTCCTTAGTCGTTTTTAAATAATTTGAATTTTCGTCTAATTTAATAATTTGGATTTTTTTTACTTTAGTTAATTTATTTAAATTGTTTAATTTAGTTTTGATTAATCTATCTCTCCCATCATTTGAACTTTATTTAGCCTAAATTAGGAAAAATAATTCATATTCTAGTAATTAAACATCGATCTCTGTGGGTACGATACCTGGACTCATCTCCAAATACTATTACTTGACCTAGTCCGCTTGCTAGATTTATTCCAACCCAAATCGTCTGTCAATTCCATTATGGCATTATACTTTATCTGTATACACATGCAAGCTGCATAGATAAAGTCCTTGAATATACAATAGGTACCATGATGTCTGCGTCGCAACGTAAGACCATGAAACTCATTAGGAAGTGTACCGTATATTCTAAACAGGTTCCTAGTCGAATCAGCCGCCTAAAACAAGGATAAAGATCGCTCGACCTTGAGACTAGCATTTGTGATGTAAACGCCATGTTTCATTGGCAAGGGCATGGAGATGTCTATTTACACAGATGGTGATCATATGATGATGCACTGAACAACCATCCCTCGGACTATCCAAGTGGTTCCTACTTATCGAGTGGAATAGTCTGCAGTTATGGTTGTACACCATTAGTCCTTTGACCCCGGACAATGTAGGGGCTATACGTACTAGCATGCAATTTGATCCGTTTACCGACTCCATCAAGGGTCATCAGGTGGCGAGGTTGGGTGTAGTTTCGAAATACGTATGAGCAAATGCATTGTATTCGGGGATTCACCGTTCGCCTACGGATGAAGATATCCTATGTGATCTGATGAGTTAATAGTGCAAGGAGTCTCTGGCCAGAGCAAGAAATGTGCTTTAGGGAAATGTGTTTTCCTAGTTGCACATACCATGCAACTATTAGTACTCAAAGATAAATCGCATCGTTATCGAATTCATATGAAACTCTCGATATACCAATGGTTACAGATTCGATCGGGATATATGTGTTGAAGGGACCGTACTGTATGCTAACCATGACTAAAGGTTCTTGCAGGCACTATCAGTGATACCTAGGGGATAATGGGGCGATGCTACTAGACGCTCTTACCATGGTCCGATGGGTGCAATCAGAAATTAGTTCTGACATTCTTGATCAAGGAGTTGATGAAAAGAATGAGGTTAACTAGGGTAAACCCGAATAAGAATAAATGTTATTCTGAATCACATGGAGATGTGAACCCACGGCTAGCTGTATCCCTGAACCATTGAGGGTCACACAAGTATCGGATTCTGTGTTCCCGTTGAGATAGTCAAATTTCAAGAAGTTGGAATTTGGCGACTATAGTTTGATAGAGATCAAACAGGAAGCTCATAAAGGAGTTTATGAGCTGATTCCATGTGATGGAAGAAGTGAAAGTTAGCATGATTGCTAAATAAGGAAGGAGAGTAGAACTTCCTGTTTTGTGAAGAAGTTCACTAAAACTGACAGTTGCCAAATATGGTAACTGCCATATATGGTAAGTTCCAAATTTGGTAAATGAAAATTTTGACTTTCGAAATTTTCAATTTTCATTATATGAACAAGATTTGTATCCTTGGTACATCTGCGCTTTCGGATCGTCGATCGAGGTTATAATGAGTTCGGAATCATTTTTTATGTGAATTTGGAATTTACTAATTAAATGATTGTGCTAGTAGTGGTGACTACTAACATGCACAAATTCTCATATATGTTCTAGAGGAGTATAGAATTAAATTAACTAAGGAGTTAATTTATAAATTAAATAATGGTTATTTAATTTAATTAATGTACATATATATTTTATATTGTGATACAAAATATGTGTATATGGTATTATTATATCATGTATTATTAAAAGTTAATAAATACATTATATATTAATTATATGGGAGTTTTAATAAAATGAAGTTATTAGAGTCCTTGTGGGAGAGGGACTCCTAATTGGATTAGGAGTCTCACTCTATATATACACCACTAGGACACATAATTAAAAAAAACCTAGTTTTTGCACACAAAATAAATTCAAATATTTCTCTCCATCCTCCTTGAAAGTCACGGCAACCTCATTGAATTGTTGGAGGAATTTTGGCCACAAAAGCAAATTTGATTTGCTTAATTGTTGATTAATGATCAATAATTAATTGTTAATAATTGGTTAATAATCAATTAGCACAAGATACATGATTTAGAATCATGAAGTCTCGGCCCCCTTGAAGAAAATTGAAAGGAAATTTTCAGCCACTTGTTTCTTCTGTCGCCGTGTCCTTCCGACGTTGTACCGACTCCGGATTTTGGAAATTTGGAGGCTACAATCTCAACGCACAAATCACTTGCGATTTCTAGTGCAATCCAAGTGAGGAAAACAGTTTTCGATCGTGGACCTAATTAGACGATCAAAGAAGAATATCCGTTCGTAAGGATTTACAAGAAGAGGCTATATCCGGCTAAGCATCGGAATAGTTTGGAGTCCAGCGTTAAGAACGCAAAGGTATAATTATAAACACCCTATGAATTTTTTTAAACACACAACGCCCAAGAACAAAATATTTTCAACTTCCGCTGCGTCTTGGGTGCGAGAATACGATGTCCCAACAGTGGTATCAGAGCCGGTTATTCTCAATCGTGTGTTTTAATTAAATTGTGTTGAGTTTATTATTTCTAACCGCGTAAGAATTTTTATGAAAAACGCCCTAAAAATTATTTTTGGGAAAAAAAATATATATATATACTGTTCACGGGCAGCGTGAACAGTGCCCGCAAATTACTGTTCACGGGCAGCGTGAACAGTACCACGGGCAGGTCAGTTTTTTTTAAAAAAAACTAAATAAATATATTTCGGGCAGCCCAGTCTGAGATTGACCCGAAAAGTTCGGGTCCGGGGTGATTTTCTGATTTTTTAAAGTTTTTGGTTAAATTGATATTTTATGAAAATACGGACGATTTTACCCCTACAATCATTTTTATAAGATTAATTTCTTATAAAATAAATAATTGAAATATGATTTTAATTATTTAGGTAAATGTGTTTTACAAGAAATTTAATTATTTGAAATTAAATAAAAGTGTTTATTTAATTTGATAATTATGGCGGTTAGTGATAATTTACGATATACACGATTTATTGATAATATGTGATATTATCGGATTTATATAATATATGATATTATATGTTAAAAGGATGATCGAGAGCCATGACCAATGTGCTAGGTGTATGTTAAGATATTTTACGTGTTGTATTTTTGATTATTTGATAATTAAAAGTGGACCTGGTTTATGGTTCGTACCTACCCCCTAAATTTGTATCCCAATGTGCCATGGATATTTTATGTACATATTAAAATTAGTGGGAGGTCAAGATTGGAAGATGGTGGGCCCGATCCTCAGAAAGAGTTTTGAAGATCGAAAACATGTAAAATATTGGAAGCTTATGTAATATTGCATTTGCATCCCTGCATTTACCTAGGTTATGAACATGGATCCATATGTGGCTCGTACAGATCAATTAGCTCTCGGTTATCGATCATCCTTTATTTTTATGATGTATGTGATATATTATAAATAATTAGTATGTGCGTTATTATTAATATAATGACAAGAGTTGCATGAATCCGGTAATCATACAAACAATCATGGCACGAGTTTTAAAATTAATGATGAGACAAAATTTTAAAATTAAAATCCGTCATTTTGGATGAGATCCAAAATTTAAATCAAGCCCATTAAAAGGATAATTAAAAGAAAGTTTAATAATTCCTTGCCTTCCATCAACGGTGGTTGCATGATGAACGCTACCCGCGGTTAGTGTCTGACTCATATTATTGGGGAGGCCTGGACACCGGAAAGCTGTGACTTCCACTGACATATTTGATGTGAACTACGTGGAACTCCCATGACTTCGGCTCATATTATTGGGGGATCTCATGGCGACCCTCCATTAAGATTCAACATTGATGGGCCGGGCTCGACACGTGAAGAGAAAGGGGATCATATTATTGGACCCTCCTCAAACGTGAGGCAAAATTACGTAAGGGTTGCAAAAAGCTGCAATTGGGCTCTACCTTTTGAAAGTTATGATTGGCTGATATTATTCGGGATCATAATTTCGCAATTGGGCCTTGCGTACTCACTAAGGAAATTGGATTTTCCGTTTGTCATCAGAGGGTGGTGAAAATGTCAAAATAGTGGGAGGCAATTCGTAAAAACAAAAGTCCATATTTTACGTCTTATGAAATATTTTAAAATAGTCGGTAACGTTTATTCTGTTTCCATATCAGTATATTTACGATTTCCTCGCGTAATTCATATATGTTATTAAAACAAGCTAACCGAACACTAATTTTCAAGATTGGCTGGGAAAATTGTTCTAAATTCGGAGAAAATAGCATTTACACTAATGTCAGTCTTGCTGAACTGACAAACATGCAAGATGGTGGGACCATAGTATGCAAGTTAAAGTGTTATATGGCTTGCTTCTATGACAAAAGAACTGTAGAGACAGTTTGAGGAAATGTTGAAATGCTGTTGACATTCAAATACCCATGCAAGAGTTGCATAGTGCATGAAACTCGCATAATGATGCACATCACTTTCAAGGAACACATGACTACATGGATGCAAGATGTGGCTCTTGCCAATGAGCATGGTGTAAGTATGATTGGGTCTATTGAGAAGGTGGTGGGCTTGGAATTTGACAAAGCCTGATAATTCAGAACATATTTGCTTCACTGCAAGATGTCTGGACATAAGAAATTATCTGGACCAGAAATGTTTTGGCAATGATAAGTGAATTTCCAAGTAAACACGATTTCAATAACAACCAAAAGAAAACAAGACAGTTTAAACCAAGCACATTTGTGGCACGTTAGGCTAGGACATATTTCCCAAAGAAGGATGCACAAGCTAGTGGGAGAGGGCATGTTTGACTCGTCAGACATAAACTCTCTAGAGGCATGTGAGTCTTATCTGAAAGGAAAAATGACAAAGGCCCCTTTCCTAGGGAAAGTGGAACATGCACATGATCTGTTGGATTTGATCCAAATAGATGTGTGTGGCCTGCTAAGTGTTAGCACAAGATTTGGCCATTCCTACTTCATTACCTTTACTGATGACCATTCGAGGTTTGAGTATGTGCATTTGATGAAATACAAGTCTGGAGCCTTTGAAAAGTTCAAAGAATTCAGAGCAGAAGTAGAGAAACAATTAGGAAAGAGTATTAAAACACTACGATTAGATCGAGGTGGAGAATACTTGAGTACTGAGTTTCAAGACTACCTTAACGAGAATAAGATTCTCTCACAGTGGACTCCGTCTGCCACACCCCAGTTGAGTGGTGTGTCAGAACGTCGTAATCGGACATTGACGGACTTGGTCCGATCTGTTATGGGATTCACTGAGTTGCCGCCATCCCTATGGGGATATGCGCTTGAAACAGAGGAAATGTTGTTGAATCAAGTCCATACAAAGGTAGTGGATAAAACTCCATATGAGATATGGATGGGAAAGACGCCCAATGCCCTGCTTACGTGAAGCAGACAGTGAGAGACAGATTGGATAGTAGAGCCAATTTGTGCTACTTTGTGGGATATCCGAAGAACTCTATTAGATATTACTTGTAGTATCCCAGTGAAACAAAGGTGTTTGTTTCAAGAAATGTCACCTTCTTATAGAAGGAGTTTCTATTGGATAGAAAAAACGGGATGATGGAACTCGATGAGATTCGAGAACCACCTATGACACAAATAGCAGAACCCACACCCCAACAGCCAATAAAAAAAACACAAGCTCTTATAAGATCCGAAAGGATCTCAAGGCCGCCTAATAGGTTGAGCCTGCTTCTTGAAGAGGGCAAAGGTGAGCCCATTCCTGGATGTGATCCAAGAAATTTCAAAGAAGCATTGTCTGATGCCGATTCATCTAAATGGCTTGAAGCCATGCAGTCCGAAATGGACTCCATGTATTCGAACCAAGTATGGTCCTTAGTAGACCCACATGAGGGAATTGTTCCCATAGGATGCAAATGGATTTACAAAAGAAAACTTGGAGCGGATGGAAAGGTGGTGACCTTCAAAGCTATATTGGTAGTAAAATGATATACTCAAAGGCAAGGTATTGACTATGAGAAAACCTTTTCTCCAGTCGCAATGTTCAAGTCCATTAGGATACTGCTAGCCATAGCAGCATAGTATAACTATGAAATATGGCAGATGGATATGAAAACAACGTTCCTTAATGGGGATATTAAGGAAGAGATTTACATGTCTCAATCTGAAGGATTCGCATCAGTAGAAAGTGAGCATAAGGTATGCAAACTTTAGAGATCTATTTATTGACTCAAGAAGGCATCGAGGAGCTGGAACCTCATATTTGACAACACTATCAAAGAGTTTGATTTTGCCAAAAATCCTGAGGGACCTAGTGTATACAAGAAGGTTAGTGGGAGTGCAGTGACATTCTTAGTGTTTTATGTTGATGACATACTACTCATTGCGAATGATGTAGGGATGTTGCACTCAACTAAAGTATGGTTAGCTGGTAAGTTCTCCATGAAGGATATAGGTGAAGCATCATATGTATCAGGAATACAGATCTATAGGGATAGATCAAAAAGATGCTAGGGCTCACCCAATCCACATATATCGATATCATACTGAGGAAATTCTCTATGGAGGAGTCCATGAGAGGATATCTCTCAATGTCTCATGGTGTGAATCTATCCAAGTCTATGTGCCCTAAGACTGATGAAGAGATAGAAACCATGAGCCGCATTCCATATGCGTCTGCCATAGGCAGTATTATGTATGGTATGATATCTACTCGACCTGATATTACATATGCACTGAGTGTTGCAAGCCGATATAAGTCGAATCCCGATCTACTGCATTGGAAAGCAGTAAAGAACATTCTTAAGTACTTGAGAAGAACTAAGAATTTGTTCTTGGTATACGGGAGTGGAGAACTAAAATTGGAGGGCTACATTGATTCTAGTTTCCAATCAGACGTGGATGATTTGAAACCGAACTCTGGATTTGTATTCAAACTCAATGGTGGTGCTGTCTCTGGGAATAGTTCCAAGAAAGACACCACAGCGGATTCAAACACTGAGGCCGAATACATAGCTGCATCGGCTGCAGCTAAGGAGGGTGTTTGGATGAGGAATTTCATCCAAGAGTTGGGTGTCATTCCTCAAACATTTGATCCAGTCCCGGTCTACTGTGACAACACCGATGCCGTAGCGCAAGCGAAGGAACCGAGGTCTCATCAGCGATCCAAACATATACTGAGGAAGTTCCACATAATCCGGGAGATTGTGGGAAAAGGAGACATATCGGTAGAGAAAGTCTCCTCAGCAGATAACGTTGTTGATCCACTGACGAAGCCCCTGCCAGGACCATTGTTTGATAAGCATCGCGAAGCAATGGGTCTAAGATCTTTGGGTTGTTGGCTATAGGGCAAGTGAGAGATTGTTAGAGTAGGTGCCCGGCAAGCCAACATGTGGCTAGGGCTTTTATTGACTCTAATGCAAAACAATCTTTATTTTAATAATATTTTACGATTTTATTTCATTGTGGCATTATACTTTATATGTATACCCATGCAAGCTGCATAGATAAAGTCCTTGAATATACAATAGGTACCACGAGGTCTGCGTCGCAACGTAAGACCATGAAACTCATTAGGAAGTGTACCGCATATTCTAAACAGGTTCCTAGTCGAATCAGCCGCCTAAAACAAGGATAAAGGTCGCTCGAGCTTGAGACTAGCATTTGTGATGTAAACGCCATGTTTCATTGGCAAGGGCATGGAGATATCCATTCACACAGATGGGTGATCATATGATGATGCACTGAACAACCCTCCCTCGGACATCCAAGTGGTTCCCACTTATCTAGTGGAATAGTCCGCAGTTATGGTTGTACACCATTAGTCTTTTGACCCGGGACATTGTAGGGGCTATACGTACTAGCATGCAATTTGATCCGTTTACCGACTCCATCAAGGGTCATCAGGTGGCGAGGTTGGGTGTAGTTTCGAAATACGTATGAGCAAATGCATTGTATTCGGGGATTCACCGTTCGCCTACGGATGAAGATATCCTATGTGATCTGATGAGTTAATAGTGCAAGGAGTCTCTGGCCAGAGCAAGAAATGTGCTTTAGGGAAATGTGTTTTCCTAGTTGCACATACCATGCAACTATTAGTACTCAAAGATAAATCGCATCGTTATCGAATTCATATGAAACTCTCGATATACCAATGGTTACAGATTCGATCGGGATATATGTGTTGAAGGGACCGTACTGTATGCTAACCATGACTAAAGGTTCTTGCAGGCACTATCAGTGATACCTAGGGGATAATGGGGCGATGCTACTAGACGCTCTTACCATGGTCCGATGGGTGCAATCAGAAATTAGTTCTGACATTCTTGATCAAGGAGTTGATGAAAAGAATGAGGTTAACTAGGGTAAACCCGAATAAGAATAAATGTTATTCTGAATCACATGGAGATGTGAACCCACGGCTAGCTGTATCCCTGAACCATTGAGGGTCACACAAGTATCGGATTCTGTGTTCCCGTTGAGATAGTCAAATTTCAAGAAGTTGGAATTTGGCGACTATAGTTTGATAGAGATCAAACAGGAAGCTCATAAAGGAGTTTATGAGCTGATTCCATGTGATGGAAGAAGTGAAAGTTAGCATGATTGCTAAATAAGGAAGGAGAGTAGAACTTCCTGTTTTGTGAAGAAGTTCACTAAAACTGACAGTTGCCAAATATGGTAACTGCCATATATGGTAAGTTCCAAATTTGGTAAATGAAAATTTTGACTTTCGAAATTTTCAATTTTCATTATATGAACAAGATTTGTATCCTTGGTACATCTGCGCTTTCGGATCGTCGATCGAGGTTATAATGAGTTCGGAATCATTTTTTATGTGAATTTGGAATTTACTAATTAAATGATTGTGCTAGTAGTGGTGACTACTAACATGCACAAATTCTCATATATGTTCTAGAGGAGTATAGAATTAAATTAACTAAGGAGTTAATTTATAAATTAAATAATGGTTATTTAATTTAATTAATGTACATATATATTTTATATGGTGATACAAAATATGTGTATATGGTATTATTATATCATGTATTATTAAAAGTTAATAAATACATTATATATTAATTATATGGGAGTTTTAATAAAATGAAGTTATTAGAGTCCTTGTGGGAGAGGGACTCCTAATTGGATTAGGAGTTTCACTCTATATATACACCACTAGGACACATAATTAAAAAAAAAAAAAACCTAGTTTTTGCACACAAAATAAATTCAAATATTTCTCTCCATCCTCCTTGAAAGTCACGGCAACCTCATTGAATTGTTGGAGGAATTTTGGCCACAAAAGCAAATTTGATTTGCTTAATTGTTGATTAATGATCAATAATTAATTGTTAATAATTGGTTAATAATCAATTAGCACAAGATACATGATTTAGAATCATGAAGTCTCGGCCCCCTTGAAGAAAATTGAAAGGAAATTTTCAGCCACTTGTTTCTTCTGTCGCCGTGTCCTTCCGACGTTGTACCGACTCCGGATTTTGGAAATTTGGAGGCTACAATCTCAACGCACAAATCACTTGCGATTTCTAGTGCAATCCAAGTGAGGAAAACAGTTTTCGATCGTGGACCTAATTAGACGATCAAAGAAGAATATCCGTTCGTAAGGATTTACAAGAAGGGCTATATCCGGCTAAGCATCGGAATAGTTTGGAGTCCAGCGTTAAGAACGCAAAGGTATAATTATAAACACCCTATGAATTTTTTTAAACACACAACGCCCAAGAACAAAATATTTTCAACTTCCGCTGCGTCTTGGGTGCGAGAATACAATGTCACAACACGGAGATCGCTATATTCATGTGAACGTCGTCTTAGTCTCAAAATCATTAGATGGTATGAGTCTGATCAGTAAAGATATTTTCTCAAAATTCGAACTCGATCGAGATATTGATCATATCAAATAAAAATCTTATCACTAGAACCAAAATACATCTTAGGATCCAATCGGTACAATAGTTGTCAAATCAGCAAAACAAGGAGGGATTTTCAAAATTGAAAATAACAGTTGGTTTGCAGCATCACATGTGAATGGTTAGCTAGCATTTATATAATCGCATATAAATTCCATGCTGGATCTTGTTTTATAGGACCCATTAATTTTGTTGGTGTTTCGTATGTAATTATGATAATTGAAACATCCTATTCCCCACATATATGTACTTGTAATTGCTCTCTCATGTAATTATTAGCCCATTTCAATGAAATTGTGTGTTCATAATTCTTTTTGAATATATCTCCGTATATTGTTTGAATTTTTTAAAATGACATTTAATGGTAAATAAATAACCGGTGGTGATGGTAATGTTAAAATTCAAATATTTTTTTAATATTTTTATTACCGTAAGTTTTGACGATCGAGAAAATAACATCATATGTAACAGGATCTAATAGCTTCTTCTTTGTAATTACAGATTTTCCAACTGGATTGATACCATTCAAGAAAACTCAAGCTGCAAATCATCTAATTTTTGACCGTGCACAAGCATAACCGTTATAGTCCAACCGTACTTGTCAGATATGAACAAACCAAAGTGGATATTGTAATTCAAGTTGTCCAACTGACTACTAGTTAAAGTTTGATATATCTACTAATTCTCGAATCACAAAAAATTTCCTAAATCGTATATTGTCTATTAAATTTTCAGAAGCTAGGAGTTAAAACTCGAAAAATCAAATAAACATGTGGTAGGATCAACTAAACTATAATAGCTTGGTTTTTAAAATACTGAACACCGATAAATTAAGTTGAGTTTGGTTTTCAATCCAAGTGGAAAACATTTAAAATATTCTTCATAGAAATCGATTAAACATTTTGGTAAAGCATTTTAAAGACATGCAAGTGGAATGTGTAAAAATATTTTTGGCCAAAGCATTTTATCAAACACTTGGTAAGCAACACTTGGTAGGCAATAATTAGATATTTGAAATACACATAAAATAATTCAATAATGCATCTTAAAGACAATATCAATAATAAGTAAATACGATAAATAAATAGACACGAACTTGTTTATGGATCTTCGGAGATTAACAACCCATATGTCATCACTTCTTCCCATTGGGAATGATTCACTAGAAAACATCTATTTATACAACTTCTTGTACAAACTCATTCAACTGAGGACTTATCTTTTGCCTAATTGAAACTCCTAACCATTATATGAACGTTTGAAATAAGAACATGACCGTTAAGAAGTTTTTTTATTATTTCTGATATTGAAATGGCAATTTTTTCCTTGCTGGACCACTTTTCTCGAGCCTAAGTTGAGCTCGTCAGCTAGATTGATCATTCATTTTGGTTCATCAGCTAGACTGAACTAAACTGATGAAGTCTGCTGAAATCAGTCTTGCTCATTTGAGACTGCACAAACTCGTATGTTCATCGTCATTTATCAGCATCTTAAACTCAAATTTAAACGTTGACTTATTAAGAAGATTAATTGTAGATCGTTGTCTTATCTTCGTAACGCATACTGCATCATTCAATTCAAAAAATCGAGCTCATCAAGCTAACTAACATCCATTTAATGTTGATGACTAACTGATCCTTGCTGATCAGCCAAACCGACGAGCTTTGCTCCATCAGTGTGCCTAGATAACATCCGATTTTTCCTAACTGATGTGAAATACGACTTGTTCCAACTTGCATTTTCTGTTCAATTGTTTTGGCGACTCGCAATTTGAATCACCAAGCGGGAAGATATTATCAATGCATTGCAGCTCGCCAGATTTTCAGATTGGCTGAATTCGAGTTTCTACTTTCATTTTGAATTAGCAACTTCGCAATTAAAGTAAATATGTTAGAAACACAATAAGAAGTTTTGCTATCATCAAAATCAAGATTGTTAAAATTTCTAAACCTAATAATCTCCCTCTTTTTTATGATTGCAATACTTGGATAAATCATGATTTCAACTAATATATTTCTCTCATTTTTTATGTGAATCTAAAAATCATATTTTCAAAACTATTTAAGCAAAAAAAATTTATCCCCCTCGATATTTAAAATCAGTCTCTCCCTTACAATTACAGTTATTTCTCCCTCTATATATATGAAATTTTGAAATTGATAAATGTAGAGGAATAACTGATCAATTTTTTCCATACCTCATTTTTTTTGCCACATCACACTTGATATTAATTTAATGATTAAAATGCATTTTCATCATAATAATGTCTATCACCATCGATATATTTTCCTATGGTCCTATTCGAATCCCTCTCATGAGTGATAGATTTCGAATAAATATGACAGTCCAATTATTGATTAAGTAATTGAAAGCAATGAAATCCAGAAAATATAAATAAAACAAGAAGAAATTTGCATATATAAATCAACAATTCACATACATAGATTCGACTAAGCTACATAGTCCTCTAGATTTAATAAATTGATTCATGAATGAAAAACGAAAAAATAAATTTATGTTCTTCAACATCACTAATAAATTAAAATTAAGTGAAAATAATCGAATCAGAGTTGCGACTCTGTCCCCCAAAGATGTGCTCTTCGTTTTCGTTTTTCGTTCTTGCTCTCTTTCCCGTTCTCTGGATTTTTGTATGTGACTGTCGCTCTCCTTTTCTTTTCCAGGGTTTGAATTATTATAATTGCGTGAATGGTTGTGAAATCCCAAGAAAATCCCGCCAAATTCTATGTTGTGCCTCTCATGCGTAGCCGAACTTGAGCTACTGGTTATGTGTGGACGTGCTCGTGCTACTGTTCATCCGATTTTTTTTCGTTCGCGCTTCTTCTGCTTCTTGTTCACGTCATTCTTCTATTTTGGCATTTAATATATTCCTTGTTGGTCACACATATTGCTCTCATGCTTGATTCCTGCAATGACATAAACACCAGCCAAAACACTTAAATTCTCTCGATATGCGCACACGTTCTTGCCAATTCCTTGGGTAATTTAAGTGCAAAACTTTCATTTATCAATATGGCTATCAAATCTGATTGACTAAGACTAAACCCTGGTGGTGGTGGTGGTGGTGGTGGTGGTGGTGGTGGTGGTGGTGGTCCATCCTCATTATTGTTGTTTTTGCAATTGACGTATCGGAGGTTACGATTGTTTCAAAGAAGTCTTTCGTCCATTTTACACAAGTTTCAAATATCTTTGCAAAATAAGTAGAATTATATATGACAATAGTGTCTCAAATATGAAATCAATCAAAGGAAAGTTCAAATAAATCTTTTTGATTCCAAGCAAAAGTGAAAATCGACAACCAACACTGAAAAATGCCAAGGAAAAATCGAATGAATATCTTGCACCCAAAAACATGATAAGAAATTTTTCAAAACATAATTCTAAATAACTAAATAATGATAAGGACAATTAATGATGTGAACAAAATAAAACACAGTAGGTAATATTTGAAGAACATTTGTATGACAGTTTAGACAAGTTTAAAAATTAACTCAAAATCAGACTCTCTTAGAATCAGGTAAATTTTTCTTAGAATCAGGTAAAATTTTTTCTTAAGATCCTCTCAATCATAAAAACAAAGTGTGCAAAGTTTGGCATAAAAGTGTCTAGTTTTGTGGAAATAAAAATTTTATGAAGTGTCTAGTTTTGTAGAAATAAAAATTTCCTGAAAATTCATGATATCTGTGAACATTATGAGCATGCATATATTTTCCAAAATTTTCTGTCAGAAATATCGGATAATATTGGATGATAATGGCTTGGTGAACATAACAGTGAGTTGATGTGATCGAAGTGTGGCATTTTGATAGAGTTTATCCTTAACAATTGATAACCGACCTCAATATGTTTTATGTCAGAATCCAGATTTCAAAATGTGCGAGAACCCAGATTTCAGCATACTGAATTCAAGCAAAGCTAGCAATGTCAGCAAAGCTATAAATTTCAACTCAAAATTTTGGCATGACAAAATTAATCACAATATTTCAGTAGCTAAGTTCAGCAGCAGTAGCAGCCGATTTTCAGCATGCATAGCACTCCTACAGCCAACATCCATTCAAAACTTGCAACTAAAGAATTAATTCGAAGTTTTGGCAGATCAGGAGAGATATATGACAATAAATGAGAGGCTAACAATAAGATTTTTCCCTCTAAATAACACTCAAATTATTTTAGAAATCTAGTACATCTGTGAATACTGTATCTATTTCATTAACATTGGAGATCAACACCTACAAAAGGCATCAAGATTGAAAAAAATATTGTCACATCGATTGTTATTAAGCATTATCTATTTCAGCATATCTAAAAAGTTTCATATTCAAGCTGATATTGCACATGTTGAAAAGTTTTTTATCAGATCATCTTAACAATCACTTTATCCACACTTTGTTCTCACTTATCATTTTATGCACAGACTTAGCTGTTTAGCGACAATTATTGTATCTGACAAAAATTTGTTTCTGAAAATAATGAAATTTTTTGAAGTAGTTTCTAGAAGTTTCAGCTCATTAGGGTTTGCGAACCCAAATCAAATGGGTTTGTGCAAAGAGTTGTACTGATCAAATCTTCTAGTGAAATTTTTCTGAAAACATAATAAGATGAGGTGTAGAAGCTTAATCTTAAAACCATAGACAGTTTAGGAAACATTATGGTATTTGGGAGTTTGTAGGATACTGTAAAATCATAATGTAACTTGTAATTGTTGAACGACTTGAGTTTGCTCATATTTGATTGGTTGCAGTGAGGTTGGAGTTTAACGGTTATACACGTATACTACATTTAAGATTTGATCTGTTCAGAATTCGGACAATCACTTGCAGCTAGAGTTCTGAATGGCTTGAAAACTTGGTATCTTGTTTAAAGGGCTTGACTTGATCCAGCGGTTGAAAAAATTGTAAGTACATCCCTCAATTTGAAGCATCATTGTAGAAAAAATCCTCTTGAACTACTTGGAATAGTGAGAACTGGTGCAGAAGTCAATCTCTTCTTCAACTCAACAAAAATAGCTTCACACTCATTAGATCAAATAAACTTCTGGTTTTTCTGATTCAATCTTTTCTGGTTTGCAAAGGTCGTTGAAGTACATTAACCTATCTACATAAAAAAGTGCTGAAGTTTGAATGTAAATTATGTTTCAAGGTAAATCTGAATATTGAGTTAAATCCTAAATAAAAATCACTGGTTTAATTTTTAATAGTGTTATTTTTGTATTTTTATTGGTAATATTAGTTGCTTGTGAATACGTCCAGATTGTGGGGAGATGCCGTCCAAATTTTAAAAACTCAACCATTTACTTAGATAAATATATATATATCTACATATAGTCATGTCATATTTGACCCTTCATTCATGTTCATATCTTGGCATACATTAGATACCCCACTAAGAAAAAAAAAATTATGACCAAATATTACTAAGAAAAAAGTTTATTGTTTAAAAACATTTTTGACAAAACATTATTAAGAAAATATTTAGTCTTTTATGTGTAAATAACTCCAGTATCCCCTGAATGTGTCCGCCCCACTAGGATGGCAATGGGTAGGGTATGGGTCGGATTTCATACATCCATCCCTATACCCATTTATTAAATTCATCCCCATACCCATCGGGTATTGAATTTCATCCTCATCCTCATACTCATCGAATTATCGGATACCCATACCCTACCCAAATACCCTATTATCATATACAATTGAATTTTTTCAAATTTAAATTGTTTCATTGAAGTTATGAATATTTAAAAAATTATTTAAATGAACAATAAGAAAAATTAATGATAAAAATTTGCAAAATAAACTTTATAGAAAAAATAACAAAATATTAAAAATAATTTATATTAGTTGAACAAAATTACTTGGATTTGAGAAGATGAATCTTTAATAAATATAATTTATATATATATATATATATATATATATATATATGTATGTATGTATATATGTGTATATATATATATATATATATATATTATATATATATATTAATTTAAACGGGTATTCGGGTCGGGTGTGGGTCGGATTATATCAAACCCGCCTCCATACTCAAACCCGAAAATCCCCATACCCAATTATTTAATCGGGTCTAAAAATCCCTCCATATCCTCTTCTATTCGGGTCGGGTATCGGATCCTCCAACGAGTTCGGAGGAAATTGCCATCCTTCCCTAGGAGAAATGTTGTTTTTACTTCAATATCCAAATTCTACCATATCTGATATTTGCGCAGAGCATGAAGCAAGCGATAAACTGAGAAGAATTTATTCATTCAGCAATGTCTTCTAACCATTTAACTGTCACTAAGTAAATAGATATACACATTTATATATAATTTAACCTAATAGCAAAAACTTGTGTGAGACGGTCTCATGAGTCGTATTTTGTGAGACAGATCTCTTATTTGGATCATCCATGAAAAAGTATTACTTTTATGCTAAGAGTATTACTTTTTATTGTGAATATCGGTAGGGTTGGCCTCTCTCACAGATAAAGATTCGCGAGATCGTCTCACAAGATACCTACTCTTAACTAATAACCTTAGCTTTTTTATATTAGGACTGTTTCCCGCATATCCAATTTGGATTTTTTTATATAAGTGACTTATATTTGGCATCAACTGGAAAACATTAGGGGACCATGCCATACAATGAGACGACCCATTCCCTGTAAAACAAGAGGCAGAAGTGTCCCTTCTCATTTCCCTTCCCCTTGGCTTATTCTACACACAAAAAAAGTACTTGAATTTAGTGTTTTTTCCTTTACTAGTAGGGTCAAACTATTGCAATTTGGTCTGATCAAACAGAGAAGTCTGTAATTAATAGACAAATTTGAAAATGTATTTCTAAACTAATATGTTTGGAAGATAAAATTGATAAAAAAAAAATTTTCAAATATTCAGATATCATATGTATGCACAATGAGCTTTTTTAGTAACTATTTTGTATCCGACCTCGCTTTTACGAAATAACTAGATCAAGTTGATATGTCTCATTATAAACTCATTTTAAATCTTCATATTTTTTTTGTGTGACAAGTACATAAGACGTGAAAAACAAAAGAAAAAAATGTGTGTCCTTAGAAACGATTCTTTTTATCAAAATTTTGTTGAAAAAGAAAAATACGATAAATTTAAAAAAATGATATTTACTTGATCATGGAAAAAAATGTAATTAGCTGAGTTAGTTACAATAATATGTTCAATTAATCATCTGTATTTAAAATAAAAATATGCGGGTTGGGACTTGTTATTTTGAATTCAAATTATCAATTCAACATTTGTATTAAACACGTGGGGCGAGGTTTAACATAAATTAACCCTACAATCGTTGTTGTTTTACTTGAATGCAACTCCAATTTTCTCCCTTTTTTTCCATCTTACTTCTTGGTGTATAGGAGATTGACAATCTTGAATTTTCTCTATCAATGTGTGGGAGAATATTCTGCCAAAAAAAAAAAAATGGGAGAAAATTTATAAATAGGTTATAATTGCTGAAATAAATAAATAGTACTTTTTTTTCCTATTTGTCATTTTTAATAGAATAAAATTAATTCATATTTAAAATTATTTAAAAACTAATGCTAATAAATATTAAATTAGAAAATAAAAAAAATTAAATAAATAAGAATTAGTGATACACATTTATAAAAAATTTAATAGTTTTATAAATAATTTTGATAAGTATAGGTCACAAAAATAATAATAAATAAAAATGTAACATTCATAATAAATACAAAGAAGGAAATGAAATAAGGAACACATTCGGTGAATACTGAAATAAAAATATTATTTAACATGAAAAACACAATAAATTGAGATAGATTAGAAAATAGATTTGAATATATGACTATTTATTTATTATTTTCGAAAAAACACTAAAATAAAAAATGAATATGCTTTTAAAAATTAAATAAGTAAAAAAAATTTGAAAAATAAATAAATAAAAGCTTTTTATAATAAAATAAAATTAATTGAAAGGCGTTAATAATTAATAAATTAATAATTTCTTATTTTTAATAAATCTGCTTAAACTAACTCAAAAACAGCTTAGAAAAATATGATGAATTATTTAAATATCAAATAAAAAGTGAAAAGGAAAAATATCTGTATTATTTGATATTTCTTGGTACGTAAATTAATAAAAATACAAAAATCTAAGTATATAATTAATTAGTTTTAAGTTTGGCGTGATTAAAAGGATTATGATCACAACGAAATAAATCAGAATTGGCGTGATTAAAAGGATTATGATCACAACGAAATAAATCAGAATAATATATTTCTCTAATCATATTTATTTATTTATTTTCGGGAGGAGATTAATAATAACATTTTACATAATAAAATAATATTTAATTATATCTATAATTCCTTTTTAGCTCAAGTTGGGCCCGTATAGTGATCATCGATTTTTAGAGGTTATTCTACAATGGGATTTATTCGATCCTACCTCAAGACGATACCCGAATGATTCATGCAATTATACAAATGTTATTTTATGATGTACAACAACTCACTGAACTTTTAATGAGAACATACACTCTTTTAATACAGGAGAACAAACACCTCACAAACTCACAAATATTATATAACTAAGAACTTAAATACTACAAGATTAGAGAAAGAACTCAAGGGATGTTCGGGATGATTTTTAATGATGAGATTTATAGGTGATTTCTCATGTCTGAATGCAAAATATTCATAAAATCTTTCGGAAAAATTTGCAGTCAAATTTGACAAACATCTGCCAACTTTTTTTCACTAAATAACACCTATCATTCAATGCATTATTTTTGTCGACAGATTTTTCATTTTGTTCAAAGCATAACCCCCACATGAAATTAATCATGTGTTATTGTACGACATTGGATCAGTCCGATGTTCTTCGAATCATCACTAAATAGGATCCAAATGCTGGAACTTGAATATGAACAAACTGATCGTTTGTTCAAGCCAGTGGACAACTAAACCAACACAAATGTATTGCAAGTAAAACTTGGTATGAGTTCTATCCACTAATTTCAGAAGCAAAGTACAACCCATTTTTTTAAAATTTCCTTTCATTTTCGGCAGCACAATCAAGGGAGAACAGTGTTGCCTCGTTTCCTCATAGAAGACAGCAAAGAAGTCTCTCAGCTAATAGGCTGGGCCAGTTTTTATTTTGTAGTGAAATTGAATTTTGGTATTCAATAAAATTAAATAAGGAACAAAAGAAAATTTGAATATGGATGTTATGATTTTTTTAAAAAAAAACACGGTCAGTGTGACAAGGTTTGACATACATCTATCTGTATATATAGTCAAAATTAAAGAACGCGAGAAAAAAATATAAAAGAAGAAGGGACTAAGTCAAGACCACCATTAAAAAAGATATAAATAAAACCATTTAGAGGATACGACTAGTGTATCGAGAGTGCAAAAATAAATCGGAATCTCTAAACTAAATGCTAAAGAGTCAAAAGATTTACAACTACATTGTAGAGGAGACGAGCATCACAGACAGCCATTATATGCAACCCAGAGATAGTTAGCAGTAACCACACTTCGGAAAGGTTTACAGAAGAACCTTTAGTTCCTTAGTAAACGTCGATCCCAGGCTGCACAAATCCGTCAAAATTTGTATATAACGTTTACTAAGGAACTATGTATATATATTACATCCTAATTTACGTTTGACAAATAAACTCCTTGGAGACTGTCTCATATGTCAAATTTGTGTGACGGATCTCCGACCCGACTCGTCCCTGCCAATGAGAAATTAATATAAAATGTATTGTTGATCGTTATAGTCATAGTGTGGTTGATCCGTCTCACAAATATAAATCAGGAAGACCTGACTCACTCAATACATAATATGTCTACTGAGTGATAAATCATAGACGTCACTCATACATACATCATGGTTGAATGAGTGACCATGATTTATCCAACCATCATCCCTCACATTCACTATACTTATTATCACATGTAGGTAGACATACTACCATCATACATACATATACATATATATATATATAGAGTGTTGTTACCGTGCACACTTGGGTGCAGGGTTTTCGTGGGTGCCAGCTGTGCAGTTTTCTTTTATTTTTTTTTTAAATTAAAAACTCAAATAAAAAAAGGCTTTTAATTTAGAAACTAAATCCTCCACCTACCGCCTTCACCAACCAGAACAGAATGAAAGAAACACACCACATGGTCGTGAGCTTCAAGTGAAGGTGATTCTGGAGATCTCGTGCAGGCTTTTTCCGGGCACCTCAAATCAGAAGGTAAACCGATGTTGTTGGAAAATTTCTTATTTCCGGTAGAATATGTGCGTGAATGTATTAGAAAACCTTGGGTATAAAAATATGTGCGTGAATGTAAATCGAGGTTGTTGGAATGTATAAAAATTGGGTTCGGTGTATGTGTGAATGTATTAGAGAACCTCGAGCATGAGCCATTCTTATCATTAAAAAAATTTCGAATTTTTCGAAATAAAAATTGGGTTCGGTGTATGAGTGAATGTATTCGGATTTTCGAATTTTGAATTACTCCGTTGTATCCTAAATGGCTTTTATTTTTAATCTAAAACTACAGAATGTGTTTGCGGCCGTTAGTTTGTTTGAGTGTGAGAATGTACAGCAATATTTTAAGAGATAGGGGCAGTGAATGTGCTGCTGTTTGTTTTCGACACCTGAACTAAACTTCACGCTTTTCTGATTAGAATCTATATATGATCGGTTTTCTATTTTTCTTTCATTTTTATACTAAGAAACCCCGTTTGGAGTCTTTGAGAGAGTTGCTCACTTCTTGAGAATTGGGCTCCTTTTCGTCTTTTGAGGCTTGCACGACCATGCTTTGTTCCTCCCAGACTCCATGAAAATAACTCAACTTTTATTTTGCTGTTAAATATTCTCTTCTTTTTTGGGGGTTACTATTTGGGTGAAATGCACATGGTTTTTACCTTACACGAGACAGACATTTTTATTGTAATGATTAAAGGAGTTGGAGTTTGATGTTAAGCCCTTTTCCACCATTCCATGAAAAGGTGAATCTTGAAAAGTTTTTGCACAAGGTTGGATTGAAATATTATACATGTTTTAGTGCCAACTCATTTTGCTATGCACATGACCATAATCATTGCCGTACTTGTTTTGCTGAGTTTTGACAATGGTGAGTTATAAATTATTAATTGTTTGTAGTAATAATATTTTGTGTCTGCGTGCTGAAAAAGTTTGTGAATTTTTGTACATTTTAGGGGAAAACATATGTTGTGTTTGTTGGACGTGAACCAGGTATTTATGATACGTGGGGAGAAGCATCTTCTAAAGTTACCGGACATAAGGGTGCTGTCCACCAGTCTTTCAAAAATAGAGATGAGGCAGAAAGAGCTTATGACGCATTTATGGTAAAACAAGCTGCAGGCACTTCTTCCAACTCTAGTGCAAATGAAAGTTCAAGTTCACCTACATTTTCAAGTTCAAATACGAGGGGAAAAGTTTCGCAGACAGAACAAATAAAGAAGTTGCAAGGGATCGAACAGAACTTGGATGAGATAAAGAAGAATTTGAAAGCGATTGTAGAGAATTTGAAATCTCTACAAATTAGTGACCATGATTAAATATGTTGTTGGAAGTTGTTACCTATGTTTAATTTGAAAATACATTATCAAGTTTTAGTCATTTTCTACGTACTTGTAGCAGCAGTAAGCAGCATAGGATAAATGGGTAAGACCTAAGACATGTTGGTATGTGATGTTTATATTTAAGAATTGTGGAATTTGTTTTTTTTTTCTACATAAGAACCAAATTCAAGAGCCTGCCTCCTGGTTGCCAACCGTCTACCACAAGCGCACAATTTTGAAAATGAGAACCAACCATATTTGGTGACGAAACAGTGTCGTTTAATGAAGTTTTGTCATCTCCTTAATTTTATGCTTATCTTCTTATCTTTTCTAAACACACCTTCATTTTGGTAGTTTCAAATTATACAATCTAACCATGATTAAAAAAACGAACATGGTATAATATTTTTCTGAACAAATTTAATTAAGGAGATTTTAAATTACTATAATAATTAATATATTTTACTAATAAATAAGCATCATATTTAGATTATATAGACCCATATTACAACTCAGTGCTTTCTTTGCTGCAGAAACAGTACGATGTGAGCGTAACAAATGCACCTTTGAAGGAGTTGATAGTGGATGATTATGACTTTCTATGAAGGTACTAACAACCCAACCTAGACCAGTTTGTTCCTTCACAACTGAAATCTTTGACTTACATCCAATTCTAATCTCACCACGAGCTCTTTCATTTACTGGTTCATCACTTTTTGATTGTTTACTCCATCTGATTGCATCTGTATGTCCTTCTTTAAAGCATACAAATTTTTTCCAGATAACTTCTTTTGTTTTCTTACTTTTTTTGCTATTGCTCATTATTGCACTAAAACCAGATTCTCGTGCGTATTGGTTGTAGAACGAAAACGTCTCCTCTAAAGATTCGAATTTCATCCCTATTTCTGGCTTTTGATTGTCTCCAACTTGGGGAATGTATGACAGTTCATCGCCGCTGTTTTCTTCCATTCTATAATATGAAATTAACAAAATTAAAAATTTCTACACATACTATGCTGGCTAGCTCTGCAAACAATTTCGAAAAAATCGAATTTTTTTTTAATGATAAGAATGGCTCATGCTCGAGGTTTTCTAATACATTCACACATACACCGAACCCAATTTTTATTTCCAACAACCTCGATTTACATTCACGTACATATTTTTATACCAGAGGTTCTCTAATACATTCACGCACATATTCTACCAGAAATTAACAAAATTAAAAATTGCTACACATACTATGCTGGCTAGCTTTGCAAACAATTTCGAAAAATTCGAATTTTTTTTTTAATGATAAGAATGGCTCATGCTCGAGGTTTTCTAATACATTCACACATACACCGAACCCAATTTTTATTTCCAACAACTTCGATTTACATTCACGCATATATTTTTATACCCGAGGTTTTTTAACACATTCACGCACATATTCTACCGGAAATAAGAAATTTTCCAACAACATCGGTTTACCTTCTGATTTAAGGTGCCCGGAAAAAGCCTGCACGAGATCTCCAGAATCACCTTCACTTGAAGCTCACGACCGTGTGGTGTGTTTCTTTCATTCTATTCTGGTTGGTGAAAGCGGTAGGTGGAGGATTTAGTTCCTAAATTAAAAGCCTTTTTTTAATTTGAGTTTTTAATTTTTTTAAAAAAAAAATAAAAGAAAACTGCATACAGTTGGAGTCCACGAAAACCCTGCACCCTCTATATACAGCTGGCGCCCACGAAAACCCTGCACCCTCTATATATATATATATATATATATATATATATATTTTAGAAGCACCCAGGGTATCGTAGTTCCTCACGAGGTCATCTTTAAGTCTAAAATCTGTTTGCATAACAATTTTTCAGTTTCCTCTTGCAGAAATCATAGGCCCCTCATTTCTTCTGAGTTTTAAATTAATATTTCAGAAATTAAAAGTGCTAACCTATTATTAAATGTGCTACAACTTATTAAAAGTGTATTTTAAATAATAACTAAAGTGTTAAAAGTTTATTAAATTTGAGTTTTAAATAATAAATAGAGTGCTTAAAAATTTTAAATCACCAATAAACAATTCTATTATTTATTCATGATAAAATTTCCGCTTTTTCCTTAAAAGTTTTTCATAAAATTCATAAATTTTACTTTTATCATCTTCGGATATACTTATCCAAAAATCACCTCGAAATGCAAGTCGTCAAAACTTTATCGCAAATAAAACATTAAAATCCTTATTTTAAAATTTATTTACTAAATAAATTATTTTAAATATTAAAACAATTATTATGCAATCTATGTGACATTTAATTTTTTGGACGTTATAATTTGATTAAATTAGCATAAAAATCCCTAATCGACAATCACATATGTCAATCTTATAAAAAAAGTTATACGATTTGATATATAAAAAATATTAAATATATTTTTATATTAAATTATTATTTTATATTTTAATATAGATCAAATGAATCAGTCTCAGAATATAAAATCACATGATAAATTCTCTTAAATTAGATTTTTTTTTAAAAAAAAAAAAACAATTTTTTAATAAAAAGAAACAAGAATCTTTTGTCAAATTGGCAATTTTGACTCCGCTTGTTCACTAGGGCTTGAGGACATCTTTCGCCCCTCCCGCCATCTATCCGTTGCACTACGATTCGCAAGAGCCGAGGATCGAGGAGAGAAGAAAAGGGCGGGAAGAAATTTTTTTCTTGATTACAATTTCACTATCTTGAAGAATGGCGAAGCGTGAGCTCTCCAGTACTTTGAAGAACTTGAAGGTATACAACACAATGCAAGCTATTGTAGTTAGATTGTGTTTCCCTTTTGTATCATACCAGAAAATGTTTAATCTTATATCTCAAGAAAAGTGTTTAATTTGTGGTGAATTCATCTGGGTGTTTTTTTAAAAAAATGGGTTCAATTTATTTGTTCGATTCTACTGGTTACGGCAATTTTTTAGTTTGTAGGAATAATCGAAATTATTCTTCTTGATTTTTTAATTGTTTTCGTGTTTCTTTTATGTGTTAAGTTCATGCAAAGGGCGTCTCAGAAAGTGGAGAAACTTGAAGAGGAAGAACAGGTTATAACTGCTGGAGATTTCCCTTCATCTAGCGCCCCTAAGAGATGGTATTTTTTGTGATTTTATGTTTTAATTTCTTCATTTTAGTTTTTCTGTTTCTTGAATGTACTTAGTTAAACTTCGATGCTTTAGGAAGAATGGAGCTGAAACCTTAATTTAGGAGGGATTAAGATTTCATAGTATAATTAATACATACACCTTAAATTTAAAAAAAAAAAAAGTAGTGGGGGGACATGGTGCGAGACTATTGTAAAGTGTGATTAGACTCAAATTCATGGAAGCTAATTTTTAATAGCTATTCGGAAGTGTAATTATTTAGTTTTGAATTATGTTTGAGATATCTTAAAACCTGAGAATTTACTTTTTGGGTTATGATGTTGTGATGTTGACGGGAAGTTGATCTTGGGATGGAGTCACAATTCATTTAGAAATTATATTGGAACAAATTATTTTTGGGTTTATGAGTAGAGAGTGTACCGTCAAATGACTAACAAACATAGTCATTGTTATTTTCTGTTTGACCATGGAGTTTGTTCTCTGTCTTTCACTCTTCTGCAAACCCGGAAGATGTTTCATTGGTGTTCTTAAAACATTTGAGTAGGAATTTGTTGAATGAAAGATGGTATCAAAAATAAAGACGGAGGCCAACTTTAAAGTACAATATTGCAAATAATCAGGAAAATTAAAGTCTTCATCTAACTACTAAACTACAAATAAAGAGCTGTAAGTTAAGGGACTTTCTAGAGGGGGAGATTGCATGGACCCAAATGATTCAATGGTTTGGAATTATGGAGGCATCCATAGTGCATCACTGGGTAGTAGCAGAGAATGCAGTAATGTAATTGACTCAAATCATCTAATCGCATTCACGTAGGCAGCTTCATCACATAGTCATAAAATCCTAGAAGGCTATGTAGATTATGTGTACGATACTAAATCCCCTTCCCATAAAACATCCACGGTTGACCCAATCAATGCACCACTAAAATCCACTTCATATTTCATCAATTAAGGGTCTGAGTTTTTTTTTCCATTTCGTGCTTGCAACCTTGAACCAACTATAGATCAAGATATGAATGGAAGAGTATTATCTTTCATCAAAGTTCAAAATGCATGGAAAAGAAAGGATAAAAGAGCAACAGTTCATGTCTGCGGTTCCAAATTTACACACAACTAAATGTCCACTAAACTTGCCATTAGGTTAAACATATCGTGGGTTTTCTCATAACTTAAGCTACCAGGGAAAATTGTATTTTTTTCAGTTAAGGAGCCACTACCCGTTGCTATCGCTCCACCTCAGCAAATGACAACAGCTTAACAGCACTCAATAAGCATATAACCTCGCTGTAATATAAAATAAGCTACCGAGGAAAAAAGTTGTATTTTTTCCGGTTGCTAATTGCTCTATCTCAGCAAATGACAGCAGCTTAACAGCACTTCATAAGCAGATAATCGTGCCATTATTCAGGAACCAAGTTATATGTATCATAAGATCTTAGGATTTCCAGCGAATAAGGATGCATATGAAATGAGAAAGTTTTCAAATGAAGTACGATCAACTCATCATTCAGTTGTCTCATTCATACCCCTTTAGATTTTTAATTGATTAAATCAAAATTAATTTAAATGTATGCTCGGAAATACATACTGAAGCTTTTTCATCCTGCTTTTTCATCCTTTCAATTTTCCATTTATTTTTTGAACGTATATGCAAGTTAGTCGCTAAAACTACTGACCTTTTAAAATAGCTTTTCATAAACACCATGTGGAGCTTTTTCTTCATTTTTATTTCCGCATCTCTTCGTATGCAGTGTGGTTATAATTGAAGGTGAACCCCATCCAGGGGCAACAAGAGGTCGAATGTCATTTTTAAGTTTTAATCCTTCTATTGATGTGAGTACAAGGGTTCAAGTGACCTACAATTCCTAAGAGACTTAAAGATTTTACTATATTTTAATTGTTGGGGATCTCACTTCAGAGGCTTATCTTGGCAGAAACTTAATGAAGAGGCATGTGACCTTAGTGAAAATGGATCCACGGCCACTAGTTCTGGCAGGCAAACTGAAACAACATCCACAAGGTCACTTTTTTATTAGCCTATTACGTATATTGCATCCTTTTAATTTTCTTGCTACATATTTTGTAAATAACTTTTTTCGTATTTTCTTCTTCCTGCATAAACAGTCTTGGTATCCCTTTCTGATGTTGTATACTGGATTGAGATGCATGAATTGACATTGTCGATAAAGATCGTTCATAGTTATCAATTGTGAAATGGTTCAAGGATAATATTCTGTTATTGAGATTGGGTATTCAATTTACAATTTCAAGTAAACCTGGTTCTTTGTTAATATAGAGAAAACACCTCCCCCCAAGACAACTTGGAATCAGATATTTTAGTCAGTGACGGGGATTTGAAGAGGAAGCATCCTGATCTTTCCTCAGATCCGTCCTATACCAACAAGTCACGGAAAAATTCCCTAGACCGCCATGATTCATCTTCTAGAGGCAGTCACAGTTCTCAGAAACAACAAAAACGTGAAAAGCTGGACTGGAATGTTCTTCGATCTTCTAAGCATTAGAACAAGAAGAGGTAAGGTTTTAAGTAATTTCAGATTTGTGTTAGTTTTCTCCATGTATTCTTAAATTTTCAGTTTGATGTATTTTCACAAATATTTTTCAGCACTCTGGGATACCTTTTTTCCAGTAACTTTCTTGCTTTTGCGTTTTCACTTTGTATTTATTGGTCATTGATTAAACTATAACTTCTTGATATCTATATTTAGCATTGATACTGTTGAAGCTATATGTGATCTTCATTTCAGTCTCATGTAATTTAAGTCATTCGGTTCCAGCAAAAGGGAGGTAAAGCTTAGTCTTTATGATACCTTCCTCTTCCACTGAATGTGATAAGCCCAGTTGTGCCGAAGTTTCAGTTATTAGCTACAGACCTATTGGAGTCTGGTTTAGGAAATTCGCGAACATCGCTTGATCCGATTTTAATTTCTTTGGTATACTGCTTTGACAATCTTCATATGTTTGTTTAGAAAAAGTCGTGAGCACTGCTTGCCTCATCAGTTTTTATTTTTATTTTTTGCTGCACTTGGTTTCACATTCTTTGGAATTGGACATTTGTCACATGTTCTGTATAATGGTTGAATAATCTCCCAATGCTTCATGCTCTCATAAGGGGACAACCAAGGCTCCTCTCTTCACGAGGATCAATACATCCCTTTTCAATGTGTGAAAAGCTATCTCTCGAGCACATGTTCGGCAATGAGAAAATATAATGGAGCACCTAATACCGCATCTTCACATACCCAAGAATTACGAGGCTCATCAAATACGGCTTTCCGCATAATTCTATATGTAACCATGATATCGAGTATGGAATTATGTTTGTCACTTAAAAAATTAAAGATAATGTATAACTCAAATCTAGGAATCCAAATGTCTTAATAAATTATCAATCCTTTTTCTTTTTTGGTCAAAAAATTTAATTAAAGAAATAGTTTTGTAGTTAGAAATACATAACTACAAAGCATACACAATGAAGATATAGATAACGAAGCCATTGTTGTTATTTGTTGATGCCTGCTCGTTTTCGAAATACCCATCTGATTATTACTTGGAAAGATATAATCAAGAAATTATTTTGCATGCCCACTTTCGTACGTATTTTCAAATTTCTCCAATAAAATATGGAAGAAAATGGGATAATAATCATCCCGTTGGATACGTTATACTTTTGTTGCAATATAACCTTATTTATAATATTTTTCAACATTATTGTATGTTCTATTAGGACTTGACTACAGCCGTCAAACGGACAATTTATGACAGCACGGGCCAGCCCGTCAAATACCTGTCCCTTGGTGGGTGAGGCGGGCTAAAAATCTCTAAATCAATTTAAAGTGGATAGCGAGGGTCGGTTCACAAAAAATAAAAATAAATAAAGAAAAATAAAAAATTATTATAATTAATTAAAATTCATTTTATAAAAAAATATCAATAAATTTTTAATTATTGATTACGCATGTTTATATTTTATATAAAATAATTAGATAAAAACTTATGTGAGACGGTTTCACGGGTCGTAATTTTGTGAGACGGATCTCTTATTTGGGTCATCCACGAAAAAGTATTACTTTTTATGCTAAGAGTATTAATTTTTATTGTGAATATCGGTAGGGTTGACCATTCTCACAGACAAAGATTCGTGAGACCGTCTCACAAGAGACTTACTCAAATAATTAATACAAAAAATTTCACAAATTTCATTAAAAAAATATATATATTAACATAAATCAGAATACAAAAAAAATTATTTATTTTATTTTTCTTCCAGGTCTCGGGACAACCCAAGCCAATCTCAAGCTTGCCAGCATAGGCCCGTTACATTTCAACCCAACTCACTTAAATTGTGTTGTGCGTGGTCGATATGTCAGACTCAACCCAAATTGACTGTTTTAGATTTGACACATGGGTTCTAGAAATGAAGTTTATATGTAAATCTCAATTAATCACATAATGATGAATAATTGGAGAGAATATTGTGTTATTATTGTTGGTATGTTTTAATATAATCCGTTGAAATATAGTTGAGTTTGTTAGAGTAGGTGTTAAGCGAGCCAACTTGTGGTTTGGACTTTATTGATTTTTATGTTAAAAAAATCTTTATTTTAATAATATTTATGGTTTTATCCAATTGTGTCATTTACTTTATATGTATACTTATGCAAATTTCATAGATAAAGCATTTGAATGTACAATAGGTACCATGAGGTTTGCCTCGCAGCTAAGATCATGAAACAAATTAGAAAGTATACCGTATATTCTAAACATATTCTTAGTCGAATCAGCCCTTAAAATAAGGGTAAAAATCGTTTGAGCTTGAGACTAGCATATGTGATGTAAACGTCATGTTTCATTGGTAAGGATATGGAGTGTTCGTTCATATAGACGATTGATCATTTGATGATGCACTGAACAACTCTCCCTCGTACTTTCCAATTAGTTATCACTTATCGAGTTGAAAGGTCCGCGGTTATGGTTGTACACCATTAGTCATATGAAC
This sequence comes from Primulina tabacum, assembly GCF_025594145.1. Taxonomy (NCBI): domain Eukaryota; kingdom Viridiplantae; phylum Streptophyta; class Magnoliopsida; order Lamiales; family Gesneriaceae; genus Primulina; species Primulina tabacum. The sequence continues at coordinate 29,970,068 of NC_134558.1, read as the reverse complement.
CAAGACAACATGCTGTGAAGGATCGGTTTTGACACCCTTAAAAATGCTTCAAACACAATATTCTCCATAAGCTGCAATAGCTTGTGGTCTAAGAATGAATATATCGATGAATTAAATTGAGTTTGGTTTTCAAACCAAGGGGAAGACACTCGAAATAATCATTCGTTAAGAAAACTGAATAGGTTTAAAGCTTTTAGCTTATGTAAACTGAATAACTGAAATAAGGGGGATCAGTTCGGGCTTGTATCAGTTCAGTGATGGGAAGAACTGAACTGATATTAGCTGAACTTATTAAATCAGTTTTGAAACAATAGTTAAACAGTTAAAGACACAAGACATGTTTATGGATGTTCGGAGACTTTAACTGCTCCTACGTCACCCCTTCTACCACCTCGGGTAGGATCCACTAGAAGACTTTGATTTATACAACACCTTGTATAAATCCACTCCAGAAGGGCAGCACTCAACTAGAACTCCTAGCACTCAAGATTGCAGGCAGCACCTGACAATCCACATAATGTTTAATGTCTCTTATATCAAGACTACAAATACAATGTTTAATGTCTTTGTGTGAAGACTCACTCAGCTAAATAATAAGCCCAACTCTCTGTATATATGAGTGATTGTGTGTGAATGTATGAGAACTGATCTAATAAATACAACACGAAAGTGTTCTCACACAACTGAGCTAACTGCTTCTAGTAAGCTGATATGAAATGAGTGTGCACTCGGTTTTCTTCACACAGTATTTTATTATTGTTCCGCTTGTTCTTCAATGGTCTTGATCTGATATTTATAGTTGCTTAGCTGACCATCCATGAACACTCAATTATAATGTCCGTTGTATTTTCAGGTGCTTTCTTATGATATGTCTCTTTCATTCTGACAATAGTTCTGGAAGCTTTTCTCTTTCAGCTCTGCTGCAACATCAATTATTGTATCTTCGTCTGTGAAGTAGCTTTTACCTTGTACATTCGTGCTTAGCTGGAATTTCATTTGATATTCTTGTCGTGATATGCGAATTGATCAGTTACAACTGATGTTCTGAACTCGTCTGGTGAAGTCAGTTTGGAATGATTTCACTATATCAGTTGTTTTGTTCAGCTAGGTTCTTCATCAGCTGGCCGGGCTTCTGAAAGTCTTCTGCTGAACCACCTACGAGCTGGACAATCAATTGAACTGGTCTTTGATATATTATTTGGACTGGTTCAGATTTAGCAATCATTTGGCGTCTCAATAGCTTCACTTTTGGTAGGGGAACTGATCTGTTCAGGATCTGATCAGTTTCAGTTGTTTTTGCGCATTAGATAAACTTGTTAGAAACATATTAAAAAGTTTTGTTAACATCAAAATCAAGATTGTGAACATAAAATGTTCCAACACTCTGCGTACTAGCACTACACTTTGAGTCATTTATCGATTCTATCGAGGGTCATCAGGTGGCGAGGTTGGGTGTAGTTTCGAAACACATAGGAGCCAATGTTGTCAGGGATTCACCATTTTCCTACTGGTGAATCATCCCCCACGTAAATGAACTTAATGCATGTATGCAGATTTACTTGAAAGCTCTTGTGAATTATTATTGCATTAGGATATGTAGCTTTTGACTTTGAACCTTCCTTAGTAATATACTATAGGATTTACTAGTTGAGTAGTGACATGATGTCTTGAACTAGTCAACCATTTATGTAAACCAAGTCAATAGTATTTACACAATATTAATTCTAACATATTTTTGTTCTCATGTTGTATCCATTTCGGCCATATCTTAGATTCATAAGTGTTTTTCCATTGAAGCGGCCATTACTTCTCACTTATATAGGTGATCTCCTAACTGGAGTATCCTGCCATACCCTACCTTTTAGGTATAGGAATCATTAAAAGAAAACTAAACCTCACCATATGTTGCAGGTCTTTTCTACTTGGATTTTGTAGGAATGAGCATTTACTTATTCCAAGTACTCAAACTAATATTTATAACTTAGTTGTTCCATTGAACCAAGGTCATGGGATCTCCACTTCACAAGGTTGGGTTACCGCTATAAATATTTTATTTTGTGGATTTTAAACCCATTCTTCTTAACAGTTTGTACATTTGATCTCTATTTATTTCTTTAGTAAACGGATCCGCGAGGTTTTCCTTTGATTTTACATATTCAACAGAAATAACCCCATTTGAGATCAATTGTCTCCGTCTAATGTGTCGAAACTTACCATTGTACATACTGCTTTGTGCTCTTCTAATTGCCGATTGACTATCACAATGAATGTTAATGGAAGTCATCGGCTTATTCCAACAAGGAATATCTTCTAGGAAGTTTATTAGCCATTCGGCTTCTTCCACAGCTTTATCTAAGGCTATGAACTCGGATTCCATAGTGGATCGAGCTATACATGTTTGCTTAGACGATTTACATGACACCGATCCTCCACCTATTGTGAATACATATCCACTAGTGGACTTTGAGTCTTTTGTGTCAGATATCCAATTAGCATCACAGTATCCTTCTAAAACTGCAAGATATTTTGAATATATCAAACCATAGTTCAATGTATATTTCAAATATCCAAGCACTCTAGTTAAGGCTTTCCAATGATCCTTATTTGGATTACTTGTGAACCTACTTAACTTATTTACTGAATATGCAAGATCTGAACGAGTACAGTTAGTCAAGTACATTAGACTACCTATTATCCTTGCATATTCCAGTTGTGATACGGGTTCTCCTCTATTCTTTGCTAAATGAACGCCTAAATCTATAGGAGTTCTAGCAGGACGACTGTTTAAGGTACTGAATCTTTCAAGTACCTTTTCAACATAGTGAGTTTGTGATAAAATAATTCCTTCAGGTATTCTAGAAATTTTAATCCCTAATATAATATCACATAACCCCAAGTGTTTCATATCAAAAGACCTTTTCAACATATTCTTAGTATTTATAATCAACTCATGATTACTTCCCATAATCAACATGTCGTCTACATAAAGGCTGACAATTACATAATCATTTACATTACCTTTAATATAAACGCATTTATCACATTCGTTGATTTTGAAACCATTTGACTTCATTGTATTGTCAAAATTTTCATGTCATTGCTTAGGTGCTTGTTTGAGTCCGTATAGTGACTTGACAAGTTTACACACCTTCTTTTCTTGTCCGGGTACAACAAACCCCTCGGGTTGTTCCATGTATATTTCTTCTTCCAGTTCTCCATTTAAGAAGGCTGTCTTTACATTCATTTGGTGAATCTCAAGGTTATGCAATGCAGCAATAGCTATGAGAACACGAATGGATGTAATCTTAGTGACTGAAGAGTATGTGTCAAAGAAGTCATATCCTTCCTTTTGTTTAAACCCTTTAGCTACCAATCGTGCTTTGTATTTATCTATAGATCCATCTTCTTTGTATTTGCCTTTTAAGGATCCACTTGCATCCTAAAGGCTTACATCCCGGAGGGAGAGAGATCAGTCAACTCCCATGTATGATTATCCATAATGGAATCTATTTCATCATTTATTGCTTCTTTCCAGAAAGGTGCTTCTGGATTGGATAGAGCTTCTTGAATAGTTCTAGGTTCGTCATCTAACATGTAAGTCAGAAATTCAGGACCAAATGACTTTTCAACTCTAGCTCTCTTACCACTTCTTGGTTCTTCGTTGATTTCTTTAGAATCAATAGTAGATTCGTAAGATCGTTTAATGGAACCTTCTTTTCTTTCCTTACAAAGAAATTTGTTTTCAAAGAATATTGCATTCCTTGATTTCATAATTGTTCCTTCATTAATATCAGGAATCGTTGACTTATGCATCAAAAACCTATATGCACTACTATTATATGCATATCCAATAAAAATGCAGTCAACAGTTTGGGTTCAATTTTAACTTGTTTTGGCTTGGGTAATTCTACTTTAGCCAAACACCCACACACTTTTAGGTATTTGTAAGATGGTTTGCGACCCTTCCATAATTCATATGGAGTTTCATCTTTTCCTTTGTGTGGTATTTTATTAAGAATGTGGTTTGCAGATAATATTGCTTCCCCCCACAGGTTTTGAGGTAAGCCAGAATTTATCAACAACACGTTCATCATTTCCTTAAGAGTACGATTTTTACGTTATGCAATTCCATTTGATTGAGGTGAATATGGTGCCGTAGTTTGATGAATTATGCCAGAGTTAGTGCAAAATTCTTCAAATGGAGCGACATACTCTCCACCTCTATCACTTCGAATCATTTTGATTTTAGTACTCAATTGATTCTCAACCTCATTCTTATAATTTTTGAAAGCTTATATAGCTTCGTCTTTACTTTTCAGTAGATATACGTAACAGTATCTTGTGCAATCATCAATGAATGTTATGAAATACTTTTTTCCACCTCGAGTTTGCACAAATTTTAAATCACAGACGTCAGTGTGAATTAATTCAAGTGGTTTAGTATTTATTGTCACAGAATGGAATGGAGTTTTGGCCATCTTTTCTTCAACACAAATCTCACACTTTTCTCGTGGATTTCTTTTAAATGCAGGTAGCACATTTAAGTTTATAAGTCTTTGTAATGTGTTGAAGTTAACATGTCCTAATCTTTCATGCCATAAATTATAACTTTCAAACAAGTAAACATAATCATTCACTTTATTCTTCGCCTCATGGCGGTAAACATTCATTACATTCATTTTAAAGAGACCATTTTCTTGGTACCCTTTGCCTACAAACACACCATTCTTAGTTATGAAAAACTTGTCCGATTCAAACACAAGTTTAAAGCCAGCCTTACTCAACAAGGATCCAGAAAATAAGTTCTTTCGAATGTCTGGCACATGCAGCACATTCAACAATGTTATCTCTTTACCGGAAGTCATCTTCAACACCACTTTGCCAATTCCTACGACCTCAGATGTCGTAGAGTTTCCCATAAACAATTTCCTATCACTTACAGTAGTGTAGGATGAGAACATTTCCTTTTCAGCACATATGTGGCTAGTGGATCCGGTATCTACCCACCATTTCCTTGGATTATCCACCAAATTGGTTTCAAACACAACGGAGGATAGATCAAGTTGTGATAGGTCTATTGGTACATTCCTATCTTCGATGACATTGGCTTGCCTTAGTTTCTGATGTTTGTTGTCTTTCCTTGGAAGACGACAGTCCTTGGCCATATGATTCGATTTGCCACATTTGTAGCAAGTTCCTTTGAACTCCTTGGCTTGCCCTCGTTTCTAATTTTGAGGGCGCTTTCTCTTGTGACTGGTGCTAGATTCTGTCAGATTGGCCTTGGCCTCGGCATCCATTGTCCTTTTGTGTGTTTTGGCTTCAGAAGTACGACTATCTTCCTCAATTCGAAGCCTCACAATCAGATCTTCAAGTTTCAACTCATTGCGCTTATGCTTAAGGTAGTTCTTGAAGTCTTTCCACATTGGTGGCAATTTCTCAATTATGGCCACCACTTGAAATGGTTCATTGATTTCCATCCCTTCTGCCAACAAGTCATGAATTATAATTTGAATTTGTTGTACCTGACTTATTACAGATTTAGCGTCCATCATTTTGAAGTCAAGGAATTTGCCAACTACAAACTTCTTGACTCCTGCATCTTCTGTCTTATACTTTTTCTCCAATGAATCTCACAATTCTTTGGCTGTTTTGACAGAGCAGTAGACACTGTAAAGCATGTTGTCAAGTCCATTTAAGATATAGTTGTGGCAGAGGAAGTCACTGTGGTTCCATGCATCAACAGCATTCCTTCGCTGCGAGTCGGTATCGCCTTCAGATATGACAGGAGGGGACTCTATCAGGAACCGAGACAGGCTCAAAGTGGTCAGATAGAATAGCATTTTCTGCTGCCAACGTTTGAAGTCGGCACCAGAAAACTTCGGAGGTTTTTCACCGTGAGCAGGGACGGCAGGGGCGGTGGGCACGGGAGTGAACGATGCATTCGACATATCCAGAATAACAATGATAATAAATTTCGTCTTGCGATTGTTTGTTAGATATTACCCTGGATATGTTGGATGTCTTGAAACTCGAGCAAAGCGCAGCAACTTGAATCACGAACAAAACGCAACAACAATAAGAGCAAGTCGAGGCAAGGAAGATCCTTTCTCCACAAGACGAAATTGCCCGTATAAAGTGCTATACGTTGCAGGCAATCGTCCCCAAGATACAATGACGTCTATTCGAGAGTTTGCAGCACTACAAATCTCGAATGCAGCGAACAATATATGCAGCAACTTTCAAGTATTTCGAAAATAAAGAATGCAGCAATATGGAAGATTTTAATCAGTGAAAAATTCAGCAGTCTTGGAAAATGGTTGGAGGGATTATTTATAGATGATCATCGGTTGCATTGAAGAGACACGGTTCTCCAGACCAGATGCTTAGAAGAGAGACAATTCTAGTCAAGGGATACATTGGTTGGGCCAAAAACAGCCAAGAACAGATGCTATCATAGCCAAGGGACGCGCATTTTTCCAGAACCAGCGCTGCGTGCCTCGCGAGCTGCTCGCACTAGCAAGGAGCGTGCGCCTGCGCGAGAAGCTGCGCGGCCGCGCGCCTTGTTCTGTTTCGTCAGCACTGAATCCAGCAACAAGCGCGCATCCGTGCGGGATGTGGCGCTCCCGCGCGACTGTCTCTATTCTGAATGCATCATTTAGCTAACAAAATTTATTCTTCAAATAAACTTGTTCCAAAAAGAATAATTCTTGTCAAAGACCGCACCGCATCGGGCCGGGCCGGGCCGAGACAAGCGCTCGCGTGTGTGTTTCACCAAGATACAGCTTATTAGCGTCTTCCCTCTTCTAAAAACTTCCGGTACCCCTTGGGGCCCAAACCCCTAATTCAAACTTAGAGTTTATAAGGAAGACTTCATTTTGCTATTTTTTCCATGTGGGACAACTCCCACTCCCTTTTCTATTCAACAACTCTTCATTATTCATTTATCCAACATAAAATATCATGTATGATCTGATGAGTTAATAGTACAAGAAATCTCTGGCTAGAGCAAGACATGTGCTTTATGGAAATGTGTTTTCCTAGTTGCACATACCATATTACTATTATTACTCAAAAATATATCACATCGTTATCGAATTCCTTTGCAACTCTCAATATACCAATGGTTGCAGATTCGATCAAGATATATAAGTTGATGGGAGTGTACTGTATGATAACCATAACTTAAGGTTCTTGCAGGCACTATCAGTGATACCTAGGGGATCATGGGCCGATGCTACTAGATATTCTTACCATTTTCCGATAAGTGCGATCAAACTTGAGTTCTGACATTCTTGATTATGAGTTGATGAAAAGAATGAGGTTAATTAGGATAAGTTTGAGTAAAAATAAATATTATTCTGAATCATAATATAGTTGTGAACATACAGCTAGCTGTATCATTGAACATTGAGGACACACAAGTATTGGATTTTGTGTTCTCGTTCAGATAGTCAAATCAAAATAGTTGAATTTGACTATTGTAGTTTGATGGAGATAAAAAAAATTGCTTATAAAAGAGTTTATAAATGGATTCCTTGTAATAGAAATTGTGGAACTTAGCTTAATTGCAAATTAAGTGAGGAGAGTATAATTACATATTTTAGTGAAGGAGTTCACAAAACTAGCATATGACAAAAATGGATCAATGAAAATGTTGTCTTTCGAAAATTTCAATTTTCATTATATGAAATGATTTTTACCATCGATATATCTGCAGAGTCTGATCGTCAATCGGGGTTATAACGAGTTCATAATTATTTATTTACTAAATATAGATGTATAATATATATATTAGGACTATGAATCATAGTAACATTGTGTTAGTGTATTTTAATTAATATGTTATCAAATGTTGATAACAAGTAACATAATCGTACACAAGAAAAATACACAAAATTCTCTCCTCCCTCACAAAAAATTTTCAACCAACCCCCTTTATTTCACAAGGAGATTTCAGCCACCACCCTTTCCACCGTGTGCCGACCCGACGCTAATGCAACACCGTCGGATTTGTAAAATTTCGGCGATCGAATCTCGATGCAAATTTTTTTAGATCTCTAGTGCGATTTATATTAGGAACAGAGTTTCTATATGAGGAACAAAGTTTCTGATCGTTGACTAGATTTGACAATTGAAGAAGGAGAAATATCAGTTCGTATAAAATTACAAGAATGACTATCTCCACTTAAAATCTGGAATAGTTTGGTGTCCAATGTCTAGAACATAAAGTAAATATTCTAAACGTCATATGAATGTTTTTATTTCTTACGATGCCCACGGAACGTTTTGAACGAAAAAAAATGAAACTTCCACAACGTCTTGGGTGCCAGAAAACAGTATATCTACATTGGTATGATACCTAGTTTTTTTCTCAATCGTATGATTTTTATTGTTTAAATTGTGTTAAATAATTTATTTCTAACCGTGTCTGAAATTCCAAAAAATTGAATCCCTCGAAAAATTTGTTTTTCGAAAAAAAAATTGCGTCTGCCTGGAACTGTTTTGGGCAACGCGCATGCTAAAAAAAGGCACAGGCAAGCTGTCCGAGATGGTCTTGGGCAGCCTTGGCCCACGGGGACTTTTTTGGGAGCCTTGAGATGATTTTTGGATTTTTCGAAATTTTTGGGTTAAAATTGATATTTTATGAAAATTAATCAAATTAACACTTGAAAATAAATTTTCATCAAATTGTAGAATTTTCTCATTAAATAAAAAAATTAGAATTCGATTTTAATTATTTATGGTAAAATGTGTTTACAAAAAATTTAGTTATTAATGAATTAATTTATGTTTATTTAACTTATTAATTTGTTTCTAATTATGGCGGTTAGTGATAAATTTACAATATAGATCATTTGTCGATAATATTTGATATTATGGATTTAATACAATATTTGATATTATATGGAAAATGATGATCAAAAGTTATGACCAAATTGTTAGGTGTGTGTTATGATAATATGCATGTTTTATTTTTAATTATTTAATAATTATTTAAAGTGGGTCTGGTTTATTGCTCGTTCTCACTTCCTAAATTTGTATACAAATTTGCCATGAAAATTAAATGTAAATATTAGATTTAGTGGGATATCAAAATTTGAAGATTGTGAGCTTATACCTCAAGAGTTTTGAATATCGAAGACATGTAAAATATTGTAAGCTTATATAATATTGCATTTGCATCATTTCATTACTAGATTTTGGGTATGGATCCATATATGGCTCATATGAATTAATTAGCTATCAGTTATCGATCGTCTTTTATTATTTATAATGCATGTGATATATTATTTGTATGTGTGTTAATATTAATATAATAACATGATTTGTATGAATCCAACAAATATACAAACAAACACGATATTTTAAATTAATGATGAGACAAATTTTTAAAATTAAAACCCCACATTTTTTTATAAGATCCCAAATTTAAATCAAGCTATTTAAAAGAGACTTTAATACTTCATTGTCTTCTATCAACGGTGGTTGCATGATGAACATTACATGCGCTCACTGTCTGGCTCATATTATTGAGGATGTCTGGACACTGAAAAATTGTAATTTTCACTGTCATATTTGATGTGAAGTACGTGGAATTCCCATGACATCGACTTATATTATTGGGAGATCTCATGAAGACGGTCCACTAAGGTTCAACATTGATATGTCAGGCTCGACATGTAAAAAGAAAGAGAATCATATTATTGGGTCCTCATCAAACGTGAGGCAAAAATACGTCGGGTTTCAAGGGGTTGCAATTGGGCTCTACCTTTTGAAAATTGTGATTGACTGATATTATTCGAGATTATAATTTATCAATTGGGCCTTGTATACTCACTAAGGAAGTTGGATTTCCCGCTTTCATCAGAGGGTGATGAAAATGTCAAAATAGTATGAAGAAATTCATAAAAACATAAGTCCATATTTTATATCTTACAAAATATTTTAAAATAATTAGTAACATTTATTTCCATTTCAGTATATTTACGATGGTATTGCGAAATCGTCTATATTTTATAATCGATCAAAACAAGCTAACTAGACCAAAATACCTAGACTGGTTGAGGAATTTAAAAATTGTTTTACATTATGAGAAAATAGCATATGTTCTCACAAAAGCGCCTCCATGTTTTCGAACCAAGTGTGGACCTTAGTAGATCAAACTGAGAAAATTGCTCTCATAGGAAGCAAATGCAAGATTGCTAGCAAAAAGATATACTCGAAAGCAAGGTATTGACTATGAAAACCTTTTCTCCAGTCGCAATGTTTAAGTCCTTTAGGATATTGTTGGTCATAACAACATGGTATGACTATGAAATATGGCAGATGGATGTTAAAACAATGTTCCTAAATGGGACATTAAGGAAGATATTCACATGTCTCAACCTGAAAGATTTACATCAGTAGGAAGTGAGCATAAAGTATGCAAACTTCATATATCCATCTTTGAAATCAAATATGCATCAAAGAATTGGAACCTCATATTTGACAACACTATCAAAAAATTTGATTTTGTTAAAAAAAACCTGGGGAACCATGTATATACAAGAAGGTTAGTGAGAGTGCAGTGACATTTCCTAATACTTTATGTTGATAACATACTACTCATTGAGAATTATGTAGGGATTTTCCAGTCAACTAAATTATGATTAGCTACTAAATTCTCCATGAAGAATATGGATGAAGCGTCATATACTAAGAATATAGATCTATAGGGATAGATCAAAGAGGATACTAGGGCTCACTCAATCCACTTATATCGATACCATAATGAGGAGATTCTCTATGGAGGAGTCCAAGAGACGTTATCTCCCAAGGTCTCATGATGTAACTCTATCTAAGTCTATATGCCATAAGACTGATAATGAGGTAGAAACCATGAGTCGTATCCTACATGCTTCTGCTATATACAATATAATGTATGGTATGATATCTACTCAACCTGATATTGTATTTTAATTGAGTGTTGCAACCAGATATCAGACTAATCTCAGTTCATTGCATTGGAAAGTCGTGAATGATATTCTTAAGTACTTCAGAAAAATTAAGAATTTGTTCATGGTTTATGGGAGTGGAGAATAAAAATTGGAAGGTTATACTGATTCTAACTTCCAATCAGATGTGGATGACGAAATCAACATCTGTATTTGTATTCAAGCTCAATAGTGCACTACAACAAAAATGGTTTTTCGCAGCGCGCAAATTCGCTTTCCGCGGCACACATTGCACGCTGCGAAGTTCCAAGCTGTTGAAAGTTCAAGATTATCCACAACGTACATGTGCACGCTGTTAATACTATTATCAACAGCGTGCATATGTACGCCGTTCATACTACTATCCGCAGCGTGCAATGTACGCTGTTAATAGTAAAAAAAAATCTAATTATTAGCGACGGTTTTTGACAAAGCCGTCGCTAATTGGCGACGGTTTAAAACCGAAGACACCCACCGTCGCTAAATTAACGACGGTATTTAAATTTAACGATGATTACAAACCCGTCGCTACATGTCGCGACAGTTTAAAAACTGTCGCTAAAGTTTGCTTAAAAATAAAAAAAAATTAATTTTATAATTTAATAAATTTTAAAAAAAACTACAACACAACTACGATAAATTGACTGATGATCTTAACTAACACTTAAAAAATTAACCAAAAATTGAAACAAAAAAATGTATCTAAATCGAAATTAAAATCGTATAAGAAGGAAAAAATTTAAGTGTTAGTGAAGTTGTGTGGAAGAAAATGGAAAGGAAATCGGATATTTATAGACAAGCGACTATTAACGACGATTCTCCATCAAACCGTCGCTAATAGCGACGGTTAGGATATAATCGTCGCTGATTTACTGCTATTAGCGGCGGTTTATTACAAACCGTCGCTAAATGCGACGGTTTTTTATTAAACCGTCCTCGATTTCAAATCGACGACGGTTTATCGTATACCGTCCTTAAAGATTGGGACGGAACCGTCGCAAATCTTAAATTAGCAACGGTTTATCCATAACCGTCGCTAATTAAAAAATTCGCAACCATTTTTAGCAGCGTGCTTTTAATGCACGCCGTGAATGCATAGTGTATTAACAGCGCACATTATTGCACGCTGCGGATAGTATATAATATTACTTTCCACAATATGCTTTTAATGTGCGCCGTTAATATATATGTTATTAACAGCGCGCATTTAAAGCACGCTGCGGAAGCTAATTTAAAATTCGTACTCATTTTCCGCAGCATGCTTTTAATGCACGCTGTGAATACATAGGGTATTAACAGCGCACATTGTTGCACGCTGCGGATAGTATATAATATTACTTTCCCCAGCATGCTTTTAATGCGCGTCGTTAATGTATATGTTATCAACGGCGAGCATAAAAAGCACGCTGCGGAAAGTATATAATATTTACAGCACACATAAATACACGATGCGGATATTACTTTCCGTAGCGTGCTTTAAATGCACGCCGTTAAAAATACTATTCGCAGTGTGCTTTTAATGCACGCTGTTGATGATGTGCTGCGGAAAACCATTTTTCTTGTAGTGGTGGTGTTGTCTCTTGGAAGAGTTCCAAGCAAGATACAACAGATCCAACCACTGAGGCCGAATACATAGCTGCAGAAAAAGAGACTATTTGGATTAGGAATTTCGTTCAGGAGTTGGGTATCATTCCTCAAACAGCTGATCCAGTCCATGTCTACTGCGACAACATTAGTGTCATTGCGCTAGCAAAGGAATCGAGGTCTCATCAGCGACCCAAACATATACAGAGTTACTTTCGCATAATCCGGGAGATTGTGGGAAGATGCGATATATCAGAGGAGAGAGCCACTTCTGCAGATAACATTGTTGATCCACTGACGAAGCCCCTGTCAGGACCATTGTTTGAGAAGTATCGTGAAGCAATGAGTCTGAAATCTATGGGTAGTTGGCTATAGGGTAAGTGGGATATTGTTAGAGTAAGTGCCCAGTGAGCCAACTTATGGCTTGAGCTTTATTGACTCTTATGTGAAAACCATCTTTATTTTAATAATATTTTACGGTTTTATCTAATTGTTACATTTACTTTATTTGTATACACATACAAGCTGCATAGATAAATCTTTTGAATATACAATAGGTACCATGAGGTCTGTCTCGCAAAGTAAGATCATGAAACTCATTAAAAAGTATACCATATATTCTAAACAGGTTCCTAGATCATGTTTCATTAGTAAGAGCATAGAGCTGTTGATTCATAAAAATCATCATCATTTGATGATGCAATGAACAGCCCTCCCTCGAACTTTTTAAGTGGTTATCACTTATCGAGTGGAAACGTTCGCAGTTACGGTTGTACACCATTAGTCAATTGACGCGGGAGAACATGGAGCCTCTGCGTACTAGCACTGCACTTTGACTCGTTTACCCACTACATTAAGTATCATTAGGTGCCGAGGTTGGGTGTAGTTTTGAAATATGTAGGAGCCAATGCATTGTAGTTGGGAATTCACTATTTGCCTATGGGTGAAGATATCCTATGTGATAGGATGATTTAATAGTACAAGAAGTCTTTGGCTAGAGCAAGACATGTACTTTAGATAAATGTGTTTTCCTTGTTGCAAATATCATGTCACTGTTATTACTCAAAGATACATCACATCATTATCGAATTCATTTGCAACTCTTAATATACCAATGGTTGCATATTCAATCGGGATGTATGAGTTGAAAGGACCGTACTGTATGATAACCATAACTTTAGGTTCCTGCAGGAAATATCAGTGATACATGTGGATCATGAGGCGATACTTCTAGATGCTCTTACCATGATTTGATTTGTGCGATCAGACTTGAATTCTGACATTTTTGACTAAGGGATTTATGAAAAGAAAGAGGCTAATTAGGATAAGCATGGATAAGAATAAATGTTATTCTAAATCACAAGGTAGTGGTGAACTCACGGCTAGCTTTATCCCTAAACCATTGGGGTTACACAAATATTTGATTTGGTGTTCCCGCAGCTACTATAGTTTGATACAAATCAAACATATTGCTTACAAATGAGTTTATAGGTGGATTTCATGTAATGAAAATTGTGTAAGTTAGCTTAATTGTTAAATAAGTTATCATAGTGAAAATGTCTGTTTTAGTGAAGGAGTTTACAACTAGCAGCTGCCAAAAATGGACCAGTGGAAATTTTGTGATTCGAAATTTTTAATTTTCATTATATGAACAATATTTGTAGCATCGATACATTGGCGCAGTCTGATCGTCGATCAGAGTTATAATGAGTTCACAATTATTTATTTAGTAAATTTAGAATCTACTAATTGAATAATAATGTTAATATTGATGACTAATATATGTACATGGTTCTCATGTAATATTCTAGAAGGGTCTAGAATTGATTAATTAATTAATAATTAATTAAGAAATTAAATTATAAATTTACATATATGTCTAAGCATATATTGATATATATATCATGCATTATCAAGAGTTGACTTTGCAAGATATACACTACAAAAGAATTTTAGAATGATAATAAAAGAGATTAGGATTATGAATCATAGTAGCATTGTGTTAGCATATTTTTATTAAAAAATGTTACCAAATGTTGATAACAAGTAACATAACTATTCAAGAAAATGCACAAAAATTCTCTCCTCACTCACAATAAAATTTTCAGTCAACCCCCACTACCACCCCTTCCATTGTGCGACGCCCCGATGCCGCCACAGCACCCTTAGATTTTTAAAATTCCGAAAATTTAATCTCGACACAAACTTCGTTTAGATCTCTAGTGTGATCTATACAAGGAAAAAATTTCTAATCATGGACTTGATTTGACTATCGAAGAAGGGGAAGATTAGTTCATAGGAAATTACACGAAGTATTATCTCCACTTAAAATCCGGAATAGTTTGGTGTCTAGAGTTTAGAATACAGGTAAATATTATAAATGCCTTATGACTGTTTTCATTTCATACAGCGCCCAAGGAAATTTTTGAACGTAAAAACAAAAATTCTAAGCTTATGTTGCACTTTGGGTAGGAGAAAACGATACTCCAACATTAAACGTGCATGAGATAGAATAGTACTGAGATGAGTGACCTCTTTGGAAGTTCTCGTGCGTCAAGACACTACATTCCGTCGCTTGATCTGGTTGGCTATGTGGGCTGTGGAAGAGTAACGTCAGACATAAACAAGTAATAGTGTCTCTGCTTGGGACATGACCGACGGTAGAGAAAGGGTAAGATTGATATCCAAGGGATATGAGACAACACAGCAGATAGACACGCCCCTCCTCAGACTCATGTGTCTAATAGCTCGACCCATAGAACCCAAGTAGGTGCACTATGCTCTGCCACGAGTATAAAAAAATAAAGTTGTGCATTGACTAACAGCTACAACTTTTTACTTAATGGTAAGCGCTTGACCCTAAAAATTAGTATCAGAGTGAGGTAATGAGTTTAAGTCTCCCAAGAAGCATATATATATAGTTCTTAAGGGAGATATTGGATTAAACATGCACGAGTGAGAGTGGTACTGAGATGAGTGGCTTCTTGGGAAATTCTCGTATGTCAAGTTGCTGAATTTGTGCCACTTGATCTGGTTGGCTAGGTATATAGTAAAAAGTGAGTTAGATCTAAATGGGTAATACTTTATCTGTCGGGGACATGGCCGAAGGCAAAGAAATGGTAAATTGATCTCTAAAGATATGAGACAGTACTGACAGATAGACACGTATTTCTCCGGACTCATAGGCCTAACAGGCTGGCCCATTAGCGTCCAAGAAGCTGCACAATGCGTTGTCACGAGTATAAAAAAATAAAATTGTATCTTGACTAACAACTATAACTTGGCCTAGTGGTAAGCGCTTGATCGTAACAATTGGCTTGATTGAATCTGGAAGTGAGCTAAGATTATATTATCTTTGGTAAAATCAATTGCCTGATTATTGCCTGATTTTAGGCAAACTAAAGACCAATAATTGCTTACTCAGAATGAAAATAGACTTGAAATTTAAGTGATCAAGCTGTTTATGCCACAACTAGTTCTTATTACTATACAAAGCAACAAAATACGAAGAAGAATCAAGTTGTTTAACATTCCAACTCACTTTATAGGTGTTTTGTTTTCTTAGTCTGGTTAATAAGTGCAAGTTTTGCACTTAAATTACTCTAAGAATGGGCTTAGATTATGCTCGTTATCGAATGGCATTATGAGTTTATTGTGTTTTTGTCGGTTGCAGGGACACATCAGACATATGCAAGTCGTGGCCAAGAAGACTTGAAATCAAATGAAAATGAAACGTGATGAGCCGCACACCTAGAAACCCCAAGCTCGCACATTTGCGACGAACAGAGACAGGAAGAAGCGTGCGCTCACGCACTGGAAGAGAGACAAGATAGAAGCGGGCGCAGCGGGCGCGCAGCGGGCGCTCGTCAAGGAAAAAAACAAAAGCTGGTGTGCGGCCCTTCGCGTCCAGCAGATGAATAACAATAATATAATAAATAATTGAAAAATAACATTTTTATTCACTAACTCGTCTCTTTTTGGGTTTTAGTCCACTGACTTTTTAAATTTCGATCTTGGTGTAATAACTTTTAATTTATGTCTATTTTGGTTCAATTGCTGACATGGAGTCGGACAAATCAATAATTTCCGTCAACATTTTCTGATGCCACTATTTACGGTGTCATATCATCATTCCCACAAAATATAATTAAAAACCAAAGTTATTACAACTAAAACCAAAATATAATTAAAAACCAAATTTATTACACCTAAAACCAAACTTTTAATACTTAGTACGTCAAACTCAAAATGAGACAATTTAGCAGACCATGTTTAAGACATTTGTCATAATTTTACTTCCTCATATATTGTAACTTGCCATGACCACCCATATTCGTTGTTGTACTAGTTAAAACTAACAAGAAACACAATTAGAGTAAAAGGTAAATAAATATATAATCTTAAATTCGTTCTTTATTGAATTTTATTTATCCATAATACAAGATTTTGATTACCATGAATATATTTTTTTGGATTCACTAAAATTTTCGAAATGGCCAGGCATATGATCAAGATAGAAGCCATCGATCTTCACTTTATACGTATAGACGGTATCGAGGGGAACCCAGCTCGAGTTGTACACTTCAAAGATGGCGTACTTGTTTAGCCACCAGAACTGACATTCGATAGCAGGATACGGGGTGATAATTTCAGAGCGATAGAAACTGATCTCGTCGACTGCGGTGTAGAGAAGACTTACATTTCCCCAGTCATAATAATCTCTCGAATTACAATGGTATATTAGCGTAAAATTGTTGGTTGGGATAGCATAGTATACGAAGATCCGAACCAGTACAGGAACACTGCTTGCTACAACTGGTTGGATCAAAAATCTTGATAAAATTATGATGAAAATTGCAGAAATTAGGGTTTGAAATATGGCTATTGAAACCTTACTGCTTTCGATTGGTTTTTTCATTGTCAAGGAAGTATTTTCTTTGATGGTTGTGGTGTGAGGAAAATGGGTTGGTTTTATAATGTGAATGATATCAATTCAATTCTTGAAATCCTACATAAATTATCTTTACTTACTTTGGTTAGTGGAATAAAAATATTGCTTTGATTCAATTCTTGAAATCCTACATACATAATATACTTACTTTGGTTAGTGGAATAAAATAATTCCTTTGACTCAATTCTTGAATCCTATATAAATTATATATACTTACAATTTGGTTGGTGAAATGAAATAATTGAATTATGAGCATACATATTATAGTGGTATAAAGTAAAGGAAAAGTTGCAATCTCTCTCACGTAAATTTACCATGTTATTTTTATCTTTGATATTATTGAATTTCAATTTTAATCCGTCGTATATGTAATTTACCATGGTACTAGCAACTATAATACGGCTAGTAATATAAGTAATTTGAAAAACTATAATATTTTAACAATATTGATTTGTATATGTCAGGAAATCCAATATATTGCAATATGGAAGTAAGATAATTACTAAAGTAGGTCTCTTAGGAGACGGGTTCACGAATTTATATTTTTTAGACTAGTCGATCTGGTTCATACCAACAGTGAAAAGTAATATTTTTACATAAAAATAATATTTTTTAATGTGTTAGATCGATAAGGAGTTATATATCTCAAAACTAACACATAAGATGATCATATAGAAGTTTTTGTGAAGTTATTAAATTTTTTTTATTAGTTAGAGCTAGATTTAGAAATATGGGTAAGATAACCTTGGCATCATTATCCACGCAACCATTTCTTCGGGAAGGAGTCAAGTTAAATCAAAATCGACACACGACACTAAATAATTTCAAAGAATAAATAAGTCGAGGAAAGAAAGTCGTCAGATTTTCAAGTGGACCCATACGGAATTCCTAGGGATGAGAGGAGGATTATGTAAGCCAAATATCGACAATCTTTAACAAAAAATGATGTCAAATGCGCATAAGTCAAAATTCTCAATCTATCTCGATAATACGAATGTATAGGGGGAAAATTAGTTAACTATATAAAACATTATAAATATTTTTGATTAGGTGTATGCCATAGAGAAATTCATTCGAATTTTCAAATAAATCACGAATAATAATTTCATCCAAGTATTAGGAAATCGATTTATGAATCATATATGGTAAGTGAACTTTATATACATAAATTCTTCAAGAAAAATTATTTAACGGGAGATGATTGGTCATATCCCCACAAGTTAATTTAATCTATAACTTATGTTCAAATATTTTTTATTCATAACCGATCAATAAAAACAAAGATCAATTAAATATTAATTAAAAAAAACTATACATCAAAACTCTTGTGAAATAGCCTAAGAGTTTAGTATATTTTATCGAGATTGTGACTTGAACTTAACTCAACCTCAAAAGCTAGCTCAATGAAGAAGATTGTGCTCTTATACAATACTAAAAGTGGGACTTAGAGCTAACTCAACCCCAAAAACTATCTCAAAGAAGAAAGATTGTCCAAGTTTATATATGCAACTCTCAAAAATTTTATTCAACTGATGACAACTACAAGTTTTAAACTATGTCTCGAGTTCAAAGCTCATTTATGACAACATAGCGCAAAAAAATTATGTGTCATCCACCTACCAACATATCTTGGTGCAAGGTTGTGATCTTTAATTACCTAATTCTATCAGACAAGAAATCAATGCAAACCAACAAAATATAAATACTGAACTAACAAATAAGCATTTTATGATAATATTATTGCCCCAACACACATATGAAGGAAATCAATTATAGGTTCAGACCAGGTCCAAGGATAAGTGACCTTATCTCACTGTCCCAATATTTATGATAAGAACATGCATTATGCTGTCAAGGTACACAAATAATTCAACCAATCAAGGACAAATCCCCACATGACAAACAGAAGTGTAGGAATCAGTCCTTTCTTCTAGCAACATATATATATTTTTTTACAATTTTCTTACAAGGAAAAACAACAATTTGGACAACACAACGAACACTTTCCACTATGATCACTTGCTTCAGTGTTTCTGGAGGATTTTTATGTTTCATAAGTTGTGATGAATTGAATCCAATATTGAAAATAATCCTTCCTAGTTTAAGACAATATCAACCCCTGCAAGAACCAACTTCGACCGATAGCTAGATGATATATTCACTCGCTGACACGAATCATGGGATATGCATATAATATACAAAAATGGCAGCATGGTTCTAGGTATGATTTTCGGATTTCAGGTCTGTGTATCAAGGTTCGATGGTTTTAGTCCAGCCATTCGTTCTCAGCAGCGATCCTGCCTGAGCCACGGCCCATTCTCCCGAATGAGCCTACTGCTGATAGACCCTTGAAACTACTACTTCCCTCGCTTAAATTCCGGGATCTCCAAGACTTTCTCGGCTTAGAGGAGTTAACATCACTGTCCACAGCATTATCAAGTTTAACCTTAGCAACGACCAATTTGACTATGTTGCTCCGGCAAAATGGACAAACAGGTACAGAAGGGGATGAGGCTGTTGGATTTGGCTTATTGTGGCAGCACAAAGCTAGAGTGCATTGAGCGCACATGCGATGACCACATTCTCGAACCTCTATGGTGCATGCTTGATCAAAACATATGAAGCAAAGATCGGTATCATTTGCCTGCATGAAATAGTCAATTTGAATCCTATCATTCCTCGGAACCAATGGCGGAGCCAGAAATCCGATTCTACCCGAGCTAGAATTTAAACTCTAAAATCTATAATATTTTAAATTAATATACCCGAACTATTATCAAATTTATCCAAAATTATACAAAAATTTACATATAAATTTTTTTAAAAATTTTAGCCCGGGTGAAAAGCACACTGCCTCCGCCCCTGCTCGGAACTAATATATAATGGCCAGTATCCACGATAAAAAACTATTACAAGGTATAATGATGTGTACTATATAATTTAAATCTTTTAAACAGGACAACAATCACAACACAATTTGATCATAGTCCCACATAGAAGTCAACTGATAAGACAAATACTGCTCCTCAAAACAAATATTGAACCAAGAAGCACCAATTCTATGACATTGGCTCGGAAATGAAGCATACATTAATTTAAAACTATAAGAAAGTTTTCGAACTGCATCCAATGCGGGGAACAAAGAGGGAAAAAATCATGTATTTATCCTTTAAATTTCTAAGATATCAGTCGGAGCGCGCAAGTAATCAACAAACTTTACACTTGCAAGCTTCTGGACTAATGTATCAACAAATGAAATAAAAGGAACAAATTACAAAGAAATGGTCTTGGTTGAATGACGCATAAAGTAATCAAAAAGGAAAATAAGTTTCCAGTGAGCATATTCATGCGATGTGAAAAGGCGTAAAAAATCACTCTTGAAGAGACAATAAAAAGTACCTCAGATAAAAGGTCATCAACCACAGAGACCGATCCTGATGGAGATGAAAGTGAGTGTGAACTTCCCTTTAAGATGGCCTTTTCCCTCTCCTTGTTTGCCTCCATTAAAGCACGTTCGAGCAGAGCTTTTGCATCTTGATTAAGCTCACTTATGAACTTCAATGGTGATGGCCAGACAATAGGCTCGGCAGATGATGGATTCAGCAAAGCAGCACACGCACCGTGGTGATGCCTTAAAGCTACCATATATGGTATTCTCCTAAACCATGTAAGAACCACTAAAGCTAGAATATTCTACTAAAAAAAATCTTGAAAATAGAGGATTCTCGATTATAAATCTAAATTTCTGCAAGATTGATAAAAAAAATGATTTCTTTTTTGCTTCACAATTTTAAACAGAGATGAAAAAAATACTTGCTGATTAGGAAAAATATATCTATGAAATGAAAGGATACTAAATCGAGTAATATTCTCATATAATGAAATTTTAACGTCCAGAACACAAAAAGTGATGCCATGCAAATCACATAAAACATCTGAGCAAGATTTAACTATAAATATGAAAATTATTGAAAATTGCAGCAAAGAATATCCAACCTAATTCATGCAGACTGGCTTCAAGTCCAATAAAACTTAGGGAAGTAAAAAAATACCCTGATTCATCTTGTTGAAGTCGATCAGCGCCCCAAGCCAGCAATTCTGAGATGCAATCAAGTGAACCGCTACTTGCAGCCAAATGAAGAGGAGTATTGCCTGGAAAGCTGTTAAATAGTAGAAACCAACTCTCTAATTCTCAAACAACCAAAAACAAAGTAATAAATTTGTGACAACAATATACCCATATCCACCAGTTGAAGCACAAACAAGGGCTCCATTTTGCAACAATAAATGGACACATTCAGGTAGTCTTCTTCGGGCTGCCAAGTGCAATGGTGTTGCTCCTTTGCGGTCTCTAATGTTTACAAAACGCGTAAATCCCCTATAATTTGGGTTCAAAATGTGGGATTTATATATGTACATGATGCAGGATAATAAATAAACGGCCTCTTTTAGATATCTCAAAGTCAATATTGAAAAAAGCTTACCAAGAAGCAGCAACTTGCCCCTCGCGCGAGGCCGAAAGAATGGCTTGAAGGCAATCAGAGTGACCATAGTAAGCAGCATAGTGCAAGCAAGTTCTCCCATTGACTGAATCAAACATTAAAATCTGTCACCAAAATCCCAAGTTAATGGGGCCGGAAACTTGTAAATGCATAGAAGATGTTTGTTAGACATACATACATTGGCACCAGCTTCCATTAGTTTTTTAACACAGGAGATCTTGCCATGCATTGCAGCCAACATCAAAGGAGTCTACACAAATCAAAATCACCAAAGATCCAATACTAAGTCGTCAATATAGAACTAATCCCATTAAAAGAACAGATAGACAAAGCAATCTAAGACGAAATTAGCAAAGAAACAAACTAAAAATCCGAACTTTTCCAAACATTCATGTACTACGCATACACAAAAACGAATAAGAGGCACCTGCTTATGCCGATTCAATAAATCCGGCTTTACCGCTTGATCCAGAATCCAAGAAAGAATCTGAAATCAACTCACAAAACAAGAGCCCATACTCAAACAAAAGATCCAGAGAAGACCAAGAAAACATCCACAAACATAAAGAAACTAAACATATATTTCCAAGAATCCTA
The DNA here is from genome assembly GCF_025594145.1 of Primulina tabacum. Lineage (NCBI taxonomy): Eukaryota > Viridiplantae > Streptophyta > Magnoliopsida > Lamiales > Gesneriaceae > Primulina > Primulina tabacum. The sequence continues at coordinate 29,947,461 of NC_134558.1, read as the reverse complement.
CCTCGATCTGTCCATTGGCTGCAGCAATATGCAAAGTTGAGTAGCGATCATACACTGTGGTTCCATGAATAAGACTCGAATCCCATTTCGAAACTTCCTCCAAAGTCTCCAAATCCCCCAACTGCACTGCACTAAACAGCTCCCGCTCTTCGTTAGTTCTGCAACTCAACCCCTGGCCCATTACTCTTATGTTTCAAGAAACCCCGGAACTATATAAGAACAGGGCACCGCCACTCTGAAATGAGCAGCCACCGTGGAGAGGTGGTTGTCGCAGGAGGAATGGAGGGAAGGATGCAAGTGTTCAGTAGTAGTTTGGATATATTTGAAGAGTTGGAGTTCCGGCTGCCCGGGAAATGGGGAGGGAAGAAATGTGTAACGGGCAGCTGACCGTATTAGAAGGTGCTAATTGCAACGGGCAGCAGTTAGATTCCCGAAATAAAGTACTAAAAATTGATATTTAATGAAAGTTGATAATGCCAGAGCAAAAAATTCTTATTTCCAGGTAATATCTTACCGACTGCTGGTTTTCCCCTGTCTCGAATTTTAAATAGGTCGTGTGAAAATATGGTGGAAAATGGAAATTAACATTAAAAAAAACAATAGCTTAATAATAATAATAATACTAATAATAATAAATAAGATATTATATTTCATTTTTAAAAAAAATAAATTTTAAATTCATTTTCAATCCTTTTTTGTATCCTTATTCTATATTCTATCGAATTCGTATTTTGTAGCTGCGTTAAACTGTGTATCGCTATGATCAAACAAATAATTTGAACAATTTTAAAGTATAATGGTCGAAATGAGTATATTATAAAGTACATTAATGATATTTTTAAAGTTTTTTTAACTAATAAATCAAATAATTTACTGGATTTGGTTTCGTTTTTTTTTTGACCGAAAACGAAAATTCGTTTTTGGGCTATACACTCCATCTGGGCTAGACCCATCTATGGGGTATCACCAGTCTCCCCCTCCCGAGTCGAACTGAATCGTAGGTTCAAAGTTCGATTAGTTGTGTTGTCCTTGGTTTATCAGCGATGAGGACGTACCGTAACAGAAAAATTTATTTCGTTTGTCGTTAACGAACGATGCTTGCCGCTGCGAAAATTACGGGGATCGACCTGCCTGGTCAGGTCGCGGGGATCGACCTGCCCGGTCAGGTCGTGGGGGCAACGCCCCCATAATTTTTTCAGAAACAAGCACTCGCAAGGGTGATGCCGTGCATTTTTCCTGCCGTTCTCCAGTCTCCCAAGATTTGAAAACAAATCAAATCGCAATCCTGCTCTGAAAGGAAAAGATATCAAATCAAATCACAATCTTGGTAAGATTTGTGCTCCCCCTATAAATATAGGCTCCTTCCGCACTCCAATCCTCACTTCTCCCTGCAAAATTTTCTCTGCCCTCGCGCCCCAGCACACACGCCGGCTCGCCACGCTGTCCTCGTCGAGCCGCAAGCCATTGCCTCGCTTGCGCGCCTCGCCAGGCCAGCCCTCACCATCTGCGCGCTAGCCCCAACGCGAGCTCGCCCTGCCCCTGCGGGTCTGCTCGCCCAAGCGCGCCACGCCACGCCACGCCCCAGCTCGCCCAACGCCTGATCGCCCGAGCGTCCAAGCATCCACGCTCGCCCGAGCATCCCTACGCTCGCCCGCGCATCGCCACGCCCGCCCCCGCGTCTGAGCACCCGAGCACCGACGCTCGCCCGTACACCGCCACGTTCGCCTGAGCGTCCGAGCACCCACGTTCGCCCGATCGCCCACGCTCGCCCGAGCGCCCCCGCACAGCCCGATCGCCCACGCTCGCCCAGCGCCCCCAGCTCGCCCAACGCCTGCTCGCCCGAGCCCTCAGCACGCCTCACCATCGCGCCCCCGCCGCGCATCGCCTTCACCGAGCGCCCAGCGCGCATGCTCGCCAGCGCACACGCTCGCCCAGCGACAGCGCCACGCTCACCCTCGCCCTCCGCCGCGTGCTCGCCCACGCCGTGCCATGCTCGCCCGAGCGTCATACGTTCGCCCATCACCCGAGCACCAGCTCGCCCGTCGCCCTTGCGCGCCAGCCCTCACGTGCCGTAACGCACCTCGCTCGGCCATCCTTGCGATTCTATTGCATTGAGTATTTTCCCCTGCCTCATCCGGGTCAGTTCCCTCCTCTTCCTGTTTGATTATCCTTAGCACTTATGTCTTCTTCCGATTCCGATTCCGAGTCTAGTTCTTCGAGTGGTTCTGAGAGGTCTAGCGAGTCCAGAAGGTCTAGCAGGTCTAGCAGGTCCAGCGAGTCTAGCCAGGGTAGGACTTCCTTAGCTGATCCTGATTTTACCCTTGATCCTCCTGAGGAGGAAGTCACCGCTCATAGTCGTCCGGGTAAGGAAGTTCGTCACGTGACCCAACAAATGAACATATTTGAGGCAGATAACTTATGGTATGGTCACTTGTCATCCCACATTCCTCCTGGTAGTGAGTCGAAAATTAGGACTCTGTGGCACATTCCTTCCTCCCACCAGATCATCATTCCTGGCCCAAAGGACCGACCTTATCTAGCCCCCAAGGGCTATTATACATTTTTTCAGCATCATTTTGATGCCGGCCTTCGTTTCCCCCTGTGTGATTTCTTTCAAGAATTAAGCAAGTACTATCAGGTGCACTTAGGTTTACTCACGCCTAATGCCTTCCGTTTGATAAGCTGTTTCGCTGTGTTATTCAGAGCTTTAGGCCTCCCTTTGAATTGCACCACTTTTTCCTACTTCTTAGTTTTGTCCAGGTCAAAAGATGGACCTTTCTATGTAACCTCCCGGTCTAGCCAAAAACTGTTCGATGGGGCCCCCAGTCATGTGAAGGACTGGAAAAAATACTTCTTCTTTGTACAGCCACCCAAAGAATTGACTTGCTTTACCGATTGGTACCATGTCTTCACTAAACCCAAACTTTCCAAGAGTTATAAGAAAGATGAGGAGTACCTGCAGATAATGAGTGTACTAGGAGATCGATGCTTTAACATTCCCAAACTTCTATATGAGGATCTCCTATGTCATGCCGGGTTAAGTCCCGCTAAAATTAAGCTGAAGGAGAATGCTGGTAGATATTCTCATCTGTCCATACTTCTTGTTTTTCTTTTATTTATTATGTTACTTGATAACATTCTCATTTGGTTCCTTGCCTCTGCTTGCAGGTACTAGAGTCATGAACGCCCTATTTCTCCGTGAACTTTCCAAGACAAAGGTCGGGGGTTCTTCATCAGCTTCCCAGAAATCCATTACCCCGGCAGTCACGATGGGCCCAAAGGGAGATTGTTCTGCTGCTGAGAAAAAAAAAACAGGTTCATGTTCTACTACCACGAAGAAGCCTTCTAGCTCCCCTAGCTCCCCTACTGCTGCGAAGAAGAAGAAAGCAGGCTCCTCCTCCTCCGCCTCAGAGCGAGCCTCCTCGCCACCTCCTCGCGCCAAGTCCCCTCCTCCGTCTGGTAAGCAAAATGCATCCACTGATCTTAGCCCGTCAGCCCCTCAGCATGGCAAGCGCAAGATTTCTGAGATTTCTGTCGCATCGGTCTCTTCTCCAGAGGGGTCCGAGCCCGATGATGGGCCTCCCCTCGCATCGGCGGTGCATCCTCTATACACTTCGGATTCGGCCATCGTCGGGCGGGGTCCTACTCCTCTGGATCAGAAGATAATGTATCAGCTTCCTTCCAACGCCGATGCAGCGTTCATGGGTTCACTGGGGTGGTCAGACCTCCTCCGCCGGACATACAGCAGTGTCATCGAGGTATACTTCTCCTTATAACCTTTAGATTGATGTTTAATATACATTTGATCTTCTTATCGTCTTTTCACCCTTGTCTACTTATGCAGGGCATGATGTACGTCGGGGAGTTGGCTGAGCGCGCTCACGCCGCTCGATCTGACTCTTGTCAAGAATTACGCGAGGTTCAGGCTCTCCGCGAACAGCTCCAGGCTACTATTGATGAGATGAAAGTGTCGCATGCCGAGGAGCTTTCGGAGTCCCAAGCTCAATTGTCGGAGTCCCAAGCTCAATTGTCGGAGTCCCAGATCCAGTGCGGCGAGCTCTCAAAACAGAAGCAGGAGTCTCAGCGGCTGATAGAGGATCAAGCTAAAGAGATCAAGAAGCTGAAGAAAGAATTAAAGAACTCACAGGCTGAGCTTAAAGACGCCAAGGCACGACATGTTGCAGAAGCCTCCTCCTTCAAAGAGGAATTTCTCAAATCCGAAGAATTTGTCGAGATCTGTGGCCCGAAAGCTTTTCACTACCTCGGGGTGGGTTTCGAGGCTGCAGTCGGCCTTTTCCATGCTCAGGGCTATCCTCCGCCAGGCGCCCCTACTGACTTTATCGACTTCGAGGGCTTCATATCGAGTCTCCCCCCCGATTCCTAGATTGAGCCCCTTTATTTATGTTATTTTCTGCATTGTTTTATTTTCCATAGGATTATGCGACTTTTGGGACGTTTACATTTGGTTATTTCCTTTTGCGCAATTTTGACATGTACGAACTCGTTTTATTTATGCAACCTTGAGTATTTTGCATTTGAATTTACTGCTTCTCACGAGTTTGTCTCTGATACTATTAACCTGTTAGGGCAAATAAAATCATCACCCTCTAACTCCTCTGCTAGATCATACCTTAGCAGCAAAATAAAAATCAGCCATCTTCCCCTGCTAACTCCTCTGCTCGGTGACAGGAAAATAGAAATTCACCATCTCCACCCTCTAACTCCTCTGCTAGGTGATGCCTTAGCAGAAAAATAGAAATCAACAGCATCACCCTCTAACTCCTCTGCTAGGTGAAACCTTAGCAGGAAAATAGAAATCAACACCATCACCCTCTAATTCCTCTGCTAGGTCATACCTTAGCAGGAAAATAAAAATCAACCACCTCCTCCCCTCTAACTCCTCTGCTAGGTGACACCTTAGCAGGAAAATAGAAGTTCACCATCTCCACCCTCTAACTCCTCTGCTAGGTGACACCTTAGCAGGAAAATAGAAATAAACACCATCACCCTCTAACTCCTCTGCCAGGTGACACCTTAGCAGGAAAATAAAAATCAACACCATCACCCTCTAACTCCTCTGCTAGGTCATACTTTAGCAGGAAAATAAAAATCAACATCATCACCCTCTACTCCTCTACTAGGCGATACCTTAGCAGGAAAATAGAAATCAACACCATCACCATCTAACTCCTCTCCTAGGTCATACCTTAGCAGGAAAATAAAAATCAACACCATCACCCTCTACTCCTCTACTAGGCGATGCCTTAGCAGGAAAATAGAAATCAACACCATCACCCTCTACTCCTCTACTAGGCGATGCCTTAGCAGGAAAATAGAAATCAACACCATCACCCTCTAACTCCTCTACTAGGCGATGCCTTAGCAGGAAAATAGAAATCAACACCATCACCCTCTAACTACTCTGCTAGGTGACACCTTAGCAGGAAAATAAAAATCAACCACCTCCCCCCTCTAACTCCTCTGCTAGGTGACACCTTAGCAGGAAAATAGAAATCAACATCATCACCCTCTAACTCCTCTGCTAGGTCATACTTTAGCAGGAAAATAAAAATCAACATCATCACCCTCTACTCCTCTACTAGGCGATACCTTAGCAGGAAAATAGAAATCAACACCATCACCATCTAACTCCTCTCCTAGGTCATACCTTAGCAGGAAAATAAAAATCAACACCATCACCCTCTACTCCTCTACTAGGCGATGCCTTAGCAGGAAAAGAGAAATCAACACCATCACCCTCTACTCCTCTACTAGGCGATGCCTTAGCAGGAAAATAGAAATCAACACCATCACCCTCTAACTCCTCTACTAGGCGATGCCTTAGCAGGAAAATAGAAATCAACACCATCACCCTCTAACTACTCTGCTAGGTGACACCTTAGCAGGAAAATAAAAATCAACCACCTCCCCCCTCTAACTCCTCTGCTAGGTGACACCTTAGCAGGAAAATAGAAATCAACACCATCACCCTCTAACTCCTCTGCTAGGTCATACCTTAGCAGGAAAATAAAAATCAACACCATCACCCTCTACTCCTCTGCTAGGTGACACCTTAGCAGGAAAATAGAAATCAACACCATCACCCTCTAACTCCTCTGCCAGGTGACACCTTAGCAGGAAAATAAAAATCAACACCATCACCCTCTAACTCCTCTGCTAGGTCATACCTTAGCAGGAAAATAAAAATCAACATCATCACCCTCTACTCCTCTACTAGGCGATACCTTAGCAGGAAAATAGAAATCAACACCATCACCCTCTAACTCCTCTCCTAGGTCATACCTTAGCAGGAAAATAAAAATCAACACCATCACCCTCTACTCTTCTACTAGGCGATGTCTTAGCAGGAAAATAGAAATGAACACCATCACCCTCTACTCCTCTACTAGGCGATGCCTTAGAAGGAAAATAGAAATCAACATCGTCACCCTCTAACTCCTCTACTAGGCGATGTCTTAGCAGGAAAATAGAAATCAACACCATCACCCTCTAACTACTCTGCTAGGTGACACCTTAGCAGGAAAATAAAAATCAACCACCTCCCCCCTCTAACTCCTCTGCTAGGTGACACCTTAGTAGGAAAATAGAAATCAACATCATCACCCTCTAACTCCTCTGCTAGGTCATACCTTAGCAGGAAAATAAAAATCAACACCATCACCCTCTAACTCCTCTGCTAGGTGACACCTTAGCAAGAAAATAAAAATCAACCACCTCCCCCCTCAAACTCCTCTGCTAGGTGACACCTTAGCAGGAAAATAGAAATCAACACCATCACCCTCTAACTCCTCTGCTAGGTCATACCTTAGCAGGAAAATAAAAATCAACATCATCACCCTCTAACTCCTCTGCTAGGTGACACCTTAGTAGGAAAATAGAAGTTCACCATCTCCACCCTCTAACTCTTCTGCTAGGTGACACCTTAGCAGGAAAATAAAAATCAACCACCTCCCCCCTCTAGCTCCTCTGCTAGGTGATACCTTAGCAGGAAAATAGAAATCAACACCATCACCCTCTAACTCCTCTGCTAGGTCATACTTTAGCAGGAAAATAAAAATCAACATCATCACCCTCTACTCCTCTACTAGGCGATACCTTAGCAGGAAAATAGAAATCAACACCATCACCATCTAACTCCTCTCCTAGGTCATACCTTAGCAGGAAAATAAAAATCAACACCATCACCCTCTACTCCTCTACTAGGCGATGCCTTAGCAGGAAAATAGAAATCAACACCATCACCCTCTACTCCTCTACTAGGCGATGCCTTAGCAGGAAAATAGAAATCAACACCATCACCCTCTAACTCCTCTACTAGGCGATGCCTTAGCAGGAAAATAGAAATCAACACCATCACCCTCTAACTACTCTGCTAGGTGACACCTTAGCAGGAAAATAAAAATCAACCACCTCCCCCCTCTAACTCCTCTGCTAGGTGACACCTTAGCAGGAAAATAGAAATCAACACCATCACCCTCTAACTCCTCTGCTAGGTCATACCTTAGCAGGAAAATAAAAATCAACACCATCACCCTCAAACTCCTCTGCTAGGTGACACCTTAGCAGGAAAATAGAAATGTACCACCTCCACCCTCTGCTCCTCTACTAGGCGATGCCTTAGTAGGAAAATAGAAATTTTTTCTTCCTCACTCTGCTCCTCTACTAGGCGATGCCTTAGTAGGAAAATAAAATTTTTCACGTTGCTCCTCTACTAAGCGATGCCTTAGTAGGAAAATAAAATCATGTTATCACTCTCACGATAACACAGCATTCATGAAATAACAGGAAGAACTTGATTTTATTGAATTCCGATGGATTACACAAGAAAATTCAGGAAATAAAATACATCAATGACAGAATCAAGAATAATACTTCCTAAGGTGATAAGCATTCCAAGGCCTCTTCAAAGCTTTGCCTTGCGCATTCTCTAAGTAATAGGCTCCAGAGCTCAACCTCTCGACCACCTTGAAGGGACCCTCCCACTTTGGGTCCAATTTTCCCCTCTGCTCTTCTGGCACCTTCCTCAGGACCAAATCACCCACCTGAAAGTTTTTTTGCACGACTCTCCGATTTTAAGACTGTGCAATGCGGTTCTTATAAGCTTCCAATTGAATGCTGGCAGCCTCCCTCTTTCCTTCCAAAAGATCAAGGTCAGTAGCGCGTCTCGCCCCATTGTCCTCGTCATAAAACATCACCCTTGCCGATTCCAACCCGATCTCAGCCGAGAGCACTGCTTCATTACCGTAGACCAAACTGAAAGGAGTTTCTTTGGTTCCCTTTCTAGGAGTGGTTCGGTATGCCCATAAGACACTTGGTAGCTCATCCACCCAATTGCCTTTGGCTTTGCCCAGTCGAACTTTCAGACCCTGTACCAGCGTCCGATTAGTCACCTCCGCCTGGCCATTACTCTGCGGGTAATCTACAGAGGTAAAGACTTGTTGGATCTTCATCTCTTTACACCAAGCTTCGATTTTGGCCCCTTGGAACTGTCTCCCATTATCGGATATCAGCCTCCTAGGTACCCCGTACCTGCATACTATACTCTTCCACAAGAATTTCAGGACGTCGTTCTCAGTGATTCTGGCCAAAGGCTCTGCTTCCACCCACTTTGAAAAATAATCAACTGCTACCAGTAGGAATTTTTTCTGAGCAGGAGCTATAGGAAAAGGTCTCACGATATCCATTCCCCACTGGTCAAAGGGACAGGCGGCCGTGACAGCCTTCATCATCGCGGCCGGCCGGTGATTCAACCGCGCATGACGTTGACAACTATCACAAGACATTACCAACTCTTGAGCATCATACAGCACTGAGGGCCAAGAATAACCGGCGAGCAGTACTTTTCTTGCTAATGCATAAGCCCCTAAATGATTTTCACAACACCCCTCGTGAACTTCTCGGAGCACATAATCAGCCTCTTTGTAACTTAAGCACCGAAGAAGTGGCCCTGCAAATGACGTTCTAAACAACACGTCCCCAACCATTACATAGCGTGAACATTTTATCTTCAATTTACGAGCTTCGCGAGGGTTATCAGGAAGCTTTCCCTCTTTCAGGTAATCAATTATGTCAGTCCTCCAATCCTCTTCTTCTTGCTCAACTGCAGGTGAACTCGTGTGAGGTGTGAGTTCGATTTGAAATACCACATCTCTATTCTTCCAACTTCCCATCGTTCCAGCCATTTTGGCTAGAGTGTCTGCCTTTTCATTTTCTTTCCTGGGAATATGTTCAAATGTAATCTCTGTGAATTTCTCTCTGATTCTGTTCACTTCTCGAGCATACTCAATAAGCTTCTCATCTTTCACATCATACATCCCCTTCATCTGTTGCGCTACCAACTGTGAGTCAGAAAAAATAAGTACCCGGGTAGCTCCCACATTTATGGCTGCTCGAAGTCCTGCCAACACAGCCTCATACTCTGCCTCATTATTGGATGCTCGAAAGTCCAACCTTACAGCCAACTTCACTTCTTCCCCAGCTGGTGAAATCAGTACTACTCCCACCCCACTTCCGTCCTTCGACGAGGAACCATCCACATACACCTTCCAAGGGTCCTCATTCTCCTGATGTACAGTCTCAGCCAGAAAATCGGCTAACGCTTGTGCTTTAATAGCTGTTCTCGGCTCATACTGGATGTCATATTCTCCCAACTCCGTAGTCCACTTAACCAGGCGGCCGGACATATCAGAATGAGTGAGAATTCTGCCTAATGGACTATTAGTGAGTACCACAATCGGATGAGATAAGAAGTAAGGCCTCAAGCGTCTGGCTGTCATTACCAACGCCAAAGCCAACTTTTCCAACCCCGAGTATCGGATCTCTGCCCCCTTGAGTGCATGCGAAACATAGTACACCGGCTGTTGAACTGATCCATCAAGCTTGACAAGGACCGAACTCACGGCCCCTTCAGTGGCAGATAAATATACCCACAAAGGCTCCCCCGCTGTCGGTTTGGCTAGAACAGGAAGCTCGGCAAGGTACTCCTTCAGTTCTGTGAAAGCCTTCTCGCAATCCGGCCCCCACTCAAATTTTTTCGCCTTTCGCAGGGTCCGGAAAAAATGTAAACTTCTATGGGCGGATCTCGAGATAAAACGTGCCAGCGCAGCAATCCTCCCTGCCAACTGCTGAACATCTTTGGGCCCCTAAGGAGAGACCATATTTTGGATAGCTTGAACTTTCTCAGGGTTAGCCTCAATTCCCCTCTCCGTCACCATATAACCCAGAAACTTCCCACTCTTCACCCCAAATATACACTTCTGAGGGTTCAACTTCAGCCCATAGGACCTGAGGGTGGAAAAGGTCTCCACTAAGTCAGGTATGAGCAGGGCTGAATCCTTAGACTTTACCATGATGTCATCCACATACACTTCCACATTCCTCCCCACCTGCTTAGAAAAGACTTTATCCATCAACCGCTGATACGTGGCTCCGGCATTTTTTAGTCCGAAGGGCATGACCACGTAACAGAAATTTCCTTCAGAGGTGATGAAACTTACTTTATCTTGATCCTCCACGGCCAAGGGGATTTGATGGTACCCCTGATAAGCGTCCAGCATGCACAAATACTGGTGTCCGGCTGTGGAGTCCACCAACTGATCTATCCGCGGCAAGGGATAACAATCTTTAGGACATGCCTTGTTGAGATCTCTGAAGTCCACACACATCCTCCATTTTCCCGAACTTTTCGGAACAAGAACGACATTCGAGAGCCAAGTAGGAAATTGTACCTCTCGAATGTTCCCAGCACTGAGCAACTCTCCCACCTCCTTTTTTATAACTATATCTTTCTCGGGCCCGAAGTGTCTTTTCTTCTGGTTCACGGGACGAGAATTCGGCAAGATGTTTAACCGATGTTCTGCTACATCTGGACTCGTCCCTATGAGCTCTTGGGCTGACCAAGCGAACCTGTTGAGATTAGCTTGTAAACAAGTAATAAGTTTTTCCCTTACCTCTGGGTCAAGGTCAGGGGCTATTCTTAGAGTTTTCTTGTCAGGCCCCAATGTCACGATCTCCGGCTTCTCATCCATCACCTCATGAACCTCTCTCCTTACCACGGGCAACCCGCTTCGCCCCTTTCTAATCATATTGACCTCCACACGTGCCCTCTTCCCCTCTTCTTTCACTATCCCCTCATAACACCGACGAGCGACTTTCTGGTCCCCACATAAGACTCCAACCTCCCTCCCCACAGGAAACTTCAACTTCTGATGATACGTGGACGCTACAGCTCTGAAATCCTTTAGGGCTGGTCGCCCCAGAATTCCATTGTAAGCGGATGGGGTGTCCACCACAGTAAATTTCGTCATCTTGGTCACCCGCCGAGGCTCATGCCCCAAAGATAAAGGAAGGACAATTTGACCCAGCGGCGGGATGGCATGTCCTGCGAACCCATATAGAGGAGTGGAGATTGGCTCAAACTCAAATCCTTCGACCTTCATCTGATCCAGAGTACTCTTGAACAGGATATTAACAGAGCTTCCATTATCAATAAAGATTCGTGCCACATCGTAATTGGCAACGGTGGTCGTCACCACCAAGGCATCGTTATGAGGAGCCACAATGCCTCGGAGATCCTCTGGCCCAAAACTGATGACAGGATCATGGGGTAAGTTCGCACTCCTCGATATTTCAAAATTCTCCAACCTCCTCCCATGCGCCTTCCGCGCTCGCCCGGAATCCCCATCAGTAGCACCCCCCGAGATCATATGAATCATTCCTCTCGTCGGGTGATTATCCTCATTCGTTCTCCTCCTCGGTTCAGCGGGCTCCCGAGGGACATCCTGACCTCGACCCTCTCTCCTCGGCTCTTCGATCCTCGGATGTATCCATGGAGGGCCTCGACCCCGCCTAGAAGAGGGGCGAGATCTCAGCTCACTCCCGGACGAGGACCCTTCTTGTCTACCCCGTGGCGGAGGTCGAGCACTGCTCTCAACCCTCTGCGACTTCTCCCCCCTCTCCCCCGACTCCCTCACCTCCATCACCTTATCCCGACTCCTATTCAGAGGAACATGTGATGAGAATTGTCTTCTACCTTTGGTTCTGTCCTCATCTCTTTCCCCTGCACCCCTCTTCTTTCCACCTCTCTCGGCTCCCTCCACCCTACTTCCTCCGGGCCGGTTTTCCATCCTCCAAGTTTACATATTTCTCAGCTCGAGCCAACAAATCATCATAGCTCGACGGAGGCTTCTTGACCAACGACTTAAAAAACTCTCCTCCCCTTAGTCCTTGTGTAAAGGCACTTATCATGATGTCAGGGGTAGCCGCTGGTATTTCTAGCGCTGCAGTGTTGAAGCGCTGGACAAACTCCCGCAACGTTTCAGCCTCTTGCTGTTTCATCACAAACAGACTCAAATAGTTCTTTTGATGCCTCTTGCTGCTGGCAAATCGGTGCAAGAAGGCTGCAGAGAAATCCTCGAACGATTGTATGGAGTTGGGCTGCAGGGTATTAAACCATTGCTGGGCTGACCTCACCAACGTGCCCAGAAACGCCCTGCACCTGACTCCGTCCGAATATTGGTGTAACAGAGCCGCATTCTCAAATCTCCCCAAGTGTTCCTCAGGGTCTGTATGTCCGTCATACTCTCCAACGTTTGATTGTCGGAAATTCGGAGGAAGCCCTTCCTCCAAGATGGCTAGTGAAAAAGGGCTTCCTCTCTTAGGTACCGACGCCCTGCTTCCCACCTGCTCCCTCAACCTCCTTATCTCTTTCCACATCTCTCTCATCTCACTAATCTCCCCACTCTGGAGGGGTTGCGTCTCTTCAACCCTGCTATGATGGACCTCAATATTTTCCTCCCGCTCCTGATGGGCGGACTGTTCCTCTACAAACATAGACTCTTGATTCCTCTTCATGGCCTCATCCACTGTTCGGGTGATAAATTGGCCCAGCTGTTCCAGGGTCAAGTTTCCCACATTCTCATTGGGATGGGTTTGCTCGACCCTCATCTCGTGGATGGGCTGCTCAGTTCTGGCCTCTTGACGAAGTTGTTCATGTCTCGTCTCAAGATGCGGTTGTTCCTGTCCCACCTCAGCGCGAGATGGTTCGGGTCCCCTCCGAGGACGCGATGATGCTGAGGTGGCTCTTCCACTCCCTCGCCTCCCTACCATCTCTACGTCTCAACTCAGATATTCCCACAGACGGCGCCAAGTGATACTCACGGGAAATTTAGGGTCCGATCCACGCAAGCGTCACTAATCCAGACACGGGCTTCAAAATTACCCTGGGCCTGAAATCACAAATAAGACCGTTAGGAGGGGGGCCAGGAGAGTATCCTGGCGTAGCCCCTCCGACGTTCAAGTCAGAGACTGAGGATATATGGGGGGAGCAGCTAAGGACGCTGCTGAAAACAATATAATGAATAGCTTAACTGAACAATCAAACCTGGTATTTATAGGAGAATACCTGGGCCCTTGGTGGGCTTGTTTTCCACTTGGGCTAGGGATGAGCCAAGAGTAGTGGGCCCATCCAAGTCTTCCATCTGGGCTAGACCCATCTATGGGGTATCAAATAATAATAAGGATGGTTGATCACCGACATTATTTGATCCATGTGAGCCAAACATGAATCTAATCCCAAATCTTAGGTAAATGCAGGGATGAAAATGTAATTTTATTACTCAAGCTTCCAATATTTTACATGTCTTCTCATTCTTCAAATATTTATCATTTGGTTCACAATTTTACTGTCTTGATCACAACTAATTCTTATCATTTACATTTGAATAGTCATGGCATGTAAGGATAATCTAATAGGGTGGGAATGGTCATTGACCAGACCATTTTTATATATCAAATATTAATAAAAAAAATCCAAAAGAAAGGTAAACTATCATACATACATCTATCAGATTGTGCATAGTTCTCGATCATCCACTACAACAAAAATTACTTTTCGCAGCGCGCAAATTCTCTTTCAGCGGCGCACATTGCACGCTGCACAATTGCAAGCTGTTGAAAGTTCAAGATTATATGCGGCGTGCATACGCACGCCGTTAATACAATTATCTGCGGCGTGCATACGTACGCCGTTAATACTATTATCAGCAATTATCCGCGACGTGCATACGCACGCCGTTAATACTATTATCTGCAGCGCACGCCGTTAATATTCTTCATATCTGCAACATGTGTACCGTCCTAAAATTAACGACGGTTTTTCAAACACGCGTCGCTAATTTGCGCGACAGTTTAGCGACGTGTTTATAAAAACCATCGCTAAAGTTAGAGACGGTATTCTCCAAATCCGTCGCTAATGTTTTTAGTAAAATAAAAAAAAATTACTTTTATCATTTAATAAATCTAAAAAAAGCTTACACTCTGCTAATATTTATGATCTAAACTAACACTTAAAAATTTAACAAAAATTGAAGTGAAAAAACGTACCTTAAATCGAACCTAAAATTGTCTAAAAGAGAATAATTGAAGTGTTGTGAAGTGGTGTGGAAGAAAATGGTTCGGGAGTGCAGATATTTAAAGATCATTTGCGACGGTTTTGGTTTAACCATCGCTGTTAGCGACGGTTGTATATTAAACCGTCGCTAAGACTAAATATAACGACGATTTTAATAAAACCGTCGTAGCTTTTAACTTAGTGACGGTTCAGCTAACGACGGTTTAATATAAAACCGACGCTAATGTAAATATTGTGATGGGTTTAAAACCGTCGCAAATTTAAAACTGTCGCTAACAGTGGGGGCTCATTTTCCACCGTGAATAATAATATTGACTAGGAGTGGGAAAAAATACCGAAATACCGAAATACTGAAAAACTGTACCGAAAAAATACCGAACGGTATCAGTATCGGTACAGAATATTTTTTTTTCGGTATTTCGGTATATACCGAAATACCGAAAATAATTTTTTATTATTATTTTTTAAAATTTAAGCTTGGTATACCGAAAAAATTGTCGGTATACCGAAAAAAAATTGTCGGTATACCGACAAAATTTTCGGTGTCGGTACGGTACCGGTATGAACATTTTTCATACCGAAAATTCGGTATACCGAATTTTCGGTATCGGTATCGGTATGGAATTTTTCCATACCGATATTTTCGGTACGGTATACGGTATCGTAGTTCGGTACGGTATACCGTACCGTACCCACCCCTAATATTGACAACGTGCGATTAATGTACGCCGTTAATATCAAAAAAAAGTTTAAAAAGTTGTGTCTAGACATTAACAGCGTACATTAATCGCACGCCGTCAATAATATTATTAACAGCATGCATATTATTGCACGCTGCGAAAAATGGGCACACTATTAACAGCGTACAATAAAGGCACACCGTTAATAATATTATTAGCAGCGTGCATGATTATGTGCGTTGTTAAAAGCTATTTTTGTTGTAGTGATCCTTCATACATATAATATAGCATATTGTCAACAACTAATTAAATAAATTTAATTAAATGACTCATATATATTATATATTTATCACTAACCATCACAATTATTATATTAATTAAAAATAAAACAAACTTTTTTATTTAATTTTCAATTAATTTATTAATAATTAATTTCTTGTAAAACTTATTCTAATATATAACTAAAATCATATTATAATTATTTGTTTTATAAGAAAATATTTGTAGTTTTACTAAAAATTATTTAATGGTGAATTAGTCAAAATTTCATAAAATTTCAAATTAACCCATAATAATTTAAAAATTATTAATTGTCTAGGGCTCAAAAAACCAATTCATTACTGCCCGCTTGCCGAAATTTTCGAGCAGCCTATATCGGGTAGAGCTGTTATAACAACCGCTCAAGAAAAGAATTATTTTTTTATTTTAAAATTTTGCAGGCAGCGTTGCCCAACCCGCTACCCAAAACTGTTTCGTGCAAAGATGTAAAAAAATTTACATTTTGAAGTTTTTTTGACATTTTTGTAAATCAATGAAAACCTGCAATTCTCCAAATATTTTCCTATGTGCTTAGAAAGAAATAACTCAACATGAAAAATTATATGATATTGATAATCTGGCTCTCTGGTACAACTGTTGGTGTATCATTTTCTCTCATCCAAGAACACAGCAGAATTTAAATTTTTTATATATTTTTTGTCATACAAACTCTTTTGGATGTCACGTGGATTATAAAATTCATAGGATATTTATTGAATTACCTTCAAATGATGATACTTTTGGACTCTAACTATTCTGGAGTTAGCAGATATAGTTCTTCTTGTTATTTTCTATTAATAATCAAATTGAAACTTCTTTCTTCAATCTTCAACATTAAGTCCATGACTGAAATCATTATTCTTTATTTATTTTGCACTAGAAATAACTAAAGAATATTTTATGTTGAGACATAAAAAGAAAACGACGACGACGACAACGGCACGACGGTGGTGCAAGGACGGCATGGCCATGTCCATGAGGGAAGGTGGCAGCCGAACGTTTTCTAAGAATAAAGGGGCGGTTCTTTTGAGAGAGAGAGAAAATTTTTGGTTTGATGCTAAGCAATTTAAGTTGTCCAGGTCAAAAGTATAGACTTGAATATTAAACTACATGAGTTTACTATCTAACTAAGATTCTTACTAGTTAGAATTGACATATGATACTCTAAGCATATTGATCATAAAACTCGGGATCGTGATTTTATCACAATCTATCGACGATCAGATATCATCGATGATCATATCGTCGATGTGACGAGTATAACTTTATCGTTATTTTGATGCAAAGTCAATCTTCCAACTATTGAATCATAGTGTAAGGCCCGAGAATTTGATTACCGTAATCTGAGATTAATCTGAAATGATTTGGCAATAATTAATATGATTATTGATTTTTAATCGAGATAATTACGAAAGGGCTAACCGAGACACGAAATGAGATCGCGGATGAAAATGGATGTGCGAGGACAGTAGCATCGGCGCACATGCGCGACCGGTTGCGCGCACATGCG
The DNA here is from genome assembly GCF_025594145.1 of Primulina tabacum. NCBI lineage: Eukaryota > Viridiplantae > Streptophyta > Magnoliopsida > Lamiales > Gesneriaceae > Primulina > Primulina tabacum. The sequence continues at coordinate 29,930,522 of NC_134558.1, read as the reverse complement.
CCAAACAGGCAGAAGACCTCGCGCATATGCGCGGAAGATGTCGCGCATATGCGCGAAGCCTATGCGAGTGACTCCAGAGAGTCTCGCGCATATGCGCGGAGATGAGTCGCGCATATGCGCGAGGCGATGTGCAGGATATATGCGGAGACAGTAGGTCTCGCGCATATGCGCGATGTCAGTGCGCGCATATGCGCGAGTAGTCCAGGAGACGGACAATGCTTCCGGCGCATATTCGCGGATTTTGGGCGCGCATATGCGCGTGGCATGCAAAACGTAAGATTGCCACTTGGCTTATTGCATGAACGTGTATGTATATATATATACAAACGTTAATCTTCAGAAGAAATCGAAAGAAAGAGTCGAGGAAATTGCCAAAAATCCTTACGCCTTTTATGAAAGATCCGCCCGTCTGAATTGTAATCCGACTTCAGTACTGTGTTCCTATCAACGCAGGCTATAACTGGACGTAAGTTTTGTTAAGTTTTGATATTTTTTGAAATTATGAAGTCGGATTAAGAAACGGACTGGTTATGTAATTATTATGATTTTTGGAATTGATTAACTGAGATTCGATATCAGATTGGTGGTTTTATTGAAATTATGAATTGCACCGATATTGATTATGAGTTCTGGTATTATATCTGTGATGTTGAGATTGACGGGGTATCAAGACTGTATTGTTATGCTGTTGAAACATCAGTAGATTGATATTGATCAGATTCAGTATTGATTGAGATTGATCAGATTCAGTAATGATTTCGATTGTATCGTGATATCATTGATATGAATTAGATTGTGTTGTGTTCAGATATGGATCAGATTATGTATTCGATTTGAATATTGATCAGAACAGGTATTGAATTGAATGGTATACTGATATTGTATTTATGCGATTGTCATTGCCAGACAGGGTATGGACAGATTAGAATATGAGACTTCGTCTTCATCAGATCGTGAAGAGAAAGGTATAAATAAATGTTGATTCGGGATTGCACAACTCGAGTTAGGTTTGACTTGAGTTTCCCAAAATCACATACTTTACTTTATTGCATTGATATTTGCAGATTATCAGATTGATATGTTCAGTCTATTGAATTATAGCAGAGCCAGAGTTTGAGTCTAGGGCAGATAAGCCTAGCTAGGGCAGAACCGCCGAGTCTTTGTCAGAACTGCGTAGACTCTAGACTTACGGTGTATCGATGAGCTTGGATGTAGATCGACGTCTATTGTAGACATTCGATACAGCATACCAAAGTCTAAATTAGATCGGGATCCCTAGATTAGAATGAGAGATGGGTCGAGTCTTAGATATCGAGACTAGAACCTGATTTACAGATTTGTATTGATTTCTGTTTCGTAGATTACGATTCATGTTTTATTTACATACTAGTATTGATACATGTTGTTTCAATTATTTATACTGGGATTTATTCTCACCGGAGTTATCCGGCTGTTGTCTTGTTTTGTATGTGTGCATGACAACAGATGGGACATGATCAGGGTCAAGAGGATGATGAGAGATCGAGATTAAAGTGGTGATTCCGGACTTATTGTAGACTTGGTTTAATACTTGAAATTTAGTAGTTGAACCTTAGACTAGTTTGAATAATTGTTGTACATTATTGTACTTTTATACTGAGATGTATATTAGTTAGATTCCATTACGTTTCGCACCGCATTTTCAAGAAAAAAAAATTTTAGACCCTGTTTATCTTAATTGATAATTAAATCCCAAAGATGATTAGCGTCCGGGTCCCCACACATAGTCAACTAGTAAAAGTCAATTTCGTCAAAGTCAACAGCCACTGAGTCTAAATATGGTGGCTGCCAATTTGCAAAACTTTCACAAATACAAGCAAGTATACTTTCTTCACTATTTTAGCAGTGATATTGACTCTCAAAAATTCCAAATATGAAATCCACTCATATAATCTTTTATAAGCAAAATGCTTGATATTCATCAAACTCTAGTCAACAAATTCAAATAGTTGAATTTGATTATATCAACCAGAACATGGAAACTAGTATTTGTGTGACTCTCAATTGTCAAGGGATGCAGCTAGTTATGGATTTACAACTCATTGTTATTCAGGACAACATGTGTCTCTTATACGGGCTTGCCTCATTTTATGTATCATCACATTTATCATAAGAATATCATAACTCATTTTTTATTGTACGCATTGAATCATGATAAGATCGCTTATTAGCATCGCCCCATGATTCTCTCTGTATCACTGATAGTCTCAGCAAGAACTAATCAATTAAGTATACATAGTGGCATTACATGTGCAACTAGATAACCTTTTTACCCTAGTGCACATCTCATATGCTAGCTATAGATTTTACGTACTATTATTTTATCGGATCATATAGGATATCAATGTCCATAAGTGAGCGTTGAATCCACGACTACAATGCACTAGCTCCTACATGTGTCGAAATTACACTCAATCTTGCCACCTAATGATCCTCATGGAGTCAGTAAACTGGTCAAAGTGCAGTCCTAACATGTAGAGTATCATTGTTATCCCAGGTCCTAAGGACTAATGATGTACAACAATAACAACGGACTTATCCACTTGATGGATGATAACCACCTGAAAAGTCCAACGAATGGTTGCTCAGTGAACTCATCAAGTGATCACACATCTGTATGTTTGAATATTTCTATGTCCTTACCAATGAAATGTGGTATACGACATCATAGATGTTAGTCTCATACTTTAGCGACATTTATCTTTTTTTATATGGTTGAAACGACTTGAAATTTTTTTTGAATATACTATAACTTTAATACGTGTTTCATGATTAACATCACTATTACAACATTATATTTATTGTTTTATGTTATATTCAAGGTCTTTATCTATATTTTTTGCATGTGTATACAGATAAAACAAATGTCATAATAAATATAAAGCATAATTTATATATTAAAATAAAGAGCATTACGCACAAGTCAATAAAATCTTCAAATCACAAGTTGACTTATATCTACCCTATTATTAACATCCATTATATCAAAAAAATATTTGTTCATTGTAAACAACTATATAACGTGTGAGGAAATCATTGCCCATTTTATTGCAAAATAATATCTTAATATAACTCATTGCTGAAAATGCTATCTCTGCGATCGCTATTGAAAATGGAGGACTCAATACTTAACGAATCAATCTGTTGACCAAAAAGAAGTTGTAAGGACCGTGTATCGTATTATCGTAAATCCTGTGTGATTATCGATAATTCATGATATTGATATGTGATTATGTATTTGATGTATATTATGACAATGAAATTGAGAAAATGAATATTGAATATGAGTTGACGTTGTAAGAGCTCGAGTGCAGAAGCCGGACGCCAATATAGTACAAAAGTCATATTTGTACAGAACATGTGGCGCCCGGGCGGTAGAAAATGACCGCCCGAGCGCCAGGATATATGAAATGTGTGTTCGGGCAGAACATGCCGCGCCCGAGCGCGGTGCAATTGTTAGCCGGGGGCAGAATGTCTCGCGCTCGGGCGCGAGAATTCTACCGCCCGAGCGCGAGAGCGGTGGAGATAAGAATCAGATTTTTGTTTGTTTCTTCTTCATTTCTTCACCGTAGTTTCGAGAGTAAAGTTCGAGATTTCGATTTCTTCCGTCCAAATCGACTTCGAAACGCTGTCTAAACGCGAAACAAATTATATATTTGTAATCTTCGCGTTGAGGGCTTCTGATTGAGGTAAATTTCTTCTTGTTCCAGCAGCTCTAAATATCAAAGTGCTTGAATAGCATGTATTTGGAGTTGAATTTCCTATATGTAGTAGAATAACCGACAAGAAACTCATATTCGAAGTCGAAATTGAATTATGATATGAATTTGATTTGATATGAATTTTTGAAGTTTCAAATGATATTTGAAACTCATATTAATGATTTTGGAGTATGTTATTGATTGAAATGAGTATGTTATTGATGTAGATAAAGTGTAATATCAATATCTTCAGGTTACATCAACTGGAAACGAAGAATTGAGGTATGTTGCGACCGGGTAACATACGACAGGTATCTGTATTATATGATATATGTCGGATTGATTTGATTGATTGGAATGAGATTATGTGTCTATATGCCTTATTTGTTGATTGATGTGGCATACATGACATTGAGATTGAGATATCGATGTATAAAATAAATGTTTTGTTAACACACATCATTTGATGCATACATCGATACATAACATGCACGTTGAGCTATGATCCTTGGATACCTTGATATGATTGGATTGGATTCCGGGGTTTCTGAACACAATCGCTATGCCGGTATTATATGACCCGTAAATCATAGACAATTGTGGCCCCATATGATTGGATATGAGATTTGGGATTTGATGGCGTTTTGCCGACGCTATCATACGAGTATCCCATATTGGCCGGTGTGCCAGCTCGAGCATTGATTTGATAGCAATTCATTTGATTCTGACATGTGCTCAGTGGATGGGCATTTGACCTGATACCTCCATGACATACATGCATTGCATACCATATATCATTGTTTAGATATTTGTGGTATATATGATTGATTGTTCCATACGGAGCTTTGCTCACCCCCAAGGGGGGGCTGTTGTCTTTGTGTGTGGACAATGGCAGGTACTCCAGGATATCAGGAGACCGGAGAGGGTACTTCTGGAGGGAGCCACAGCTTGGGCTGAGGTTTTATGTTTATGTCTTGTTCCCAGTATATATGTATATGTATCTATATACCAGGGCATGTCCCGAGGATATGAGTTGTTTGTATATGATTGGTTTTGATTACGTGTGGGCATGTTTATGACGTGAGATGAAATACTATTTTTAATATTTAAAAATTATAGAAGAAATATTTCGGGCTCATTATAAAGAAATTTTAAACTCGTTTTCCGCTGTAATTACTTAACCCTAATCAGATTGCATTGTAATAACGATTAGGAGCTAAGGGCCCCACACTAGATGGTATCAGAGCATAGCTGGGAATGCTCGATTGAGTTTTGTGTACACTTGAATAGGCACAAATGAATTGTGCGCTTGTGTTTGATTTATTTGTATTACTTGCTCCTACTTGATTTGATTCGAGTAAGTATCTGATGAGATTGATGATATGAGATGATGAGATTATGAAATTGATATTGATTTGTGATATTCATCATTTGATTTGTAGATGGATCCCACAAATGAAACTGCGAGTAGCAGTACTGAGAGGATAGTTGGACAATTTGAAGGATTGTCCATGGATGTAGTGATGGCTCGATTCCAGGATCTAAAACCACCGAGGTTATTTGGCACTGAGAGTGCTGAAAGAGCTGAGGCCTGGCTGAAGGATATCGAGCACTTGTTTAATATTGTTGAGTATTCCAAGGCTCGGAGATTGAAACTTGCTTTGTATCAGCTGAAAGACTGAGCTAAATCTTGGTGGGAAGCCGCTGAGATTGGATTGAAAGAAGCCGGGATTGAAGTCACCTGGGATGTCTTCAAGGCCCAGTTTTTGGAGCAGTATTCCCCTCCTTCCTATTATACTGCTCAAGAGAATGAATTTAATAATCTGCAGCAGGGAACGATGTCTGTTGGAGAGTATGCTTCGAAATTTTCTACTCTGTTGAAGTATGTACCTCACATAGCTGGGAATGCGAGGGCAAAATATAACAGGTTTGTGAATGGATTACATCCTGCTATATATACTTATGTTGTTTCTGGATTGCCTACCAGCTACGCGGAGGCAGTTGAACGAGCCAAGGCAGCCGAGGCTGGACTTAGGAGAGGAGGTCCACAGTATACTTCTCCACCTCCGGTGTCAGCTCAGCAGCCTACTTTGCGACCGAGGGGTAAGAAGTTCAAGAAGACTGGCTCTGTTTCTTCGTCTTCTTCGAGCTCTAGTGGATCACAGAGAGGGAGTCCTGTGATTGCTCCCTACTCTAGTCATTGTGGAGGTAAACATACTATCGAGCAGTGTCCAGGTATGTTTGGTACTTGTTATCAATGTGGGCAGGAAGGCCATTTCTCTCGAGTATGTCCGAACAGGGGTACGACTTCTGCTCAACCCCAGCCAGGATTTAGAGGTGGCCCTGGTATGACGAGACCTACTATTCTTGTTCCATCGTTTCAGCAGTCGAGTGTCCCACGATATCGAGGATCGGGTGGTCAGAGTGCCCAAGTTCCTCCCCAAGTGAGAGTGTACGCCATGACTGAGGATCAGGCGAGAGAAGCTCCTGGAGGCGTGATTGCAGGTATTTGCACGCTTTGCGATTATCCTGCACGTGTTTTATTTGATACGGGAGCATCTCATTCATTCATATCTCATGCATTTGTTGCATCTCAGGATATTGAGTGTACCCCGTTCTATGATACTTTTACGATAGCCACGCCAGCAGGGAAGATTATTTTGTCTGAAAGAATTGTGCATAATTGTGTATTGATATATGAGGATAGTGTGGTATTTCTGAGTTTGATTGTCCTCCCAATGCACGACTTTGATTGTATTGTTGGCATGGATATCTTGATGACAAATCGAGCTACTGTTGATTGTTGTCATGGAGTGGTTCGATTTCGACCGATTGATGGACCCAAGTGGAATTTTTATGGCAAGGGTTCCCAAGCCAAAATTACATTGGTATCTTCCTTGGAAATGTCCCGATTGTTGACTAGCGGAGATGAAGGTTATCTTATCTACGCTATTGATATTTTGAAGAAGGAGTCTTCTTTATCTGAGATTCCAGTTGCGAAAGAATTCCCGGATGTATTTTCCGATGAGATTCCTGATTTTCCTCCTCATCGAGAAGTTGAGTTTAGTATTGATCTTGTGCCGGGGACTGCTCCCATATCTAAAGCTCCCTATCGCATGGCACCTCTGGAATTGAAAGAATTGAAAGAACAATTACAGGATCTTCTCGATAAGGGATATATTCGACCGAGTGTATCACCTTGGGGAGCTCTAGTTTTATTTGTTCGAAAGAAAAATGGTACTATGCGAATGTGTATTGACTATAGGCAACTGAATCGGGCTACTGTGAAAAACAAGTACCCACTTCCCCGTATTGATGACTTATTTGATCAGCTTCAGGGTACTTCTGTATACTCGAAGATTGATCTTCGTTCTGGGTATCATCAAGTACGAGTTCGAGACGAAGATGTGCCCAAAACTGCTTTTCGTACGAGGTATGGCCACTATGAATTCTTGGTTATGCCTTTTGGTCTCACGAATGCTCCTGCTGTTTTTATGGATTTAATGAATCGGGTCTTCCGAGATTATCTAGACCGATTCGTTATTGTTTTTATTGATGATATTCTTGTCTATTCGAAATCGAAAAAGGAGCATGCTGAACATTTGAGACTGGTACTTCAAACATTTCGTACTAGTCATTTATATGCCAAATTGTCCAAATGTGAATTCTGGATGGACAAAGTGATATTTTTGGGCCACGTCATTTCGAGACATGGCATATCTGTTGATCCTGCGAAGGTCGAAGCTGTATTGAATTGGCTGAGACCTACGAATGTTCCTGAGATCCGTAGCTTCATGGGTTTAGCGGGATATTATCGACGTTTTATCGAGGGATTTTCAAAAATAGCTAAACCTATTACTCAACTGACACAGAAGAATCAGCGATTCATTTGGTCAGATGAATGTGAAGCTAGTTTTCTTGAATTGAAGACGAGATTGACCACAACACCTGTGCTTACTATTCCCTCAGGTACCGGAGGATTTGTGGTGTGTACAGATGCGTCTGGTAAAGGTTTGGGCTGTGTTCTGATGCAACATGGCAAAGTGGTTGCTTATGCGTCTCGTCAATTGAAATCTCATGAAACACGTTATCCTGTTCATGATCTTGAATTGACCGCCATTGTGTTTGCATTGAAGATCTGGCGCCATTATTTGTACGGAGAAAATTTTGTTATATATTCGGACCATAAGAGTCTTAAATACCTCTTTTCTCAATCTGATTTGAATATGAGGCAACGCAGGTGGATGGATCTCCTGAAGGATTTTGATTGTGAGATTCAATATCACCCTGGATCGGTGAATGTTACTGCGGATGCCCTTAGTCGGAAAGTTCATGATTCTGTTTTAGCATCTGTCTGTGTCGCCAAAGTACACGAAGATATATGTACTTCTGGCTGGACTTTTCACTCGAATTGGAATTCTGTCATTGTCTCTGCATTGCAAATTGAGCCGAACTTGATATCTAAAATACGAAAGGCCCAACGAAGCGATGCTCAGATCCAAAAGTCGAAAGAACTTCTATCTGCAGGACATCAGTCTGGAATTCAGATTTCGCATGATGGTTCTTTACGACTTAATGGTCGGTTGGTAGTTCCTGACGACTCTGAGTTGAAATCTGCCCTTCTTAGAGAAGCACATTGTAGCAAATACAGTATTCACCCTGGAGGCCGAAAGATGTATTTGACACTGAGACCTCAATTCTGGTGAAAACGTATGAAGAAGGACATTGCTGAGTTTATTTCAAATTGTCTTGTCTGCCAGCAAGTAAAAGCCGAGAGAATGAAACCGGGAGGATTGCTCCATAGTCTTGAAATCCCGAAATGGAATTGGGAACATATCGCTATGGATTTTGTGACTCATTTACCTCGCTCGCCCAAAGGCTGTGATGCTATTTGGGTGATTATTGATCGGCTTTCCAAATCTGCGCATTTTATTCCGTATGAACGGACTTATCCTTATAAGAGAATGGCCCGTTTATACATTGAGAATGTTGTGAGACTGCATGGTGTGCCAGTCTCAATTGTATCTGATCGTGATCCCAGATTTGCTTCTAAATTCTGGGGTAGTTTTCAGGAGGCGATGGGTACGCGTTTGGCTATGAGTACTGCTTATCATCCTCAAACTGATGGCCAAACTGAGCGTACGATTCAGACTCTAGAGGATATGTTGCGTGCGATTGTGATGAACTTCAGAATGGGATGGCAAGATGCCTTACCATTGGTCGAATTTTCTTATAATAATAGCTTTCAGACGAGTATCGGTATGGCACCGTTTGAAGCTCTATATGGGAGACGATGTAGATCACCGTTATTCTGGGATGAAATTGGTGAGAGACAATTGACTGGACCTGAAATGATACAGGAAATGAACGATAAGGTTCAGTTGATTCGGCAGCGGATGAAAGCTGCTTAGGATCGTCAAACGAGTTATGCGAATAAACGAAGACGACCCTTGGAATTCCAGAAAGGTGACAGAGTGTTTTTGAAAATATCTCCCTTTAGAGGTACTGTTCGATTTGGCATGCGAGGGAAACTATCTCCTCGTTATGTTGGTCCATACGAAATTCTGGATCGAGTTGTTGATCTTGCGTATCGATTGGCATTGCCACCAGCTCTATCTGCTATTCACGATGTGTTTCATGTTTCTATGCTGAGGAAATATGAATCGGATCCATCACATGTACTTGCACCTGATAAGGTGGAACTTGATCCTTCTCTTTCCTATGTCGAACAACATGTTCGAATTATGGATCGAAAGAAAAAGATATTGAGAAATAAATCGATTCCTTTAGTACGAGTGCAATGGACACGACATGGTGTTGAAGAATCAACGTGGGAATTGGAGAGCAAGATGCGAGATTCGTATCCGCATTTGTTTGATTCTATGACATCTGTTCCATTGATTCTATGAGCGTTGAATCCACGACTACAATGCACTAGCTCCTACATGTGTCGAAATTATACTCAATCTTGCCACCTAATGATCCTCATGGAGTCAGTAAACTGGTCAAAGTGCAGTCCTAACATGTAGAGTATCATTGTTATCCCAGGTCCTAAGGACTAATGATGTACAACAATAACAACGGACTTATCCACTTGATGGATGATAACCACCTGAAAAGTCCAACGAATGGTTGCTCAGTGAACTCATCAAGTGATCACACATCTGTATGTTTGAATATTTCTATGTCCTTACCAATGAAATGTGGTATACGACATCATAGACGTTAGTCTCATACTTTAGCGACATTTATCTTTTTTTATATGGTTGAAACGACTTGAAATTTTTTTTGAATATACTATAACTTTAATACGTGTTTCATGATTAACATCACTATTACAACATTATATTTATTGTTTTATGTTATATTCAAGGTCTTTATCTATATTTTTTGCATGTGTATACAGATAAAACAAATGTCATAATAAATATAAAGCATAATTTATATATTAAAATAAAGAGCATTACACACAAGTCAATAAAATCTTCAAATCACAAGTTGACTTATATCTACCCTACTATTAACATCCATTATATCAAAAAAATATTTGTTCATTGTAAACAACTATATAACGTGTGAGGAAATCATTGCCCATTTTATTGCAAAATAATATCTTAATATAACTCATTGCTGAAAATGCTATCTCTGCGATCGCTATTGAAAATGGAGGACTCAATACTTAACGAATCAATCTGTTGACCAAAAAGAAGTTGTAAGGACCGTGTATCGTATTATCGTAAATTCTGTATGATTATCGATAATTCATGAATTTGATATGTGATTATGTATTTGATGTATATTATGACAATGAAATTGAGAAAATGAATATTGAATATGAGTTGACGTTGTAAGAGCTCGAGTGGAGAAGCCGGACGCCAATATAGTACAAAAGTCATATTTGTACAGAACATGTGGCGCCCGGGCGGTAGAAAATGACCGCCCGAGCGCCAGGATATATGAAATGTGTGTTCGGGCAGAACATGCCGCGCCCGAGCGGTAATTTGTGACCGCCCGAGCGCGGTGCAATTGTTAGCCGGGGGCAGAATGTCTCGCGCCCGAGCGCGAGAATTCTACCGCCCGAGCGCGAGAGCGGTGGAGATAAGAATCAGATTTTTGTTTGTTTCTTCTTCATTTCTTCACCGTAGTTTCGAGAGTAAAGTTCGAGATTTCGATTTCTTCCGTCCAAATCGACTTTGAAACGCTGTCTAAACGCGAAACAAATTATATATTTGTAATCTTCGCGTTGAGGGCTTCTGATTGAGGTAAATTTCTTCTTGTTCCAGCAGCTCTAAATATCAAAGTGCTGGAATAGCATGTATTTGGAGTTGAATTTCCTATATGTAGTAGAATAACCGACAAGAAACTCATATTCGAAGTCGAAATTGAATTATGATATGAATTTGATTTGATATGAATTTTTGAAGTTTCAAATGATATTTGAAACTCATATTAATGATTTTGGAGTATGTTATTGATTGAAATGAGTATGTTATTGATGTAGATAAAGTGTAATATCAATATCTTCAGGTTACATCAACTGGAAACGAAGAATTGAGGTATGTTGCGACCGGGTAACATACGACAGGTATCTGTATTATATGATATATGTCGGATTGATTTGATTGATTGGAATGAGATTATGTGTCTATATGCCTTATTTGTTGATTGATGTGGCATACATGACATTGAGATTGAGATATCGATGTATAAAATAAATGTTTTGTTAACACACATCATTTTATGCAAACATCGATACATGACATGCACGTTGAGCTATGATCCTTGGATACCTTGATATGATTGGATTGGATTCCGGGGTTTGTGAACACAATCGCTATGCCGGTATTATATGACCTGTAAAGCATAGGCAATTGTGGCCCCATATGATTGGATATGAGATTTGGGATTTGATGGCGCTTTGCCGACGCTATCATACGAGTATCCCATATTGGCCGGTGTGCCAGCTCGAGCATTGATTTGATAGCAATTCATTTGATTCTGACATGTGCTCAGTGGATGGGCATTTGACCTGATACCTCCACGACATACATGCATTGCATACCATATATCATTTTTTAGATATCTGTGGTATATATGATTGGTTGTTCCATACGGAGCTTTGCTCACCCCCAAGGGGGGCTGTTGTTGTCTTTGTGTGTGGACAATGGCAGGTACTCCAGGATATCAGGAGATCGGAGAGGGTACTTCTGGAGGAAGCCACGGCTTGGGCTGAGGTTTTATGTTTATGTCTTGTTCCCAGTATATATGTATATGTATCTATATACCGGGGCATGTCCCGAGGATATGAGTTGTTTGTATATGATTGGTTTTGATTACGTGTGGGCATGTTTATGACGTGAGATGAAATACTATTTTTAATATTTAAATTATAGAAGAAATATTTCGGGCTCATTATAAAGAAATTTTAAACTCGTTTTCCGCTGTAATTACTTAACCCTAATCAGATTGCATTGTAATAACGATTAGGAGCTAAGAGCCCCACAGAAGTATTCAAATTTTCTGACTTCAACCAATTTTTGACATTATTTACAGGTACAATATCCTAAAAAAATGCATGATGAACTACTGTACACTCATAATATTCAAACTATCTATGTAACTCAATTTAAATAAAATATTGAAGAAAGAACATTTAAGCATAAGGACAATATCCTCAATGATTTGAATCTGACCGAGAGTCGCGAGCTAATAATTGAAAAGAAATTCAAGGGAGCTCTTCAAGGATTCATGGTAAGCTTCAAAAACATGCTAATCAAGTTTGAGACCATTATAATGCCATTCAAGTGTTGAAGAACCAAAAAGAAGACAAAAGACCGAGCAAGGCGCACCCCAGCGAGGATTTTCACTCGCCCCAGTGCGCACCCCAACGGACATTTTCACCCGCCCTAGCACGCACCCCTTGGACATTACTTCAGAAACTCGGAATTGTGACGTAGAATTAATTATAGAAACCCTATTTTCGAGTTTTAGAAGATATTTTAACACGTTTTTTATTAGTATACCTTATAAGTTGGATCATTGACATATTTTTGAAGATTGTTATCAATTTTGTAAGTTTTCTCTCAAATTTCAAAGGTTTTTGTCTTGTTCAAACAACAAAAATCAAACTTATCAAAGGTCCAATCTTTGTGGCGTTTGTCGATTATTTTTACACGGATTGTCAAAGATGAATTCTTTGAAGGTTCATTTGAATTTCAATTGTTCTATATTGTGTTCTTTGTTACTAAGCTTTTTATAGTTTAGTGGTGAATATCACAAACAACTTACTTGTTTCAAAAAGATCGGGACAACACAACGATTATTTTTTCTTTGAATCGAGGGCGTGACTTCATGTTAGATCAAGTTTTCATTTTGCGTTTGAAGAATCACATCATTTGGTATAAGAGCATTTGATTCCTTTGTTGGGAAAAACCCATAAACCGAAGAATCCATCATCCTGAATTCTTTAGAACGTGTCTTGATCTTCCAGATCTACGCGCTCTTTCCTTGAGAGAATCCTTTAGTTTCTCTTCAGAACTATTTTCTTAATGGGGGAGAGAATAGTGAAAGTGATAACGCGAGATCTGGGACCATGACCCATATTTATAGATAATGTATATCAATATCTTCTGATATTTCTGTTTTAGCACATCATAAAAACAGAAATTACACTTATGTCTCTACACATTAAAGACCCACAACCCATTAGATACATTAAAGCCCAATAACCTAAAACAATAGTTGATCACTTTATTTTGGGCTTAACTTAATAGACAACACACAACACATAATTATTCACGTATAAGCCCATATAAATAAATTGATCCAACAATCTCCCACTTGGGCTATATGTGCAAATTTATAATTATGTTTGTGAAAATAACCTTATGAACTCAAAATTGTTGTCATTCCGAAATGTATCTATAACCAATCCTGGTCCATCAATCACATCAACATAGGATCAAAGCAGTCTTCGCTACACTTAAGGTAACTAGACCCATCAATGGTCACATATGCCAACACAACTGAATGACATGGATCATGAAGTGGATGTGTAGCATAGAAATTTCATGCAATGTGACCGTAACATGCCTATTTCCAACTGGTCCTCCCTTTAACCTTATTGAGATCAAACTTTAATCATAATCAGAGTGTGACTTAACTTGAAATTTATTTCTGCAGAAAATAAATTTACATAACTGTAACTGAAAATGTCTACAACTGAAAAGCATTTAAAACAACAAACTCCCACTAAAACTGAATTTCCTCAATTGACACAACACCCATACTAGCAGTGTGCTCATGAAACTGTTTGGGTGGTAGTCCCTTAGTAAGCGGATCCGCAACCATGGAGTTTGTACCGATATGCTCAATAGACAACTTTTCACTCTGAATTCTTTCTTTAACAACCAGAAACTTGATGTCAATGTATTTTGACTTCGTCGAGCTCCTGTTGTTATTGGAATACATAACTGCTGATTTATTGTCACAATGTAATCTTAGTGGCCTTTCAATGCCATCAACAATGCGCAGTCTCGTGACAAAATTTTGCAGCCATATTCCATGATTGGATGCCTCATAACATGCTACAAACTCAGCTGCCATGGTGGAAGAGGCTATAAGTGACTGTTTAGCACTCTTCCAGGAAATGGCACCTCCAGCAAGGAGATAGATGTAGCTCGACGTAGATTTCATACTATCTTGGCATCCAGCAAAATCAGAGTCAGTATACCCAATGATCTCAAGCTGATCCAACCTCCGATATATGAGCATGTAATCTTTTGTTCTCTGTAGGTACCGTAAAACCCTTTTGACTGCTTTTCAATGTTCCACTCCTAGATTACTTAAATATCGTCCCAACATTCCTGTCACGTACGCAATATCTAGACGTGTACAAACCTGAGCATACATCAGACTCCCCACTGCAGATGCATAGGGAACCTTCTGCATTTCTTTTTCCTCAAAATCATTCTTTGGGCATTATTTGAGACTAAATTTGTCTCCCTTAGCCACAGGAGTATCTGTTGGTTTACAATCTTGTATCCCGTATCGCTTGAGAACTTTCTCGATATAGCCTTTCTGAGATAATCCAAGAATACCCCGAGAACGATCCCGATGTATCTGAATACCCAGTACAAAAGATGCATCACCAAGATCCTTCATCTCAAAATTCTTAGCTAGAAATCTCTTGGCTTCATGCAACAACTCTATATCGTTGCTAGCGAGTAGAATGTCATCAACATATAAAACCAGAAAAATATGCTTACTCTCACTGAACTTATGGTACACACAATCATCGACCAAATTCATCTCAAAACCAAACGAGATGATCACTTGATGAAATTTGAAATACCATTGTCGAGATGCTTGCTTGAGCCCATAGATGGATTTCTTTAATTTGCAAACCATATTATTTGTGTCTTTGGACACAAAATTTTCTGGCTGCACCATATAAATCGTTTCATCAATGTCACCATTTAGAAACGCAGTCTTTACATCCATCTGATGAAACTCAAGATCGAAATGCGCCACCAAAGCCATTATAATCCTTAAAGAGTCTTTCGAAGAAACCGGAGAGAAAGTCTCTTTATAATCAATGCCTTCTTTCTGCGTAAAGCCTTTAGCGACAAGACGAGCCTTATATATTTCCACATTGCCTTTCGAATCCCTCTTGGTTTTAAATATCCATTTGCAACCAATGGGCTTCGTACCTTTAGGCAATGGGACAAGATCCCATACGTCATTGTCCTTCATGGACTTTATCTCCTCATTCATGGCATCATTCCACTTTTGCGAGTTAGAACTTTCCATGGCTTGACGTGAAGTTAATAGGATCATCCTCCATCAATCCAATGCCTGCCTCGTGTTCTTGAAGAAATACAATGTAATCATCTGGCAATGCATTTCTCCGCTCTCTAGTGGATCTCCTTAATGGCATAGGTTCTGGAGGTGCTTGAGTTTGTTCATCTAGAACGAGAGGATCTCTAATATTGTCTTCATGTATTGTGTCTTGGTCAAAGTGAGGAATATGATCCTGATCAATGTCCAAGACACCTGTGGGAATATTTACATATTCCTCTTCAAAGACAATATCCCTTACTTTATCTCCCCCCGCAAACTCAACATCCTCAAAGAACCTGGCATTTCCTGACTCAAAAATCGACTTACTTGTGGGATCATAAAACTTGTACCCCCTGGATCTTTCAGAGTATCCAATAAAATAACAACTAACCGTCCTTGAGTCCAGTTTCTTTTCATTAGGCTTGTAAGGCCTTGCCTCAGCTGGACATCCCCAAACGTGCAGATGCTTAAGACTGGGCTTTTTTACCTGTCCAAAGTTCATAAGGGGTTTTGGTCGCTGCCTTAGTTGGAACCCTGTTAAGGATATATGCTGCGGTCTTTAGTGCTTCTCCCCATAGTGATTCTGGTAAGGTAGAATGACTGATCATACTCCTCACCATGTCCTTAAGCGTTCTGTTTCGTCTTTCAGCAACACCATTCATAGTGGGCGAACCCGGCATAGTGTACTGTGGGATGATACCGCATTCCTCCAGGAATCTAGCAAAAGGTCCTGGACGTTGTTCACCTGAACCATCATATCTACCATAGTATTCACCACCACGGTCAGATCTAACGCTTTTAATCTTTAAGCCAAGTTGATTTTCAACTTCATCTTTATAGTTTTTGAATACATCCAATGACTGTGCATTTTCATGAATGAGATAAATGAAGCCATATCTTGAAAAATCGTCTGTGAATGTTATAAAATACTGTTGACCATTCCAAGAAGCCGAAGGGAATGGTCCACAAATATCAGTATGTATAAGTTCTGAGACGCCTGAACACCTGTTGGCTTCAAATCTCCTTTTGTTGGTTTGTTTTCCCTTTATACAATTAACACAATTATTAAAATCTGTGTAATCTAAAGGTTCGAGAATTTCGTCTGACACGAGTCTCCTTATTCTCTTTTCAGAGATATGACCCAATCTTTTGTGCTATAACGCAACTGAATTCTCATTGGTTAATTTTCTTTTAGTGCCTCTACTTGTTTGCAGGAATTCATTAAATGAAGCAATAACATCCAAAGAATAGAGATTATCGTATCCTGATAAAGAACCAGAACCAACCAATTTTGAATCGAGAAACAAACTGAATATTCCATTTCCAAAAGAACAACAATAACCAAATTTGTCCAATGCAGAAATGGAAATCAAATTCCGTCTAAAAGACGGCACAACAAATGTTTCATAAAGATCCAAATATATTCCAGTCTTTAACAATAATCTAAATTTTCCTATTGCCTCAACTTCAACTTTGTTTTCGTCACCAACATAGATGAATCTTTCAGCATCACTTGGTTTTTGGCAATCCAGGCAACCCTGCATAGACACACTGATGTGAGTTGTTGCACCAGAATCTATCCACCACGTGTGTCTAGGCACTGAAGTTAAATTAACCTCAGAACAAACCATATTCAGAAGCATACCTTTCTTAGCACGCCAAGCGTGATAATTACTGCACTGCTTCTTCATATGCCCATCACTGCCACAGAAAAAACAACCAGAACTTTGAGCATCACTAGGATTCTTCTGTTGTTTCTTCGGAGGCTGTGTATCCGCGGCTTCCTTATCCTTTCGTTTCTTTCCTTTATCCTTCGAGGTAGAGGCATAATGAGCACTTTCTGTCTTGTCTTGCTTCAACCTTTCCTCTTCCTGAACACAGTGCGAGATGAGCTCATTCAGAGACCAAGTCTCTTTCTGACAGTTATAGCTCACCTTGAACTGGTTAAACTGAGGAGGAAGAGATATCAAAACCAGATGCACCAGCAAGTCCTCAGAGAGGTCAAGCTTCAGTGCTTTCAACCTTGAAGCAAGATGAGACATTTCCATAATGTACTCCCTGATGTTGCCCTTACCCCTGTACCTCATTGAAACGAGGCTTGCCAAAAGTGTACCAATTTCAGACTTTTCACTTTTAGCAAACCTCTTTTCGAGGTCTTGAAGGAAAGCCTTAGCCGTAGCAATGTCGCTAGACATTGTGCCCCTGAATGTTTCTGGAATGGCCCTCTTCATGATCATCATACACATGCGATTTGATCTCTCCCACCTTTCAAACTCCCTCTTTTCATCAGAGGTACTCTTATCCGTAATGGCGGGAGGAGAGTCAACCCTTATCGCAAGGTCCAAATCCATGACTCCGAGAACTATCAATAAATTCTCTTGCCACAATTTAAAATTCGAGCCATTTAACATAGGAATAGAATTTATGTTGGAATGAATATTTGCAGGAGTCAAATCTGAACAGAGAACAAAAACCCAAATATACATGCTCAACTAAATATCAAAATAAAATAATCAATAAATTCAAATAATGTAAACCCCCATAAACAGAATATCGAGCACTATATTAATGTTTCATCTTTGGACAAAATATTAAATTGTAAGTGATATCCTGGCGCAGCAGTCAAACACTGATATTAACTATCATGTCAAATAACAACCTTCCTTTGGGCCGATTTAATATTCACATGAAAAACCGAACAACTATCACATGTTTACCACCATAATTGCATATGTGATTATATTAAATATTAATCTTCCTTTGGGCCGATCAATATTCATATAAATCACATATACCCAAAATCTTTTTGCATTTCAAAATAAAATTAATTTCCATAAAAGAGGTCACTTTGGCGACATTTTATTTCAATTAATCAATTTAAAAAATACATATAACCTTATCATTATTTGAATTAATGAATATTTAACCTTAACCGAATAAATCTTAACCGAAAAAAAAATTTAATTTTCGGAAATTCCGTACGCGTCGGGTCGACCGGGTCCGTACGACCCGACCCGAATCCGTACTTTTTTTAAAAAAAATTTAATCCAAATTTTTGATTTTCCTCTAAAATATTTTATTGAACAAAAACCGGAAGGAAAATCGAAATCTTATACCAAATCTTTAAATTTTACAACAAAATATTTTTACCAAAACTGAAACTTTAAAAAATTTGGTTTTCAACCAAAATATTTTCCAGATCTTAGACCATATCAAAAATTTTCAGATTTGAAAACATATCAATATATTTTCCAGATCTGGAGCCATATCAAAAAGTTTTTCAGATCTAAAACCATAACAGAAAAGTTTTAAACAAAATTTTTTTTCCAGATCTGGATCCAAATAATATGCAAAACTTTAAACAAATCTCAATGATTCAAACATGAATGGCTCTTATACCACTTGTTGGGAAAAACCCATAAATCGAAGAATCCATCACGTTAAATCATTAAAAATTTGACTGAAAACTTAAGCGGAAGCGTACCTGAAGCCATAATCCTGAATTCTTTAGAACGTATCTTGATCTTCCAGATCTACGCGCTCTTTCCTTGAGAGAATCCTTTAGTTTCTCTTCAGAACTATTTTCTTAATGGGGGAGAGAATAGTGAAAGTGATAACGCGAGATCTGGGGACCATGACCCATATTTATAGATAATGTTTATCAATATCTTCTGATATTTCTGTTTTAGCCCATCATAAAAACAGAAATTACACTTATGTCTCTACACATTAAAGGCCCACAACCCATTAGATACATTAAAGCCCAATAACCCGAAACAATAGTTGATCACTTTATTTTGGACTTGACTTAATAGACAACCCACAACACATAATTATTCACATATAAGCCCATATAAATAAATTGATCCAACATCCTTTTGATTCAAGTGAGTATCTCGTTGTTATTATCAGATATGCTTATTTTTCGTAAGGTTTTCATATATGTTGGATTTTTCGTTCTTTTTTCGTTTCGTGAATCTTGCGATTCTAGAAATTCACCTAAGTCATTCTTTGTTTTTTTTTCAAGTTGCACGAATCCTAGTTGTGCATGTCCCAAAAAAATACAAAAATTCGAGAAATTGTGCTATTATTTAGCATTAAAATGTCTCTTTCTGAGTCATATTCAAGTATCTATCCACACACAAAAAATTCGAATTCCTTGGCTTTGTGCAGTCTAAGTGAGACAGTTGTAAGTTTCCACGAGTTGAATCTTAAAGTTTGATACAAATACAAAGCTCGAGTGCACCTTTGAGAGAAATCTTAAAATTCGTTGCAAGTTTCCACGAGTTGAATCTTAAAGTTTGATACAAATACAAAGCTCGAGTACACCTTTGAGAGAAATCTTAAAATTCGAGTGAAAAAAATTGAGTGCAAGCGTATATTCATTGAAGTGGCTAGTGAATATTTGTAGTGAGCAAAAAAATCAAAGATTTTGAGTGAATTTCGTTGGAGTGATTACTGAGGATTTGAGGTGAGAAAACATTATTTTTTATTATTTTCTATTAATATTTCTTACATGTACACATGTATAACGATAAGAAAATTCCACTACAAGAAATTTTAAAATCAACAATACACATACAACAACGGTTTTAACTAAAATCGTTGTCAAAAAACTTTTTAACAACGATTTTAGTTAAAATGGTTGTCGTAGAGCGTTTTTATAAGTAAAAAACAACGGTTTTTATAAAATCGTTGTCTTTTGGGGGTCAAAGACAACGGTTTTTATGGTCAATGACAACGGTTCTATAAAACCATTGTCTTTGAGCATTTATGACAACGATTCTGTGAACTGTTGTCTATTAGCGTGTTTTTGAGAATTTGTTGCCATATTTAGCGACGGTTTCTAAAAAACCGTAGCTAATTTGGCGACGGTTTAATCAACACCGTCGCTATTTCAAAATTGCGACAGTTTGACGTACAACTGTCGCTATTTTTAGCGACGGTTATAAAAAACCGTCACTAAATTTAGCGACGGGTAAAGGCAAACAGTCGTATCTTTTCACTTAGCGACGGTTTTACAAAACCCGTCGCTAATATTAGCGATGGTTATAGCTTTACCGTCACTAAATGTAGCGACAGTCACAAGATAAACCGTCGCCAAATTTAAATTTTGAAAATACCGCCATAATTAGCGACGATTTTCACATTAACCGTCGCTATTGGCGACGGTTTAACCTATAACCGTCGCAAAAGTTTTTATAAATACCACCACTTTCTATCCATTTTCTTACACCCAACTCACAACACTTATTTTTCTCTCTTACACAATTTGACCACTTCACAACACTTAAAATTTTCATCTCTTATACGATTTTAGTTTCGATTTAATGTAAATTTTTTCCCTTTAATTTTTGGTAAATTTTTAAGTGTTAGTTAATATCAGGAATTATGTTATCATAGTAATATTGTAAGTTTTTTTAGATTTATTAAGAGTAAATTTTTTTTATTTTACCGACAATATTAGCGACGGAAATCATGATATAACCGTCGCTAAGTGTAGCGATGGAATGCATGAGAGAACCGTCGCTAATTTTAGCGATGGTTTCAATTTCATCGCTCAATTTTAGGCGACGGTTTATAATCCGTCGCTAAATAGCGACGATTTGGAATAAATTCGTCGCTAATTTTGTAGGCGACGGTTTATGATAAACCGTCGCAAATTGTAGCTACAACAACGGAAAAAAACTGTTGTCTTTGAGCGTACCCTTTAACAACAGGGGCTTTAACAACAGTTTTAAAATACCTACGACAACGGTGAAAAACCGTTGTCCGTAGGCCTTTTTTCTTGTAGTGTTCAAACAATGTTTGGAAAGTTGGATATGATGTGGGAGAAGGAGTTCAAGTTTTTACCTGAGAAGTATAAGCGGTGCGAAGAATACGAGATGTATGATGGACGTGGTAGTAGAGTTGAAAGGAATAGAGCGTCATAGTTGACTCATGGTGATGATAAGCAACGTTATTAGAATAGTGGCTATAGAAGATGACAAGGGAATAGAGTGGGTGATATTAAGACTAGAGTTATATATTTCCATGGAGAATCCGATCCAAAGGCGTATCTTGAGTGGGAGGAGAAGGTGGAGCGCGTTTTCAAAACCGAAATTAATTCAGAGGCTGAGAAGGTAAAACGTTATTGTAGCGATTTTACCAATTACGCCGCTACTTGGTGGGGTAAAATGGTGTTGGGTAGAAGAAAATATGTAGAGGACCCTATAGTCTGTGGGATGAGATGAAAAAGGTGATGAGGAAATGATTTGTTCCTAATCACTACGATAGAAGAGTTGGTAGGAAAGATGAACATGACTTGCATTAGGCCTCTTGGGCATCCACATGGAGGTCGAGTGTGGAGGAGAAGATCATGGCTAGCCCAATGATGGATTTAAATAATGGATCGTTCAAGTATGAATATCAAGGTACATCTGAAATCTTCAATACTCGTACTTGTGATATTATATGTTGAACATGAATCTCAAACGGAGGTTGAGATTGTGCTAGAACCTGAATCTGAAATAGAAGTTGAAGTTGGAGTTTATGATGAAAGTTTTCTTTTTCTTGATGAGTCGATTGTTGTTGAATAATATACTGAGGAAAGTGAATCAGTAGATGATGGAGAAGTTCTTATTATATCTACTATGGAGGAGGAGGAGGAGAGAAGACAAAGTGAGATTTTGTTGCATATATGTATGGAGGAACAAAAAATTTCATTTGCTCAATTTATTCCAAAAGAAGTTCTTGATGAACAATTGAAATCTCTTGAATTGAGTAAAAGAAATGTGAAATGACCGAAAGAAAAAGTGACGTAGTCATAGCAAGAAAAAAATATGAAAAAGAAAAAGAAGCCAGAGAAAAATAATAGAAAAATGAATTGATGGTCCAAAATAATGAGAATGAGAGAGACTTGATTTTGTATAAACCCTTCAAAGTACTTTTGTACAAAGATGTTTATTCACATTGTGATGATATAGCTGGTTCAATCCCGATCGTTGTTATTTCTTCTTTGCAGGACTTTGGGAATGCCATGAGGAGGAGACGAACGAGTCTTATTGATAGAAGAAACCAATGGGTTGAGTCGCTTTAATACAAGGAAATTCAAGGTAAGGGTAGTTGCTCATGCAGCGACTGAAAAGTATATCTTTATTCATTACCTTAATTCTGTGTTGTTTTATTTTCAAGAATTTGGAAAACATGTTGCAAATGTAGTAGTTGAAGGACCAAAAGTAAATTTAGCTTTATTCTCCTAATTTTATGGGTTTGAGAATATAGATAAATTGCATGTAAATATTATGATTTTTGATTCCTTACATGGTGCCAAATTGGTGGAATGTATTGACTACAATGATTTATATGCATCAGGATTAAATTCTTGTATTGTGCCAAAAGATTACATAGGTAGTACATTTAGTATGTCATATTTACATGATTGTCATTTGATTGGTGATGGTTATGAAGAATGCACAGTTGAATATGAGAGTTGTTATGTTCATGATGAATATTGGTCTAAAGAGATTAAATTCATTGTGTATTCATTGCATGAGTTAGGTGTTAGTAAGAAGTTATGTGATCATTGATGTAATTCATGATTTTATGTGTTGATTGCATATGTAACGATATATTTAGTGATATTGTGATACATGCATCGTATATAGGAAAATGAAATCTAAACTAGATTCATATATCATGCATGAATTAATTCTTATTTGTAGTTAGCTATGGTCGTACATTTCTATGAATTTTATTTTAGTGTTAACTAGGTCAAGAAGTAGAGGAATTTGGTGTTCATGATGCTTAATGATATTCTATTATTATCATTTGGTGCCATATGTTATTTATCGTATAGAGTAATAGATGAATACATAGTAAGGGCAACCATTGAGTTGGGGTTTCGAGGGTGGAAGAAGCGAGCAGATACAAGCTGGATTTGAAAGGCAAGTATAGTTGTGATATAATTTGTTTTGTTACTAACTTGCCTCAAATTTTTTTGAAGAATGAGAGTATGATATGAATCTGACCAGGCGTCGCGAGCTAACCATTAAAAAGAAATTCAAAAAAACTCCTCAAGGATTCATGGCAAGCTACCAAGAGTATACCAATTAAGTTTAGGATCATTATAATGTCATTCAAGTGTTGAAAGACAAAAAAGAAGGCATCTAGGCCGAGCAAGACGCGCCGCATGCGGGCATTTTTACCTTATTTTTAAGTTTTAGAAGATATTTTACCATGTTTTTTATTAGTATACCTTGTAAGTTGGATCATTGACTTAATTTTGAATATTACTATCAATTTTGTGAGTTTTTCTCTCAAATTTCAAAAGCTTTTACTTTGTTCAAACAACAAAATCAAAATTATCAAAGATACAATCTTTGTAGTGTTTGTCGGTTGTTTTCACACGGTTATCAAAGACGAGTTATTTGAAGGTTTGTCTGAATTTCAATTGTTCTATATCGTGTTCTTTGTTATTAAGCTTTTCAGAGTTTAGGGTGAATAG
Source organism: Primulina tabacum (assembly GCF_025594145.1). NCBI lineage: Eukaryota > Viridiplantae > Streptophyta > Magnoliopsida > Lamiales > Gesneriaceae > Primulina > Primulina tabacum. The sequence goes on along the minus strand of NC_134558.1, from coordinate 29,906,456 downwards.
CACAAACAATTTATTTGTTTCAAAAAGATCAGGACAACACACCGATTCTTTTTTTTTTTTTTTTAATCGAAGACGTGACTTCGTTTTAGATCACGTTTGAAAAATCACATCACTCAATATATACAAAATGATTCGACATTACTCATCAACATTATACTGAGAGAGTCATCAAATCATGATACTTGAGTTTTTAAATTATTTAAAAATGACAAAAACTTGTGTGAGACGGTCTCACGGGTCGTATTTTATGAGACGGATCTCTTATTTGGGTCATCCATGAAAAAGTATTACTTTTTATGCTAAGAGTATTACTTTTTATTGTGAATATCGGTAGGGATATTACTTTTTATGCTAACAGTGTGTGGTTCTTTCAAAATATGAATTTGGAATTGGAATTGGATTTGGAAATTCAATATTTGAAATTCCATTTGGTGTTTGGTTTAAAATTTAAAAATGGTATTTACAAATCTATTTATTGTTTGGAGAAAAAAGGATTCGAATTTAGAATTTTAAAATTTTACTACGCTACCCTTAGAAATCATCTAAACATAAATAAAATTTGATGAGATTTGGATAAAAAAAAGTAATTGTATGTTTTTAAAATCCAAATTCCACCAAATCTTATCAACTTTTATGGTATTTGGATATGCTCATCGAAATCCCATAGAATCCCATAAAATTCTAAACAAACCTGAATTCTTTGTCAAACAATAAAAATAGGATTTTGAAATCTAAATCCCATGAAATCCTCTCAATGTGAATATCGATAAAATTGATCCGTCTGATTCATAAAATCATCTCATCTCACAAGATACTACTCATTAAAAATATTTGAGTTACTAAATTTTTAGATGCTAACTTCGAAAATACTCGTCTATCAAACTAACGGTGCTGTGAGCGATCCTTTGGGAATTTTAAGTACATCTGTGTCTTGAGTTTTGTATTTTCTGTACCCTTCGCCGTATGAAAGATTACACTCTTTTCCCCAGTGGAACTCATAGGTTCCCTGCAGTAAAGATTCCCAAAAGAGCTGAAGAAATCCCTAATTTCGAACCCCAAATCACATGAAACCCTCGATTCGTCCCTCAATTCCCTTACCTAAACTCAGAACCATTGTCCCTGAAACCATCCACCACCTCCAACAAGATGATGACGATAATCTTCTGTCGATGCTAAACGACATCATACGGAGCAAACAGAGCTGGACAATTTCTTTGAACAACCCCTTTGTCTCCACTCGCCTGAATCCGACTCACATCGAGAGACTTATCCTCCAAAATGTTCATGATTCCAGGTTAGTTCTCCGTTTCTTCAACTTTCTTGGACTTCACAGGAGCTTCCACCATTCCACGAAGTCGTTTTGCTTGCTGATTCACTCGTTGGCACATTCGAAACTTTACTGGCCGGCGTCGTCGCTTCTGCAGACCCTTTTGCAGATAAATGGGGAGCCCAGGTCCGTTTTTCGGGAATTGTTTGATTCTTACAGAGGATTCGATTTTTATTCGGTTTATGGGTTCGATTTACTGGTTCAGAGTTATCTTCAGGGTAGAAGAGTTTTGGATTCTGTGCTGATCGTAAGATTGATGAAGGAGTGCGGTTTGTTTCCGGAGGTTAGGACTTTGAGTGCAGTTTTGAATGGGTTGATTAGGATAAGACAGTGCGATATGGTGCTCGGTTTATTTGATGAGTTTTTTGCCGATTCTCGGCTTGAGCCGGATGTTTACGTGTGTACTGCTGTCGTAAGAAGCCTGTGTGAGTTGAAGGATTGTGATAAAGCAAAGGAAATGGTGAGTTGGGCAGAGAAGAAGGGATTCAGATTGAATGTGGTCGCTTATAATGTGTTGATTAATGGGCTTTGTAAAAGTGGGAGAGTGTGGGAGGCAATTGAGATTAAAAAAATGCTGGGGCTCATGGATTTGAGAGCTGATGTTATTACTTATTGCACGCTGGCTCTTGGGTTCTGCAGAGTGGAAGAATTTGTGGTTGCACGAGATTTGGTGGATGAGATGGCTGCATATGGTATTGTCCCAAGTGTGGAGGCTTTATCGAGTGTTGTCGATGGGTTGAGGAGAAAAGTGGGCATTGACGTTGCTTATGACTTGCTTCATAAGGTGTCGAAACTTGGGGTGGTGCCTAATTTATATGTTTGTAATGCCATGATTCATTCTTTATGTAAAGATGAGAGGTTCGATGCAGCGGAAATGATTTTCATAAAGATGAAGGAAATGGGGTTGGTTATGAATGATATTACTTATAACATTATCATTAATTCGTTATGCAAAAGAGGAAAATTGGAAGAAGCCGTTCTGTTTCGTGACAAAATGTTTGATGCTGGAATAACGCCAACCATTTACTCCTATAATATGTTAATTGATGGGTTGTGTAAGTTGGCGAAACTGAATCAAGCCGAGTCTCTTTTTGTTGAGATGAATGAGAAAGGATTGGTACCCGACATTGTGACATATACATCACTAATCGACGGCTTTTGTAAGCAAAAAGGAATGAATAAGGCACTCCGGATATATCATGAGATGACAAGCAAAGGGATTTCACCGAATGTTCGTACATACACAGCACTTATTTATGGTCTCTGTCATTCAAATATGATAGCTGAAGCAAGCATGATGTTTGATGTGATGGTAAAAATGAATGTTGCTCCAAATGAGGTAACATACAATGTTTTGATAGAAGGTAACTGTAAAGTGGGTAACGTTACTAGGGCCTTCGAGTTGCTTGATGACATGATAAATAAGGGCCTCAGACCGGATACATATACTTATCGGCCACTGATCTCTGGGCTTTGTTCTACTGGTAGGGTATCTGAAGCCAAAGAATTCATGGATGACCTTCAGATGAAACATCACAAGCTAAACGAGTTGTGCTATTCTGCACTTTTACATGGTTATTGTGAGGAAGGAAGATTGAAAGATGCGTTGAGTGCTTGTGGAGAGATGGGGGAAAGAGGTATCTTCATGGATCTTGTATGCTATTCTACGCTGATTGATGGGTTTCTGAGTCAGCAAGATGCAAAAGGATTAATAAATACTTTAAAGGAGATTTATGACAAGGGATTGAAGCCAGATAATGTTGTTTATACCAACATCATTGATATGTATGGAAAGGCTGGTAATCTTGAGATGGCTCTGGGCCATTGGGATGTAATGCTCACCGAAGGGCTTTCCCCAAATGTCGTTACATATACCGTGATGATAAATACTCTATGTAAGTCAGGATCTGCGGAGAAGGCAGAGATTCTTTGCAAAGAAATGCTGATAAATGGCATACTACCTAATGAGATCACATACGGATGCTTTCTTGATCATCTTACTAAAGGGGGGAACATGGAAGAAGCTAGGCAGTTGCATACTGCAATGGTTCAAGGGTGTCTTGCCAACACCATCACTTACAATATTCTAATTCAAGGTTTTTGCAAATTAGGCCGTATCGAGGAAGCTGCTCGAATCCTAGTTGAGATGACCAATAACGGTATATATCCCGATCACATAAGTTACTCGACTCTTATCTATGAACATTGTAGGATGGGTGACTTGAGAGGAGCGTTCCGATTATGGGATATCATGCTAAACCGGGGTCTGAAACCTGATTCGATTGCTTACAACTTCTTGATTTATAGATGTTGTATAGCTCGAGAAATGGACAAAGCTTCTAAACTGCATGGTAGTATGGTGAAAAGAGGTCTAAAGCTAACTCAGACAACCAGTGCTTATCTTATTTGAAGTCACCATTTTCCAAGAACCCCAAGCAAGATAAAGTTTCGAAACTAATTATTTTAGATTAATCTAACTGTTTGTAACATAGAATAGAGTAGAAAAGGAGCTGCCTACAATGTAGGACTTGCGACGGGGAGAGCCATTTCGGGACGAAATCTTGTCCAGGGCTATGCAAGATGGTAATGGAGCCTTAAAATGTCAACTTCTCATTTTGGTTTTGTATCTGCAGACTTTGTATTAATTATTCATTGACGATTCATTGGAATAAAATTACGACACACTCTAAACATGCTTCCGATGTTTTTTAGGTTAAGGAATTATCCCAATTATTTAGGACAAAGAAACGAGTCAGAAACAGGATTCACATTCTGTTTCAGTCTCATAATCCTGTTTGTCTGCAAACTTTTGTAAATTGAGAAATGGGGAACCAAGGTTTCAAGTCAACCTAATAACCACATAGGTCGGACTACCGATTTCGACCAAGATTCGAACTCATGTGGAATACGAGGACATCAACAAACACATAAAAGTTTTTAATTGTACATTAGCAATGACATGAGGAGGCTTAATTCAGTTTGGAGGATACAATCAGCAACTTACAACAAGAAAACCAAAAGCAAATTCGAGAAAGACTGCATTTTTGACAAACTGCAATGATGAAAGCCAATAAATAAGTCAGATTACATTTCTGAAAAATAGACGCCAATCCAATGATTGATATCGTCCCCAACCACCATTTCTAATATAAATCCCACAAAATAAAATCAAAATCACGGAATTGGTTCTGGAGTAACGCCAAGAATACAAAATAAAACTTCAGCAACACACCAATATCATAGCTTAGACAGTTTCCATAGTTCCCCAAACTATTAACAGCTCCCGAGTAAAGTAAAATCATACTTCACTGCAACCCTAGAGATGCCTTTAGTTTGCACGACTTTTGAAGACTTCAAGGTCCATCTCAGACGGATCGGTTGCTTGAAGCTCTATCTGAATGCCATCTAATTCCCTCTTGAACCTGTCCTTGGAGCTAGCATAGATCATTTTGTTACGGACCCTCGCAGTATCAGGGGACCTAGGCATGAATATAGGACAAGGAATGGGTACAAGTAAGATAACAAAATGAATAAAATTCTTGGGGATTGTCATTCATCATGTGAAAAGGGACGAAAAATTACCACGCAATAAAGAAAATCCTGCTCTTTGGGACATTCTCTTTGGTAAGAAATTCAAAGTCAAAGACCGCGTATCTGCACTCATCAGCAGGAAGGAAAGTAATGAAGTCATCATAACTTTGACCAGGTTCACCAAGCTTTTCCACCATAACCTGTTTTTGCTTTTCCTCGATCTTATAGACAATGAAGCGGTGTGTCCTTTTAGTTTTCAATTCCATAAATTTTAGTTTGCAATCATCATGCACTGCCATTCCGGATGCTGAATTAGCCTATGTATACAAAATAGGATTCATCTTAACATTATCCTCACATCTAGATAGCATAATAACTTTACATTTCCCATTCAAATATATGGACAAGTGGATGTAAAGGCAAAGGGGAAATGGAGAAAAACGGTAAGATGAAACAGAGAGGATGAACTCTCACAAACCAAAACAGAAAAACAAAGAATAGACACATTTTGGAAGGGAAAACCAAAACTCACTATTGCATAGTAAAACTTGGAAGGAACTAATTCTGGACAATTGTGAAATTTTGGTTCACCAAACTAGATGCAATTGTGTTGAACAATGGTTTTTCAACTAAATTTAAATTTCCTCTGTATCAACACTACTGGAAGGTTGCCACCGAGAACTCTTTATAAACAATAAACGTAAGGGGCTTATATACTATTTGGTAGGTTGGGTAGCTGACTCAGATCATTTGGTAGGTGTGGCAACTACCTGACTCAGATCTTCTGACCTAACTGTTTAAGAGGTATAAGATGTTTTACAAAGACATCGTTCATTGATTTTTACTATTTTTTAATCAGGAGATTTTTTTGTTGATAGGTGTCGATTTAACGTGTTTAACTATGTCATGTTGAGTCCATTATTGCATTGTTTATGTTGTTTCGAGTCCTGTTTTAACGTTTATTTATTGTTTATGCATATTTGTCACTACTCATGTCAATTTATTAATTGTAAAAGTGGCCAAAGTTGAGGCTCGGAGGTGGCGGAATGCAGAACTTGCCAAAACAAGTCGCGCTAGGGCAGTCAAAAATATCACCCAGCACGAATGGACGAAATCCTAATACTTGGACAGCACAAGTCGCGCTAGGCAGTCAAAAATTACCACCCCAACACGAAACTAAAGAAACATGGGGCTGGACAGAACAAGTCGCGCTAGGCCGGTCAAAATTACCGCCCCAGCACGACCCGGAGATAGAAACAAATCTGCGCGGATTTGTTAGGGCCACGAAGGAAAGAAGTTGCGGACTCTATTAACATAAAAAGAAATAAAACCTAGGATTGAGGGGGAGACGACGCAGTCATCAACCGCCAAGGAGAGAAATCTAGACACGTGAAAGAAGGGAGGAGTCATGAAGGACAAGAACCGCAAACACTCGTTTGTCTCTTTTATGCTTATTTTCTCTTTCTTTTTGTTAGGATTGAGGGGATCCTACCCATAGACATCTATGTCGTGATTGGATTTAAAGATTGGATTATATTCTTGAGCATACTTGATTATGTTATTGTGTTTTATTGCATTTTTGGATCATAATCAAATTCGAAGTGTTTTTATGTGTTACAATTAAAACCGACAAAAGATTTTATAATATGATGTGGTAACATAATCCATGGATCAACAACTTGTATAAACATATGAGGTTGGATAAATGTTGATAGTCATAGTCCAATAGATGAAAGCTAGAGGAACGGTTCGTTAATGCAATTGCAGTTGTTAAATAACACAATGACACTAATTTACTGCATTTTGTTAATTAGATTAATATAGCTCGACAAAGTATATTGATAGATTATAAAATCTCGTCAAAAGTATGACTTATGAATTAAAATCCAATCATCATAAAAGATTAAGAGATAAGTGAAATGAGATCCTGAAGATTGTTTGTTTATTATTTTAATTTAAATTATTAATATTGTATTCATTTCATCTCTTTATTTGAATTTCAATTTAGTTTTTTAATTCATTCATTTTTAGTTTTAGTTAGCAAAAGAATTGTACTTGAGATAAATTTGTCACATATCAATCTCGGTGAGTCGATACTCATACTTGGTACACTCTATTAAAACTTGACCCGTACATTTGTTGCAATATCGAGCAGCTTGGAAATATTTAATTGTTATAAATTAAAGTGCTAGAAAATCTCGATCATTTGTCAATATATTAAAAATATTTTCAGTATGATTTAGTATAGTACAAGGCCCCATTTCCTGAATGAACTCAGACAATTGAAGGTACTCTGTTATACAAGACAATTACGTGAAGTTCCTAAATTAAGGTTTCTAATGGCTTTCGGTATTGTAAGGTGTACCTCTTCCATTCACACCGTCATCTTTTCTCTGAAACTGCCACAAAGTTTGACAAGATAAATTACAAAATCTATGATATAAGCAATTTCAGGCCCAGACCGAAATCATTTCGCTACCAAAGTATTACCATTTTCTTGCAGTAATAACAACTTTCCAGCTGAAAATAGAATCCATAAACATTAAACTTAATAAGAATAATCCATTCCAAGATCGATCAACACAAACTTCAGTCATCGCAGAATCCAAGCATAAACTAATGAAACAATAGCAAATCAGGTCTGAAAATCTCGATAAATAAAAAAAATCAAACCAATTACAAAAAAATTCATAGTTGCAGGCATCTAATTAAGCAGATCATGAACATCGCAAATCAGAAGGAGACTAAAAGTAACCGACTGAGTAAACACCGTTAAATATTAATTAAAATTTAAAAAAATAAATGAAATAAAAAAGTAAAAACAAGGAGAAAGAACATGTACCATCGTTGCGAGCTTCGATCGGAGAAGATGGAGGGAATTCGGACAACAGAACCTGAAACGAAAGGATTTAGGGCTGAATAAGCCGCGTCTGTTTTGGAGGAGATTTAGTTAGGGAATATATAAAAAATGGTTTAATCGATATGAAGTAAAATCGAAAATCAAATCAAAAAATCATTATATTATATAAAATAATATTTTAAAATCTAAACAATATAGAATATCAAAATAAAATATAATATTATTAAAATAATATTTTTTAATAAAATCGAAATAATCATATATATAACCAAAAAAATTTAAATATAAAAAATAAATTTTAAATAAAAAAATCGAATTCGTTGTTAAAAAATTAAAATATGTGAACCTGTCGAACCAGTTTTAACCGATCAAACAGTTTTTCAAACAAATTATTATTTATCAATCAAATCGGAATATTATATTAACTATTATTTTTTATTATATTAAAATATTTATCTTCACGTTATTATCTTATCTTTAGATTTAATTTAAAATTTTGTATACATATATAATCGTATATATTGTTATAAGCAAAAATAAGTTAATAATTATTTCAAAATTCAAAAACTATACAAACATCTTCTATTTAAGAGAGAAACGTGACGTATAAACGGAAAAATCTTCACCCTCACCCACCCCAAACACATTTCAAAAATGTTTATTATGTAATAAACAGCAAAGTTCCATAATCTGAGAGTCCCAAAAATTTATTATGTAATATTTCTTCAAATACATGCTCAGAACAATATTTATTATATTATTATATGAGCCCAGTAATTTAAAGATAAAAGGACTTGATTTTCTTAACCATTTGTTGACATTTGTGTATACAACTAGAATTCTTCATCATTTTAGATCTCACAATAATCAGTGATTTAAGTAGTCAAATATCGTCATTATACTTTTTATTAATATTAAAAATTGACATCGAGAATTCGTTAAGGAATTTTTTGTTAGAAAACTTTCATTATGTTTATGTTTTGTTTTGGATTATGCCCAACAAATGACAATTTTTTAAAAAATTATTTTTGTTGGATTTTTATACTTGATAAGACAATAAATAGTTATTTAAAGAAATTCAAAGTCTCGTGTAATTTTAAAGACTGAATTTATGAATTGGTCACTTATGTTGTCAATTTGGCTAGGTTTGTTAATGAAATGAATATACATATTAATTTACAAATGCATTCCAAAATTTTAAGTTATATAATTTATAGCTTTAATAGATTTGAGAAATTTTAAAAAAATTTGTTACATATAATCGATAATCAGTTACACCAAAACATTTTATTTGTGTAGCAAAAAAGATAGAAGAAACTGTTAGAACTTATATTGTTCGACAGATATCACAAACAATAAAAATATCAGAATATGATGTAAAATAGTAAATTTGTGTTTTATCAGAATTAGGTGTTGTGCCAGATGTTACAACATCTCGGAAAACATGCAGCGGAATATTATATTTTGTAACACAAATTGACTTTAAATAAATAGATGGACGAGATTAAATATGTACAAGTATAATACTTGTGCGGTGCTTTATGGCAAAAATAAATCACTAGAAAACCAAACTGTTTACAAAAACATATCACCAGTGATTATAGCAAAAGTCAATTTCCTCAACAAGTTGAGAAAATAAATAGCTTTCTAAAACAAATAACCAAAATAAAATGTTAACAAGAAAGCAAAAACATGATGCCAAAAGGGAATCCACGATAACAATCTTCAGCCAACTTATTTATGGATGTTGTCTGCAGATGTTCCCAACATTCAAAGCAACACGCGATCAGCACTCTTAAACAGCAACGGCTTCGAGAATTATTTGGATCTGAAAATCTCCACTTCGTGTATGTATGTATGATCGATATATAAGCCACCGTTCACCAATGTCCTTGACCTCTTATTTACTGATGAATACTTTTATCACTACAAGGAAACCTATAGCATATGGAAAATAAGAGTTTTATTAGGAATAAAATCTTTTTAAACGCCAATATCATATCTTATCAATAAATAACATATCTTCAAATATATTTGAGTGATTATCTCATTATCTAAGAAAGACAAAATCATATTAGATATTTACTTAGTCAAAAAAACAAGGAAAACATGTTGTTAAGGAAATAATTTAAGTCAAGAAATTATCAATTAAATTCGGAAATAATATTTCCCTTCAATCTCCCCCTTTTTGCCTTTCTTGGACAAAATGAGATCAAACACATTTATCCTTGTTTAGTTCAAGTCAACTCCCCCATCAACTCCCCCTGAGTTAAAGACTTTCTCTCCCCCTGAATAAAATATTGTTAGCAAGGGTGTTGTTAGTGGAGTTGGAAACATTCGGAACAACACCTGCACAGACTTTTGTTATTTGCATCCGAACATAATAACACACTAAAGGGCCTAACCACACAAAAAAAATAACTAAATATTAAAAGAACTAGAGACAGAACCAAGAACATATTCAAAACCAAGAACACAATCAATCATCCTCCTCTTCATCATCCGTATCATCCTTTTGATCATCCTTGGTCCCTGATGAACCAGCTGGGGTTTGATCATCTCCATCTCCCCCTTTTTGTCCGGGAAAGACTGACGACCTCCAGGAGAAGCCAAAAGTTGGTAGCCACAGCCTGATAATAAGCAATATCCGCATTGGCTTGCTCCACCGTAGCCATAGCCTGATCAATAGCAGCCCTGGCTTGCTCCACCTTTGCCAAGGCGTGAGCAACGTGAGCTTTGGCTTCCGGAACCGAGATCATGATATAGCCAGTAGGCTGGGAAGGAGCAGGAGGGCTTGGTGGTGGCTCCGTAGCAGGTGGTGCACTAGAAGATGCACTCCACGGTAGATCAATTCGGCGATTGCCCTTGAAGAATGCAGGAGCAATCTTGAGTGTATCACTGGTGGTGGATAGTTGATCATCAATGTCTCTAATAAAACCTTGAGAGACAAGCATTCCATAGATCAATGATGGAAATGGTAGCTTCGAAGCTTTGAGTCCTCCTTCGGCATATTGAAGAACTGTCTGGAAAACAAGATTCCCAAAATTGAACACTCCACTGTCCCAATGGAGTGCAGTACGAACGCCTGATGTTTCGTCACAATGGTGGAATTCGTCGAGGGTGTCCAGTTTCGAATAGCCAGCTTGTGTAATACTGAGTAAAAAGATGTTAACTTGGCAGCTGATAGCTTCTGCGGATGTGCTGGGAAATGAGTAAGAAGACCCCCAGTGAGAGTGGAGGTGACTTCATGGATGTCAGGAAGGAGTCCGTCTTCGGAATCAGTTGGTGTATTGTAATGCAGATTGACAGCAGCATGATTGAAATCAAAAATTTGGTTACGAACAAATACTTTCCCATATTTATCTGACCTCGCATCACTTACCCCGGGTGATAGGTTTGCATAGAACTCCAGAACAGGTTTCTGGCAGAAAGGTGTAACCGCAGAGACAGTTGAGAGAAGCTGGGCTTGCTTGAGGAAGGCGATCAAGTTCTGTCTGTCAAAGGCATCCGTATCAATGTTCCTTTCTTCAATGAATTCACGATGGGCATAAAGGTGCCACTGAGTAACTGCATGCTCAGTGTAGAATTTGGTAGAGAATGTAGTGTCCAATTCATAATCACTGAGGTCGGTGTTGTCCTCAGTGTGGACAACATCCTCAGCAACATCCTTTTCCAGAGGCTCGTGTTCTTCAGGGATGTCATTTACCTCAGCAGGGTTATCAGGAGAACTGCTGGATTCAGTAGAACTTTCAGATTCCTGGAAATTCACAGGAACAGCAGAAGTTTCAGCTTTTTGATTTTTCAAGTTTGCCATAAACTGGGCCAACGTGATTTTCTCCTCTCTGGTGGGTGAGGGCTGTCGTGGAGGAACAGGGAGTGCTTCCTCATTGGATTCAGTGGCTTCGCTGGAGGAGGTACTACTGTCCTTCGGTGGAGTGACAGTTTTCTTGCGAACCACAAATTCGTAATTCGCATCATCCGAGTCATCTCCCGAAGTATTCTCTTGGTCAACAAGAGATGGTCGACTCGGCCCTTCTCCTTTGTGACGAAACTGCTTGGATGTAGTTGGGCACGCCTTATTGACAACAGCAAAATCCGGTGGATTATCAAGATCAATTTCATTCCCAGGCTCATCTGGGGCAATTACTTCCAAGGGCACGGCTTCTTCAACAGCAAGTACCAATGGTAGAGGCGGTTCGACTGTGGGTGTTGTAGCAGATGTTGTCTCTTTAGGGGCAACATCTTCTGTGTGTCCCATTTCACTCCGAATGTCATGGGGATCAAACCCTTTCCCTGCCATTTAAATTTGTGGTATTGTGTGAAGATTAAAGTGGGAAAGACAAAGAGTGCAGAAAAATAAACATAGAGGTAGATTGCGAGAGGAAAATACGAAAATCCGAGAGGCAATTATGAAGAAAATGACGAATTGACGGTGTAAATAATGAGGATAAGTATAAAAGAACAGTGCAGCGGTAACAACACATTTGGTAACTGATTTAGTCTAACGGTAAAAAAAAGAACGAAAAAATAGCCATTAAACATTACAGGCAATTACTGAAATGATTTTCGCACAAAATTATTTCAAAAATCCAGAGATAACTCCACATCGAATTTTTGCACCACTGGACATCAAAAATCACATAGATTAGAAATTGTTGCAAAGTCTGGAATTTCATCGCGTTTTACTTTGTTGAAATACTCATGTCCTTTTGGCACAGCAATATTCACGATGATATGTTTATGCATGACCTATTTATGCCTAATAACAGAATGTAACAAAAATAGAAACATGAAACAAATATGAGATATGTTTACAGATGAGGTGGTGTCACAAATGTTGGCAACATCTTCATCAACACGTCCAATTCCTGAAAATAATTTTTATTTTTCCTCACACTTAGGAACTTAACTATTTTCTGATCATAAAAGTGGTAGCCCCCACACTAGAAGAACAGTCTTCAATGGACTCCATTAGGTAGCTTTTTCATTTTCTTCTATTTCTGTGTTAATATTTAGAAGGGATAGCTCCCACACTTAGAGTCCAGCATTCATTGGACTACTTTAGGTAGCTTTTTTCCATCTTTTCTTCTGATCACAACCCAACAATATTAAAAATTATACCTTAGTCTCTCGGGTTACTTGTCACATTGATTAGATATAAGTGACCATTCTTGAAATCTTTAGTGACAAAGTTCACATGTATAGGTGTGAAATTTTTAGAATGTAACAAGGAATTGTGAGTGCATCAGAAAACTATGCTACACAGTTTCAAAACAACATATCACAGTATGTATGAAAATGCAGAATGTCTGATGCTTAAAAATGCACATGCATGTTAGGTGTTGTCCGAGATGTTGTAGCATCTGAGACAACATCTATGAATGATCAAGTAGAACACATGCTGAGAGATTTCCTCAAGTTGGAGAACCTCTCAAAGTCTAATGCTTTTGTGAATATGTCAGCCAATTGGTTATTTGTATCAACAAATTTCATTCGAATCAATCCTTTCTCTACTAGATCTCAAATAAAGTGATGACGAATGTCAATGTGTTTAGTTCGAGAGTGTTGTACTAGATTTTTTGAAATGTTTATTGCACTAGAATTGTCACAGTACACCACTAAGGGTTCACTCTTAAGTCCATAATCTTCTATCATTTGATTCATCCACAAAAGTTGAGTGCAACCACTTCCAGCTGCCACATATTCAGATTCAGCAGTTGAAAGTGAAACACAGTTCTGTTTTCTACTATGCCATGATATCAAGTTATTCCCAAGATAAAAACAGCCTCCAGAGGTACTTTTTCTATCATCCAAATCCCCTGCCCAGTCAACATCTAAGAACCCTACTAAATTCGAGTTGGTGTCGTGAGTATACCATAATCCTAAGTCAATTGTTCAGGCTATGTATCGTAGAATGCATTTTACGGCTTTTAAATGAGAAATCTTAGGATTAGATTGGTATCTAGCACACATGCAAACACTAGACATTAAGTCATGGCGGCTAGCAGTTAAGTACAGGAGACTTCCTATGATGCTGCGGTATAAGTGTTGTCAACATTTTCGGCAGCAACATCTTTGGATAATTTTTCATTTGAACCCATAGGTGTCTTCATGTGCTTGGTGTTTTCATTAGCAAATTTCTTTATCAAGTTTTTAGCATACTTACTTTGACACAAAAAGATGCCATCATGCATTTGTTTGATTTGCAAACCAAAATGAAACTTAGCTCACCAACCATGCTCATTTCGAATGTGGCTGACATGCACTCAACAAAATTATCAGCATGCTTTTGAGATGAGGAGCCAAAGATTATATCATCAATATAAACTTGACAAATAAGAATTTCACCTTTGGATTTCTGAATAAAAAGGCTATTGTATACATCACCTCGTTTGAAGCCAATTTCAAGAAGATATTCTGTTAATCTGTCATACCATGCACGTGGTACTTGCTTCAAACCATAGAGGGCATTTTTCAACTCGTACACATGATTCAAATTATGTGGATCTTCAAGGTACCATTCAAGAATGCACTTTTGACGTCCATTTGAAATAATTTGATTTTCATGTAGCATGCAATGGCTAGCAGAAGCCGGATTGACTCAATGCGGGCAACAAGAGCGAAGGTCTCATCAAAATCAACCCCCTCAATCTGTGTGTACCCTTGAGCAACCAACCTTGTTTTGTTTCGAATGATGTTCACTGACTCATCAGTTTTATTTTTAAAAATCCATCTAGTTCCAATTGTATTGACGTGGTCAGGAGGTGGAACTAGATCCCAAACATCATTTCGAATGAATTCATCAAGCTCATCATGCATAGCATTGATCCAAAACTCATCTTTTAAGGCTTCGTCAACATTTTTAGGTTTACATTGAGATACAAAGCATAAAAATCTAACCTGTGAGTAAGCCGAGCTCATGCATATAAGTCCAGTCATTTTTCGGTAATCGACTTTCTCTTTCTTTCGAGTTTGGACTTCACCTTGCACACTTCCAATTATTTGAGATGATGGACGATTTCTCTGAATCTTAGTCGGTATATTTTGTCCATCATCTGCTGTGTCGTCATCACTATTTGCTTCGTCCTCAACTTCAGTGACTTCAGTGTCACATGTTGTGCTAGGTGTTGCAACATCTTGGGCAACACCTGCATTTTCCAGTATGGTCGGGCTTTCCAGAAGACCATCAACTGTCATCCTCAGCAGTTTTCTTCTTGAGATCTGCACAATCATCAAAAAAAAAAACATTAATTGATTCCATAATAGTCCTTGTTCTTAGATTAAACATACAATAGGCTCGACTATTAGTGGCATATCCTAAAAACAGACACTTAGCACTCTTTGAATCGAATTTAGCAAGTTGATCCCTGTCATTTAAAGTGTAACAGATGAATCCAAAAATATGAAAATATTTGAGATTATGCTTATTTCCCATGATTATCTCATAAGATATCATGGTTGAGCCACTTCTCAAATACACTATGTTCGAGATATGACAAGCCGTATTTAGAGCCTCTGCCCAAAAACGCTTTGAGATATTCTTTGAGTTCAGCATCACCCTTGCCATTTCTTGAAGTGTTCTGTTTTTCCGTTCGGCAATTCCATTCTGTTGTTGAGTTTTTGGTGCCGAAAACTCGTGTGAGATACCTTTCCTGTCACAAAATGATGAGAATGAAGAATTCTCAAATTCCTTACCATGGTCAGTCATGATTCTTCTTACCTTCAAACCATGAAAGTTTGTGATTCTTGTGACCAATTGTTTAAACACACTGAAGGTATCTGATTTCTCCCTAATAAAACTAACCCATGAAAACCGTGAGAAATCATCCACACATACGAAAGAATATTTCTTACCTCCAAAGCTTTCGACTTCCATAGGACCCATAAGATCCATGTGAAGTAACTCCAGACAGCGTGTTGTCCCAGATGTTGCCAACACCGGGTGTGACACGCGAGTCTGTTTACCTTTTTGACACTCACCGCACACATAGGGTATTCCAGATGAAAGATTGGGCATACCTCGCACTGCCTCGTATTTACTCAGATTCTTCGAGGTTTTGAAGTTAACATGGCCGAGTTTTTGATGCCAGAAGTCAAGTTCAGTGATTTGTGCACGTTTGCATGACAGTTTTTCACCAATTTGGTAGAATTGTTCGAGGACCTTGTACCTGTCATGATGCATATGTTAGATTCATCAAAAACATCACACACATGCTTATTAAACTTAACAAGCAAATTATCATCGCATAATTGACTTATGCTTATCAAGTTTGAGTTTAGTCCTTCAACATAGAGCATATTGTGGAGCTTTGATAGTCCTTCGACGTTCAAAGTTCCCTTTTCCAACAATTTTTCCTTTAGCTCCCCCTCCATAGGTTACTTTGCCACATTTTCGTTCAACATAATCGATGAGATATTCTCTTGACCCTGTCATATGGCGTGAGCTTCCACTATCGAAGTACCAGTAACCTGCAGTGTTAGTTTTTAATGAAGTATAAACAACATTGCAGTGAATTTTTACCTTTGGTACCCACATCTGCCTTACTGTAGGTCGATTCTTGGAGGTGTTGCGGAAAGTGTTGTGCAACATCTGAGGCAACATCCGGCTTGACTTTTGGTTCATGCGGTCGTCCCTGAGTTTAAAACAATATGGCCTGATATGTCCAGGCTTAAAGCAGTAATGGCATACATACATTCGTTTTCTTTTCTTAGGAACAGGTGCAGTAGGTTGTCTTTTCGGTGAAAAGCTTTTGGTTGAAGGTGTAGGTTGTGGCGGTGTGAATGTTTCAGTTTTTCCTTTCACAAAGACAGTGGATTTCGAAGATTCACCAGTTTCATGCACACTGTCTTTGAACCCTAGACCCTTCTTGTCATCTCTTCCCATCGAAAGTATGGATTCGAGCTTTGATGTGCTCGAATTAAACTTGGACAAGGTTTCAGTTGCCTTTTGAAGTTCTTCTTTGGTCTTTCCCAGTTTTAAGTCCTTTTTGCTCAGAATTACTTCAAGTTTGACAACCACGACTCTTAGATCAGTGTTTTCCTTTACAAGAGTGGAGTTAAGCTTGTTTCTTTGGTCCAATCCTCAAACAATTATTCATAAAGCTTTTGAACACCCTCAAGAGTCATCGCTTCATCATCAGCTTCTGATTCATCATCTCCACTCGAATTTTCAGAAGTTGTGGATTTCAAACACACTGATTTTTTGTAGATGTTGCGGCCAGGTGTGGCAACACCTAAAGGATTCACCTGCAGCCTGCGATTTTCTGTCAATAATGCAGTCAAGGAGGTGTGATTGTCTTTATCATTGGATTTCTCCTCCTCATCAGATTCTTCATCGCTTAGAGATGCATTGTAGCCTTTGTTCTTTCGTAATCTGTTGGCACATTCATTTGTATAGTGTCCAAACCCCTTGAACTCTCTACACTGCACTGAATCATACTTCCTTGAGTTAAATTGTTCTCTGCCTTCATTCCTTGGTTGAGATTGTTGCTTGGCAGGAAACCTTTGTGGTCTTTCAGGTGCAGGAAGACTTGGAAATTTTGAGGGTTGTGCATCCTTCTTCTTATCCCTGATTCTTTTCAAGTAATGGCCGAATTTCTTTATGATAAAAGAGATAGAGTCCCCATAAAGGTCTGATTCATTGACTTCTTGGGATATTCGAAGGAGGTTATTGTAGGTGTCATTTGAAGCTTGGAATGCAATTGTTTTCCCTTTATCCTTCTTCTGCATGTCTATGTTCATCTCAAAAGTCCGAAGTGAAATGATAAGGTCTTCCAAAGCCATTTGCGTTGTATCCTTAGCTTCATCTATTGCGCAGATTTTTATGTCGAATCTTTCAGGCAAAGAACGGAGAACCTTACTAACTAATCGTTCATTAGAGATGGGGTCTCCAAGACTGAACGCCTCATTAGTAATTTCCCGTAGGCGACGATCATATTCCAGTATGTTCTCAGATTCTTCCATCCTCATCATCTCGAACTTGGAAGTGACCATCCTCAGTCTTGTTCATCGCACACTCTCAGAACCTTCACAGTGTCTTTGTAGAATGTCCCATGTATCCTTGACCGAGACACAATTAGTAATAAGCCCGAACATGTTCGTATCAACTGAAGAGAAAATGGACATTTAGTGCCTTTGAGTTGTAATTTGAAATTTTCACTTCATCAGTTGTCCAGTCACTTTCCGGTTTGATTAGACTGTCACCATCTTCGTCTATTCTCCTTGGTGGAGACCAACCGCTTAGAACTCTTTGTCATGCTCTCTCATCTATGGATTTTATATGAAAACGGATTTTGACCTTCCATAGACCGTAGTTGGTTCCATCTAAGACTGGTGGCCGAAGTGCGGTGTTTGCGAGTGATAGATCCATTTGAATAGTTTTTCCTGTCAAACAAAAACAAAAGCCAGAATCAGCACTTAGTATATCAAGAGTAGGCTCTGATACCACTTGTTAGAACTTATATTGTTCGACAGACACCACAAACAATAAAAATATCAGAATAGGATGTAAAATAATAAATTTGTGTTTTATCAAAATTAGGTGTTGTGCCATATGTTACAACATCTCGAAAAACATACAGCGGAATATTATATTTTGTAACACAAATTTACTTTAAATAAATAGATGGACGAGATTAAATATGCACAAGTATAAATACTTGTGTGGTGCTTTATGGCAAAAATAAATCACTAGAAAACCAAACTGTTTACAAAAACATATCACCAGTGATTATAGCAAAAGTCAATTTACTCAACAAGTTGAGAAAATAAATAGCTTTCTAAAACAAATAACCAGAATAAAATGTTAACAAGAAAGCAAAAACGTGGTGCCAAAAGGGAATCCACGATAGCGATCTTCAGCCAACTTATTTATGGATGTTGTCCTGCAGATGTTCCCAACATTCAAGGCAACACGCGATCAGCACTCTTAAACAGCAATGGCTTCGAGAATTATTTGGATCTGAAAATCTCCACTTCGTGTATGTATGTATGATCGATATATAAGCCACCGTTCACCAATGTCCTTGACCTCTTACTTACTGATGAATACTTTTATCTCCACAAGGAAACCTATAGCACACGTGAAGTAAGAGTTTTGTTAGGAATAAACTCTTTTTAAACACCAATATCATATCTTATCAATAAATAACATATCTTCAAATATATTTGAGTTATTATCTCATTATCTAAGAAAGGCAAAATCATATTAGATATTTACTTAGTCAAAGCAACAAGGAAAACATATTGTTAAGGAAATAATTTAAGTCAAGAAATATATCAATTAAATTCGAAAATAATATTTCCCTTCAGAAACGAAGAGAAATACGATTAACTCAAAGCCATATTGGAATCATAGATATATATTTTAGCGACGATAATTAAAAAACTTGAGGATAGTATCAAATGATACTTTTATGGTTGCGTAACGAGAAAACTAAAACAACAATAATGTTAAAGAATTTTATTTGGGAATTTTTAAATGAAAATAATCAAATAGAGATGATGCCTATATTAATGAAAAAACTTAGAGATGACGCCTATAAAATAGAACTCTTCCTCGCGGGCCTGCCATTGATTGATGCTTCTCCTCCACGAGCATCCGCCAATGCCCAATATTATCCATCAAGTGTTAGATTATGTTAATAACAAAATTTTGTTTTGAAAAATAATTATATGAAAATTTGAAGGATTGAATTTTTTATACTATTTTTATAATATAGGGTATAATTTTTAATTTTTAATTTATATTAATGTCACGCTATATTAATAAAAAAAATGAATTACCCATTGTTCAAATAGTAAATAAATACCTAGAGTCAAATCTCTATGTTGAATTCTTTAATTAGAATTTATAATTAAAACCTACACGGATTTTTGCCCACTCTATCTATTTAAATACCCACCAAAAGAAAATTAATTTACTTGATAATGTGTAAAACTTAATAATTAAATATTCCTATTTTTATTTACCCGAAAATATATAATTGTAGATCAAATATATATTCACTATTCACCACAATATATAACGACTCAGAGGATGTTTATTTAAAATAACTTGTAAGTTCTTACATCTTATAAATTGTTTATGATCTTATAAGCTGTGAGGTCTTATTTTATAAATAAATTGTAAAAGTATTTAGATAAACTTATTTTTAAACAATTTAAGATGTTAATGTGTTCGATATTATAAGATCATTTTATTGTCGAAATTTCATATTTTTATGATTTTAATATTTTAGAAAACAAATCTATTTTATATATTTTATTGTCAAAATCACCAAATAATATTCATGCACCATATATATATATATATATATATATATATATATAGACACACACACACATATATATTATTCTTTTCGATAATTTCGAATTCGAACCAAATATTATTCGAACCGGCTCGAAAAGTTCGTGAACGTGTTCGGTTCGCTATAAATACTAATCAATTTCTACACATTCATCCCAACTAGGGGTGTAAACGAACCGAACACGTTCACGAACTTTTCGAGCCGGTTCGAATAATATTTGGTTCAAATTCGAAATTATCGAATTCGAGCCGAACTCAAACATGTTCGAATATTTTTCGAATCGAATTCGAGTTAAAATTATATTGTTCGATTGTTCGCGAACTTTAGCATTATATTTAAAAAATAAATAAAATATTATTAAGTATATATATAATATTATTAAGTGTATATATATATAATATTATATATAATATTATTCGAGTCTGAATTCAAGCCTCAGTTCGAATCGAGTTCGAATCGAAAATAATAAAAGTTCGAGTTTCGAATCGAGCTTCGAATATGTTTATTCGAATTCGAGCTCGAGCTCGAATACTGAAAATTTCATAAAATTCGATTCGATTCGATTCGTTTACAGCCACATTTCTCTTTAGCAATCACACTCAATATCTCTTCTATACCTTCTTATATTCTCAATTTCATTTTCAACATTTATTTATTGAATCCTAATTTTATCCAAATGGGTGACAATAGTCACAAATCACAAAATCAACCTCGATTTATTTCTTCTACACAATATCCACCACACTTTCCAAATTGGCCGTTTGTTTCGAATTTCCAAGGTTATGAAAATCCTTCGAATCATCCAAATTTCGCCTCCCGAGCTCCATATCCACCGCCTACACCTAAATATTGACAAAATATGGGCAACCCAGATTTCATGTCGCCTTATTCTTATGGATCATATAATCCACAATCAACCGTTGTGCCAATCGAAAACGAACCGCCAACTCCTACGTTTGTCCCAGAGACTCAATTGTCCGAACTTGAAAAACGAGTTGATCTCGAAAATGTGCAACATGTTGATATAGATGTTGAGGGTACGATTGTACAAATAAGCGAATAATATGGAAAAAGGAGGAAGACGAGCTCCAAGCGAAATTGCATGTCACAATGAGTGATGACCCGATCATCGACAATGATCAGAAGATGAATGATTTCTGGAGCCGTGTTGCAAGCTACTACAATGACAATCATCCCGTTGGTTCATGTCGAAGAGCTTTAAACGTGATTCGATCTCACTGGCACAATACAGTCCAAAAAAAGGTAAATCACTTCAACGCAAATCTATACTACTTTATTAAGTTTGAGGCACTTAGAGTAACTAACTTTGACGTCATGGTCTGTTTTATTAATTATATATATTAATAAAATGTTAAAATTTTATTGTAAGTTATATATAGTTCAGTGGATAGAATCATTGTTATTTGAGTTTAGGTTATATGTTCAATTCTTACCGATTTCATTTTTTTATTCTTTTATTTTTCAATTTATTTTTTAATTTATATATCAAAATTACAGTGTAGTCCCTCACTATTTCTTATAATTATATTTTGATTCGCATTTAAATATAAATCAAATGAATTATAAAAAATATTATACAAGCACGCAACGCGTGTGTCGTTGCACTAGTTATAATAGTGTTTACAATACTTATCGAAGCGGCCATAGTGATGAGTACATATTGAGGCTTGCATATGAAAAGTATCATGATAAAAATAATGGTGTTACATTTAATCTGGAGCATGTGTGGAGAATCATGAAAACACGTCCCATGTTTGCTCCACAGTCCGATGATCACTTGGTTGGTACAAAGAAAGCGAGAGTCTCAGAGTCGGGGGCTAGCAACACCTCATCGAACAAAGATGTGAGTGTTGATTTAGATATAAACGAAGAAGAAATTCGTCCAATTGGTCAAAAGGCCGCAAAAAGAAAAGGGAAAAACAAAGCAAAATCATCGATGGAGGAAATGAAAACAAGACACGACAGTATGTTTGAAAGTTTTGCTCAGTATACAGACATAAAAAAAACGAATCTGAATGGAAACAAAAAGAATTATCATTAGAGGAGATAGAAGCAAAAGCGGCTTTGAACAAATCTGAAGCTAAAAAGAGCAAATATTTGCTTAATGAATACGAAATCCTTTCGAAATACACTTCACAAATGACGCCGGAAAAGCTTATCATTCATGAACATCTGTGTGACCAAATTAGAGATAAATGGAATATGTAATTTTCAATTGATGTAATTCTCTTTTCAATAAATAAATTATCCTACAATGTGCCTGTATTTAATATATTTTGGTGTTTTTTTAAGAGATTGGTGTTGAATTTGCGTTTTTGTAAACATTGAATCTGACGGGCTAGTTACATTAGTGTTTATAAATTTTTTTAATAAATTTTCTCAAACCTACAACACATACTTTCACTAGTGTTTATAAAATTTTTAAATAATTTGATTTAAATAAAATTTTATTCTCCAATATCTAATTTAATTAAACCAAACGGCTAGTTATTATAAAATAAAAATATAAAGGCTAGTTATTATAAAATATTACAAAATAAAAACTATAACGCCTAGTTAAATAAAATAATAAAAAAATCACTATAAATACGGATCAATTTCTACAAATTTATTCATTAATCCAACACATTTATGCTCATCAATCACACTCAATATATATTCTCTACCATTCTCATATTTTCAGTTGCAGCTTCAATATTTATTTCTTGAATCCTAATTTATATACAAATGTCTCATTATTCGAGCAACTCGAGCTTTAGTTCTAGCCTAACAAGCGAAGACAAAGTACAGTTGAAGCTAATGACGAAATTTATGATCCAGGAGAAGAAATGATGTTATGCATGCTTGAACTAAGTAGAAAAATACATGAAGCTTCTCAAAGTAATAACGAGATGCGACGAAGAAGAAGGTTCATCCAAAGAAATCGTGAAGCCGGTCACTTGCGGCTCATCAATGATTATTTTTCCACGAACACAGTGTATCAAGATCATATATTTCGAAGAAGATTTCGGATGCGAAGAGAGTTATTCCTTCACATTGTGAATGCACATGAGGCTCATTCAATGTATTTTCAATTGAGGAACGATGCTGCTAGAAGGAAATGATTATCACCACTACAAAAGTGCACAAATGCTATATGTCAATTGTCTTATGGAGTCCCTACTGACCATCTTGATGAGTACCTACGTATGGATGAATCAACTACCATCAAGTGTCTTTTCAAATTCTGCCAAAATGTTGTTCAATTATTTGGTGATAGATACTTGAGAAGGCCGAATGCTGATGATATTCAACGTTTTCTTCAAATGCATGAAGAGAGACACAAATTCCCTGGAATGTTGGGTAGCCTTGATTGTATGCACTGGTAGTGAAAAAATTGTCCAGTTGCTTGAAAAGTGCATTTTAAAAGAGGCCATGGGTCATCGACAATCGTACTTGAAGCGGTCTCATCTCAAGACTTGTAGCTATGGCACGCATTCTTCGGGGGTCACTGGTTCACGTAATGATTTTAATGTGTTTTATGAATCTCCCATATTCAACAATATCTTGCAAGGAAATGCCCCGGAGATCAATTTCACAGTTAATGACACTCATTATACAAAGGGTTATTATCTAAGAGATGAAATATATCCGGAATGAGCTACTTTCGTGAAGGCTTTTCCTTGTCCGGAGGATCCTAAAAGGAGGTTGTTTAAGGAAAGACAAAAGTTTGCAAGAAAAGATGTTGAACGGGCATTTGGAGTGCTCCAATCTAGATGAGCGATTGTTAGAGGTCCAGCTCGTTATTGGTACATAAAAAAATTAAAATATATTATGTTAACATGCATTATTTTGCACAACATGGTTGTTGAAGATGAGGGGTGTAACGTGACAAATTGGTCTAACGAAGAAGGTGATGAACCCGCGCAAGCTATCCAAGGCTCAAACCAAAACGTTCCAGAATGGTTATCGAAAAGTACAAGACAAATATAGAGGAACAGTTCAAAATTCAACGGATACAATAATTAAGTCTCACTGTACAATCAAGCTTCGCGTCTATAAATAGAAGATGAAGATCAGTGAAGACAACAACAAGAAGTCTGTGAAGATCAAAAGAGAAAAAGAGCATGTCAACTGCTTAGTATAGAGCAAAATTCTCAGTGTGTGATAACACCTTCATATTGTATTCATAGTTCAGTTCTCACACACGCACAGACACAATCACTCACATATACAGAGAGCTGAGCTTATTGACTAGCTGAGTGAGTCTTGCACAAAGACGTAAAACTTGTGTATATAGTCTTTGACACATAGATGTTAAAAAATTGTTGGCTGGAAGGTGCTGCCTTCAGTTTAGACTAGGAGTTCAATTACGTAGTAGGGTAAGTCCTAAGCTGAGTGAGTTTGTTCAAATCTTTGTATAAATCAAAATCTTCTAGTGAAACCTACCCGAGATGGTAGAATGGGTGACGTAGGAGCAGTTGAAGTCTCCGTACATCCATAAACATATCTTGTGTATTTAACTGCTTAACTTTTGTTTTAAAACTGATTTGATCAGTTCAAGCTATTATCAGTTCAGTTCTCACCATAACTGAACTGATATATGCAAGAACTGATCCCCCTTATTTCAGTTATTTAGTTTACACAAGTTAAAAGTTTTAAACTGATTAGCTTACTTAACAAAGTATTATTTCAAATATTTTCCACTTGGTTTAAAACCAAACTCGATCTAATTCATCGGTGTTTACATTCTTAGAACACGAGCTATTACAGCTAATTGAGAATATTGTGTTTGAAGCACCTTCAAAGATGTCCGAACCGATCCATTAGTCAACAACTGGATGATACATATTTAAGCAAAGCCCTCGAGAAGTGCCAGAAAATCTGGAGAGTTACTTATTAAAGTTGAGCTAAAGACCAAGAAAAAACCCATGTGTACGTGCATTTGTCCATGGGTGGAAAGATTTTGAAGCCAAAAAGTTATTTCTAACATACTTACAACCCACACTAGTGTGAGTATGAGCACGAGTTGAT
The DNA here is from genome assembly GCF_025594145.1 of Primulina tabacum. Lineage (NCBI taxonomy): Eukaryota > Viridiplantae > Streptophyta > Magnoliopsida > Lamiales > Gesneriaceae > Primulina > Primulina tabacum. Next base: position 29,881,396 of record NC_134558.1, on the reverse strand, counting down.
AATATAACATACATGAGCATACATCTGGGCACAGGTTAAAGAAAAGCTTAAGAGAAGGTTTCTGCCCAACATAAGCAACAATACGTTGTGGTTTGCGAATTCTGAAAAATTTGCAAAATCGCGAAAAAAAAGGGAAAAATTATAATTTCAGATCCTCACCTATTGGAACTCGATTTTGTCTATATTTTTGGATATTTTTTCATGGGAATATAAATTTTGAAAAACCCAAAATTCATGGAGTATGTCTCTTGTGAGACGGTCTCACGAATCTTTATCTGTGAGACGGGTCAACTCTACCGATATTCACAATAAAAAGTAATACTCTTAGCATAAAAAGTAATAATTTTTCATGGATGACCTAAATAAGAGATCCGTCTCACAAATACGACCCGTGAGACCGTCTTACACAAGTTTTTGACAAATTCATGAGTAGACTTTTGACAACTAAATTTTGAATATCTAAAGAGATAGATGAATCCAAATTCATCGAGAATCACATCTTTTACATTGAGATTTTCTTATTTTTCTTTTGATTTTACTTTTATTAGTGTTTGTTTAGTTTTTTATGGAATAATTTATATTTGACTAAAGCTGTGATCGGGTCGAGACATACTATGTTTTGATATTCTATTTATTTTCAATAAATGATTGTTTCTTGCTTTTAATTATTGATTCATATTGGTTTAATATATCTTGTGAATAACATGATCAACTATTTACATATATATATATATTTTTTACTCACGAATCTTTATCTGTGAGGTAACTATTTACATATTTATTGATTATTGATTAATCTTAAATCAAAATAAGATTTATTAAATATAGTTTAAAAAATGTCAATCAACACATGGTTAAATTGATTAAAAGTAGTATTCAATTTCAAATTGTGGCTTTCGGTGAAAAATGAAATCTTTTAAATCTTATTGATTTTTTATTTAATTAAAAATAAGTTAATAGATAATTTAGGGAATTTCAACACAATTATGTGATACTTTGATTAGATGATTGAGTTAGACACGTGTCACATAAATTTAACGTGTATAAAGATACGTGGCTATTAACTAACATTTATAAACTGTTATTTTGTACATTGAAACTGATGCGTATGATGATATTTTGGACGATCTTTTGTTATATTGAATTTTCGAAACTATGGTTAATTCTTAACACGTGCTTGGTTAATTCGGGAACGACCATATAACATAATCCAAGATTAAACAAATCAATTTGTTTCGAAGAAAATCCAATTGATCGAATTTTCTATTAAAATTGGACAAACTAGTATCAAATTAAAAATTAGTTATTTCAATTAATAATCGAATAAGTCGGAAATTTAAAAAAATTTACTTGCAACCAAGACAAACTCCATAAATGAAAGTCGAATATTCACTTTTTAATCCAATACTAATGATACAACATTCAAATAAACTCAACCTTAACTCCAACGTCCTAAATCTTTAATCAAACCAGATAAATAAAAAAATATAATCGTCAAACTAGTTTAACCAACTTTATGAATTAATCCGTTATTTCGGTTTAATCGAAATTTTGATAACTATTTACCATGCTACATAATAAAAGTAGCCCTTAAAAAAGAGAAACCATTGTGGCTGCCGCCTTTGGGCACACAAACTTAAAATTCAAAATTTCACATACATGGCCCTTCCCACAGAAAATTAAAAAAAATTCAAAATATCGAACTCTCTTTCCATTGGTTCATTTAAAATCACGCGGATCCACACCCCAATAACCCAAAGCCATCGATTTCTCTCTGAATCCAACGGTTCACGCTACATAAACAGAAAACCACAACCCCCACCAGTGCTATAAAAGCGATCTCTCACCACTTCGTTGAATCATCACTGAATCGATTTACATCATTCCGCTCATTTCGCAGACGTACAATTTCCGTTTTCCGGGTTGAGATTCTTGTTCATGGAGGCCACAGCAAAAGTAAAGAAGGGTGCTGGTGGGAGGAAGGGCGGAGGCCCAAAGAAGAAATCGGTGACCAGGTCTGTGAGGGCCGGCCTGCAGTTTCCCGTGGGGAGAATAGGGCGTTACTTGAAGAAAGGACGGTATGCGCAGAGGGTTGGAACTGGAGCTCCGGTCTACTTGGCAGCCGTTCTCGAGTACTTAGCAGCTGAGGTATTTATTTTTGTGTTGTGGATTCTCGCTTCCATTTTGGATCTGTTTTCCACTAGTTTTTGTTACTGGGTCTGGATTTTGGTTATCGGAATCGCAATGGAGTTCGTGGTTTTGATTCTTTATCAATACCATGTCTTGCTTGTGGTGCATTTTATTTAATTGTCCGATGTTCACTTTTTGCAAATGGGACATTTATTTCAACATCAGAATTTCGTACATGGAGGGGCTTGATTTTCCCTATGTTTTGTGAATTAGAATATATTTATTATCCGTCTAATTTTGTCACATTTCTTGACTTGTTTGTGCCGATATTCTTGTTGGCGTCTGCTTTAAGCGTTTTGTCTCTGGCTTTTTCTCTGGGTATTGGGTTCTGGAATCTGAATCCTTCCCTTGGGTTCTTGGTTATAGGTGTTGGAATTAGCTGGGAATGCGGCTCGCGACAATAAGAAGAACAGGATCATCCCTAGGCACGTCCTTTTGGCCGTGAGGAACGACGAAGAGCTTGGAAAGTTGCTTCAGGGAGTCACAATTGCCCATGGTGGGGTGCTCCCAAACATCAACCCAGTGCTATTGCCTAAGAAGAGTGGCGGAGAGACTGCTGCCAAGGCGCCTAAATCTCCTTCCAAGGCTACGAAGTCTCCCAAGAAGGCTGCTGCTTAGATTTTCGTTGTTAGAAATGTATGGTTCCTTTCTGGGCTTAGAATGAGATGAATCAAGGTTGTAATATTTATAATTTGTTGTTTTAGATGCTCTCTCGTGGAAATCTGTGAATGAATGGAACAACTTGTTTCAGAATTGAAGCCTGCAAATTGTGTCCATTTTTTAGTTTTTTTTTTTTTTTTTTTGAGCTTTTAATGGTGAGTGGATTTTCCTGGACTCTTTTGTGGCAGTTGTTTCTGATTTGCTTCTAAATATAAATGAAGTGATTATTTGTGTCAAGTGGAGCTGTTCAAATATACTTGCCCATAGAATATTTTATATTCGAGTTGGTGTAGTATATGGCCTTGATGAGTGGACAGTTTTTTCAATTGGGGCTGAGTGGATTTGGCATCCCATTTCTTTAGGATGAAGATCGTTCCGGACTGTTGGCAATGGGACCGCATGCTTTGTTAGCCATGCTATTACTCATCTACAGGTAATGTTTCATGTTGGGTAGTTGCTGTGTTGTATGGTGCTGCGGATTAGACTCATGGTACATTGTGTTGTATGGTGCTGCGGATTAGACTCATGGTACATTTTTGTAACCTTTTGAATATTCATTGTGGTCTAAGGTGCTTGGATTTGGATTACACTCTTGGTAACCTCGTTTTTTATGCATCAACATTAATTTATTTACAAAATGAGCAAATAAGATGAGTGCATTTGGGTACTTCAACCTGTAGTAGCTTTATATTTCCTCTATGGGTATGATTCAACATGTTCGAAATATTTGAGCCTGATAGGACCAATTGACTCTGTGATTGACACATTTCAGCACCCTGTGTGTGCTGGCAGATGCGTTGGTTGAGCAGAAATCATTATCACTCTTTTGCTTCTCTTCATGGATGGCGGCAGCACTCTTGTATAAAACTCTTCGTTGGAGGTCTGTTCCCACCTTTCTCATTCTTGTTTGCTTTTTGTACACATGCGACATTAGGGAATTGCACAGAGATAACAGTATCTGGTTAACGTGTTATGCCTGCTATGATCTGTATTCCGTTTGATAAAATGCTGGAATGAGAAAAAAAACTCATTTTCAAAAGTTAACATTCAGCCCATGAATCAAATATTTATGTTGTCGAAAAAACCTCTTGTCGAATTTAGTGTCAGAAGAAAATCATATGACCAATGTGTTTTAGAAACCAAAAATTTCACCTCTTATATTAAATCTTGGGTCTATTTCTGAATGGACACCTCTAGTTGACTGGAATCAATGTTTTGTTCATATGGAACTTAGTGATGCCTTCAGTTTCTTCTTTTCTTTTCCTTTCTTCTGATCACAGTATGTATATCTTACAGCTTAAAGACATGCAATAATAAATACAAACAAAATTCCCACACTTATTTACATGTAATTTATTATATTTAGGATGTTGAAGATGTATTAATTACATAATGAATGACCATTGAGTGGAACCTATTATGGAAAAAGGGACCATGTAGAATCTAAGCTCCTTTGATGCTAGTGGACACATTGTATGAATGCTTTTTCATGGGTAATTTGTGTTTAGATACGATTTCTCACCCAAATTCTCAGTGGAGAGTCATCAGTTAATACAATTATGGTCAGTTTAGTTTTACTTGTTTATTTTGTCCCACTTATTCGAAGTACTTCACTATTTTCTTAAGCAACTCACTTGGCACAAAGAGAATTTGTTCCCTTAAAATTATTTGTAATTCCATTTATGTATGACATTTAACCAAATTTTTGAAAGACTAGAAGTGAGAGATCTCATTCTAACCATGATTTTTGTTTTTGATCGATTTTAAGTAAGATAAGGGTCTTGTGATTGGTGATTGTCATGACAAAGTACAAACGGCTCTTTCCTCTTGTGATTGGTGATTGTCATTCCATTTATGTTTTTGATTGTTATTTGTGTCACCTTTTTATCCACCCGTGATCTTGTTCACAGAATGATCGGCGTTGAGTTTAGTTCTTTAAATCCACTTAAGACCTATAATGATTCTTAGGCGGTTTAACCGACTCCCTAGTGATTCTTTTTTATCATACTGATTTCCTTTTCAATGGGCTTTCTCCAACTTCCATGACTTAATGCTCTGCTCAGTTAATGGTTCAAGTGTTACTAGATTGTATCTGTAGTAGATATCTTGTGAAGTTCTGGGTGCTTTTACAGCCTACTCCACGTCACTGCCTTGATCTTTTTCCTCCATAGCCTTAATTTGATTGTCTTCTGCTTCAAGTTCCTTTCTTTTCTGTCCATATAGCATCTTCATTAAATTTGACATTTCTGCTCACCTTTATCTTTCGTATTTCAGGTTGAGAATCCTGTACCCTTTTGTGACTTCATTGTATCCAAGGAAGTTCTCAACTTTCAACTTCTTGTATAATTTGTCTCTCATACTTCTGGATTATGAGTGTAGCACACAGATGCATAAATCCTCCAGTGCTCCATTGATGGCTTGCCACCACACCCCATTTCTAATATAACTTTATGTGTTAGAGCTTTAGTTGACATCAGATTAATGAATAGACAGATTACTGCTTTAGCAAACAAATGTTTCAGTCATGCTCAAGCATCTTGCCATCTTCATTACTGTCGTATTTTTTTCTTACTCAATTCCATTTTGTTGCGGAGCGTACGGAACAGTGAGTTGAGGCTACGGTCCTCCTTTGCCAAAAAGTGTCATGAATTTGCTCGAGACGTGCATTGTTTTATGGTCTGATCAAACAAGCGATGCATTCGTATTTTTTTCGGCAGCATGATTTGTGACAATAAATTGTAGAGCCTCTGAACAGGTTGTACACCTGTTTTTGCAGAGCTTTTGGAAGCTTTCATGGAATATCTAGCCTTAACCAACAAAACTTCTCAGCATGAGTATACTTTCTGCAGTTGGAACGACAGATATTTGCCATGGTTGGAAATCATTCTTCACATCTGCGTAAGAGAGTTGAAAGCTCCTTTGAGTCTTCCACTTGAGAGATTTTTGCATCTAGTTTAGCTGGAACACTCTCAAGGACTTTACTCATCCTTCTTCTATTTGCCAGTTCTACTCCATGAAGTCTGAGTTGCTCACAATCCTCATTAAACCAGTCACTGTCATCCTTCAAATGTCACAGTCTGAAACATTTTAATAAAATCAAACTCTCTTTACAAATTCAATACTTCAATTTATTTGGTTTCATCACAGACCTGGAATTTTTCTTCAACTGATCCTAAGCTTGTTTTGTAGTTTCACAAAATGGGCTCTAAGACTGATGGATTGAAAAAAAAAGACTGATGGATCGAATGCAGTCAATGTCTTGTACTTTATAGTATTCTCCTCCCTGTGTTGATGGAGTTGTTCATTGTAGGATTGCCTCTTAATGGTATTTACTACCCAGACTGGGTAGTAGTTTCTCTGTTGAAGCTTGAAGGTGAAGGGGTAGAAAACCTCTGAGCACCATTAAATTTCTTTCGAGTGTTTTCTTTAATGTTCAAGCTTTTTGGTTCTCTCTTACCCTCGTAGTCATTAAAGATTTAAATTGCTCTAAACACCTTATTGAAATAATTTAAAGAATCTACAGATCGATTATGTTTTATCATTATATTTTTTTGAGCGAAGCAGATGGATAAATTTTGAGAAACCTTAAAACACATAAGTTGGGTCTATTGAATATTTTTTGGTCTATTAGAGATAGATATCTGGAATACAGATAATGAGCTTGTTTATGTTTTCTCCATGATCAATGTATTTTTGGATAGGGTTTCGAGGCTTGTTTTGAGGGAACCTCGTGATCTCACATTCAATATTTGATTTTAGAATTATGAATATTCTTATTCCTTGCAATAATACTAGAAATTTGCAGTGATTCCTTTATCCATGGCTTGAATGCATGCAATATTAAAAAAAAAAAATAAAAATCCTTCTGATTAATTTCTTTTTTCTGAATCTTCCAGCACTTAATCCTTGATTTCAGCCTGCCTCCCCTTGGAAATCGTGATTGTCCTCAAGCACGAAAAAGAGATATTCCACAATCTTCCAACATGCTATTCTTAAAAATTCTCCACCACTTCAAGAACAATTGTTATAGGAGTATCTCAAGGATTAAAAGCAAATGACGGTAATTCTTCCTACTATAACTTTGGACGATCTTGTTCCCATTTGAGGAGCCAAGGTTCGTCAAAGCAAATGACGGTAATTCTTCCTACTATAACTTTGGACGATCTTGTTCCCATTTGAGGAGCCAAGGTTCGTCATCAGACTCAAAGTGGAAAGAGGTCAATCCTTCCTTGTCTTTCTCCGCTCTGTGTTGGTGTCGAAAAAACTTTTAACATTAACTAAGATATCTCATCAGGTCTGATTGGCTATTGACCGGGGAAAATCTAGCTTCAAATTTTGAGGTATTTTTGATAAGTCACCTTGTCTCAATGTCTTTCAGAATGCTGGTCGGTGGGGGCCCCATTGATTGCTGCTGTCTTTGCCTCGGTCTTCTTCCAATCGCATGGTTGATAGAGATTTGGATATCTCTTCCACCACTTCATGAAATTATACATTTTTTTTTGGTTGCTCTCATGATTATGTCTGCTGAGGAAAAAACTATTTTACTTGATAGGACTTTCTTATGATACCAATGAAACCATTTTGAATGATGCGTTTGAGAAATGTGAAGTAATTGAATGTAGGCTGATGGACCTAACATTAACACCACAACATGTGAAATCATCAATGAAGGAAAATGACGTCCTTTTTAGCAGCTAAGGTAATATGCAACCGAGCAAGTGGGAAATCAAAAGGATATGGATTTGTAAATCACTGTGGAGAAGGCAGCCTATAAAGCCTTAAATGAAATGAATGGTGAGGTATACTCCAGTTTTTACAGTTTCTGCTTACTCGCCTCACTACATCTTCTTTGAAGTCATTAAAATTTCTTTCCATGTTTGTTTTTTTTGTTGCTGGATGGCAGAAATATCCGTGTCCATCAAGCCGATGGAGGATGAAGGGAACAAAAGTCAGGTTATATATTCTCAATGTTTCTAATATTTAACTTAGTTATTCCTGATCTTTAAATAGTAGAAATATAATCACAAGTTAATGCAATGCAACAAAATATTTATGTGGCTTCATCTTAAGACCTACATCTATGATACAATGCCAGACCTAAAACTAGGTCAACTTGATGCTTTTCTGTACAAGTTTTATTCGATCCAATTAGTTAATGTGCGTTTGAGATGAACTTGCTGAATTGATTTCAACTGTTAGTCTGTTTTGCAGAAGTTAACCTTGGCTGATACTTTCTTTAGAATCATTTCCTGGTCAAGTATTTTTACCGCTAAAAATAAATATATGAGAGAAAAAACTTCTATATTAATTTTATGTATACAGTACATGTTTATATAGGCCACAAGTGATGCAACAATTCCCAAAAAATCAGAGAAATATAATATCCTACCCCCTCATGCTTGACAATATATGTTGATGAAGCCAAGCTTGTTAACAAGAAATTCATGACTTTTTTCTGTTGGTCCTTTTGTGAGTAGATCAACAAGTTGATTGGATGTATGTATTCAATGCTAATAATCTCTTCATCTAGCTTGTCTTTGATGAAAGTCGATCTACTTACACATGTTTGGTTCTATCGTGATGGACATGGTTGTGAGCTATACTGATAGTTGATTTGTTGTCACAATTGAGCCGCATGTGATCTTTGCGTTTTATTTTCAGTTCTTTCAATACTCTCTTAATCCAGATAAACTCACAAATTCCAATGTGATATGGCTCTACATTCGGCTTCTGCATAGCTCCTTGCAACAACTAATTGTTTCTTGCTCCGTCATGTCACTAGATTTCCCCATACCTCTGTGCAATATCTTGATATTGACTTCCTATCAGTAATTGAACCAACCCAATCTGCATATGTAAGTGTACTCACTCTTCGTTTATCATTCTTTGTGAAGAGTAAGCCTTTCCTCGGAGTTTGTTTCAAGTATTTGAGAATTCTATAGACTACATCCAGATGACCTTGACAGTTTACACAGTGATTACATATACTGACTTACTAGGCTGACTACAAATCCAATGTCGGGTCGAGTGTGTGAAAGATAGATAAGTTTCCCGACAAGACGCTGATATCATCCTACGTCCACTAATTTCCCTTCGAACATTTTTTGTTTATTCCCCAACTCGATTGTTGTTCTACTCGGCTTACATCCAAACATGTCTGTGTTTTCCAACAAGTTCAAAATATATTTTCTTTGAGAAACAAAAATGCCTTTTTGTTCCTAGAAATTTCCATACCCAAGACATATCTCAAAGTTCCAATGTCTTTAACCTCGAATTCCTTTGCCATCATACAGTTCACTTTTTCCATCTCTTGACTATCGTCTCCAGTTACAATGATGTCATCCACATATAGATGATAATGGTGATCTTCTCTTTCTCATAGTGTGTGACAAATAGTGTATGATCTGCTTGCCTGTGATTGTATCAACTATCCAAACTTCTTGATGACTCTGAAAAATCTATCAACCATGCATGTGAAAACTGTTTCAGTTCGTAATGAGACTCGTTGAGTTTGCAAACCATCTGTTTTCTCAATTTGGCCTCAAAACCAGGGGGTTGGCTCCTGTAAACTTCCTCTTCGAGATTACCATGTAGGAATGCATTTTTTTATCTCAAGTTGTTATAAAGGCCAATCAATATTAGCTGCCAATGATAGAAGAATTCTTACAGTATCAAGCTTAGCAACTAGGTCAAACGTTTTGGTGTAGTCAATACTTTGGCAATTGCGCAAGCTTTGTGCTTCACGATTGAGTCATCTGCCCCATACTTTACCCTAAATACCCATCGACATCCCACCGTGTTTTTTCCATGTAGTACTTCTACCATGTTCTAGGTATTGTTCTGCTTAAGGCACACATTTCCTCTAGCACTGCACCTTTCCACTCAGGGAACATCTAGAGCTTCTTGAACTGACCTAGGAATAGTTATACTTGACCACTTTGAAGTAAAAGCACGCAAGGAAGGAGAAAGAAAGAGAAATTTGGTCGAGTGCATGATCCTTGCACCTTACCAATAGCTATGAGAATATCAATATCACAAGCGATACTTGGCTGAAGATCTACTATCGGTTTGAGATCTTGTCTGTGATTAGGACTCACTACGTTTTTAATAACTCGAGATTTTCGTCTTGAATAGACGTATCTTGGTTGAGCTGTTAATTCTCCTGTTTCTGACATTTGAGGGGTAGACACTGAAGAGGTAGGTTCTGACACTGGAAAGGGTGTTATTTGAGGGCTGATGGAATCAGGATAGACTAGTGTCTGGGCTAATATCGATAAGAAGTGTTGTCTCCCAACAAGCTTCATTTTCTAAGCTCCCCCTCTGAAACGTAGTTGAGGGGAAATAAGGAGTATTCTCAAAGAAGGAGACATCACAACATACAAAAGTTTTTTATTTTTTGAGGACAATTACAACAATACCCATTACCCCTTATAGGTAGAAGAATATCCCAAAAACAAAATTATTTTGACAGCCCAAGGATCAAGTTTACTTCGATGCTAGTCATGAATGTTCACAAATGCGCTACATCTGAAAGTCTTAAGCAGAAGTTTAGTGGAAGCGGATATGTGAGGAAAGGGAAGTCAAGAGGGAAATGAGTGCTGAAATTTAGGAGATGACTAGGTAGGCAACTAATAAGATAGTCAACTGTAAGGACCACATCCACACAAAGGAACTTAGACACATTCATTGTGAACATTAGAGCACGGGCATCATCTAATAGATGATGGGTTTTTCTTTCCGAGTTTGAATCATCATGTGGAACTTTTGGAAAATAGTAGCGGTATCATATTTATCCTGGAGAAGGTAAACCCATGTAACTCGGTGTGTGATCGTCAATGAAAGTTAAAAATCATCTTTTGCCATTACGATTTGGAATTTGTGATGGAACCCTAATGTCACTATAAATTAGTGAAAATGGGGCAGATGGTGTGTATGATTTTGGTGAGAAGGAGACACGAGAATGTTTGGCAAGTCCATTATGAAATGTTATACGTTTATGTTTGTTTTGTTTAAGAAATGTTCTGCATAAAGGGGTCGTTCTTTTAGGGGTGTCAAAATGCAACACGACTCGTCAACCCAACACGAAAAAAATCAGGTTTGGGTTGGTAATTTTCGGGTTCGGGTTAGTGCCATGTTAGACGGGTTTCGGGTTGGGTCGCGGGTTGACCCGAAAACTTACCTATATTTTTATATATTATATGTTTGAACAAAATTTATTGTATATTTATATGATAAATTTTCATCATTTAATATTTATTTTGTATATTTTTTATTTTTTAACAATTGTTTATTTGATTTAGTAAATATACTTTAATTTTTTACATTCAAACTTTCAAATTTAAATCGGAAATTTTGTTATTATGTGTTTAAATTAAAATAGTATTATTATTTTTTATTTTTTTGAATTTTTTTCATTAATTTTTTTTAAAAATAAATAAAATTCGGGTTAGGCTGGTTAGACGGGTTCGTGTTCGTGTTAGGGGTTTTCGAGTTGCTTCGGATTCGGGTTGAAAAAAAAATTTCGCGGGTTGACTCGAAACCCGACCCGATTGACACCCCTACGTTCTGCCATGATCTAATATTTTTCTAAAAATTACATGGATATTTATTTTGTAAATCGTGTTATATGTCGTGTTCAATCGGTTCAAATTTGCTGAATGTTTTCTCAAACACTCATTCCTTATATCCTTATCTTCCCCATATAAGAACGAAGATGCACAGCAAAATCAATTTTGAGGCTTTTGATAATGCTATGTTCAAGTTGCTGTTTCATTTTGTAATTACAGTTTTATTTTCTGAGATAAACTAGTTTGGATGAATCTTATGCTGAGAGGCTTTTTTATTCAACGTTTAATTGTTAAATGTCGGTGTCATCAGCTCCGGGAACGTGGCATGAAACCGGACCTCCACAAAAGCATCATGTGGGGATAGGAAAGGGTCCCGGGCAACAATCCTTCCTCGGACATCATCAAGCTCTCGGTTGAGATATGCCAGGAAGTCGAACACCCTCTCCTTTTCGAGATGCAGTCTAAGTTTCACACTGCATTCAACAACATGGAGAATTGTCTTCAAAAAATAAATCCAGTTCTTGCCATAAATCTTGAATGTCAGAGAAGTATTGTGTGACTGAATGTGAGCCATGTTCCATTTCTTTCAGCTTCGACCAAAGTTCGAACACTTGAGAGGCATTCCCAAGTTCAGAGTACATTTTTTGGGCAACATCCCATACCTCTTTCGTTGTTTTGAACCACAAGTAGATGTGGCTGATGGCAGAATCCATCGAGCTCACCAGCCACGCAAGAACAATGGAATTTTCAGCCAGCAGGCTTCATATGAGGGATTGGTATTGGCTGGGGCAGGAGGTTCGCCGTTAATAAACCCTAATTTACCCATGACACAAATCACAATCTTGACAGATTGTGCCTACTGCAGATGTTGCCACCATTGAGATGATGGGTTGTTATTTGAAAGGATGAGATATCACTTATTGAAAGAGAAGCGAGGACAAGAGATTTTTCGGTGGTGGAGTTGCCGGACACGTTCGAAGACTTGGTCCAGTCGGTGGACATGGTTATGTGGAGGTGCGTTTCTGTCGTAAGAAAAATAAGGAGACGGGGGTGGAGACGGATCCAACATTAAGGCTCTGATACCATATGAAAATAAAGATATGAGAGAAAAAGACTTCTATATTAATTTCATGAGTACAGATTTAAGCTATCCTAACAAATTACAACAACTATTATCGAACATTTAACTGAATCATAAGATATGCTTGATAGACTTTATCTACAGTCTGCATGGTAACTTACGTCTTTTGTTTTCAATGATGAATTTTTCTTGCATTTCTATCTGTTGATCCCTCGATTTTTTCGACTTGTAATACTTCGAAAATAAATGCAGAAAAGAGTCGGGAGATCAAAGAAGCTGAAGGAGAACAGAAGATATCTAGCTGTGATCATGATTGATTCTTTTCTGGTTCTTTCATTTCGTTCTGTAGCAAATTCTGTTATGGCTTAATAGAAATGGAATGATTGGTTTTGGATAATCGTTGCCTACACATAATTCAATTAACTTGATAAACTGCCATTTCATTATGTTGCAATTTAGCAATGGTTTCGTTCCTTTCCGTTGTCTCTTTACTGCCGTTTTCTAAGTTTCAGTTGTCTGTTTTGAAGCCATCTTCATCATGGCCACGGCGGCCTATTTGGGGTGGGTATTGACTCGCCCAGATCCGTGTTTCTTTTTTTCAAGGTGAAGCAGTAATTGTGCAAAGTGCTTCTCAGAGGGCAACTCACCAGTTCTAAAGCTTTGGTTATGTGTTGGGTTGAAATTAGAGGTAATTTTCTGCTCGAGTTATGAGTAAAGGCTATATTTCTTGATAGCTATCAAAACATATTAGAAACGCATTGCTTGTAAAGGGATTGCCTTTATTCTTTTGAATCAAAGTTCTAATTAGGCTTGCATGCCCTGCCTCCTAGTGCAATGAAGCATATCCAAAACTTGAGCAGATGAGCGATTCAATGTATTAAAGGATGCCAATAAAATTTAAAGTTTCCTTTTGATTCGAAACAGTGGCTGACTGTCCTCTGGATTCGTCCTAAACGTGCACGAAAAATGCGCTCGTATTTTCCAGTAAATATTTGATATTTTCATGAAATGTTCTGATTGTAGTTAATTTGTATTCTGGTATGTATACATGTGATTTTGTTGATGTAAGTACATTGAGCAAGGAGTGAGTGTTTATCTACTATCTTCAAGTCTTATTAGCTATATTTTGTTCAGTTGGATTTTATATGAGAAATTTGAGGGAGAAAACTATAATGTTTTCAACAATATGTTAGTGATATTATATCAATTAAATGAAATATTAATGTACATTATTATTGATTGATAAAAGTTTTAAAAAAAGGACATATATGTGAATAATAATTGTGCTTTGAACTGCAGACTTGAAGGTTACTGGATAAGATGATTTGATGAAAAAAACTTTGAAACAAATAGTCGAATAGATTTTTTGAAATTATGTTTGCCAAACGTTTGAGTTATTATAACTAAAAGTGAAAGGAATAGAAGAAAGATAAATTATTAACATGTGAAAACAAAAAACTCTTATGAAAATGCGTTCACTAGTCAATTTCGGAATGAATTTTTGATTCGATGCGATCTATAAAAAATATTAATTTTTTTATATCAAAAAATTTAATTTTCATTGTCGATTAGTCTGTCTCACCTATATAATTATGTGATATCATATAATATACACCTACTCCTTAATCAATTAATATAAACATACATACTAATGTATGATTGTTTGATTATTTAAATACTGAAAAGGTCTTTTGTCCTAAAATATCAAATATAAGCATTGATTAAAGATTAATTAATAGAAACATACGTACCAATGTGGATATATTATATCTATTGATGATTGTTTGATTATTTAAACATTCAAAAGGTCTTTGGTCCTAAAGTACCATATATGAACATTGATGAAAGATAATGCGATCGATCTTTTCATTAGGCCATTATCGATATCAAAATTGAAAATGTAGCATGTAATATCAGACAACAAAGAAAAGATTTCAAGTGATGCTTGTAAGAGGAAGAACAATCAACAAATAGCGATGGTGTCATATTCTTTTTCCCATCGGATTATTTTTCAATGAGGTTTCAAAGAAGCACATCCATCATCTGAAAGACATTTAAGAGAAGTATATATTGATGTATTCCTTTTCTTTTGTTTATATTTTTCCCACTAAGTTTTACTATCAAGATTTTAATGAAGCAATACTCGAATCTCCGAATCTTCCCCAATAATCTATCGCAAGATATTTCTTTGATGAAATATTTGTTACATGAATAACCATCTAAGGGTAGTGTTATAAATGGGTAGATTTTTAGATGATTATGATTAATGCTATGGAAGTAAATAGATCTTTCTGTGTAACACTTCCAAACATGTATCACTCAATTGTTCCATGTGCATAGAAATCTTTGGTTGAGGTAAGAATTGATTCCTGAGTCATTATCTGAATTATCTCATCTCCTTTCTCTTGTATATTCTATTAAATTTGTAACAAGTAACAATTTACCAGTCAAATTTATTATACACGATTGAAAATTGCGATTTTTTGCTCTTAAAAATTTTGGTTATATACATTGTTAAAATCGGATCTTAAATATATATATTTCAATATTGGTAATTTTAAATATTTTTCATCAAGATGTTGATATGACATTTCACATATAAGAATCAATCAACATTAGATCAGCGCTACATTGGAAAAAAACTATAATTATCCTCATATTGTGTTTGGATTTAAAGATTTAATTTTGAATAATCAAGCAACGGGATTGGATTCAAATTGTTATATTAAATTAGAACTTTAAATTCAATATTGCAGTAAAAAAAAAAAAAAAACCATAAGCAGTAGCCAGAAAATGTCATTCTACATTAAAAAACATCACTAAAATACAACTAAAAAAATCATTTAGTACGAAGCTATCACATGTGGATTGATTTGCATGGAAATTGAATTTGGTGATACATTTCCGAGTAATTGATCTGTCTTTAATCTTTAATCCAAATATATGTGATTGTTTGTCGCTTTACCAAAAGTTATAGTTGATGTTAACGACGTAAATCAGATATTTTAAACCGTACATCAACACAAGTGACAAGTTTTGATTGCTCTACCCAATAGGAAAAATTATTGCACCCCAACAATATCCCTCACAATAATTACACTCTTTGCAATCAGTGAGATTTGAATCCGTGAACGTGACTCTGATATCAATTGTAGGACCAAGCTCTTTCCGTTTTATTAAAAGTTATAGCTGATGGTAATGATACAACTGAAATATTTTAAAACGTACAACATCTCAATCTTCACGTTTCGATTGTTCTACACAGCAAAGACAATTATTACACCCAATAATTGCACTCCTTTCAATCAATGAGAATCGAACCGCGATCTTTACTCTATTACTAATTGTAGGACCGAAAGCTTGTCATGTTTTACAAAAATGTATAGCTGGTGATAACGATGCAACTCAAATATTTTAAATCATACAACAGATCAAACATAACGTTTCGATTGTTCTACATAACATGGACAATTATTACACCCCAACATACTACATGTACAAATCTTTATATTTTATTTTTATCATATTATTATTACAAAATGATGCGATTATTTGACCACGAAAATCAAACACACTTGAAAATAGAGTCACGTCATCGATTCGATGAAACAAAGAAAAAAGTTGTGTTGTCCCGATCTTTTTGAACAAGTAAGGTTGTAATATTCACATCTAAATTACGAAAAATTTAGCAGCAAATATTAACGAAGATAACAATCGATCTCAAGCGAACCTTCAAAGAACCCGTCTTTCACAATTCGAGTGAAGAACAATCGACAAACGCCAAAAAATGTTAAACTTTGATAAGTTTGATTTGAGAAACATACAAAGGTGTATACAAAGACAGGCTTTGAAATTTGAGAGAAAAACTCACAAAATATTATAAAAACTCAATCATTAATTGTTTACAATGAATAAAATTCGTCCATATTATGTACAAATCTAAAGGATATCAAAAATCTAGTTACCAAATTATTTGAACTCTAAACTAGGTAACAAAAAATTATTCTCGCAGGCAGTGCGCTGGGGCAGTATAGTTTGACCGCCATAGTGCCCAGGGTTCTGGAATTCTGCAGCTTAGACAGTGTTTGGGGCGCTGGGGAGGTATTATTTGGTCGCCCTAGCGCGGGGCTCTCGGGTCCCTATTATTGATTTGGCTTCATCTTCATAATTTATCACTTGAATAACATTGAAATATCTTCCAACTTCATTGCTATGCATTCCGAATTCTTTGAAGTTTCGAATCGCAAGATTTAGCACATCATGTCTGGCCAGATTCATATCATACTCTCCTTCTTCAAAAAGATTTGTCCTCAAATTTTGGCTACCTATTCAAAAACGAAGCAAGTTAGTAATAAAAAAATTAAATTATCAACATGCTTACCTTTAAACACTAGATTGTAGGCGTGGTCACCCACGTACTCCATCACTGTTTGGAATCTCAACTCCTTGGTTGCCCCTCTCCATGTAATCATTAATTAAACCAAACATCAAATACAAACGACATGAAATGATAATATCTCAATAAGCATCATAAAAAATAAATTCATCCCATTCTTAGACCTAGTTAACAATACAAAAATTTCCACACAAGTGCACAACCATAGTTTACTAGGAATAAGAATTACTTCATGCAACACATAAGAATCCAGTTTAGGTTCCTTTTCCCTATATGCAATGCATCCTTCACTACACCACTTAACATACTTCTTCATATGCAACCGACACATATAATCATGGATTATATCAACGATCAAGCCACAGTTATGTGTCTCAAGAACACGTCTATCATGAAATGAATATAGACCAAATAATTTGTTCTCTTTAACATAATATTTATCATGATCATATAAATCATTATAACCAACCATGTAATCTTCACAACCATTACCAATCAAATAATAATCATGCAAATAGAACATGCCAAAGGTACTGTCCATGCAATCTTTTAACACAACACATGGATTTAAGTCTAATGCATACAAACCACTGTCATTACGACATCCCACCAATTGAGAAACTCGTGAGAAATCAAAAATCTCAGTAGGTACATATAGTATCTCACTACTTTGGAATCCATAAGAATTTGAGACAAGAATAAAACTTAAATTAGGCCTAGAACTACAACATTTACAGCATGTTCCCCAAACTCTGGAAAACAACAAAACAAAGAATTAAGGTAGCAAAGAAAGTCGTACCTCATATTCGTTGCAGTGACAACTACGATTACCTCACGGTGATTGCTCTCAACATCACATGGGTCATCCTAACGCATTGTCTCATCATCAACACTTGTTTGCCTCCTCATCCCGACTTCATCAAAATCCTGCAAAGAAAAAATAACAATGCTCAGAATTGAACCGACTATATCATCACAATAAGAATAAACCTTTTTGTACAAAGGTGCATGAAAGGGTTTATGCAAGAATAAACAACTCTTTACCTCACTCTTTTGGGCCTTCAAATTATTTTTCTTTTTTTTTCTTTTTCTTTGGCATCTTGTTATTTTTTTTTTCTAATCTCATCATTTTCTTCTTTTTTTCTTTCTATGGCCATCTCACTCTTTTGTTCTTTCTTTCTTTCGGCCATTTCACATTTATTTTCACTCAATTCATGAATAAATTTCAATTGATCCTCAAGAACATTTGGATTCAATTGAACTAATGAAACATTTTGTTCCTCAAGAAGTTGATGTACAATAAATAGTTCCTCATTGCTTACTCTCCTCCTCCATAGTACACAAAATAGGCACTTCTCCTCCACCTAATGATTCAGTTTTGACTGTACATCGTTCAACATCATTCGACTCACCAAATAGTAGAATACTATCATCAACAACTTTATTAATGACAACCTCAAATTCAGGTTCCACTACAACATCAATTCCAATTTCAAATTCAACTACAAGCTCAACTTCAAATTTAGGTTCAACTACAACCTCAACCTCAATTTGAGATTCAAGCTCAACATACAACTTTACTAATGTCACCTCTTTACATGGATATTGGCTAATATCATGCCCAACTTCGAAACACCAACAACATATAATATCACAAGTATGAGAAGTTGAATTTTTAAATGTACCTTGATATTCATATTTGGTAGTGTCACGTCTCAACTTTTCCATTGGCCTAGCAATGATTTCCTCTTTCAAACTCGTTCGCCAAGTGGATGGCAAAGGAGCCTCATACAAGCCACGCTCATCCTTCCTACCACATCTCCTACTATCGTGATTTGGAACAAATCGCTTCCTCATCACCCTTTCCATCTCATCCCATGTAACTATAGGTTCATCTCCACATCGTCTCCTACCCTGTACTAACTTATCCCACCAAGTATTAGCATAGTCGGTAAAATCACTATAAGCTCGTCTTACCTTCATGCATCTGTATAATCCTCTCGGCTCTCAAATATACACTCCATTCTTTCTTCTCACTCAAGGTACGTCTTTGGATCGGCTTACCCACTGAAAGATGGAACTGTCATCTTCCTGCCACTCAGTATATACCCTTCCCGACTTCTATACTCATTATACTCGCCACATCACCTATCATCATAACGATCCACGTACAACACTCTATTCCCTCCAAATCTACTACCTCGCCTATTCCCAGCATCTTGCCTATCATACATCTCCTCTTTTTCGCACCTCCTATACTTTTTACGTAGAGGCTTAAACTCCTTCTCCCATATTCTATCCAACCCTCCTAACATTGTTTGAAATTGGCGATCTTTAGACATTATACCTGCAAGAAAAGGTTAGTAAAAAAATAATAAAGAATAAAGTTTCCTCACCACAAATCCTCACTAGTCACTCCAATGAAAATTCACTCAACTCTCTCTTTTTTTTGTCCTCACTACAAATACCTTGCACGTCACTCCAAGAAATAAACACTCACTCTCAAGTATTTCACTCGATTTTTGAGAGTTCTCTCGTAGGATATGTTTTTAGGCTTTGTAGCTTGTGTGCATCAAATTCTAAAGTTCAAACTTCACGAAAATTGCAAATTGACTTACACAGACTGCGTAAAAAAATAAATTCGAATTTTTTTGTGATAGTCACTTGAATATGACTCACAAAAGAGATAAGAACAAGATTCAATGCTAAATAATAGCACAATAATTTTTTTGATTGTCAGAAATATTTGAATATGGCTCTCAAAAAAGAATAGAACAAAATACCAAAACCAATTTATGGCAAATTTTCGAAATTTTGGTACTTTTTTTTTTGCACAAAGAATCTCTGTGCACTCGAAAAAAATAAAAAAAATCAGAAAATTTCGAGAATCAAAGATTCACGAATGACAAAGAACGATATGATAAGACAGATCTAATAATAAACGAATGATAAACACATATCTGATAATAAAAACGATAAATTTACTTGAATCAAAGGGAACCAAAAGCTCTGATATCAAATGATGCGATTCTTCGACCACTAAAAGCAAACACACTCGAAAACAGAGTCACACACTCGATTCGATGAAACAAAGAAAATGTTGTGTTGTCCCGATCTTTTTGAACAATTAAGGTTGTAATATGCACTTCTAAATTACGAAAAATTTAGCAACAAATATTAACGAAGATAACAATCGATCTCAAGCGAACCTTCAAAGAACTCGTCTTTGACAATCCGAGTGAAGAACAATATCGACAAACGCCAAAAAATGTTAAACTTTGATGAGTTTGATTTGAGAAACATACAAAAGTGTATACAAAGACAAGCTTTGAAATTTTAGAGAAAAACTCACAAAATATTATAAAAACTCAATCATTAATTGTTTACAATGAATAAAATTCGTCCATATTCTGTACAAATATAAAGGATATCAAAAATCTAGTTACCAAATTATTTGAACTCTAAACTAGGTAACAAGAAATTATTCTCACAGGCAACGCGCTGGGGCGGTATAGTTTGACCCCCCTAGCGCGTAGGGTTCTGGAATTCTGCAGCTTGGACAATGTTTGGGGTGCTGGGCGGTACTATTTGATCGCCCTAGCACGACGCTCTCGGGTACCAATTCTTGATTTTGCTTCCTCTTCATAATTTAACACTAGAATAACATTGAAATATTTTCCAACTTTATTGATATGCATGCCGAATTTTTTGAAGTTTCGAATCGCAAGATTTAGCATATCATGCTCGGCCAGATTCATATCACAAAATTTTATATTTTATATCTCACTTCTGGTGAGATATAATATTATTCTAATTTGAAGAATTAAACTTTCATCACCATCACGTGTTTATATCCATAATACAAAATTTATTGTCGCTCAATATTTTGCTTTTGAATTTACCGCATTTTCTCAAGTGAATAGAGATCAAATGGATTAGGCGGCTTTTATTACCATCGCGTATTGCTTTGCTTGTGAATAGGAAAATAACTCGATGAAAGATGAATATTAAATCATAACATGTACTTGAAATATCAAATTTTAAAACGAAGGAATTTGTGCATACCATTCTTTGAAAATCTTGAAAGTAACAAATGATTTTTAGCCTTGAATAAATGATATTCAATCATTGTGAATAAAATTATTGTTTTATATTTTGCCAAAGCAAGCAACACATTAACATAAAATAAAATATTTCCATTCATTTAAAGAAACAATAGCCTTAAAAATATTACAGTTTTTATTCGAATGAAAACTAACAACAAAATTATTAAAGAGAATAACTTTTATATGCACTTTTAAAGGGGTTTGTAAATAACCAACAAGTTATCATTTAATCAGTTTCTCTTACTATTACCAAAGAGAACTACGCATTAATATAAATTTTCAGAAAGCTGGCAGACACCTAAACCAAGATGCTTGATTAAAAAAACTGATATGATATACTAACGTGCACTTCTAATGCATAGATATTTTATGTTAATATCAAAAGTTTATTATTAGGCCAATATAGCTGTTAGGAAAGGACACAAATTTATTTCTTTATATTTGTGACAGTGCAGAATGTACCTACTTTGCGTGTTAATGCATCAGGTTGTTAGGCTCATAATCATAGGAGGTGCGTGTCTACTACTGGTGTTGTCTCATATATATTAGAGATCAGTCTTGCCCTTTCCTATAGTTGGTCATGTCCCCAGTAGAGACAATATTACCCATTAGGATTTAGCGTCACTCTTTTATGACCTACCTAACCAATTCAGTTCAAGAAGCGCAATGTCAACAGAAGAACTTCTTAAGAGGTCATACATCGTGCTACTCTTATTCATACACGTTTATCCCAAAATTCCCTCCATCTCCAAAAAAATATAAAGTAAATAAATATACTTCTTCAATGACATGAACTCATGACCTCGCTCTGATATCAATTGTTAGAATTAAATGCTTACTGATAAAATCTAAAAACTATAGCTGTTAGGCAATATACAACTTTATTTCTTTATATTTATGGTAGCACAAAGTCCACATACTTGTTTGCTAATATATCGAGCTATTAGGCCCATGAGTCCGGGGTGTGCATGTCTATTTGCATGTATTGTCTCATATTCCTTAGAGATCAGTCTTATCCTTTCTCTAACGCTGGCCATGTCTTCGCAAATACAATATTATCGATTAAGATTTTTCATTACTCTTTTACGACCTACCTAACCAACCAGATCAATCGACGCGCTTGACGCACAAGAACTTACTAGGAGGCCACCTTTATCAGTACAGCTCTCACTCACACACGCTTAACTAATATTGATATGTGGAAAATTACACCAATATATCTATTTATATAAATATCATAACCACTTAAAATCTAGCCATTTATAAAATTAATTAATTTATTAATATATTATTTCTTAATTGGTGGAAAGGGCATGAATGTAAATTTTCCTCTCCATTTATTTACTGATTTTCGAAGAAACTTCTCCATTTCTCCTTATTTTCGTTTTGCCTCGTTGTAGGGTTCCTTCCAATAATTCAAATCATATAAATTTCAGTATTAAATTTGGACGATTCGATCTATCTAGCATCTCAAATGGCAGGGTCCAACGTTTCCACTTCGAATCATTTGTCCACTGCTCGCCGGCGAGCATTAGAGAAGGACTCGCTGACGCCCGTTCCCGGTTCGACCGCCGCCGCTACTGGTATTAATGGCAGCGACGCCGTCAGGCTTACCGCGACTGACACAGATCCCGCGATCCAGAGAGACAGCAGAAAAAATCTACAAAAACAATCCCGAAAGTCTAGCCCGACGCGGAGGTTATCAAAGCCACGTTGGCTAACCGTGGTAAGCATTCTCACTAAGAACATAGCATTGTTGGTTGTTATAGTGGGCCTAATCCAGATGTCCAGATGGGCTGTCTTGAATTCCGGCCGCAATTCGGAGGGCTTTGAAGTGATTTCAGGGGATTTTGAGGGGAAGTTCGCAGAGTTGCAGAGGTTCGTTAAGACGACCATGAAGGCCATGCAGGTGCAGGTGGATACTATTGATCGTAAATTCGAGGATGGGGTTAGTTTGGCGAGGAAGGAATTTGGCGAGAGGATGGAGAAGAATGAGGAAGAAGTGGAGTTGAAGTTGAAGGCTTTGGATGTGAGAAGTGATGCTTTTGAGAAGTTTATTGATGGGTTTCGAGAGAAGAGCTTGCTTTCGAAGGAAGAGTTTGGTGATTTCTTTGAGGAGTTCATGAAGACTAAGAATAATAGGATTGGTAGTTATGTGGCTTTGGATGAAATTAAGGATTATGCAAGGGAGATAGTGGAGAAGGAGATTGAAAAGCACGCAGCTGATGGATTGGGGATGGTTGATTACGCATTAGCATCCGGAGGGGGGAGAGTGGTGAAGCATTCTGAGGCATATGGTGTTGGAAAAGTAGGCGGGTTGATAAATCGAAATAAGTTTGCTTTGGATTCTCAGAAGATGATAATGCCAAGCTTTGGAGAGCCTGGACACTGTTTTCCACTCAAGGGTGGTAGTGGATTTGTTGTGATCCAGCTTAGGACTGCCATAGTGCCCGTGGCCGTGACAATAGAACATGTTGCTAAGAGTGTAGCTTATGATAGGTCCAGTGCTCCAAAGAATTGCAGGGTATCTGGATGGTTGGCAGATGAAGAATCGAGTTATAGGGGATTTGATGCCGGAAAGATGTTTCTATTGAGTGAGTTCACTTATGACCTTGAGAAGAGCAATGCTCAAACTTTTAAGGTTTTGGACTCTGCGAAGTCTATGGCTGTTGATACTGTTAGGCTCGATTTTGAATCCAACCATGGGAGTGCTTCTTATACTTGCATTTATCGTTTGAGGGTTCACGGTCATGAACTCAAGTCTTTACCGTCACAAGAAATACAGTCATGAGTTAATGCCTTTTGTACCGTCATGTATAAACTGTGTTTTGCCACTGAGGCATGTATCTTTAGTTTGTTACTCTTGATCATGTATGCTCCATGTTTTCGTCATGCTTCTTCTCTTCATGTGCCATAACCATTTTGTACATCTCTTACATTGGGTTTTACATCTTTAGCCGAATGCACGAATAATCGGATGATAGAGCATCAAGCGTAACACATGATTTACATTGAATTACGATTGTGTATGAATGAAATATGAACATGCTTGAATGCTGAACCAAGAAAATAGCCTTTTGTTATAAGCTAAATTTATCATTTGGTAGGCAATTTTATACGATGTATTGAAAAGGGCACACACACAAGAAAAATATGGAGTCTGTTCGACTCATGTTTTAATTTTATTTTACTAATTTGTAAAATTTTTGCCACTGGACACAAAATTTCCCCCTTTTATACAAAAATATTGCGTCAATAAATTTGATAGATTAATTATATTTTTTTCCCGATATCAATAGGTTAAATCGATAGCTTTGATAAATTAGATAGATAATATTATTTTTAAATTCAATGTTTTGGTGATGAACAAGCTTCATATTTTCCGGGAATTAATGCAAATTATCTTTAGCAGTAAAAGCAGATTAAAAATTTCGTTTTCGAAGATATATTGAACTTCTGTTAAAATTCTATTATTTCTGATCTTTTAGATGTTGGAATGATGTTCGAACATAAGTTGTAGTTATCTAAGAAAATGTTGTTGCATAGTATACGTTTTACAAAATCTATTCTAGTCTAAAAATACAAAACATCCAACCCTGTATTCGGAAAACTAGCTCAAAAAGTCAAAATTATACATTATTTTGAGGATTTCATAAATTGTACGTTAATTTAAGCAAAACGCAATTTTTTTAAGACTTGGGAATTAGCAGCTGCTACCTTTTGGTGCGTGGTAAATCTCGAGCTAAGACAAAAGCCTGCAAACCACGTTAGTCAGTTAAACTGCACTGAGCAAGTCTTGTGCGACAGACTCGTATGAGAAAATGTTTGTAGTGAGAATTGACTCATAACAATTGGTCAAACGATCATCTTCTCTAATAACTCGAATACCCTATTGAGAGCGAAAAACTGCAAACTTGATCTTAAGTACATTTTTAATTTTATTTGCTTGTACAAACCTTTTCCATTTTTTCCTTTTGCCACAAATCACAAATATTGCAACTCAATAATGATCTATCTCCTCCTTTTCATTCAAAAACATCTAAACTCAGAAAAATCTCACCATAAATCACATTCTATTATATCCTTTTATAGTTTTATCAAACTCGACACGCACTGTGTATGACACTATTACTAGTATATTATAATATTTAAAAATATAAATATCAATATTATCTATAGTATTCGATACAATATTATAAAGATGAGCACATTATAAAAACTATCTTGGTATAATAACCTAAAAATTGTTTCGTGCTTCCATACAAATGTTTAGTTGTAATGTTAATATTAAGTATGACCAAAAACTAACAAGTAGAGTAACTTGTACAGATGTAGCATCGATACGGCGATGATATGTATGGTGTTCATTGGGCAGATGTAGCATCAATGCGGCAGTGACGTGTATGGTGTTGATGAGAAATTATTAAAATTATCAAAATTAGAAAATAACAATCTCCAGGTAGGAATACAATTTTCAAAAGACGACTTGCACATTTAAGTCTTGACCAATCAACTTGTTCGATTATTGAGTAATTTAATCATATCTCGTTATCTAATGTTTGGTTTGACATTTTTTATCCTACTGCCTAACCTCAGTCTCCGTACAGATCAGTCACATCTTGGAGGATAAAGCATCAAACGTGGAAGGTGAGTGTTTAATCCATCACACAGTTAAAACAAAAAGTTAACCAATAAATGATATTTATGTTTGCGTTTGTGTTGATGTATTTCCATAAAATTTCAAATATATTCAAATCATATTTAAATTGTGTTTGTATCGATGTACTTGTAACATTTAAATGATGTTTATGAAAATATCTATGTAGCTCACCATTTGGAGGACATGTGTGAAACATAATATATATTGATAATACAAATCAACAAAGATAGATCGAAAATAATCTTGAGACTCACCCAAACCACATATATCGATAATATACTAAATAGATTTTTTATGAATGAGTCCAAGAGATGATATCTACCAATGTGTCATGATATCATTCTATCCAAGTCAATGTACCCCAAAACTGACTAGGAGATAGAAACAATGAAACATGTTCCCTATGCTTGGTAGAATAATCTATGATATGATATCTGATGTAGCATATTCTTTGAGCGTCACTAGTTGCTATCAGGCGAAAACCAGTCCTATGCATTGAAAAACCGTGAAAGATATTATTAAGTATCTGAAGATGACTAAAAAATTGTTCATGGTCTCTGTGGATGGAGAATTAAAATTTGAAGGTTACGCTGATTTTAACTCCCAGTTAGACGAGGATGATTCAAAATCAACCTTGGGTTTTTTTTATTTATGCTCAACGATGTTGTTGTCTCTTGGAAGAGTTTCAAGAAAGACACGACGACATATTCTACAATTGAGAACGAATACATTTCAATGTCAGCTGTGACAAAAGATGTTGTTTAGATGATGAATTTCGTCCAAGAATTGGACATTATTCTTAATGAAGTCGATCCGATCTCAGTATACTGCAAAAACACTGGTGTCATTGCACATCTAAAGGAACAAAAGTCTCATCAACAATCCAAATATATATTGAGGAAGTTCAATATCATCCGGAAGATTGTGAGAATATGAGATATATCAGTCAAGAGAGTTGCGGTAAGACATTAAACTTTGAATTTCTGAACCTCTCAATAATTTCATATGGTTCAAAATCCTACATGTCTAGCCATGAACTATGAATTGGTTAATTTCTGTGGTAAAAACGTAAAAATTCAAGCTACTAATCAATAAGAAATCTTCCACCATGGCAAAGCCAACGAACAAAGATCCCACCTATCTACTTCCAGGAGTGGCAAGCTATGGAGATAAGTGATAGTGCAAATCAACGACTCAAAGAACTTAAACCATTAGAATTCCCGGGATGGATTGGAAACATATGTCCATGAATCTTGTAGTAAGCTTGCCAAAGTAAAGACTAATTCATGATGGGATATGAGTTATTGTGGATAGACTCACAAAGTCTATGCCTCGTTCGCATGAAATTAATTTGGACAAGTTGACTACCCTATATATGTGTAATATGGTGTGACATCTTGTCTGATAAATATTTGAGCTATATTCTTGAAGCTAGACAACTCATGTTTAAAGGGACCCTGAACGAAGATTTGTAATGCGAGGAATCCATATTCGAATCATGGATACCAACGATAAGGTACTTAGACAAAAGACTATACTATATGTCAAAGTTCAATAGTCAAATCATAATGAAAAATAAGCCACCTGGGAACTAGAACATGAAATGCGTAGGCAACATACCTATTTGAGAACCATACCAACTGAAGTTTCGAGGACAAAACTTTCAATAAGAAATGATGGATGTGATAACAAAGATTTTCAAGATAGTATATCTCCACGATTTTCAAGAGAATATCTCCATGAATTTCAAGTTAACATTTCTCCACAATTTTTTTGTTAAACATATCTAGCTTATCACCATCGACAACCGAACTTCAAAAATTTGAAATTTGGAATTACATATTATCGAGATAGCACGATAACTTCAAAATGTGAATGTTAGAGATAACATATTATCGAGAAAACATGACTCTCTGAATTTTCGAGTGAGAGGGAAGATTTCCGAGCAAAAAAAAATATGAAATTTAGAGCGTCTCAACAGCAAGTAGAAGACACTTTCCAGGACCTATTTCTGTCGATGCATTGATCTCAATCTAATCTCCACTATTCCAAATATACTAAACAGTGTTATAAATATGTTGTACAAATTTCAGCTCAATCCAATAATTATATTTTTGCAAACAAGCTTTGCAAGCATACTATACAGATTATATGCGAAAAATAATAGATTCTGTTCATCATCCAGACACTACTTCAAATGAATTCAAAATATGATCTACATCGTTCCCAATTTATTTTACCTCTTTATTAATGTGCTTGCCAAATTTAGCTCAATCCGACAGTTCAATATGTCGCAGATTTTTTCAAATAGACTGATTTGCAGATGTATGCTAATCCGAAAAGTCGATTCACTCACTTTCTTGTGCATTCTTTTTTGGCGGATTGTTGTCTCAAACTAGTGCAAGATATACCCTATTTTGTTCTCCATATGAACTCGTCTTATATGGTCTAGATTCATCGGGCTTTAGCTATATCCACATGAAGAAAGCCACCCAACAGGTATACCACTTTCGACACTTTGCAAATTCGAAGCTACCAGCAAGTTTTGATCAGGTTCATCCGAAATAGAGTAATCAGCCTTACTTTTTTCAAAATAAATATATGTCACATCGATTGAATATAAATTCTTTATGGATATAAGTTTTTGAAATATAAAGTATTGTTTTAAGCATTGTTATGATTTGAAATCTTAAGTGGATACGAATGATGAAAGTCATGATATGATATGACCCTTAAGCGGTGAGACTGTTTCACGACATCTTCCTTTAGAGTATTAAAAATTAGGGACTAAGTAGTGTCCCATTAAATAAATTAGATGAGATTTCAATGGTCTACGATGATGATATGGTTATGATATATATATTATATGTCTTATATTTTCAAAAAGTACATCTAGGCAATTTTACAAATCTTGTTATATGCTATGTTCAATCAGTTCTCACTTTCTGAATGTTTATCCAAATATTTATCCCTTATATTTCATTCCCCGATAAGAATGAATAGCCAATTATGATGTTGGTGAAGATTTAATAGTTTAGTTTTCACGTTCATGTTTTGGAACTCGTTAGGATTTTTAATGTTTTGGAACTCGTTAGGATTTTTAATGTTTTGGCTTACTTCCGCAATTCTGTTTGATTTCCGTTGTAAAAACAAGTTTATTTATGAATTATTTATGAAATAGATGATGTTTATTTCTATTGTACTACAAAATTTTTTGTTATCAAATTTATAATTTTTTTAAAAACACCAGTGTCGATACGCTTCGGGAGCTGGGTATGACACTCTTCTAAATACATTTACGATCCTTACACGTTAGGATGTAAAAATATCTAAAAGTAGCTTTTTTGCAAATTCTATAAAAATAAAATCTTATTACAAATTTGTTAGTGTCACAAAGGAGCCATACATGTCAGTATATGTGTTGGATCTCAGTGTTTTCTCGTGTCCAAAACGCAACGGAAATTTTAAAAATTTTATTTTGACGTTCAAAATATTCTTTGGACACTCGTATGATTTTAATAAAAAAAACATACAAAGGATGTTTAGTAATATATTTTTAGTGAATAAATTCACTTGGCTCCAATTACTCCAGTTTTAGCAGACGTAGCTCTTGTTGAATTTCTCTACGAACTTTATTCGATCTCCGAATCAGGTCTACGACCGGATTACATGTTTCTCTTCTAACATGCACTAAAAAGCACTGAAGATATTTTGCGTAGAGATAGAATACGAAGAAGAAATCGACTCAATGCAAATTTTTTTGGATTTTTGAGAGCAACATCCCTAAAAAATGGGAAGAGCCGAAAATAATGATGTTATGCAAATCAACTTTCGGATGCTGATCTTTTAAAATAAGAATCAAAATCATTATTTTATTTCTAATCCTTAATTTACTTAATTAATCTAATCAATTAAGTTAATTAAATATTCTAAAAATGCATGCCCAATTTTTTGCCAATCTCGATTTTCTTTTTCAAATCACCGAAATGCATGCCATATTTGAAGAATGAGAAAATCCTTATTTTAATAGTAATCATTCCTTTACTTAATTAATTAGATTAATTAAGTTAATGAAAGATTCTTATTGCATATCCAAACATCGTGACTCTCAAAAGAAAAAAATTTTGTGAGACGGTCTCACGGTTCGTATTTTGTGAGACATATATCTTATTTGGATCATTCATGAAAAAATATTACTTTTTATGCTAAGAGTATTACTTTTTATTGTGAATATCGATAGAGTTGACACGTTTCACTGATAAAAATTCGTGAAACCGTCTCACAAAAGACCTATTCATCTGGAAAATGGCATACAACTAATCATCCAATATCATTTTTTTTGTGTGCAAGTTTTTAAATTATGGTATCATGAATATTTTTCATATTAAATAAATCAATACCATATTTTATAAAAACTTAATAATCTATATTTTAATTCAATTAAAATACAATTTAATTATTAAAGTCCATTTGAACTTTAATAAATTAACATGATGGGCTTATACTCTTACAAGCACATGATCCATGCTCCCATTATATTAATCTCATCATAATCCCGATCGATGATCCAATATCATCGATGTGACAAATTCAACTTGTTTGTTATTATGATCCACACTTTAATTTCGATATCACCAATATCCAAATAAGGCAGATTCACTCCCTTTGGCTGTATTAACAGTCATGCTCTCAAAATTCCTATAAGCTTTATTTATAAACTTATCGATTGATATATCAAACTTATTTCTTATAAATTCGACTCATTAAATTTATTATCTCAACGGGAACAAGTAAATCAGTGCTTGTGTGACCTTCAATGGTTCAGGGATACAGCTAGTCGTGGGTTCACAACTCTTTGTGATTCAGGACAATTTCTTTTATTCGGGCTTACTCTAATTTGCCCACATTCCATGCACCAACATTTGATCACGAGAGTGTCAGAAACCATTTTCTGATTAAACCCATCCAATCATGGTAAGAGCGTCTAGTAGCATCGTCCCATGATTCTCTAAGTATCACTGATAGTGCCTGCAAGAACCATTCGATTATGATTTACGTACACTAAGGTCCCTTCATCTCATATATCGCGATCGAATCTGCAACCCTTGGTTCGCCGAGGGTTGCATAAGAATTCGATAACTATGTGACACATCTTTGAGAATAAATAGTGACATCGCATGCACAATTGGAGAACTCCTTCTCTAACGTACATCTCATACTCTTGCCAGAGTTTTCATGCACTATTATTTCATCATATCATATAGGATATCCACACTCGTAAGTGAACGGTGAATTCCCGACAAGAATGTACTGGCTCCTACATGTGTCGCAACTGTGTCCGATGTCACCACCTGATGACCCTCCTGGAGTCGGTAAACGAGTCAATGCACAACCCTAGCATATAGAGCCTCAGTGTTGTCCCGAGTCATAAGGACCATTGGTGTACAATCATAACCACGGGCTTATCGTCTCAATGAATGATAACCACTTAGAAAGTCCGAGGGAGGGTAGTTTGGTATAATCATCATATGACTACCCATCTACAAGTTTGGACATCTCTATGCCCTTACCAAGAAACGCGGTACACAACATCATAGATGCTAGTCTCGAGCTCAGGCGACCTTTATCCACGTTTTAAGCGGCTAAATCGATTAGGAACGAGTTTAGATTATACAGTGTTTACAAATGGGTTTCAACATCGAGTTATGATTCATTTGTGTTAATTAGGTATAATCAAGGGCTTTATCTATGTTGATTAAATGTGTATACAGATAAAGAAATAACAAACCACGAAAAGTTAAATTATATTAAAATAAAGATTGTTTATTTTAGTCGAGTCAATAAATCTCCTAGCCAACCGTTGGCTTGCAGGGCATCTACTCTAATAATATGACCATACAAAAAGGTCTTTAGACACCCTAGCAAAAACAGTTGGACGATCATTCTGAAATTAAAAAAGATTAATTTTTCCTGCATGATTCCAGAAATTCCAAGTTCATTCCAGTTATTTTTATTCATCGGTGATTGAGATAACCATAGCAGAATCTAATAAATATTTTATTACAAAATCACAACAGTCAATTCTTTTAGATCATAGCATTTCTCTTAACAAAAATCTAGAGACAAATGTATAGTTGTTTCTGCAAGTTGAAGTGGTAGAATAGCATTACACTTGTCAATGCATTTTACAGTTTCAAAATTTCAAAGTACTTCGAATCAGTTGATCCACAACATTTACACTTACAGTAGAACAATAATCTCCCAAGTCCAAACGATCTTAAGTATTTCATCTATCGCATTTACTATTTTGTGTATTGAATATGTATCATTGCACATTAATAAGAAAAGTTAAAAAAAAGGCAATAAATTCGAGCATCGAAAAAATTCAGATAGAGATGTTGCAATCTAGTTTAGTTGAATTGTTTTACCAGCAGAGATGTTGAAACATTAATTCCATTTCACTTCTAATATAGTTTTCTTGTGAAACTTTTCTGTTTTATAGGGTCACATTTGTTGCAGTGGATGATTGTTAGTTGTCTTTATAGTTTGTTACTCAAACGAAGTGAAATTTGTTCTTCCAAGGAGATGAATTCTGCCAACATTTTTCTCCGATCATAGTTTGACATAAGGTTTAAATTACTGTTAAAACATATGATTTTCACTGCTCGTAATTTGTAATAACATATTTTATCAAGTTCATGGCTCCGAGCTTGACCGACCATTAAACTTATCAAAAATGCCACAAGACTTGTAAACCTCAAGAACCCAGTAAACTAATTATATATTTAATGTTAGTGACTTATAAATTTGTACATAACAAACATATTTTCCATAGAACACAATAAATAAAGGGATGGAGCTTAACCCGATGAAGAGTGCAAACATTAATGGTAAATCCTAAGCAGCTAGATTTGAAGTTTAGGAAGAAGAGTGAAGTTGGAGTCCAAAGTTGAGGGATGCGAGGCGTGGAGATTTAATCGTGGAAACGTATAAAAAAATGTATGTTTTTAATCGTGGGAAGTCCATAAGGTATATGAAACCTCGTTATAATAACGTGATGTGATTATTTCATTGTTTATATATTTTTATTGTGTAATATAATAATTATATATATATATATATATATATATATAAATATATATTTGAATAACATCACAGTATTATATAAAATGATTTCCTGACACCTCATTATAGTAATGTGATTTGATATATATAATTATTTAAACATGGTTAACATTATATACATCATATTATTACCATAAAATTATGTATATACATACATTTATTTTTTTAATATTTTTTATTTTTATAAACGATCATAAACAGCTAGTTTTTGTCCTATAAATACGATTTCACAAACATATTCAATCACTCCAAACTTACTCTTCCTCCTTAAAAAATTTTCTTCGTCCATTTTTCGAAGAGAAAAAGAAGATAATTCTTTCAAGGTTATTTTGTATAATTATTTTGGTTATTATACTCACTAATCTTCTATTTACCGAAGAATATCCGCCTCACGTTTTTCTTTATTTTTAAGTATGTTTGTACTTATAATTTATCCGTTACTTTGTATTGTGATATTAATTGATTTAAAACTCAATTAATAAAATGCATTGTTATTTTTTTTATAGTAACACCATGTCAACTTTGGCAAAGCTCGAATTTGTTGCGCTTGATATTACGAGAAAAAATTATATACCATGGACTCTCGATATAGAAATGCATTTTGAGTCATTGGGTCTAATTGAAACCATTAAAGAAAATGGTATCTCATCCTCGCAAGAAAAAACAAAAACTATAATATTTTTGCGTCGACATCTTGACTAAGGATTAAAATGTGAATATCTCATTGAAAAAGATCACATGGCTTTATGAAAATGATTAAAGGAAAGATTTGAACATATAAGAGAAATTATAATTCCGACCGCCTGTGATGAATGAAATACGTTAAGATTTCAAGATTTTAAGAAAGTCAGTGATTACATCTCGGTAATCGAATAATCTCGCAATTTAAATTTTGTGGACATGAGGTTACGTAATCTAAACTGCTTGAAATTTTTCACTTTTAACGCATCAAATATAACTCTACAACAGCAATATAGAATGCATGGATTTGCGAGATATTCTAAAATTATCGCATATCTTCTTGTGGCTGAAAAAAACAGCGATCTGCTATTGAGTAATCATCAGTCTCGACCCACTGAATCAACAACATTTCCAAAAATAAATGTCGTAAGTAAAAATGAATTTAAACCTGAAAACCAAAATCAAAGTCGTAGACAAGATTTTGGTCGAGGTCGAAATCGAGCTCGTGTTTGTGAACGTGGTCGCGGCCTTGATTTTGAAAACAATCGAGATAATTACATCTATAACTCATTTCAAAAGGGCGTGACGAACTACCCACTAAAAATACATCATGAGAACATGAGTGTTAATGAAAATCACTCAAAACAATCTGAAAGTTTTTTTTTTTAAATACGGCACTCCAGAACATTGGTTTCATGTTTGTCGAGCCCCCGAGCACCTTTGTAAACTCTATAAAGAATTGATAAAGTGAAAAGAAAAAGTGACCGACTTCACCGAACACAGTGACCGTTTGAGTGATTCAACTCATTTTAATCATGTAGATTTTCTGAATGATTTATCTAAAAATGATCAATATATTGGTGGAATAGAAATGTAAAATATTTTATTTTCCATGTACTCATATGATAATGTTTTATTGTA
This sequence comes from Primulina tabacum, assembly GCF_025594145.1. NCBI lineage: Eukaryota > Viridiplantae > Streptophyta > Magnoliopsida > Lamiales > Gesneriaceae > Primulina > Primulina tabacum. Next base: position 29,847,009 of record NC_134558.1, on the reverse strand, counting down.
TAATTATGATATGTGTTATATTTTTCAATAAATTACATAGTATTGTCAGTAAATTTTTTCTTTGCATGTTTTTTTTGAAGTTCAAATATGAAAAATGTTATGAACAAAGTTAAACAAGGAACTAATCTCATGGAAGTTTGCATATCTGATAGTGGTACAACGTACACTATTCTCCGAGATAAAAGATATTTCTTGGAAATAAACCAACAAAAACAATGTTGAATACGATATCAGGTCCTGTAAACTTGATAAAAGCTTGTGGTAAAGCACATTTTTTGTTACCTAACGGTACAAAATATATGATAAATGATGCTTTGTATTCACCACAATCGAATTTTAATGACGTATATTCTCATGAGTATGATACTTAGACAATAAATGAATGAAATGATATATATGTGTCTTATCACATATAAATCGAGAAAGAAATATATACTGGATTGCATTATACACATATAAGTCTAATTGAATCATACATGATAATTGATAATTCTTCAATATTAATTAATGATCATGATTGATCAGACATCCTTGTTCAATAATGATGCGAAAAATTATAGAAAATACACATGGTCATCCAGTGAAAGACCAGAAGATCATTCAAAATAATAATTTTCAAAGTAAAACAAGTTCTCTTGGAAAACTTATTATAAGACCATCACCAGCTAAAATCCAAACTGAATCACCCATGTTTCTTGAACGTATTCAGGATGATATTTGTGAGCCAATTCATCTATCATGTGGACCATTTAAATATTTTATGGTATTGATTGATGCCTCCAGGAGATGGTCACATGTATGTTTATTATCAACTCGGAATGTGATATTTCCAAGATTACTTGCTCAAATAATAAAACTACGAAATCAATTTTTCGATTATACAATTAAGAAAATTAGACTTGATAAAGCCGGTGAATTTAATTCCTAAACTTTCAATGATTATTGTATGTCAATGAGAATCACTGTTGAGCATCATGTTGCTCATGTACATACACAAAATGAATTAGCTGAATAATTGATTAAACGTCTACAACTGATTGCTAGACCAATGATTATGAAAACAAAACTCCCTATTTCTATATGGGTACATGCAATTCTACATGCAGCTACATTAATTCGCATCAAACCAAGTGTATATCATAAATATTCCCTATTGCAACTTGTATTTGGTAAAGAACAAGACATTTCTCATCTGAGAATTTTTGGATTTATGGTATATATGTCTATTGTACCGTCTCAATGAACAAAAATGATAACTCAAATAAAGATCAAAATTTATATCGGTTATGATAGCCAATCAATCATTCGATATCTCGAGTCTCAGACATGCGACACTTTTTGCAGATTGTCATTTTAATGAGGAAATCTTTCCAATGTTCGAGGGAAAAAGAAACATATCGAAAAGGAAATTACATGGTATGTATGATCATTATTACATCTGGAATCTGGATCCAAGAACTAAACAATGTGATTATTGATGTATATGTTGATGATTTAAACATCATTGGAACGAATAAGGAAATTCAAAAAGTTGTGTTGTATTTGAAAGAAGAATTTGAAATGAAAGACCTTAGAAAAACAAAGTATTGTTTGGGTTTGCAAATTGAACAAAAAGAATGTGAAATATTTGTTCACCAGTCAAATTATACAAACAAGGTCCTTAAACATTTTAATATGGATAAATCAAATTCTTTAAGTACTCCAATGATTGTTAGATCATTAAACATAGAAAAGGATCCACCGTCCATGTGAAGATGATGATGTTATTATTAATCTAGAAGTATCATATCTAAGTGTTATTGGTGCCCTAATGTATCTTGAAAATTGTACAAGACATGATATATCTTTTGATGTAAATTTATTGGCAAGATTTAGCTCATATCCAACAAAGAGACACTAGATCGAAATTAAACATATATTCCATTATCTATGAGGAACAACAGATTTGAGACTTTTGTATTCAAAATATACCAGTCAAATTATAATTGGTTATGCTGATACTGTGTACTTATCTGATTCCACACAAGGAACGTTCCCAAATAGAATATATATTTACTTGTGGAGGCACTGCAATTTCTCAGCGTTCACAGAAAGAAATAACAACTTAATCAAATCACGCTGAGATTATTGCACTACCTGAAGCAAGCCGTGAATGTGTGTGACTAAAATCAATGACCCAATATATCTAAATCACATACGGATTATCATTCGACAAGAAGCCCGTGACATTATATGAAGATAATGTTGCATGTGTTACTCAAATGAAAGAAGGACGCATAAAAGTAATAGAACTAAACATATTCTCTCTAAGTTATTCGCATTCACCCAAGAGCTTGAAAAAAATAAAGATATTGATATTTGTTACATTCAATCAAGTGAAAACTCGTCAGATCTATTCACAAATACACTTCCTACGAGAATATTCAGAAAACATATATATAACATTGGAATGCGCAATCCACGAAATTTGTGAAGAATTGTTCGTGTTAACTTGAGGGAGAGTTTACGTGACTGCACTATTTTTTTTCTTTTACTATGGTTTTTATCCCAATGTGTTTTTTAACGAGACAGTATAAAAACGTAACAAAGACAATCATTGCATCATAATCATCATCACAAAAAGGAGTGAGCTCCATAGACAATACACATTTCACTCAAAGACAAACATAAACAAGATTAAAAAAAAAGAAGCTAAAAATCTGAAGTCTAAATTTATTGGTCTTATAAAGTTGACGACCATCTCAAATTCGAAAAATCATCAAAAGAAAGCACAAGTAGCTGAATACATCACCAAGTTTGCCAGAATCAGGACACAGCATAAACGACGGGACAAAATTAGGTTCATCACTCCTTGTGAGAACATTCTAGGCCTCAGCAAATCTGCAAATCGAAGGGAACATATATCAACTACAAGAAAACCCTTTAAACAGATTGAACTTTGATCGACTTCACCTTTTTTATTTTAATTTTTTTTAATGGTGAGAATAATTGTGGTACTCCAGAAAATGTATGTGAAATAGTGTTGGAATAGAGATTGCGAAAGTTGATGAGCTGTATGATTGATTGGCATTGTGTAATATTTTATAAAAGGTGAAAAATGATGTAGTGAATTGCTGAAATTTCAATAGAAAAATGTATTAATAATGCTTTGAAAACATGATCTGATATATAAGAAAATGTGTTTGAGTAAAAACTTAATATATAAATTGGAACCTCAAAAAATGTGTTGAAACAAGGTTATTGGTTTTCGCACAAATAAACACAGTTTAATAACGTCTTTACCCCAACTCGGAGAGCCTCAGGTGAGCCTCAGCATAATCTGCAAAGAAGGCATCTTCATCCTAACACAAAACAATTTAAATGTCAGAGAAAAAAATGGCTGATCGAAATAAGTGGTAAAGTTTTTGGAATTTGGACACATACTGCAGCATATTTGTCAACGAGTGGGCGGAAGACAGGGTCGGTGAGAAGTGCCTTGTCTGATGGCAACTGCAAAAGCCCTTCTTTGTCTCCACTCAGAAGCTCCCTATTTATAACCGAAAACTTAAACAAATAAGTCAACATGCAGACCTGTATAACCGGGTCCTTCAGACAAACAGAAAGACAGGATCTAAGCAAAGTATAAGAAAGTGAGAGACACAAAATTACTTGAAGTAAGAATTATCAAAGATAAGTGGGTTAAAAGTCCACAGTCCCTCAAATCCAGAGCGTTCCTTGTGACATCTTCCCTGTGAATAAGGAAGAGCGTATCAGAAAGGCAGAGTTAAAGTATATCCTGGTAGTAATTATTAAATCAAAGTAAAGCAAATGCAGACCAGAGTGTGGCCACCAGAGAGCACAACAATATCTTGATCACTCAGTCCCATTTGTTTGCCAAAAACATCCCTCAAATGGTCAGAGCCTGGTGACAGCAAATGAAGATAAAATATCAATCAAAGATAGAAACGTGTACTTGACATACACAAAAAAGCCTTTCAGTACAACTGAAAATACTAGCTTAGAGTATCTTTATTTTCTTTCTAAATCCTATACTGTTCTACAATGTGCAAATCTCACCCTTGGTAGCATCAGGCAAGCGACCTTCCAAAGGAGGCTCCAACTTATCCTGCGGTTTTGAAAAATTCACTACGTAGTCAATGGTTGCGTAATAAAACTACAACACAAGTGATCATTCAAATTAAAAAAAAAAGAGTAATTCCATGGACAAATTTTCAAGATGCTTAACACAATTTCACAGTTCCAAAACACAATATTATCAAGGGTACATATTATAGAACAAAATTCAATTAAATAAATAAACAATATAGGTGAGAGGCTTCGCTTACAGGCCTTCCTGGGTGGAAGGGGACTTCAGGCCCTCCCGTAATTTCAACTGCTACAACTCCAGCCAACTAGGCATAATGAAGACCATAAAATATTCCATTATATATCAGCTTATATACAGCGTTGAAGCCCACAAATTACTCGGACAAGTACCTGATAGAAATCAGCATAAGAAAGGATGGGGAATTGCTCCTTAATGGGCTCCAACAGCCTAACGGCAATTTCAATACCATTGTTGGCAGTATGTGCCTGCTCAGCCTTGAATCTCATGGTTCCAAAAGGTCCTCCAGTCTTGCTGCACCGATCATATGTCCCAGCAGAGTGCCATCTGCAATCCCAATATAGAACATTTCCATCAGCAAAGACAAACTATCACCACATCAAGTGATTGCTTTTACAATTAATGTTAAACAACAAAAAGCGGAGTTACACGATATGTCATTCCCGCAACATGTGAATTGAACTACAAACACAGGATACTCCTACAAATTAGAGCGTGCTGCAGAATGCAAGCTCATTCGGAAAACAAGATTCACTGCACACAAGGGATAATACAGCTATTTCATACATTCACGTGTTCAGCATCATTGAAAGTTTCAAACCCCATATGAATAAGATATGTAGACGTTATTTTGACCATCAATACACAATTCTCGAGAGTCCCTAAGATGTCCATTGAATTAGTTTACTTATTCGGAAACCAAAAACACTTAGCTATTCATTTAATCGGAGTATTACAATTGTGATGCTAAAATAGATCAAACCCTATCGAAGGAACGTATATTTGCTACTGCACTGACATGGATTGATGCGTCTATAACTAGATCTTAACTCAATAACCACCAGATCATCAATTTTCCGTGATAAACGGATTAGAAATCTAAAAATAAAAAACGGTAAGTAAAGCTTACGCAAGGCGGAGCATGAGCGGAGCACAATTCTTCTCAGCGATGAATCCCCTAAGCTTCTTCTTGCATTTCTCAACAGCCTTCAGATACTCCTCACTCACAGACGGATAATTCTTCACCATTTTCTCCGCTTCCTGTATCAAAACTCATTCAAATCAGGTATCGAAAGAATAACTTCACCACATACGAAATCACGGAATATTCACAAAAAATCACGTATGAAAACAGAAGCATCCACATACATAAAAGTAGTCAACAACAATAAAAAAAATCAGAATCGATCTTCAACAAAGACCAGATCGTAGGATCCTTCAACTCGACTGACCTTAGAATGAAGAGATCAACGGTCGCGAAAGCAAATGTATGAACCCTAGCTGGAGAGACTGCGAGCGTGGGGAGCACAAGCACAAAACGAAGGCATGAGAAGTGTGAGAGTGCATTTTATAGTGGGGGATTACAGAGGATTTGGTGGGTGAATATAAACCGTTGGATCGAGATGATCGGGAGGCTGATATTCGGTGTGAAATTGAGTGACGTCGATTGGTCTTCCCGAGTCGATTGGTTGGTGGCGAAAATTTTTAATTGGATATAAACGTGGACCGCGGAGGCCGTACTTTTCTCTGTCGGATTTTCAAAAATGTGTGAAATGACAAAAAATTCCCTGTAATTTTTTTTTTATCTTACACCATTTCGAAACAATTTTCTTTTGTATAAACATATGTATGATTTATTTTCGAAATTATCTTACAAATTTGGCTATTTTGAACGTCAACACAAAATTTTAAAACTTTCGTTACATCTTAAGTGAGAGAAATCGGTACTCCAACAGCAAGTTGGGTTTTTTAATCCTAAAAATTGAGTTATTTTTTTGCTTTTGATTTATTTTGTCAGAAGATTGACATGACATGAAACCTGACAACAACTTTTGATGTTACATATCAGCAATTTTTAATGTTATATAAGCAATTTTGGTAATATATAAACAATATATTATGTAGATTCGCTCTCTATCAAATTAAACATCTATACAAATAATTACGATGAATTTCAGAATTATTGCAGAAATTTATTTTAAATTTTTACTTATAAATGAAGAGTAGTTCTCTTGTGAGACGATCTCATGAATTTTTATCTGTGAGACGGGTCAACCCTACCTATATTCACAATAAAAAGTAATATTCTTAGCATTAAAAGTAATAATTTTTCATGGATGACCCAAATAAGATAACTGTCTCAAAAAATACGACCTGTGAGACCGTCTCACACAATTTTTTGCCATAAATGAAATTCACCCATCATAACACCACCACATAACTTTTTATTTACTTTGTGAATCGAGCTTAATCAAAATCATAATATGATCAATTAATATCTTCATAGAATGGTAATACTTGAAAATTTTAATTATTGATCTATTATTTTAACACCGCCAAAATGTTGATTCATTATTTGAATCGAGCTAAAATAAAATTCAGGACATGGTCGATTAATATCTTGTTAGAATAGTAGCAATTGAAAATTTTAATTATAGATCTATTAGTTTTGCCTAGAGAACTTTCCGACTAGCCTTGAGGGTAGAAAAGGCAACTCAAAAATAGCATGTGTGAACAAGATATGTTCGAGCAAGATTCGGATCAATGTAATAATTAATTGGAAATCCCAAAAAAAAAAAAAACACAAAATACTAATATTAAAATATTATTTATGTTATAAATATATTTTTATTTTAGATGATCATTGTTATTTTATTGGATTTGAAAGAGCCGTGATCAAGATAAATATGAAAATAAAATATTTGTAAAGATTTGTATTATGTATTTATCATATAAATAAGGTGATTGAGTTCAATTAAATTTTCACCTGACCATTGACTCATGAAATCTATTTCTTCTTTTATGAATTCTCTCTATTTATCTCTCTTTTTCTCTTATAATTTATAATACGTTATCAGCATGATGTTGTAAAAAACTGTGAACAAAAATACTTCTTGTTGTATTGATGCTATTGAAATAGTCCAACATATTGTTATGAGATATTATTATGTGCTCTAAAAGTAGCACAATGATAAATATTGATACATTGATGCCTATGAAATATCATGATATTGTTACTGTAAAGTATCACGATATGATATTGAGATAAATTCATGACTAAGATATGATATAAGATCAAATATATTAATAATATAAAGAGATTCGTGATTAAGATATAATATATTGATAATCTTAAGAGATTCATGATAAAAATATGATATATAATTCAATATATTGAGAAACTGAATATATTCGTGATTGAAATCTGATATGAGATCTATGATCTATAAGTGTTATTGAAAGATATAGATTTATGTCAAAATGTATTAATATTTATAAAGAAATATTAGGGGTGTCAAAAATGAACCCGACACGCTAACCCGACACGGGACGACACGAAAAATATCGGGTTTGGGTTTATGATTTTTCGGGTTCGGGTCGAAACGGGTCGGACCCAAATGCAAACCCGTAAAAAAAATTTTCCGAGGGGGTTCGGGTTGACCCGGGTTAACCTGAAAAAAAATATCAGGTCACCCAGTGACCTGAACTCACCTGACCCATCATGTTTTTTTAAATTTTTTTTTTACAATTTACACAACTATTGTCCAGGCCCATGATTTCTCACTTTCTAAACTAAAATAAAGCCTAACCCAATAATTCTCTAATATATCCAAGGATTAACCCTTGTTGACTTCTCATTTCTCATCTTGTCCAGGCGCTTTCTCCCCTTCTCACTCAAGAGTCCAAGTGAAACCCTTCACCGCTAATTCGCTTCTCGTCCAGGTGAACGAACTGAGTTTTGTTAAAGTAATCTTCGTTGAGCATGACAATGCATACAGGCCACAAAATATAGTCTCTGTTCCATGGAAAACGTGTTGATGGCATTGATTTCAATTTTCAAGTTATTCTGAGTTAATATGGTTTAACAGAGCAAACGTGCTGCAGATTTTTCACATAAGTCAAACCACTTTCTCTAACTTATTTCCTCATTTTTTAAATTTTTATTCAAAACTTTTTATATGCTGAAATTCAACATCTCTTGTGAGTTTAGACATATTAAGATTGCCTTATTTACGATAGCTTATTCTTCGGAAATTTTAGCATAATCCTCCAGTATTTTAATTTCATTTAATAGAACTTCCCATTATATATTTTGGAGATTTTTTTTAAAAAAATAAACAAATAAAATCAAAAGATTGACTCATTTGTAACAGCTGTAATATAATATGCATTATTGTGAAAGTGGGTTTTTTTGGAGAAAAAAAAGGAGAAGAGTGATATGACTTGAATATATTGGTCCAAAACAGGATGTCATATGAGTTAAATATATATTGAGCCTACATTTTTAGCAAGAATAGCTTTGACATGGTGATGAGATATATTAAAGTTTCAAAATGTTCAAATGTAAAATCTTATACGTACAGGTTGTGACTTGTTGGAATTGTCATTTTTTTCTTGTAGCTAATCCTATTGTTATGCTTTTTAATTGATAGAATGAGTTCAGAACCTATTGCTCTTGTTCACGAGGAGGATAGTGTGGAGGGTGTACATGTGTTGGATTTAGATGTTGATGAAGAAACAGGTACTAACTTGCAAGGTCGGGCCTCCGGAAGTGTTAAACGAAAAAGACACTTAAAATCACAATTGTGGCAATATTTTGAGATGCTTCCAGAAGTAGAAGGAAAAGAAAAGCGTTGCAAATGTAAAGCATGTGGGACTACGTACAAAGCATACAGTAGCATGGGGACAGGTAATCTCCAACGCCATATTCTAAACACTGTCCTAGACAGAGAACTCGTGATATTGCTCAGACTTTGTTAGAACAAGGCGATAAAAGTCTTGCCATAAGGTCACAAAAGTTCAGCCAAGAAAGATTTAGAGAGTTGCTAATATTAGTAATTGTGAGACATGACTTACCGTTTCAATTTGTGGAATATGAGGCAATTAGATCAATTTTTACATATTTGGAACCTCAAGTCAATCATTTCACTAGAAACACCGCAAGGACTGATATTCTCAAGATGCATAAAAATGAATACAATAGACTAGCTCAAGAAATGCGTTCATGCCCTGGAAAAATTTGTTTCACTTCCGATTTGTGGACTTCTATTGCCACTGATGGCTATGTATGTTTGACAGTGCATTTCATTGATTCTAATTGGGTTTTGCAAAAAAAGGATTATCAACTTCTCTTACATGCCTCCACCTCACTCTGGTATTGCATTGTGTGATAAAATCAATAGCTTATTAAATGCTTGGGGAATTCAGAGAAAGGTTTTCACAATTACGTTGGACAATGCCGCTGCAAATGATGTGTTTGTTGGCCTTTTAAGGGATCATCTTAGTTTAAATTGTTCATTGGTGAATGGTGGCGAGTTTTTGCATGTTCGTTATTGTGCACACATTCTCAATTTAATTGTCCAAGAAGGTTTGAAAATAATTGATCATTCCATTGATAAGATTCGTGAATGTGTAAAGTATGTAAAAGGCAGTCAAGTGAGAAAGAAAAAGTTTGTAGAATCTGTTATCCAAACTTCACTGGATCCTAAGAAATCACTCAGGCAAGATGTTTCTACTAGATGGAATTCTACGTATTTGATGCTTTCTAGTGCCATATATTATCGACGTGCTTTTAATCATTTGAAATTGACTGATACTAATAACACACACTGTCCATTGGTTGACGAGTGGGTTCAAGCTGAATAAATATGCAAATTTCTTGAGGTTTTCTATGAGACAAAAACTTTGTTTTATGGGGTGAAATATCCTACTGCCAACCTTTATTTTCCTCGTGTCTTTACAGTTCAATTGACATTAAAAAAAGCCTTGCAAAGCTCTGATGATTTCATGAGATCAATGGCCAATCGGATGTTTCAGAAATTTGACAAGTACTGGAAAGATTATAACATTTTGTTGTCCATTGCTGTGATAGTTGATCCGAGGTTCAAGATGCAGTTTGTTGAGTTTTTTACAACAAGTTATACGGACATGGTAGTAACGAATTAAGTCTGGTGAAGTCTAAATTAGTTTCTTTGTTTGAGGAATATATGGGCCTTGCTTCTAAATCAAGTAGTAGCAACACATCTACGAGTTCTCACAGTGGCATTGATGATAATGCTTCTCTTCCTCTAAATTCAGACAGTGGATGCATGATGTTTTGAATGTATTTATGATAATTTTTTCTTTTTCTCACTATTTTTTGCTTTTCGTTACCAATACATTTAATTTATGATATAGGAATTTGACACATTTCAAAGAACAAAATTAAATGATAGAGCTCAAAAGAGTCAATTAGATCTTTATTTGGATGAACCGAAAATTGATAGATCTTCAAAATGTGATGTTCTTGTATTTTGGAAAGCTTACCAATTTAGGTATCCTGAACTTGCACAAATGGCCAGAGATATTTTGAGTGTTCCAATTTCTACAATTGCTTCTGAATCAGCTTTTAGCACGGGTGATAGGATACTTGACCAATATCGTAGTGCAATGAAGCCTGATGTTGTTGAGGCGTTGGTTTGTTGTAGAGATTGGTTAGTTGGACAGAAAGGTTAGTGATTCTTCTTGTTATTTTCATTTTAAAGTTATCTGTTTTACTAATATTTTATTTTTGTAGAAACTATTGAGGTGAGGTTGGATGATTTGACTGAAAATATTATGAATTTATTCATAAATGAGGATGCTGGATCAAACAATACTGCAACAGATGATTGATGATTCTAAAAATGCTATGATACCTAGTATTGACAAGTAAATTAAATTTTATAAATTCATAATTTTTGAAAACTTTCACCCTTTCCTATTTTAATTTTTAAATGTAAAAGGTTTGACTTCTACAAACAAATGTAGAACAATGAAGAAGTCAGAAGACAGAAGTGGAGCTTGATTATTGTCACTTGGAAGTTGAAAATTATTTTGTTGTGTTTGAAGACTTTTTGAATAGCTTTTGTTATTATGTGTTTGAATTAAATATTATTATTATCATTATTTGTTTTGAATATTTATCTAATTATTGTGTTGAAAAATTAATAATATACATAGACAAGCACACAATCACAACATTACACATTCTTAATGAGAAACTTGTGAGGATATTATTAGAAATGTTAGCTATATGACATATTATTATTTTTTATTTTTTCAAATTTTTTTCATTAATTTTTTTTAAAAATAAATAATAAATAAAATTCGGGTTAGACAGGTTGAGTCGGGTTAGACGGGTTCGTGTTCGGATTGGGGGTTTTCGGGTTGCTTTGGGTTCGGGTTGAAAAAAATACGTGGGTTGACCCGAAACCCGACCCACCCGACCCGATTGACACCCCTATTGATCAAAGATGAAAGATTTGTTAACATTCATGAAGAATATTAAGATAATATCCGAGATTTGGCAATATTCTTGAGGAATATTAATTTAATGTCCTTTTAGTTGAATAATTTTTTAGAATCTTATGAATTGAGAAATTTATCACAATTTCTTAGAGAATATCGATATAAAATATAAAATTAACAATATTTTTTAAAAATCTGATTAAAGATAAGATCTATCAAATGATATTGACTTGATATCGATTCAAAAAATATATTTGTTATTAATACTCCAGAAGAAGCATGACCCATTATTGTTACTATTTTTTGTTAATAGTGACTTGATGTTCAATAGTGAACTATATAGGCTATTGAATAAAAATCATGAATGCATGATAGTGAGACCAAAACATCATCAACCAAAAAAGAAATAAATGATAAAACCAATGAATTGATACCATCTTTTATATTGGGAAAGAAACATGAACGTAGCCTATGCACGATGATGACAATTGGTTGATTTATGACGCTTTTGAGTCATTTTATTTATTTAATTATTAAACTAATTTATTTTGGTTTTTTTCTCGGTTTTCATATTACTCCTTAATATGTCTTGATTTTTTATAGTAAATTAATGGATTCAACTAAATTTTGAAAAATTCTATCATGTATTTACTTTGAATCATATATATTATTTTGTGACATAAATAATTTATAAATTTATTCAATTAATATATTGCATGGGATATTATATTAATGTATTATGTAATTTTGTGATAATTTTTTGATTTGGGATTTTTTAATTAAGAACATGTTGGATTGATATATATTTATTTCTTAAATTTTGGTTAAATTTTGAAAGTGAATATAAATTTTGAATAATTTCAAAATTATTTTTATTAAAAATAGTCTTTATTTTAAAATACTATTGAATGATAAAGTATTTTATTAAATGTTAGTCTTATACATTTTGTAAATGTAAGAACAAAAATTCAATATGAAATGAAATTCATGATATATTGAATGACATTGTTGAAGGTACATTATCTTTTTGATACACGTAAGAATTTGAAAAGGTACGTTCAATTTCACAATTTCAGTTATTCCAAAATAATTGTCAGGATCGAGATAGGAAATTTAAAGGGGATGCATAAATTTCTTTGAGTAGTTTCGATTGTGTTAATAATGCTGAAACTTTTTTCTTGTCAATAGAGTCTTCAGCAAGTCTATCAGTGTGAACTATGTGGAATAAGACTTGCTGAAAACTGATTTGAACAAAAGACTACTCAGATGGGTGGTTAAGAAAAGATAGACTTGATGATAAATGAACACATAAATGTTTATGGATGTTCGGAGAATTCAATACTTCTACATCACATTTTCTTCTTCAAGGAAGGTTTGTACTAAAAGATTTTGATAACTACAAGTGATTTGAAATTTACCCACTCCACTTAGGACTTAACACCGTCTAACTGAAGCTTTTAGTGAAACTAGAACTGAAGACTTAGAGACTATGACTCCGATCCTTAACACTGATCGCTATAAAGAAAGAGTTGTGTGACTCTAGGTTCTGATCCTTAATCACTGATCGAAAAGGTCTTTGTATCGATCTTGTAAAAAGTGATAGCATGTCGGATTGAATTAAATCAGAAGTCCCTTAATCAGTTTGCTCAGTTTGGGCTAGCGATCAATTAGATTAATTATTTAAGTTTCTACTTGGCTAGTGATCAGTTAAGTTACTGATTTCATTTTCTGCTTGGCTAGTTATCTTTTTATCAAAACCAAAACTAAATGTTTCAATAATTTCTTCCTTTTTGGTGGTTGACAAAATAATGTCAAAAATAAATATTGATTTAATTCACATGAACTACTTCAAAGCTGACTGCCAAAATGCCTGAATAGCAAACTGACTAACGTGAACAATAACAGAACAAATCAACCTTCTAAACTGACTAGAGCTAGTGGACTTCTTTTCTTTCTCAGATTTTTTCTCTTTCTCTTCCCTCTTTTTGACAATCGCAGGAGACATGAGATGAGAGAGAACAGAATTCAGTTGAGAACTAAGTCAAGCTTATAATTGAAATTAGTATGAACTTTCTCTATCTTTGTGCAAATTAGAAAGTTGTTGGCTTGAATTCGGCCAACAAGATGAGTAGCAGTTGCTGCTTGTGTTTTTTTTTATCTGATCCATTTGGCTGAATATTTCAATCAAGCTTTTGGAAAGATTCGACACATCTTTAAGCATTTTATCTTTAAAAGACTCTAGAGCTTCTTCAGTGTTGAGATTGTAGCGTTTCAAAGCAGTAATAAAAGAGGAAATATCAGTCAAGCTGGAGTTGATGTGACCTAATGTTGTTTCATAAGCAAAGTCCTGATTAGGAAATGATGGATTGATCGGAGGAAATTCTTTTGAATAAGCACCAACTAATTCAAGAGCCTTGCTGGTAGAGGGTCCTGTATGATCAACCATCGCAACTTTCAGATCAGGCAATTCTGATTTGTTGTGCTCACCCATTGTTATCTCAATTATTTCTTGAGTGATTTCTCTGATAAATGCAATTTCAACAGACTCTAGTAGCAGAATATCCTTCGGTGAGGGATGTCTTCAACATGAACAATGGAATCAGATTGCTTTGAGGTAGAAGCAGAATGAAGTGAGCTGAGAGGAATGGCAGCTTTTGTCTCGTCAATATGTTGTGCAATCGATTGCACAACTTCTTATACATTTGATAGAGATATTGTCCTTATGGATGGAGAGGAGGGAGTAACTGATGGTTTGAACGGAGGGAGTTCTTTAGAATCAATTTCATATGGCTTTTTAGGAGCTGACTGTTCTGAATAACTGCTTGATTTCCGAATCTTCGATGTCACTAGTTCAAACAGCTTATTATCATTTTCCCAGAACTTGACTTTCATCTATAGAGAGAATAGATACATATCCAGTTGATTGATTACTGTTAAATCGTCAAACACAGTTGGGCCGAGAGGATCATAGTTGGATCTTTGTTCAGCACACACTGATGATAGCTTTTGAATTTTCAGGAGATCAAGAAGATATATGACTCGTTGAATTGTTTCTGCGATGATAACATTCTTTACCTGATTAAAAACCACCTTTTCAAGAGCTATAAATCGTTTCAGCATTTTTTTTAAGTTTTGATGCAAAGGTGACTGATTGAAACTCTACCCATTCATCAGAGAATTGAATCTTGTCCTCAGCAAATTCATTGACCTCATCTATCAGTAGGTCTATTTGAGTCTTAATAGCCGAAGGAGGTATTGATACATAAGATTCAGTTAGCTTGGCTTTTCCTTTATCAACAGCTAGCGAGTAGAGGAAAGAAACCAGACTGAGCCGACTCAATTGAATCTCAGATGACTAATCCTTTAGCTGGTCTACGAGAAGGGAGAGCTGTTGGCATGCTGATTTTCCTGGGAGAGCTGCCACAACTATGAGTTTCAACTTTTCAGCTGACTGTTCTGCAGTAGTAGTTTCAGTAGGGGGAGCTCTTGACAACTGATAAATTTGTTTGGCCTTAATTGGTATAGGTGTTGGTCTGGCCTTGGTAGTACTGGCTTTCTTGGGTAGAGGGAAAGGAGTAGTTGCTTCGGAATCACTGGATTGCAGAATCAGTTTCCTCTTGGGAGTAGGTCTAGTAACTTTGCTGCCCTTTTTTCAGCGAGCTGCTTTCCAATGGGCATCTCTTTAGCTTTCTCCTTCTTGGTGACTGTAACTCCAGTAGAAGGAACATTCAGTGCTTGACCCTTAGGTCTGAGAGAGAGAATGTTGGGAGCTGAAAGAGCTTTGTATTTGTGCAATTTGACTAAGTTACTCACTAGAGCTCCTGAGTCTTCGAATAGCCGATTGAATGGGATTGCGAAGTCAGTTGACTGTTTGTCATATTGAATCACAGTTTTCAGAATTTGGAGCAGAATAACTGACCAGTTGATGGGTTCACCAGTCAAAGAGAATAGAAGTTTCATGTTGTTAGTCGTTTTGATGGGTTCCCAGAAGTTTTGATGGGTTCACCAGTCAAAGAGAATAGAAGTTTCATGTTGTTAGTCGTTTCTTGAGGAAACAGGTAGAAGTTTTTTAACCCTTCAGTAGGTAGTTGAAAGACTGCTGAGAAGTAATCTTGTCCAATAAGCAGATTATCTTTACCCATTGGCAACAGAACTTGCTCATTATCAATGACGATGCCTCGACCATAGAAATTTTTGAGCTCTTCGACATAAATCTTAAGATAGGAGTTGAGAAAGGTCCCAAGTCTAGATGACTCAACAGCCTTGAAGACCTTGGTGATATCTGCATCTTCAATGGAATAAATGGAATCAAAATCGACAAGAAGAGTGTTCATGATGAATGAAGGAGTTGTAGAAGCATGCATATATGAGTTAAAAATTTGAGAAGATATTGAATGTTCGTGAAGTGAGAATTTGAAAGAAAGAAAAACTTTGGGCAAGAGAATGTAGAGATAAATAGAAGAATTTGGGGATTTTGAAATATATCAGGTGAGAGTATATCTGGTAACCGTCACAACATGTGTCACGATATTAATGAAAATTTAAATTTGAATAAATATCAAGTGCAAGACAAAATCATTAGGTCGTTTAATGGTACAATAAAGATAATCAAATAATTTGTAAAGATGTTTTGAGGAAGTCAGTTAGGCTAAATGAATTTTAAAGATTAGTCAAGCAAACCCTACTGATTTCGATATTCAGAGACTAACCGACTGACAACAAACAGTAAGGTACTAAGAATAAGTCAGGTGCTAAGAGTCAGTATTCCCCTTGAATACATGCATTATCATAAATCAATAAGTCCTAAGATATTTCTGAAAAGGAAAACTTATTCTCAGAGAGTGATTTGGTGAATATGTCAATTGCTTAATGTTCAGTCGAGACGTATTCCAATATGATATCCTTCTTCATTACATGATCTCGAATAAAATGATGACGAATGTCAATATTCTTAGTCCGAGAGTGCATGACTGGATTGTATGATGGCTATTGTACTTGTATTCACATAAATGGGTGACTCTTTAATCTCAATTCCATACTCTTTCATTTGTTGAATCCACAAAATTTGAGCACAACAACTTCCCGTAGCTAGATATTCAGCTTTTGAAGTTGAGGTGGCAATAGATGTTTGCTTCTTGCGGAACCAGGATATCTGTCTATCTCCGAGAAACTGACAAGATCCACTTGTGCTTTTCCTGTCAAGCTTACATCCAGCATAGAGTGTATCAGAATATCCAACTAGATTAAACGATGAGTCCATTGCATACCATAATCATACATTTTGTGTCCCTCTAAGACATTTAAGAATTCTTTTGGCAGTAGAGTAATGAGATTGTTTTGCATTACACTGAAAACGTGCACACATGCAAACTGCAAATAAAACATCTGGTCTACTGGAAATTAAGTATAATAATGAGCCTATCAAACCTCGATACATTTTTACATCTACTGATATTCCCTCTTCATCTTTATCAATCTTAACCGATGAACTCATGGGTGTTGTTGGAGCTAAACGTGGCTTCATTCCAAATTTCTTGAGTATTTTGGTGTACTTTGTCTGATTGACAAATATTCCAATATCTAATTGCTTGACTTGAAGTTCTAGAAAGAAGTTCATTTCACCCATTGTGCTCATTGCGAACTTTTCCTGCATCAGTTTAGCAAACCTCTTGCACAAATTTGGCTTAGTTGATCAAAAAATGATATTATCAACATATATTTGTACTAATAGTGTATGATCACATTTGATAAAAATAAATAGAGTTTTTATCAATAGTTCCTGTAACGAAGTTATGATTAACTAGAAATTCAGTCAATGTTTCATGCCAAGCTCTTGGAGCTTGTTTTAACCTATATAAAGCCTTGTTTAATCGATATACATGATCAAGAAACAAATGACTAATAAAACCTGGTGGTTGTTCAACGTAGACCTCTTCTTGCAATAGTCCATTCAAGATTGCACTCTTTACATCCATTAGATGAATAACCAAGAAATATTTCCTCATCCAATTTAGCATAAAAAATAGTCATATGATTTTTACCATTATTATGAATAAAATATTTGCAACCAAAAGTTTTGAGGTAGAAAAACACGGGTTGCTTGCCATGCCAGATCTCATAGGGTGTCTTGCCATGTTTCTTGTTAATCATTGATCTGTTCTGAGTATAGCAAGTTGTGTCCATTGCTTCTGCCCAAAATATTTGAGAAATTTCAGAATCAACCAGCACTGTTCCAGCGTTCTCTTTAAGGGTCCTATTACTTCTCTCAACAACTCCATTTTGCTGAGGTATTTTGGCTGCTGAGAATTCATGCCCGATTCCATGATTTTCTAAGAAAATAGACAAAGTTTGATTAACAAAATCAGTTCCTCTATCAGACCTGATTTTTTCAATTCTTTTCGAATTTTCATTTAAAAGTCGTTTGAAAATTTTGATCAGTTAAGTAGCATTTTGGTCTTTGGATCCAAAAAAATGACACAAGTAAATCTTAAGAAATTATTGACAATAACTAGGGTGTATTTCATTCTCTCTAAAGTTGTTACTGGAATAGGACCAAACAAGTTCAAATGCAACAACTCTAAGCTTTGGATTGATGAGTTACATCCTTTGTTTTTAAAAGATGACATAACATGCTTTCCAAACTGACAAGCTAGAAAAACTTTGTCTTTAGAAAAATCAAATTAGGGTAGACCTTTGACCACATCATTTTTGCTCAGGTTTTCAATGGCTTTAAAATTTAAATGATTTAACCTTTTGTGACACAACCAGTTCCTTGATGAGTTGGATGCTAGGAAGCATACTGGTTCATTCAGTTGAGTAGTCCAACTAACTTTGTATGTGTTACCACATCTGTCACATGTCATTGTGATGCATCCATAACTATTTCTGAGAGTAGAAATGTGCTTACTGAGCTCAACTGAATAGTCGTTATCACATAACTGACTTATACCAATTAAGTTATATTTAAGATTTTCAACAAGTAAATTTTTGATGAAAATGTTACCATGGATAAGCTTACCCTTACCCCTAGTTCTATCTTGAGAAACATATCCAAATGTGATCTTAGGTCCAGTAAATTGAGTCAATTCATTTAGCAGTTTAGCTTCTCCAGTCATGTTTCTTGAACATCCACTATCCAGGAACCACACTGACTTCTTAGCTGGTTCAGTCTTGGTGTCTTACAATCACAAATTAATAAAAATTTTGGCACCCAAAATTATTTGGGTCCAAACGAGATTTTGGGTTCAGACGAGATTAGTCCTTTAGGAACCCAAACTTCGATCAACTTAGTTGTCCTTTCGTTGTTTGTATTCCAAATATGTTGTGAGTGAACATGTGTGTAATGTGTTTTGCGTGCAATAAAGACCACATGTTGTTTATCTTTTTCAACTTCATTGATCATCCTATATTGTTTTTGAACATGTTTTCAATTAAAATAATTTTTAGTTTTATCTTTCATCGAGTTATGTATGGCTGAATTGACTTGAAAGGACTTCCAGTTAGGTTTAGCACAAGATCTCTCAGGTACGTAACCATTACCAAATGTTTATTTTTGTTCATATACTCAATAGGCTTTTCAACTTGGTGGATAGGTTCCTGATGTTCATGTACCATATTGGATCTCACAAAGTGAATATATTTCCCTTTGCATACATTCAATTTTAGTTGAGTACTGGTTTCAAGGATGCTTTCCATGTTACTGAAACTGAGACTGGTTTTGTCTCCAACATCTTTATGCAACTCTTGTATACATTCATTTTTTGTTGAGTAATGGTTTCAGGGATGATTTTCCTGTTGCTGAAACCGAGACTGATTTTTTCTCCAACATGTTTTTGTAACTATTGCATTTCAGTTACCATAATTGAAGACTTATTCTAGGATTAAACTATTTCAGTTAGCTTGAAATTTTCAGTTTTAACTTTCTGGTTCTTATCCTATAACCTTTCATTCTCAATTATCAGTTTAGTAATATCTGCCCTTAGACTCAACAATTCACCAGATGGTTCCCAGTCAGTCTCAGTTATATTGAGGTAGATCATTTCTCTTAGCTTTGATTTCCTTGAATGATTGAGAGAGTCTTTGGTACTCATTGACCATATTATAAAGTGCATTGACAAGGTCCTTTCGTGAAAAATAAATCGAGCTGAAGTCAAATACCCACGTTCACTGGTATATTTGAGCTCAACATCATTTGCCATTAAACATTTCACTTTTACATCATCATTAGAGCTGCTTGAGTCTTCTGATTCAGAATCTAAATCAGCTCATTTTGATTTGTTTTCTTCAGCCACCATTGCCTTTTGATCATGTCTATTATCAGGGATTTTCTTTTCACCCTTGGATCTCCTTTTATCAAAAGATCACTTTCCCTTTTCAGATGACCTCATGTCACCCTTCTTTGGTTTAGGGCAATCTTCTATGAAGTGACCGGTTTTTCCACAGTTGAAACATGCATTGGAGTCATCAGTTGACTCCTTCTTTGATAAGATTTTTGATTGTAGGTTTGAAAGTTGCCTTGATTTTTTCTTAGAAATTTCCCCAACTTTTTTACGAACTGTAACATAGTATCACTAAATTGTTCGGCTGCCTTTTCTTTTGAAATTGATGGTTCCAGTTTTACCGCATTTAAAGCTTTAGTCAGCTGAGCAGCACATTGATCATCTTCCCTTATTTTCAATTCAAATTCATAGGCTTTCAAGTCTGCAAATAAGTCGTGTAGCTCCATCTTGTTCAGATATTTTGATTCATGCATAGCTACTATATTGACGCCCCATTCTTTTGGTAGTCGTCTAATTACTTTAAGAATAACTTCTCGGTTGTACACTTTTCCAAGTGCACTGAGTTCTATTATAATCCCGCTTACCCTTTCATCAAAATCAGACATAGATTCTCCAGGCTTCATCTTGATGTTTTCAAATTTCTGTACGGCCAGTAGAGCTTATTTTCTTTGGTCTTCTCATTTCCTTCACATTGCTGGATTAACTTTTCCCAGATTCTTTAGCAGTCTTGTACATTTTGATCCTGCTGAATGTGTTTTTGTCGAGACTTTTGTATAGAAGTCTTTGGCTACATTGTCAATATTTGTTTTCTTCTTATCATTGTTTGTCCAATCACTTTTTGATTTTTCTAGCATTTGAGGAGCACCTTCAGTGATGGCTACAACTGTATTTGCCTTCATTGTCTTCATTGTTCTTTCCGTGATGACGAACCATATATCATCGTCTTGAGCAGCTGAGTGAGCCTGCATTATGATCTTTCAATCATCAAAGTCTTCTTTGGAATACATTGGAATCTTACTGAATGAGGCCATGATGAATGTTTTGTTTAGGGACAAGAATGAACCACTTTGATACCACTTGTCCGGATCAAGAATGAAATTTAGAGGGGGTGAATAAATTTTCTTTGAGTAGTTTCGATTGTGTTAACAAAGCTGAAACTTCCTTCTTGCCAATAGAGTTTTCAGCAAATCTATCAGTGTAAATTGTGCGGAAGAAGACTTACTGAAAACTAATTTGCACGAAAGACTATTTGGTTGGGTGCTTAAAAATAGATAGACTTAATGATAAATGAACACAAGAATGTTTATGCATGTTCGGAGAATTTAATACTCATACGTCATCCCTTCTTCCTCAAGGAAGGTTTGTACTAAAAAAAACTTTTGTAATTACAAGTGATTTAAAATTACCCACTTCAGTTATGACTTAACACCACCTAACTGAAACTCTTAGTGAAACTGAAACTGAAGACTTATAGCACTAGAGTTCCTTACTCACAGCTTATCTGAATTACGCAAAAGAATGTTGTGCACCAATATGATCATTGAAATGGCCGAGTTAAATAATGAAACAGTGTGTGCTTCTCTTTTAATTTGACTGCAATATTTCTGCTAAGAGATTTAGCTTTTGGTTTCAGTTGAGGATCTTTCTTTAGCTTGTTCAACTGATCCCATTTATAGTCTCAATATTCAACGGTAACTTAAAAAAATATTTGTTCATGACTACAGATGTACTTGTTGCCGATTCATCGTATTTTCTAGTATCAGGTGACTTCTGACAGAGACTGTCACTCTTATCCTTAAAACTGATCGATATAAACAAAAATTTATATGACTTTAGGTTCTGATCTTTAATCACTGATCGAAATTTTTTTGTATCGATCTTGCAAAAAGTGATAGCCTGTTGGTTTGAATTAAATCAGAAGTCCCTTAATCAGTTTGGTCAGTTTGAGCTAGCAATCAGTTAGGTTGCTGATTTCAGTTTCTCTTGACTAGTTATTTTTTTATCAAACACCAAAACTAAATGTTCCATCAATAATGATTAAATACTTTATTTATATTATTTAATTGATTCAAAAGAAAATTAAGAGATAGAAATATTGAGAGTTCTTTAATTAATGTGATTCATTCTCTAAGGTGAATGGGAAAGTGTCAATGAACATAATTGATGCACCGTGGTTGAGTAATTATTTAAAGAAAAATAATATATTATCTCATTTGAAGTGATATATGAATTATAAGATTGACACAAAATATTGAGATATGTGTCTTAATCAAGTACTGTACAAAATATACATCGGTCTTTCATCGCTATTTATATGATATCATATCTGAAGTATGTAAATGGATTTTATTGATATACGTCAAGCACAATATAAAGTGATATGATTGGTTGGTAAGTGAAAGAGTGTTTAGAAGGGGGGTTGAATAAACATTTGACAATTTTACCACCTTTTCGAATAATGAGTTAGTTTAGTGATAAACTGAACTCGGGAATCTTGTTATGTCAATGTCAATCAGTTAATTAATGAAAGTGCAGAAATAAACTGACTGACAGATAAATAAAACAGAAATTAAGAGACACAATATTTATGGATGTTTGGAGATTTCAATCACTCCTACGTCACCACTTCTATCTAGAAGACAGGAAATTCACTAAAAGACTTTGATAAATACAAGACTTGTACAGACCCCCTTCAGTTTTGGACTTAACATTGTCATACTGAAACTCTCAGTTTCAATACAGTTTATCAGTTCTCAACTGATCTGAAACTACTCAGCACAACTGATCTCTATGAGATCGAATATTACAATGATAAGTGTTTGTGCTTGTAAGCTCAATGTACAGTCTTGAATGCTATGAATGTGTATGCTAAGTGTGAGCTTTTGAAATCTCTTGAATATGAACAGAAAGCTTGTAAGGAGATTTCAACAGAATAACAACTTGGTAGTTTTGGTTCGTTATTTTCAGTTGCTCTTCTCAGTTATTTATAGGCTTTACTTCCAATGGTACAATTAATACAATTCAATCTTTCTATCTGTTTGCCACGTCAATATCCTTTTGACAATCGTACACTTGTAGCATTGTTGAAACTCGGCATTCCCACTACATGTTGCAGTCTGCCTTTGTACAGTTGTCGGTTGATAGTTAAATTCCTTAACTGATGACGTGTCAAACTATTTATCAGTTTGACACAGCCGATAGAATTAGCTGATAGCTCTTAACTGATTGTAGTAAAACTGATCAGTTCCAACTGATAATCCAATCTACTACATAGTACAGTTAGCTTAGTCTTTGTTGCGCACTAATCTTCAGTTAGGCATCCAATCAATTGTGTATTTTTAGATCACTTCTTTTCATTCTTCTTGATCAGCTTGTTCAATCTTTATACGCTCGGTTTGTCGAACTTCTGAAATTAAGTTTCCAATATAAAGTTTGTAGAGGCCGATGATGTCTACCCAATTTTTATTTTCATCGTATTTTGATATCGTTTGATTGACTATGAAAAAAGATGATATGCTTGATATAATAAAATAGTGATAAACATCGACGTAAATAGATTTTGAATCTAATATCCATATTGATTTGATAAAAATATGATATTACAAATCAATAGTTATAAAAAAGCTATAACGTTCCAAAGAGGTAATATGAATTTTTCATTAAAGAAAAAAAAATTGGAGAAAAATAATGAATAATTTGGTATATTTTGTTGGTTAACAAATAATATTAAGGTAAAATTGATTTAAGAGAAATTGATACAGTTAAACAAAAATGATACGTTTCTACACTGAATAAATTAGTCTAAAGGATTTCAGTTTACCAATACTTAGTTTACATAGACTCAATCGACATCAGAACACTAAAATGACGTCCACATCAAGTAGTCTGAACAAAATGATTGCAACAGTATGCGAATCAAGACTGATCGTAACCGTGTACGAACTATCATAAAAGCGTTGACATGGACTAAAAACAAAATAACAGACAATTTTGATTGAAAGGATCTACTTCTGAGAGTATAAATAGAGAAAGGGTTGAATTTAAGAAGAGATCAATCATTCACTGATAAGATTAAGTTTTAAATATCTTTCATATACCAAAACGAAACTGAATCAGTTCAGCACACCCTTAAAAAATTTTATCTGATCTTATAAGAATCATTTTGTGATAAGTTAGTATCATTGTGTATTACACTTGTATAGCAGTTTGCAGACTGTCTATTAATCAGTTGAATATTAGGATTTTCAGTTTGGCTGTGTTTAAGACCAAACTGAATCGAGATCATTCAAATTGCTTATATTATCCAAAGTTATCTAGTGCGAATCTTCTTAGAGGAAGAAGAGGTGACGTTGGAGCTCTAGTTCTCCGAACATCAAAAAATCTATGTTTATTTTTATACTTAAGTTTAACCCTTCTCATTCATTAAGCGATTTGTTCTAATCTGTCATTATAGCTTCTTTCCGTACTTATATGTTATCAAACTGACATATATACTCGATAATATTCGGTTTAGTTGTCAACCAATCTAAACTAATCGAAAAAATTTGCATATTGTGTATACTATTTATTCAATCCACTTTCTAAACACTCAACCAATCCTACAAGCGGTATCAGAGCTAGCTTTATTGTCGATTCTGAACATTTACGATTACAGTGACTTCATTTAGTAAATTTCTCATGTTCTTTAAGGAATATTTTGAGGACTGAAAAAAAAGAATATAGGCTCATTTAGCTGCTCAAGACGATGACATGTGGTTCGTCATTATGGAAGGACCAATGAAGATACTGAAAGCTAATACAGTTATAGCCATCTCCAAAGATGCTCCTCAAATTCTTGAAAAACCAAGGAACGAATGGACCAGTAAGGATAAGAAGTAAGCGATTCTTGACTATGTGACAAAAGATATACTGTATAAAACTTTTGACAAACACATTCAGAAATATCAAAATATGCAAAACTTCCAAGGGAATTTGGGAAAAGATCATTCAATTCTGTGAAGAAAATGAGCAAACCAAAGAAAACAAGATCTCCATGGCCATACAAAAATTTGACAACATTAAGATGAAGCCTGGAGAATATATGTCTTATTTTGATGAAAAAGTCGGCTAGATTGTAATAGAACTCAGTGCACTTGGAAAAGTGTACAACAACCAAGAAGTAATTCTCAAAGTAATGAGAGTACTTCTAAAGAATGGGACGTGAAGATTGTAGCTTTGATTGAATCAAAAAATCTGAACAAGAGACAACCTATTTTCAGACTTAAAAGCCTACGAATTTGAACTGAAAATAAGGGAATATAATCAGTCTACCTCTAAGTTGATTAAAGCCCTACCTGTCGTAAAACTGGAACCATCGGTTTCAAATCGGCTGAACAGTTTAAGTAGTGATTCTATGCCACTAGTCATAAAGAAGTTCGGGAAATTTCTAAGGAAGAATCAAAGAAATTTCTAAAATTCCAATCAAAAATCTTATCAAAAGAGTGTCATAATTTTTATCAAAATCATGTTTATACAAATTTATGAATATGATAAACAATATGCGGAAGAATATCAAGCATTACCTCAGGCCATCGAATGATTTGTAAGTTTTCTGAGTTCCTCCAATTGAATCCTTCTGAGCACTCCAACACTATCTGTAGATGGTGTGTTTTGTTCTTATGAGGTGTGTGCTTAGGGATCTCAATCACCAGTATTTATATGCCTCTCATACTATCAATGAGTGATTGCGGGAGCCTTATTGTTAAAAAGAAGAGGCGCATGCACATCTCAATTTTCTAAAGTTGAGGCGGCGTATGCATATTTTTTCAAAAGATGTAGACAATGTCCGTCGCCATTTCCTACACATTTATTCTTCTTCTTTTGAATTGATATGTGTCATTTTTTCTTACATTCTCCCACTTGGCTCATATATCATTTTTCATAGGAGAAAACAAATACTTGAATCATGGCGATATGTCATCTTAAAACGAGTATCATCTTTCATGTATTACAATGCATTACGTATCTCAAATATGTATAACTTAATG
This sequence comes from Primulina tabacum, assembly GCF_025594145.1. Classification (NCBI taxonomy): domain Eukaryota; kingdom Viridiplantae; phylum Streptophyta; class Magnoliopsida; order Lamiales; family Gesneriaceae; genus Primulina; species Primulina tabacum. Next base: position 29,821,111 of record NC_134558.1, on the reverse strand, counting down.
AATAAACCTTATGTTTATTCGAGGTCCAACTTTATTGATATTTCTCAAATCAATTAATTACACAATAAATATGAGAAAATATCACATCACAGTTTCAACAATTTGTTCTTACAACAAAATTACATAAAGGAACCAAGTCTCATTCTTTTTGTATGATCCTTGAATTTTAATGGTGGCATGCCTTTAGTCAAAGAATCTCTGCAATCATCAATTCATTGCTAATGTGCTCGATAATTAATTTATTATCTTTAACACATTTTCGTATGACTAAATACTTAATGTCGATATGCTTGCTTCGATTACCACTTTTGTTATTTTTATCCATAAAAACAACAGCTGAATTGTCACAATATATTCTTAATGGCCTAGATATAGAATCTATAATTCTAACCCTCAAAATGAAACTCTTCAACCATACACCATGTGAGGTTGCCTCAAAACAAGCTACAAACTCAGCTCCCGTAGTGGAAGTAGCAGTCAATGTCTGCTTTGCACTCCAAGATACAGCTTCACCAGCTAGTATAAAAATATATCCTGAAGTGGATTTTTGTGAATCAATGCATCCAGCGTTGCCCCGAAAATTTAAAGGTCCACGCGAACCACATGCATGCAGTTATTAAATTCTCTTGTATTTTAATTAATTATTTTAATTGCATAAATTAATTATGTTATGCATTTTGACATGTTTAAAATATACTTTTCTACATGGTTGCATTAAAATATATTTTTAAAGGATATTCGAGTTGTGATCGAGGAACGGAGACCGATGGCTGAAAAATAGAAAATGTTTTTATTAAATAATTGTTTTTAATTATTTAAAATATGGGTGATGCTTTTTATTATTTTTGAAAATAAGGGGTTTTGATGTGATTTTATACGCCGAGACGTAAATTTTATCGGTGTTGGTTTTTCAACAAAAATACGAATTTTTTGGGAACCCGGCTAATAAATTCACAAACTTATTTAAACAAAACGATTTTAATATTTTAATTAAATCCTAATCAAGCACTAATAGGCCTAAACTTATGCTTAATAGGCCTAAAGCCTTGATTAGCGAATTGATTAGTATATAATATGTAAAACACACCCTAAACCCTACACAATACCCGCGCCACTTTTCAGAATTTGGCACCCCAATATCCTTCAAACACACGGCACACACCTTCACTATTTTGTGAAGAAAAATCGAGAGTTTGCAAGGTGGAATACAAGCCAAAGGTCTTGCCCCATTCTTCGTCAATCGTCAACGAATAATCGTGCGTTTAAAATGCAAAGGCATGTCATATTCTTTATTTACTCATCATCACACCATATTATGTATTTATGCTTGAAATTGCATGAAAAACAATAGCACCTTGATATATTTTCGTACATGCATCAAAGGTGGAATTTTAAAGCTTTGTTTTGATCCAAAAATCATGATTTACATGTATATAAGGGGCTGCCATGATTAGGACTTAAAAAAGGATAGTTTTACACAAGTTTAGAGGCCTTAGAAAACACGAAACATGCTGCACAACCTGTTATGTCAAAGCTGGAACCGCACGTGGACAGAAAACGTGAGTTAGTGTTAGTTGTTCAAGTCAAGAACTCGATGGCTTTGCATGGGACTTAGGGGCTTGGCCAGGACTGGCTGGGGCTCGAGTAGGGTCAGGGGTGAGGGCCTGGTAGAGTCCTAGTGGGCTAGGACTCGCGTAACAAGGCTGGGGTAGAGTCCTCGGCTTGTTGGGCTCTTCACGAAGGGGATATCTGGTGTGGCCGAGAGTTACATAGGGTGGCTCGGTTTGGGGCTGGGCTAGGTGGTTCATCAGGGTCCTAGGATGATGGGCAGGGGTCGGGCTAGGGGCTGGAGTGGTGGGCTTGCTGCTGCCTCGAACAAAACTATGGAACCATATGGCAGCATATGAATGTGCAGGCTGTCTTCTGGTTCAGGAGCTTCGCTGCTGGGTTGAGGGGTCAGGGCTTGGTCTGGGCTTGGTCTGGGCATGGTCCAGGGTGGTTAGGATCAGGTTGGGTTGAGGGTTAACCAGCTGGAGGTGTCCTAGTTGGCTAGGAGTCTTGGTGAAGGAAGGAAACTCACGCACACACAACACATGCAATCAGGTCTCAGTTCCAGGAGGATTTTGAGCGGGCCAGGGCTGGTGTTTCGGGTTGGGCTTGGTCAGTAGGGTCCCTAGGTGGGTTGGCTCGGGTTTGGCTTGAGGTGGCTCGGGCGTGGCTCGAGTAAATTAGGAGATGGCTCGGTGTGTTCGGTTATGTGTCATAAACGAAAATTTAAGAATAAAAATTGAATCCATGGGTCCACGAGGGTGGCTCATGACTTCGAAGGGTAGAATAAATAATAAAAATTCTATGTTTAAAATTTGGGATCAAAATAACGAGTTTTAGAATTATCCGGGATTTAATCGCCGCACGAAACGCTAATTAATGAATTATTTGAAACGCCTAGTTTTATGCTTTATAAAATTATGAAAAACTATATTTAAGCTCAAATAATTTTTAAAAGTCTAATTTTTTAATTTGGGAATTTTATATTAAGGTTTGGTTCAATTCGGGATTAAAACGCATTAATATGTGATATTTAAAGATTAATTTAAAAGTCATCGATTTAAGCCAAATAAAAATATGAGAAAATTATGGTAAGCTTAAATAATTATTTGGGACATGTTAGGGTCAATGAAATTAAGAAAAATTCAAAAACGTGAAATTTTATGTCCAGGGTAAAACAGTCATTTTACACCAAAAAATTAGTAAATGTCATGGCAGTGCTCTAATTGCTGTTTTATGTGCTAATATGATTATTTTCAATGATTATGGATGTTTATAAATTTTTATATGTTAATATGTCAATTTTAAATGTGTATGGAATTTTATATGTTTAGGGATTTTTATGTTAAAATATTTATTTTAAACATTTATGATTTAATATGTCAACATGTTATGTTTTGGCGTTAAAATATTATTTTAAATGTTCGTGGATATGTATATGTTAAAATGTTATTTATTTAATGTTTATGGATTTTATGGTTTAATTACGGACATTTAAAAGACATGTTGCATGTTTGATTTAAAAGAAAAACGTTATATGTATGTTTAAATTTTTAAAGTGATGAGAATATGAAACGTTGAAGGAAGTAAAGTAATTGTGTCTAATACGATGATATGTTGTAGATATTGTGAGGGTTTATGGTCCCAGTGGGAGCCCGACGATCGTGTTTCCTTGGATACGGATATGTAGATGTATACGATGATATGTTAATACGTAAGGCCAAGGCCCAGTTGACCGGTGAGAGTGTTGCTGGTGTCCCCGTCGCCCAGTACTGTGGTTACATGTAGATGGATCCATTGTCCAACATGTATACGTAGACGTAGATGAACACGAAAGTCACAATTAACGATCTGAATTTAACGAAAGGAAAAAGGAATATGTGTATGTTGATGATAATATGAATATGAATATGTTGAGGATGATATGAATACGTTTAAGAAAATGTTTATGAAAAAGGATCATGAAAATGTTTTTAAAGTTTATGCATCATGAAATGTTTACAAAAATGTTTATGGTTAAAGTTTATGCATCTTAATGAAAACAATATTTTAAGTACAAGTATTTTTCACTGTCGTATGTGATCTGTATATGTAGTATTTGTTATCAAGAATATGATGTGTTGAGTCTTTAGACTCACTAGGTGTGATTGATGCAGGTGATTATGATAATAATGTTAATGGAGGTTTTGATGGTTGACTTTGCTGGACTGAAAGTGCACATAACCCAAGGACCTACGATAATTTTTTGCACTAATTTACAATTCATGATATTAAGTGATGTTAAAGATATTTTTACGACAATTGATTTATGAGTGGTTTTTGAGAGTATGTGCTATACTTTTTAAATGTTATTTTTAGGTTTAGTAAAATGTTGGATAATTTTATGCTAAATTATTTCCTTTGATTTTCAAATGTTAGTTAGGTGTTTTATTTTAAAATGATGTCAAAAATATTTTATGGTTCGGCCGAATGCTATGTGAGGTTTGAAAAAAAAAATTAGCACCTTTTAATAAAATGATTAAGCAGACGTTTCAAGCGTAGTCTGAAGCAGAGTAGCCAATTACTTCTAAATTCTCAGTTCTTCTGAACATAACCACATAATCTTTGGTCCCTTGAAAGTACTTTATCACTTTCTTTGCAGCTTTCCAATGATCTAAACCTGAATTACTCTAATATCTTCCCAAACATCCCAACAACAAATGCAATGCAAAATCTAGTGCAAACCTGAACATACATCAAGCTTCTGAGAGCAGAAGCATAAGGAATGTTTTTCATTTGTTCTCGCTCTAGATCATTTTTTGGGCATTGGCTTAAATTGAGCTTATCTCCTTTCACAACGTGAGCTATACATGGTGAACAATTTTTCATCTGATATCTCTTTAAAACTTTGTTGATATAGGTTTCTTGAGACAAACCTAGAATACCTCAAATCCGGTCTCCATGTATCTTAATGCCAATGACATAAGATGCATCACCCATATCGTTCATATCAAAGCTTTTAGAGAGAAATTGTTTCACCTCATATAACAAACCCTTGTCATTAGTTGCAAGTAATATATCATTCCACATATAGAATAAGGAAACAAAGCTACGAGTCTTGATTTATATCTTTCAATGTTGCCTAATGAGTCTTTCTTTGTTTTGAAGACTCATTTACATCTAATGACTTTTACACCATCAGGCAACTGAACAAGATCTCGGACTTCATTAATGCCATAGAATTCATCTCTTCTTTCATAGCATTAAACCATAATTTTGACTCATTATAACTCATGGCTTGTAAAAACTTTTCAGGATCATTTTCGGCTCCAATGTTAAAATTTGATTCTTGTAAATACACAACATAATCACTAGATATAGCTGATCTTCTTATTCTAGTAGATCTCCTTAGGTTGTTTGATTGATCAACAATTTTTTGTTGTTCTTCATTAACAACTTTATCTACTAGATTTTCATCAGCAATTTGTGGAACTTCAGTAACCGGTTGCCTAACACCCGTTTAGTCTTGAGGAGTGTGAATAATGACCAATCTATAATTTGAATAAGAGGGTTGTTAATTAATATGATATTTCCCAAGAACAATGTCATTTGAATGATCACTCCTACTAATCAGATCATTCTCAAGAAATTTTGCATTTTTTGATCCCACAATTCTAGTGCTTTGAGATGGACAATAGAATCTGTATTCTTTGGATTTTTCGGCATACACGATGAAATATCCACTTATAGTTCTTGGATCCATTTTCTTTTCATGTGAGTTGTAAACTATTATTTCTGAAGGACAACCCCAAATAAGTATATGTTGCAAACTCAGTATCCAACCTTTAAATAATTCAAATGGCCTCTTTGGGACAACCTTAATTGGAACTCAATTTAATATATAGACAGCTGTCTTAAGAAATTCAGTTCACAAGGATTTAGGAAGTTTGGAGCTACTAAAATATTCCTTACCATGTCCAATAATTTCAGTTTCTCCTCTCAGCTACGCCATTTTGGTCCGGAGAACCAAGCATAGTATATTGGGCAACAATCCCATGTTCCTTGGGAAACTTCGCATACGGACCAGGTGCATGCCCATCCTCAGTGTACTACCATAAGATTCTCCATCTTTATCGGTTCTCACGATCTTAATCTATTTTTCTCATTGCTTCTCCACTTCAGCATTAAAAACCTTAAAGGTTCAAGTGCTTCGTTTTTGTTATGAAGCATGTAAATATACATTTATCGTGAGTGATCATCAATGGAAGAGATAAAGTATTTCAGACTTTGAATGTCCATATCTGGACAACAAATATCTGAATATATGATTTCTAATATTTATATACTCCTCATGGCACTATTTTTAGACTTATTGGTCTGCTTTCACTTTATACAGTCCACACAAGTCTCAAAATCAGTAAAATCTAAAGTACTAAGTACTCCATTCACTAATCTTTTAATCCTCTATACAGGAGATTGTTTATGCCACAATATAGAGGAATCTTCATTTATAACACATCTTTTAATACCGCTTGAACATGCACAATGGTGTTATTATTTTGTAAAACAATATAGAAAAGACTATCAATCATTGTACCATTTCCAACAATATTTGATATATAAAATAAATTTATTAATTTATCCAAAAACTGACATAAATAACCAAGAGGTACAAGATTTGGAACCGAAATTAAATTCCTAGAAAAACTAGGAACATAAAATATCTTTTCCAATTTTAAAATGAAACCACTATCCCATATAAAGTAGCAAGTCCCAATAGCCTCCACATGAGAAGACATCTTTTTTCCTTAATAGATGTTCCGCTCAATTCCTTGAGGTTTCCTTAGGCTTTACATACCCTGCAAGATATTTGTAACATAGATTGTAGAACCAAAATCAAGTCATTATATATTATAAATCGTATCAATCATATTAGATTTATAACAGACAAATGAAATAGGAAAACATTTCTTTTCAAGTCAATCCTTAAATTTATTACAATCTTTCTTCATGTGTCCTGTCTTTTTACATAAGAAACACTTGGATTCTTTCTTGATGTCAGGTTGGGGTGGAATTATTCATTTCCCTTGACTTTGGCTTACTTCTTATACTTTCCTCATGTAGTCATAAAAACATTAACACTCGTTTTCATTAACAACATTCCTTTCTCTTGAACACACATGGTCATTAATTCATTTCTTGACCACTTATCTGTATGTGTGTTGTAGAAAATTTTGAAGGGTCCGTATTGTTATGGAAGAGTGCATAAAATATAGTGTACAAGAAAAGTTTCAGACATTTCCACTTTAAATGTCCTTAGTCGAGCCGCTATGTCCCGAATTTTCATGATGTGCTCTCGCACACCTCTCACACTGGTGAGCCTTAATGAAGAGAATTCCATAATTAGGGTACTGGCAAGTGCCTTATCTGAAGACTGAAATTGTTCATCAATAGCCTTCAATAATTCTTTGACATCATTATGCTAATCGACAAACCACGCATGCCAGCAGAGATTTTGGTCTTTATGAACATGACGCAGAGTCGATTATATCGCTCCCATTTTTCATAAAGATCAACATCGTCTGGAATGCTGTTTTGAGTAATAGTAGATGGTTCGTCTTTTCGTGTATCATAATCAATATCCATCCACCCCAATTGAAGAGGAATTCTGTAGAACCCTTAAATTAGACTACGTATACGCCATGCATAATTCTAGTATTTTAAATTAAAATGATTTTATTGCATGAGTATTTAGATGCTTTTCTTTAAAGTTAATTATTTTATGCAGTAGTTTAAATTTTTATCTTTTCAGTTAATTCAGTGAGGCCGGACTGGAGTTGGAGTTTTGAGATAAAATTTAAAATTAAAAAAACATTCCCAGAGTTTATTTTAGCTAACTAGTAAGTTAATTTAAGTTATAAGGAGGTTTAAGGAATTATTTAAGTAACTTGAGGTAAGTAGGAAATAAGTTCATTTAGGTTCCATAATTAATGTGTAAATTCACTAAATTATTTAAAGGATAGGTAAGGCTCTAAAGATTTAAAATACACTAACTAAGCAATATTTTCCCTCCATTTATTAACCAAATTTCGGCCACCCCCTTAGTGATGTAGCAATTCTTTGACAACTCACCACCTTTGACCCTTTTCCTTGTTATTTATTAGTAGGATAATCCTTTCATTTTGATCACCATTTAATTAATAATCAACCTATATCTAGCCATGAAGAATCGGTCATTTGCACCCCATCTATCCCTCCAACAATCATTTTTGAATATCCAACCATTTCAAATTCAAAGAGAGCAAGACTTGGTCTTGCCATCCCTTTTATATTGCAACCCCTCCCCTCACTCTCCTAACCATCTCCCCCTCTCCCTCCTCACCGAAATCTGAGAGCAATTCAGTGTACAAACCGTGAGAAAAGTTAGAGAAAGCAAGAGGAAAGTCGAAGGAAAACTAGGTAGAAAAGTGCACTCCGTCTCCTCCGCGCCGCATCGTCGATTCGTTCGTTTTCCATTCAAAACGAACCAAGGCATGTTTATATTTCCTTTCACTCTTCAATCAAGTCATATTAATATTTTAAAACATATCACGTGCATGATTTAATAGGCAGAAACCGAAATATTGTCAAATCATTTTCAAAAAAGTAGTGCAGATTTTGTTGGCTTCACTCTATGCCTCACGGTTTTTGCTGTTTTTGTTGAGTTACAGGTTGGCTCGTGTCCAGGCTCCCAAGGCTGCATCTAGACATGTACTAGGGTGTGTCAAGACCATGTTGGTCCATTCGTTCAGTCCCATACACGCTGGAAACTCGCATGTGACAGCAACACCCCAAATGTGTCCCTTTGAGTCTCAATTTGTATAGTTGCTGTCAAGGGAGGGGGTTTCTGATCTTGGCTGCCCTAGGGGCCTATATCCATGATTAGAACACTTCCCTATCATGTCTAAGACGTGACCAAGTCGCCTTTTTAAGGCTTGGTCCATGGCGGAATCAGTTTTTAAATCAAAACACATGCACAGCCCCTTCGCCCCTTTTGAATTCTGCTTGTGTAACTTTCGAGTTTGGTGGTGGTGAGAATCTTGGTTGGCCTCTGGCCCATAGCCACGGTTCACACCATACCCCTTGATGTCTAGATTGTGCCATGGTCAACCAAATGGCCACTGGAATGGTCCATGACAGCAAGAAGCGTCGCAACACCCCACGCGCAGAATTAAGTGCTCGGGTGGATTTTTCGGTTGTGTTCGGGTGCGGTGCGAATTGTGGCTGGCCTAGGGCCCTTAGCCATGGTTCAAACCATACCATAGGATGTTGGTAAGAGCCTCTGGTCAGTGGTTCAAGCCCCAATGGCCGGTAGTCTCGAAAACGACACAAGGAAGCAAAGACACGGCTGCTGTATTTTGTGGACAGCAAGTGGTGCGTTGGTTCGGAGGCTCGTTTGAGTTCTTGGTTGGCTTCTAGCCTATGGCCTTGGACTGGACAGTGCCTCATCGAGTTAGGAAGGTCATTTTTTTGGCCGTTCGTGATTCGGATTAGTTTTGAGGTCGTACGAGAATTTACGGTGCAAGGTACCAAAATGACTCTCGAAAGAGCATTTCATGTTTTTGGCCTCCCTTCACTAAATTTCGAGTACTGTAAATTTAGGAGCATTATTTCATCATTTTAGGCGTATTTTAATCATGACTATATGATGGTTCGTTGTCGATTCGGGTTGGCACGGAGTCATAATTAAATACGAAGTCGTTAGGCGTAATGGTGCCATTTTTGAGATTAAATTACATAGTTTGGTCAAGTTAAATCATTTGCATATTTTCACGTTATATTTTAGGCTGCAGCGAGCCTGGGAACGATCCAACCCATGTGGTAAAATTATTATAGGATATTTAATTACGCCATTTAATTATATTACGTGCATAAAAATATAAAATATTCATTTTTGAGATTTATGCGATATTGCTTGTGGCCATTTTACTATCATGGGATTATTGTATCACCCGGTCGCCAGTTACCGGTCAGTTCAGTTCCACCCAGTATACTGTGGCATTAGTCTGATCAGACGATTATTATTTCATCCGGTCGCCAGTTACTGGTCAGTTCAGTTCAGTGCAGGGGCCACTTGCGTAGAACATAATCTCAACAGAAAATTTATGACATGCTATTTCATTACAGGGCTCTATGGAGCAAACATTTTACTTATGATTTTCAGTCAGTTATGCACGTATTATAATTGCTCATGATAAGTTATTTTCACGTTATGCCTCATGACATGATATTTTTATCTCATGCAATTTTACTATATTATTTACTCGTTATTTACGATATATGCATGCTGAGTCTTTAGACTCACTAGACTTGATTGTTGTAGGTACTGATGAGGTCGGGACCGAGAGCGGGGACCAGTGAGCTAGCTTGGGTCGGCAGTAGTGGAACCCGAGGACCTCATTTACAGCATTTGCCATTTTTATGCTCAAACATTTTTATCAGTTGTTGGATTACTTTAACTTGTTATTTTGTGAGCAATAATTTCTTCCGCTGCTATTTTGAACAGTAAATTTGAATTATCAGTTTATTTCGTGAATGATGCATTTTAATTATTTTAAAAGGAAAATTTTAAATTTTTTCGCAAATTTTGAACACGAATTTTCGGGCCATTATAAATTCTTTCTTTCTATATTTTATAATTATCGCCCTTTAGTTCGGGAATGTCACATTTCATATCAGAAAAACTCGTAGGTTGCATAACTGCATAAAAATAATATGCTTATTATTTTAAAAATTTTGAGGTAATATAATGTTTTACTAATATAAATAATGTTTTGAAAAATCTAATAACCTAAAATTTGCCTGTGAGATAAAATTTTAATTCAAAAAGATTTTTCTGGAACCTTGTAATAAAACTATCAAAATATATTTTCTCTTAACTTATGTGGGTAAATTAAGAAAAATACAATTTGTTATTTTAACATAATTAGTTATATAAAAATATAAAAAAGTTCATATGAGGTAAAATTTATTATGTTTATATAGTTAATTACAACTTATGTCCATTATGTGATCTGAATCCACTTAATCCATAATTTTTCATAATTAAGGATAATGTGGCTATTCCTCAATTATTTAAAATCATACGGTTCACTGAACAAAATTTTGGCTTTACCTAATACTTTATATAATAATTATTTAGTGATACAATCTACACTTTCCAAGAGTACTCCCATGAAAGATAGGTAGGACTAAGAACCTTTAAATACCTAACTCCTAGACAGAGCAAAGTTCATCAGGGAGACCAGCGTCTAGTCAAGGTAGTTTAAACTGATCTATGAAGAACTCTATCGGATCACGTTTTCTTACATCACCTTATAATTATTATTTAACTTAATTATCCACATTTATGTGAATCTTTATAAACAAAAATGCCTCATTAAATAACTTTATATTCACATTTTTAACTTGATATGTTCATTTAAAATTATAAACGACCTTATATAATTGAATATGAACATAATCTGAATTTTTATGTTCTGAAATCTCATAATAAAAGCATAAAAATTATTTATGATTTTAATTTCAGTGTATTAATATTATTTCACTTAATATTGCGTGTCTATACATAAACAATAAATTATACATACCAATGACAGAATAAATATTTTTATACACAAATTAAAGTGCACAGAAAATTTAGAACTTTTCTTAATGTGTATAAATTATTTAACCAAATATTATATGTATAAAAAATTATACATATAACTTAAATAACACAATTTTTTAATTATTATTATTATTTTAAAAAATAAAAATAAAAAATAATGCATTTACAGACAATTGAACAATTGGACAATTGAAGACTTGTGTGGGTCTCCTTTCAATTCAATACACTGTATGTTTTGTCTGAATGATTGAATACAAGCATTTCATTTAGCTTCTGAATTAAATTGCCACAATCACAAATTGCAATCTTTCGAAGTCTTCTTCTTTATGCTCTCGATATCATAAACCAGTTGCTCATATTTATGCTCTTAATTTTTTTTATTTCATATCAAAATTTCATAAACAAATCTACAATTTTCAAGATTTCAAACGAGAACGTCAAAGTGCATCCTTCTATACCCAGAAAAAATTCTCAGGTAATTTTCTTAATATCATTATGTTCGGACTTCAAATTTCATGTTTCTTACGCAAATTTTCAGAAATTTTTTTTTACAAAAGTTCATGATATCCGATTTTCAGAAAATGAAACAAATATTTTCAAGGCAGAGGTAATACGTCTCTGATACCAAATGTCATATTTTTTTTGTATCAAAATCATCTTTATGGAAATCTATGAACATGATAAATAATATGCGGAAGCATATCAAGCGTTACTTCTGGCCATCGAATGATTTGTAAGTTTTCTGATTTTATCCGATTGAATCATTCTAAGCACTCCAACACTCTCTGTGGATGGTGTATTTTGTTCTTATGAGGTGTGTGCTTAGGACTTCAATCACCGATTTTTATAGGTCTATCATATCATCAATGGGTGATTGCGGGAGCCTTATTGTCAAAATAAGTGGCGCATGCGCGTCTCAATTTTCTAAAGTTGAGGCGACGTACACATATTTTGTCAAAATATGTAGGGAATGGCCTTCGCCATTTTCTACACGTTTATTCTTCTCCTTTTGAATTGATATGTGCCATTTTTCTTACAAAGAGGAGGTCAACTGATGACTCCAATGCCTGTTTAAACAGTGGCCAAACTGGCCACTTCATAGCAAATTGCCCTAAACTGAATGAGGATGACAAGAGATCATACACGCTTGCGAGAGGGGACTTCAGTCCATGAGCATGGTGTTAGAATGATTGGGCTCATTGAGAAGTTGGTGGGACTCGACGTCGTTATTCCTAGTGAGCTCTCGACTGATATTCTCTTGCTGTCTTTGTCTGCCTCGTTCGATGTATTTGTGGTTAATTTTAATATGAACAAGCTTGAGGCCACCCTTGAAGAGTTGGTCAATATGCTTACTACTTATGAGGCAACAATCAAAAAAGGAAAATCATGTTCATCTAATGGGCTCATCGTCCGGTACGAAAAAAGGAGCCTAAAATAAAGGCAAGAAGCATTCTGCCTCTCTGAAAAACAATCCCAACAAGAAGCCATACATGAAACCAACACCGGGGCCCACAAATCCTGACAAGTCAGAACAAGTCTGTTTTCACTGCAAGAAGCCTGGACATTGGAGGTGTAATTACACAGAGTATCTTGCCCATAAGCTTTTTGGTCATGGTATGTTTTACATTGAAGTTAATGTTTCTATTAATTCATCTTCTTGGGTATTGATACTATATGTGGTCCTCATCTATGCAATGATTTGCAGGTGGTGAGAAAAATCAAGAGGCTTAGAGATGGTGAGACATTTCTAAGACTAGGAAATGGAGCAAGGGTTGCTGCCACTGAAATTGGAGATGTTACTTTAATTTTAGACAATGATTTTAAGTTGTTTTTTAGATACGTTTTATATGCTCCTGAATTCGTTAAAAATATTATTTCTATTTCTAGGCTTGATAGGGATGATTATTCTTGTGTTTTTGCTAAAGGTGTTTGCAATTTATACAAGAATGAATGTTTGATTGGAACCGACGAATTAACAAACAATCTCTATAACTTAAGATTAAAAGATATTCCGTTGAACAATATTCAAGCGCATACGAAAACAACAACAAACAAAGAAAGATAGAAGATCCAAATCCCGCACAAATATGGCACGCTAGACTATGTCATATTTCTCAAAGAAGGATACACAAGCTAGTGAGATAAGACATGTTTGACTTGTCAGATATAAATTCTATTCCTACTTGTGAGTCCTATCTAAAAGGAAAAATAACCAAGACTCCATTCAATGGAAACGTGGAACGTGCGTATGGTCTACTGGATTTTATCCACACAGATGTTTGTGGCCCGCTAAGTGTTAGCACAAAGTATGGGCAATCATACTTCATTATCTTTACTAATGACCATTCGAGGTATGAGTATGTTTATTTGATGAAACACAAATATGAAGCATTTGAAAGGTTCAAAGAATTCAGATGTGAAGTAGAAAAACAACTAGAAAGGAGTATTAAGACACTTCGATCTGATCGAGGTGGAGAATACTTAGTGCTGAATTTTTGGGTTATCTAAAAGAGAATGAGATTCTCTCACAGTGGACTTCACCAGCAACACCACAATTGAATGGTGTTTCTGAACGGCGTAATAGAACCTCGATGGACATGGTTCGATCCATGATGAGATTAACTGAATTGGCTACATCATTTTAGCGCTTTGCGCTTGAAACTGCGACAATGTTGTTTAATAATGTCCATACGAAAGCAATGGATAAACACCATATAAGATATGGATGAGAAAAACTCCAAAATATTCTTACTTGAGAATATGTGGATGTTGAAAATATTCTTACTTGAGAATATGTGGATGTTGTTGGAATATTTCATATTCATAATCTTGATTTTGATAATAACAAAACTTGTTATTGTGTTTCTAAGATATTTACACAAGTGTGAAGTTATTAACACAACAAGCAAACTGAAACTGAATTCTGCACAAACTGAATTTCTGGAAAGTTTCGGTATTTTGATGATATATATCAACTGGATGATTCAAATGACAATCCGCCAACTTAGCTGATCAAAAAACACAATTTGAAACAGGTCGTGTTTCACGTCAGTTGGGCAAATTCAGATGTTATCAAGGTCTAACGGATCGCTGAATTACCGAACTGATTGCACAAAAACAACAATTAGTTGAGTATGAGTAGTTGATGTATTTTGGTCATATCTCTCAGCTCGGTTATTGGAATGAAGAGATTCAGTATGCGTTGGAAATATACGACGATGATGTACAAATCATCTTCAGAAGTCAAAGTCTGAATCGAAGCTTAAGATGCTGATAACTGATGATGAAACTAATGGTTATGTACAAACAGAAATCAGATAGGCTGCTTTCAGCACACCAGCTGAACTGAACTGAACTGAACCAGCTGCTGCTGACAAACTGAAATGAACTGAACCAGCTGCTACTGACAAACTGAAATGAACTGAACCAGCAGCTGAACAACTGAACTGAACCGAACCAGTAGCTGACCAACTGAACTGAACTAGCTCCTGACCAACTGAGACTGAACCAGTTGAACTGAACCAGACCAGCTGAAACTGAACCGAACCAGTTCAACTGAACCAACTGAAATTGAATCAGACCAGCTGAACTGAACCAGACCAGTTGAACTGAACTAGTTGACCAGAGTTGACCACTCGAGAAAATGTCCAGCAAGGCGAATTTGACCGTTGCAATTTCAGAAACAGTACAAAAAATTTCCAAACAGTCATATTCTTGTATCTAACGTATATATCATTGTTGGAGCCTATAAATACAACACATTGAAGATCAAACAAGAGCTTTTGAAGAGGATTCAAAGCATGAGCAGTCAGCATGAAGAAATCAGCTAGTTGAGAGCACAAGCCCTTGTGAGAGGATACATTTGAGATGTCTGTCAGTTACAATAACTCACTCAATAAAATGAATGTTGAGATAATCGGTAAGTATGAGATAACACAAGATGATATCTAAAAAGTTCTTATACAACTTTGAGAGTGTGCTTCTAATGCTTTTAGCAATACTTGTGAACTCTTAGGCAATGTTTGGTTCGAATAATATGATTATTGAATTATAGTAAATAACTGATAAGAAAAATGATAGATAATGATTCGTAATATGTGGTGATAAAATATGTTATGTTTGGATTGATTTTTATGAATATGATTAAGTGAGGAGAACTTGGTATTATACCCAAAATATCCTTGGAATTTTTTTTAAACAAGAAAAGTAATAAAACACTCTTCAAAAAATATAATAAGGCCATTGTTGTCTATGATTAATGGTCTGTTCAATATTTTGGGAAAATTTGCAAAATAACCTCGGTCAACTATTTATTTAAGAAAATGACCTCATCGTGTGTATTTTAAAATACACACGATGAGGTCATTTTCTTAAATAAATAGTTGACCGATGTTAAAAAAAAAATACCCCTTAAATTTTGCAAAATAAAAAATTCACTGATGTGTTTAAAAAATTCTCATTTAAAACCTATTTATATTAATAAAAATCGATTGAGAATAATATTTCATTTTTAGATTCAGTTTTATGCAATAATGAAGAGGACATATACTAAGAAATTTTTTTTGTTTCGATTTTTGAATTTGGATATATATTTTGTAAACTATTTTTATTATTATATTAAAACATGTAATATACGACTACTGTAGCCAAAACTCAAAAGTGAATTTCCTAGAATTTTTTTTAATTATTATCAAACTAAGGAATTAGGTACTAAATATATAAAAATATTGTTTTAAAAAATTTATGGAAGGAAAACGCAAAGGGCATTTTAGGAATAATATGAATGTTTAAAATAAGGATTTTTAATCCTTAGGTTGTACGTGGGTTTAATTGTCCACATTTAGTATAACTTAGTCCTTTATGTGCATGATAAAATGAGTTTAGTAAAAATTGAACGAAACATGGGCTTAGACTCAAAACCATCTCTTTATCCTACCTTAACCCTCGTACCAAACGTAGCCTAATAGAAGATAATAGTAGGCAAGTTAATCTCAGGTGTCTAGCCTTTGTTGAATCTTATAATGACCTAGTATAGATGATCTCCAACGTTCAAAATCGAAGAACTATAAACCAGTCATACTATGACCATAACTGAATCATGCAAGATGTAATGCGTTAATCGACATATTACAAAAATAATATGCGGCAATAAATACTTGTGAAATTGACAATCAACGGTCAGAATACATCCTCCTTGGCTAGTGTAATGAACATCATCCGAATATTTGATTTGCTGAATTCATTTTTTATCAAGAAAATAAGTACGAACTCATAAATATAGAGTATGATCATTCAGTGAAGGATTATATATTTATTTTGGTATAAGTCTTCAGATAAATACGCGAGTGATCTTCTGAACTTAAAAGCTACTCAATTTTAGTGCTTCTGATTTTAATTATTTTCAAATGATACATCACCAAAACTTAAAATTACTAACACCACACATGTACTTTTATTTCAAAAATGCATGTCAGTATATGTGGCTTTCACATAAGATATTTCTAGTGGACTGGACTTGAGGCAAAAAACATAAAAAAATTGAAAAAATGCAAGTCATTATAATAAATATGTAACCTCACTATTAACAAAATCAAAAGTGCAAATGAACAAATTATAGGATGAAAAATTTTCCCCTAAATCATTCATATTATAAGACAAGCAATTTTTCATATTCCAACATGATTAAGTAATAAAGAAGTTAATTTTGACTTTGAAAATCACAAAATACTATCCTAACATTTCAACCCAATTTCAAATCTAATGCTTCCCTACATACCTCGGTTCGTTCGATCCTGGGTGTACTGCCCCCACACCCTATATGAATGGTTGAGATTCCACTTCATGGGGAAAAAAAAAAAATTGGGCCAGAAAAAATTCTCGCCCTTGGATGTACCCCTGCAGGGTAGGATGGAATAATCCATGTACCTCCATCATGGATTACAATTTCTCTTTTTCAATAATTAATCGCAAGATTAATTATCCACACCACATATAGTTAAATTTAAATTTTATTGAATGCCAAAGTGTAATTAAATTTCAATGATAATTACAATCACACCCTCACTTTGCGAAACTAAATATATATGATTTATAATGGTCAAAGGTTAACATGTAATTTGTCAATTAATCATACTTTTAATACCAATTTTAATAAATCAAACCAAGATATAAGATTATCTAGAAATAAAATATGATTGAATTCTTAGTTCTGAACATTAATTATTGGAAGCCGACTATGATACAAATGAGTTTTTTTTTTTTTATTTTATGATATGAATCATAAAATAAAAATAACAATTTCTTCTTGCATAAGAGTTTTCATAAAGATTTGAAGTCGACTATGAGTAAACACTTTCATTGTCATGAATGCCACTTTTTTTATTTGGACCTTGCATCCATTGCTAGTTTGTTTGATCATTTGATGTTGAAAAAATCTTTTTCACCAACTGAAAAACGAATTTTTGGTCCCGAACTGTTGTATCCAAGTAACAATTGAAAATAACATGGTCGATTTCTTCATAAAATCATTACTTACATCAACTTTTGAGAAACTGAGTACAAGATCAGAATACAACAAATAAATAATGTTTTCAAGTAATGCTTGCAACAAAGAGAGTAGTACACGTTCTACATTTTTCCTTTATCTATGATTTTTCTAATGTGATTTTTCATAACAGGTTTTTTTATGACACAATTAAAAAGTAAGAGAACCTAAAGATTTCACTCTTTTTCTATTAAATTTATAACATTCATATATGTGTCTGTTTATATATGTTAGACGAGATTATTTGTATACAATTAAAAATTTTAAAATAAATATTTTTATAAAATATATATGTTAGGATTGATATGATATTTTAAAAATTCAATGGATATTTTAAAAATTCAAAATTATAGGTAAAGATAAAAAAATATTTTATTAGGATATGATAGTTATATATTCGATATAAATTTGAAATAAAATAGAGAGAAGTTAAAGTAATTTAATAAGTACATAACATCAAAATTACATAACAAATATTATGCAAGAGTAAAACGGTTTAAAAAATTTATTGTCACATTTATAATTATATACTATATAATTTTGATATGTTGTATCTTTAATATAGACAACTATGTGAGTTTCGCTGAAGTGACGTCCTGCACACCCACTGTAAGTATTTATGTGAGCACTGATGATATAACATTTACATATTAAATAAGATATATCATAGAAAAATTATACACCTAATATATAAATGTCATTTCAACGATATTCGTATGAGGAGCTACCATGGGTGTACAATATATTATTTCTTTTGTATGGTGTATGTATATTCAACTAATAATAAAATTAGAAATTAGAAGTAACTCCAAACCCGACCCTTTTATCCAATCCAAAGCATAAATGGCCTATCACCCCTTTTTCTTCCCTTCTCTATTGCTCACTCAATTTCTCTCTCTAGTTTCAGTCTTTTTGCTCATCTCTCTCTCTGTATCTACACCTATATCTCTTCATCGCGTCGCCTCATTTCTCGATCCAATCATCTTCTGTAAGCCTTGGAATCTCCAATCTGAATTCCTTTCCCCGATCCCTAATTTTATGCAAGATGATGGAAAATTGAGACTTTAGTAGTTTCGATTGGGTTTTTGCTTGGTTTGATTGTTGGTTTAAGTTGAGTTGCTTTTAATAAGTGTTTATTTGGATTTTGATTTCAATTTTTTTAGGATTTCTGTGCTTGATTTATTTTTTTTTATATATAAATTTGTTCTGGATTCAACTGAAATTTTACATCGGTACAATTCTTGGTCGGTTTGTTTTGGATTTTTGAGTGGAGAGGTTGGTGAAATGGATTTGGGAGAGGTGGATGCCCCTGGTCTTGGATGAAGATTCTTAGGTTTGACTTTGGATAGGTTTGGTGAAATTGAATTTTATTCTTAAGTTGAATTAGTTCGCTGGTTAATTTTTTAAAATTATTTTCTGGGCTTTTAGTCATGTTTATGTCTTGTCCATTGTTTAGAGTACTAGGTGTGGAAACACTTCCAATTTAGAAGCTATGCTTGGTAAATATTTTTCTGATTCTCGAGAAATATGTAAAGATACTAATGCAACGGTTGGGTATTATCTCGTTAAACTTTACATATTTTTTCAGGCAACCATGAGTGAAGGAGGAGAAAGGATGTGTCCCCTCTGTGCTGAGGAGATGGATTTAACTGATCAGCACTTGAAGCCATGCAAGTGCGGCTATGAGGTACATACCCTCGTGCATAATAAAGTGGAACTAAGAGATAAATATTTTTTTCCATCAATGGAATTTGTTTTAGAATTTTGAAAACCTTGTGCTTGTATTCTGGCCAGAATACCAAGTGTTTTAAGTTTAATATTTCCTGTGCTTTTTACCTTGTATTAAATATTAAATATTAGTAATTTGAGTTTCACTTTCTTTGTAAATGATTCTTCTGTCGGGCATGTTTGTAAACATATCAAGCAAGTTCCCCATGTATTAATAAAGATAGAAAATGATTTTGTTGTTTGATATTTATGATTTTGTTGTTTGATATTTACTAAGGCAAGAATACTGTCATCTATTTTCCGTTGTTTGCACGTTTCTTACAGTTTTTGAAGCAATACTTTTTTCGTAAGTCTCTTGCATGTTTGTCTGATTCACTTGCACTCTCAATCTCTGAAGAAGTGCAATTGACCTGTTAAGTTCCTGGAGATCTATCCTACTGTCCAATAACTCATTTTAAAGTCATGCATTATCCATTTGATTTTCTATACTGTTAGTCTGTTACAACTAAAATATAAATTTGACTGTCCAAATGTCCTTGAGCTGTACAAGGTAGATATCTCTCTTTTTGTATTCACATTTATGGCTATATTTTTACAGCAAAAAGTTTTATTTTGTCATGCCCTTGCTCTTGAAGACCACACTAGAAGTCAAGGTGGCACCCGACTTTAAATTATTATATCTGAAGTGTGAATGAGATTATTTTACTTTGAGGATAGGGAGAATTGTTATCGGCTGTGTGAGTATGAAGGTTCTTAATTCATGTTTACTCTAATTGTAGTCAGTGTACACCGGTTGCCTTTTCATGTATGAAAATACACCGGTTGCCTTTTCATGAAAAATAATATATGCTTTAAATGCAGTTAGAATGTTTGAGGAAAAAATATAGGAAAAATTTGTGGATGGATTTTTTTGTAGTTTAAATAATAATATAGCTATTAAAGTGACCGCTGCCAGAGCTATTGTTCCAGTAACTTGTTATGTGAAAATTTGAAAAGTATTCATGATTTCTTGTCTCTTTTCTATCCATGGAAATTCTTTGAAAGAAAAGAATGGGTGTTCTTTTTCACCATCTCAACTGTTTTATTTTCTAAAGTGAATGACAAGGCAACAATTGCTGACTTTAACTAGCTATATTGAAAATTTTAGTGGAAAATCTATAACATGAGGTTTGGGAATTTCATAATTGTCTAGAACTTCTTTTTCTGGCCTTCTTGGGAATGGATTCTACGGTTTTATCGACAGATCTTGGGTGTGAATGCTATCTTATTGTTTCTTACCACATTTTTGCTATTAAACTTTTTTATATGCTATTTAATGCGCCTTTTGGGGGAAAAATAATGGTTTTCTGATTTGGAGCCATGAATGTTTTCTATGTTTCAGATTTGTGTTTGGTGCTGGCATCAAATAATAGATATGGCTGAGAAAGATGAGACAGAAGGACGCTGTCCAGCATGTCGTACTCCTTATAACAAGGAAAAAATTGTTGGAATGACGTCAAATTGTGAAAAGTAAATGAGTTGATGCTGATGATGATACCTTTCACATGTTTAAATTTAGGTTATGGTGATCTATGCTTAATTTTATATTTTGATGGTTATGACAGGTTGGTTTCAGAGATGAGCGTGGAGAAGAAGCTGAAGTCGCATAAGGGGAAGAGCAAAACCTCTGAGGGAAGGAAGCAACTGGGCAGTGTACGAGTTATCCAAAGGAATCTCGTCTATGTAGTGGGGTTGCAACTTAATTTTGCAGATGAGGATGTTAGTATTTTCCTGCGCTTATTTTATATTGCGAGTTTTCTCCAGGTTTTATTTTCTTTTGTTTACCTATTGGTATTTGGTGTTATTATCGATATTGATATTCACGTTAGCAGCTTCTTCAGCGGAAAGAATATTTTGGTCAGTATGGAAAGGTGCTGAAGGTTTCTATATCACGAACCGCGACTGGTGCCATACAACATTTTGCAAATAGTACATGCAGTGTGTAAGTTCGAAATAACCATGCTAAACCAAAATTGTAATGTTAGTTTGTTTTTAGAAGTTTTAAAATATTTTGGCATTTTGTGCAATTTTATGTTCAGAGCAGCTTCTTTGTGTTTTGAAGGATTTGGGATGAGTTTGGGTCTGATACTGTTGCTCTCAAGTGCTGGTGAAAATGATGTTTTTTTTATTTTTTTAAATAACGTTTATATACTTTTTCTGTAAAGGAAGTCAATCATCTTAATATTGTTCCCAGGAAATCATTACTATTTCTTGTGGTCTAATTAGTTCTTAACTTGGATAATTTTAACTCCATGATGTTTATATGTTTGGAAGCACCAATGTCATATGGTGTCAGGTCTCTTGCCATATTTGGTTTGAGTAAGAACCCATATTATTCTCTCTTTTCTGTGTCTTGCCATGAATACATTTACTTTTTTCTGGCCTAGATATATAACATATTCAAAGGAGGAAGAAGCCATTCGGTGTATCCAGTCAGTAAATGGTTTTACTTTGGATGGTAGACCTTTGAAGTAAGTGTTATTCTTTAATTGTATATTTTATTGCTTCCTGTGATCCAATAGCTTTTGAAAACCATTGCTGCAGGGCATGCTTTGGAACCACTAAATATTGTCATGCATGGCTGAGGAATATGGTAAATATATTTACCTTTTCAAGTCAAATTAGGAAAAAAAAATACGAAGGCTTCTGAATTGTCCATTGAAGATATTATCAGAATATGTGCCCATGGCATATTGGTGAATCCATATGTTTTCCTAATAAAAAATTATACCTTTTTTCCAGCCCTGCAGCAATCCTGATTGTTTATATTTGCATGAAATTGGTTCACAAGAGGATAGCTTTACTAAAGATGAAGTAATATCAGCCTACACAAGGTATTTCCATGTCAGATGCTCTCTGTTCCTTTTTTTCCCATTGCATATTTATTTGATCCATTGACTTTTGTTTTTGTGCACATGCGTGAATCTCGTGTGATGTTCGTGCGAAATAGAAGTCTATGTTCTTAAACATACGAACTATTTGAGCAGTTTCTATATTTTGGTAGTTTTTTTACACATTCCAGTGGCAGCCATGTCGGTTTACTGATTCATTTTAAACTAGTGATGATGTGGTGTGCTCCCAGCTGTATGTGCCTATTACAGTCATTTTCGGGCTCTATGTGTGAAGATTAAATATTGCACAAATAATCAGTCGAGTAAATACTTGTATCGCAGAGAACTAATTGAAGTGATTATAAATTTTTTTCTGTATGGTGAAATGATTGATCTGCCAAAAAGCTGACATTTGTTTGAAAATAATTTCTTAACTGACTTCTTAATTTTTGTTTTGATTTTGGAGATATGCTTGTGAAGTTCTGAAAAAGGCTGTAGCTTATGCCCTGTGTGGAACAAGATTTCATTTCTGAACGACATATTCCTCATTGAGGCTCGAGGCTGATTTTGAAAAGTATTTTTTGTTTATGTTTCACGAGTTTTAAATTAGCGTTATGTCTTTATCTCTGCTAATTTTTGTTGTACATCAGAGCTAATTCGAAAACTATGACTATTCTCTATTTTTCATGTGTTATATATAATTTTTTTTTTTCTGTTTTTTAATGATTTTCTGTGAGTTTCATCATTGTTTCTACTGTAGTTAAATCGACTTAACACTATTATTTTGAAGGAGTAGAGTTCAACAAATTACTGGTGCCACAAATAGTAGTCGTTCAGGAAATGTGTTGCCACCACCGCCAGATGAGAACTGCAATAACAGCCCTGCCCTTTCAGGGAAGCTTATCAACAAAACTGCTACAAATACAAATGTAAGAACTCCTTTTCTTCAATCTTCACAAAAGCACTTGCCTTCCAGCTGATGGTGCTTAATGGCTCAGTTTATGGTATTTCAACTTTTATTTATTTTTTAGTCCGTGGAATATCTCATGGCTGCTGCATTCAGTCCACGAAGACAAAATTTTTGGTTTTAATATTGGCTGAGTACTGTCTCTCAAGTAATTGACTTTATTATCTATAACCTATTTAGTCGATAATTTTGATGATAGATTGATAGTGGCTGTTAGGGTTCCTGTTGTAATTATAATTGAAATATATTGTTCAAAACGCCTCTATGCTATATTTCCAACTGATTTATTTTTGGTCACCCTGGTCAGCAAAATTCAGCTAGTGGTGCTGTAGTAACTCCGCCATATAGTAGCTCAGGTAGATCTGCTGCTCTTCCAGCTGGAGCATTGTGGTATGTCATTCTTTGGCTATACTTACTTCATCTGATTTTCACTGTCTCTCAGCGTTCTCTTATGTTTCCAGGGGAACTCGTTCTTTCAATAATCAGCCATTTTCTACATTTATACCCTGTTCCAATGGACCACTTAAACCTGATGCTTGTAACAGTCTGGTGGCATCTTCTGCTAAAGTTGCAAGCCTGATTCAGGTTTCTTCATTGCAAACCAATACTGGAAAATATTTGGTTCCTATTGAAGAAAACTCCATATCTCCAGATAAAATTAAGCTGGAAAATTTAGTGCCTGCTAAAAAAGAATCAAAACCAGATAGCATTGCAGTGCTTAAGAGTTCGTCTACTCCCGCACATCCCCCAACATCCCCATTAAACCAGCAGCTGCATGGCGCTGATACAACCAAGTCACCCCATAATCTTTGTAAGATGGTCGGTTCTTCCTTAAAGTCTTGTGGGCCTGCTTTAGACAACAATTCTATGGATGCCACTGATGAAATTATTGAGAACACATGCTCTGATTTTTTGTCCTTGGGCGTCCATAAATACGCTGAGCAAATTAAAGAGGCAGCGACTTCTGAGGCACCTGGAAGATCTGAAAATATGACTAATGCTCTCTGTGTCACAGATAGCCTGTCTGACTTTGGTTTGGAAATTCCCTCTCAGCCGACACAAGTTAACATGTGTGAGACAGAAGATGACTTGTTGTCTTTTGATAACCAAAGGCTCAAGGATCCTGAGCTTACTGCCAGAATAAATCATCTACCAGATATTTTCAGTTCGTTTCATATGACAAAGCTTTCCACTATTCCTTCTGTGTTAAATACGGCTGATGGTCCTACCAGCGTTGATTTGTGTGGGCCAGTTGTAGATAAGAAAGATAACTTGATAGTTTCTGCTTCTAATTTTCCTTTAAAGTCTGGTGGGCATCCTTATAACAGGCTCAACAGTCTCGATTCTAATTATGTTGAATATTCTAATTTATTTCCGAGCGAGGATAAAAGGTTACTGTTAGGGAGATATGAAGGTGAAGTGGCCATTGGTGCTGGTAATATGGGGGAGAACAGCATTATATCGAATATTTTGTCCATGGACTTTGATTCATTGGATGAATCTTTAACATCACCTCAAAACCTTGCCAAATTGTGGGGTGAAACTGATAAACCCCAAGGGTCTTTTGGAGTATCAGGTTCATGGAAAATACAGAACAGCAACCAATCAAGGTTTTCATTTGCTCGAGAGGACACGAACCAAGTAACAAATTTTGGACGGTCTAGTGATTTTTTGGAAAAAGATTTAAAGCAGCGCCCTTCTGGCAACGATGTCCCTTATAGCAACATCATGCATCTTGACAATGATAAGATTGCTCCTCGCAATAATTTTCCATTTTTAGGCAGAAGTGGATATGATGTTTTTACTGACAGTCATTCTAATATCTCCAATAATAAGCATTCTGGTAAGAGAGATTCTTATTCCCTTATTCATTAATGAGTTTACTCGGCTTTCATTTTAAGTGCAGTTTTTATATCATGAAATTTCATTGCTTATGGAACGACTGTGAGCATGTGTAGTTCATGTTTCATGTGTAGTTTACGTTTGATGGTCATCTACTTAAGCAAGTACCAAGACAATTAGCTATATACTCTTTTTTTAAGTTGTTCCCAAGAATAGCATAGCAATATCTTGGATTGTCTCAAGGAATAGATTTTGGTAAATGCGATTTGTTATAATATAGGATGGATAGAGAAGTGTATACACTGATTTTATATCGACGAGGGTAGATGCCTACTGAATATTCCGTATTCTGTCATATGTTAATTGAAGAGCCTGATTTGTGATGTCTAGTGCACTAAGAGAATGATGGGATGACTGTTTATCTCATTTCAGTCCTTTCGCTGTCTCATCCAGTTCTTTCTCTTGCCGATTCTTTTAACAGTTTCAAGATCTCAGATATCTGCCCCTCCAGGATTTTCAGCGTCTAGTAGAATCCCACCTCCAGGTTTCTCATCATATGAAAGGGCAGATCAGATTTCGGGCACATTATCTGGTAATGACTAATGAGTTTTTTAGGCTGAGCATATATATGTAAGGATTATTTTTTTGCTCATAACTTACCTTTTTTTGTTTTTCTGTTCGTTCTAAATCGTGCAGGAAATCATATACATGATGCCTCCTCTTTTTCAAGAAATCAGTGGCAGACACCTCCTAGTAGCAATACTTTTAGTAACTGTGATATTGAATTCATGGATCCTGCAATTTTGGAAGTTCGCCACGGTACACTTCCAGGTGGCATCAACAGTCCAGTCCTAGATGTAAGGTCCTGTTATTCTCCACAATTGAATACATTCGAGGAGGCAAGGCTCCAATCATTTTTGCAAAGATCTCTTCCTCCACACACAAACCAGAGAATTAACGAACTTGGGGATGGTTTTTCTTCCATTTCCGATGTTTATGGAGTTCGTTCAAGGGTTATGGAGCAAACCCTATCCAACAATTTCTCTCCATTCTCTCAGTTTACCCACCCTCAGCCTAGAAATGCTATAACTTCTAATGGCCAATGGAATGGGTGGAATGAGGGCCCTGGTGCAAATAATTTGGGTATGGCAGAACTTCTCAGAAGCGAGAGATTGGGATTTAATAAGTTATATGGTGGTTATGAAGATTCAAAGATTCACATGCCCGGTTCTGGAAATATGTACAACGGGAGTTACGGTATTTAAGTGTCTTATTTTCCTTGGCTGGTAACTGTGTGGGTGAGGAAATAGGATTATCGTGTGTGACGTAGATGAATTCACGTGAAGGATAAAATACAAATGACCCATTAACCAGCTCTCATCCCATCTCATAAACGCACCGGAAAGTTCCAAGAATGTTACCGTTCAAGGAGATGAGATCGGTGATTAGTCTTACTTGGCAACTTTCTGGTTGGTGAAAGATCAAACCTTCCCAAACAATGTCTGGAAACCAACAGGTAATTTTTGACCTGTTTATTCTTTCTGCTCCTTTCGGCTTTATTAAATTGTAAGTTTAGCCAGTGATCCTTTGGTTGCATGCGTATGATTTGTGGGCAACGAATAGTCTCTTACCTCTTGTTGATAAATTAGTAAATATATGATTCTTGTCCAAGTGTGGGGAAAATACATTTTTAGCAAAATTTGATAAAGTTATATCTTTTTCCAGCTGAGTGTTATTTTCACTCGACTTTTTTAACTTGAGTTCCAGGATTATCAATGTTTTTTTTGCTCTGTGTGTAAATACTGATCAACTTTGTACATAACCCATTTTAGGGGTGTCAAAATCAGAAACGACTCACTACACGATTCAACCTCAAAAAAATTAGGTTTGGGTTTGAGGGTTTTGGGTTCGGGTCAAATCGGGTTGGACCCAATAGCTGATCCTAAAAAAATAATCGGGTTGGATTGAGTTGAATCGAAAATTTAAATTTTTTTAAAAAATATAATTAATAAATATTGCCTACATTTTTATATATTGTATGTATGAAAAAATATTTATTGTATATTTAGATCATAAATTTTCATAATTTAATATTTAATTCGAACATATTTTATTTTTTAGACAATTGTTTATTTGATTTAGTAAATTTCTTTATTTTTCTACAATTAGACTTTCAAATTTAAATCATATATATGATGGAGATTTTGTTATTGTGTTTTTAAATTAAAATATTATTATTATTGTTTTGAATGTTATTTAATTTTCTTTAAAAAAAATTAAAAAAAATCCAAAATCGGGTTAATCTGTTTGATTCGGGTTCGGATTGTGCAATTTTTGAATAGTACTGTTGCTCAACTTGATCTAACCCACCCGAATTGACACCCACAACCCATTTCCATTATATATAAAAAAAAATTAAATTCTTCCAACTTTTTGTAGCAAGGAGATCTCGTTCTTAGTTTTACGGACTAATTTGCAGATGAAAGGAGCTTAAGATTGAGGCACGAAGGGGCTGCACGCCAAATGCTATACGTTGTGATCCTTCAGTTTTTGAGCGTCTGTTTCCGTTGTACTGAAGAATCAGATCAGTTATTTCAGATAAGGTGAGAGCTTTTGCTAGTGTATGCCTTTATATATATATATATATTACTTAATTATGACCAGAAGACTGTAGATGTTTCACATATACTCGAAAACATTTTTCTTTTACAACGTTATGAAGTGGGAGAGTTGGAAGCGATGTACTATTTATCTCGAAAGTGTTGTTATAATGTTTGTTAGTACAAGAAACTGGCGATTTGGTCATCTGTCTTTGTCCTGTAATGGCCTTGTTTTGTAGATGTAATTTTCATTCTTTCTAAATATATGAAATCATCTCATTCTGTCTTTCAATATTATGTTTATCAATGCACAGAGAATATGTTGGTAAGGATATATCATATTTCTTGACCGAAGATGTGCATCACCAGCTGCACACTATAACAAGCCAATTGGCACTCATACTCGCATTTGTTTTCTGAGCCTTGTTTCTAACGAAAACGAATTTTGCAAACGAAGGCTTCTCATTTAACATACTAGACTATATATGTTGGACTTGTGAGCTGAAAAATGTTGCGTTTATTTGGATCATATGGATCGAATAGTGATGATGATCGATCATTTTTATTATTATTATTTAGGATACTGTGGGATATATAGTTAACCATATGTATGTGTGTTAACATAATTATAATATAGTTGTATGAATTCAACAAACATATAAACAAAAATGATACGATTTTAAATTAATGATGAAACAAATTTTCAAAATTAAAATCCATCGTTTTGAATATAATTCGAAATTTATATAAAGTCATAAAAGGAATAGTAAAACGAGTAAATTTTTCTTGCCTTTCATTGAAGATAGTTGCACGATAAACGTTACACACTGTCATTGTCTTGCTCTTTTTATTGGAGAGGACTTGATACCACAAATATATGACTTCCATTGACATACGTGATATGAGCTGGGTGGATCTCCAATTAATATGGTTGATGCTATTGGGGAAACTCATGACGAACGTCGGCAACGATTCAACATTGATGACTTAGCTTGACACACAAAGATAAACGTCATATTTTTTGGTCGTTATCAAATGTGAGAAAATTGTGGTGGTTGCATGAGATGAAATTGAGCTCTATTTTTTGGAAATTATGTCTTATATTATTAGAGATGATAATTAGCTGATTGGATCCCATATACTCACCAAGGAAATCCGATTTCCAATTTTCATCAGAAGGTGGTTGAAATGTCAAATTAGTGAGAAAAAAATTTATAAAATTAAACTTCATATTTTATATCTTATTTTAAGTTATTTAAAATATTCAACAATGTTTATCTATATTATCCTCAATATAAAAATTTTTGACATGATTTATCGTAATATGTTATCAACATACTCGATCAAAACAAACTAATCGTCCTTAAATATTCAAATTGGATAATAAGTTCTATAAATTGTCCTAGCTTTAGATAAGATCACATATACAATTTCCAAAGCTCCTCCCATGGCTATAAATTCGGTTGAGATATATGAGATGAATAAACTGTACTGTGCGCTGACCATAATCTATTGGTTTTTTCATGCATTTTCATTGATACCTAGAGAATCATGAAGCGATACTAATAGGCGCTCTTAACTTGATTTGATGAGTGCAATCAGAAATGAGTTCTGATATTTATATGATTAATGAGTCGATGCATAGAATATGGCTAATTATGGTAAGCTTGTATAAGAGACACATGTTGTCTCGAATCACATGTTTTGTCGACCCTACTGTTAGTTGTATCCCTGAACTATTGAATGCCACATAAGTATTGGTTTCTCTGTTCTCACTGAGATGACAAATTCAAAGATTTAAATTTTGTGATTGAAGTTTGATGAATATCAAAATTTTGGTTTGTAAAATATTTTATAAACGGATTCCATATTTGGAAGTTTTGAAAGTTAGCAATACTGCTAAAATAGTGAGTAGTTCATTTTCTTGAATTTTATGAATGTGTTCCAAAATTGGCCAGTTGTCAAATTTTGAGTCAATAGTTAGTTGACTTTGACTAGTTAATTATGATTAAGTTGATTTTTTTACTAGTTGACTTTGATAGAGTGGACTTTGAACGTTTGAATTCGACCAAATTGACATTGAAGAGTTGACTTTGACTCAGTGGTTTTCGCAAAATTTGATTTTAAATCATTAAAACGAGATGTTTGCACTCGCCACAAGGATGATATCTGATCATGGGTGGTTTGATTAATAGGCTTGGAATATCCTAGTGAAACACTAATTAGTAGGTGTCCTAGTTTTGAAAAATACTAAATAGAAGTTTTGACTCATTGGACTGGAGTGCCATGATCAATAACTACTAGAAGTTTTGACATGTTGATTCGAAGTGTCCCAATAAAACACCAACTATTAGGTGTCCTAGTTGGTCAAAACACATAAAATAATCCTATAAAGATTCTAAAATATCCATGATATCTTTAAATAGAAGATCACACATCAAAGTTTGATAACCAAAACTCTCTCATCTCCCACTCATACTTAGCCTCCTTGTTCTTGAACAACCTCTTGGCCGACCACCTCTCTCCACCACTGACTATCGCTGCACCGTCGTGCTACCACCATGCCCTCGCCAGTCGTTCCCCTTTCTCAACTCAAAGAATTTTATAGATTTTCTAATGCAATTTAGAAGAACAATGAAATCAATAGTTTACTCAATATTGGAGATTGAAGAAAGGCGACTTCCGGTGGATTGTTCGTAGGGATTGATAACAAGAACTATATCTGGTTAACATTCATAATAGTTGGAGCCAAGGGTTTAGACAATAAATGTAAACAATCGATAAACACCATATGTTGGATTGAAACATACAAGTGCCTATCACGATTTTGCATATCAAAATAAAATTTTGAAACTTTTATTGCACCTTGAGTATGAGAAAATGATACACCAACATTAACTGCAAAGGTGGTTCGACGAATCGGTAAATGCTTTTGATATATACCTGCATTTTCAAGAGTTTTAGGGTGTACAAACTCGTTCTATTAGTCACTCCATAGTCAAAGAGCTCATACGAGATGGGACTTCGGTGCATGAGCAGTTTGTGGGTCTTGACTTGGTATCCAGAACGAGCTATCGACATACATCTTTTGTTGTTGCTCACCGTTGGTGGTGAACTTTAATATGAACAAGCTTAAGACAACCTTTGAAGAGTTGTCAATGTTCTTACTACATATGAAACATCCATGAAGCAAGAAAAGCCTATTTTTTTAGAGGGATCATCCTTTGAGCTAAATGAGGGCCCAAGAACATCATCGTAGCACATTACTGCTAGTTGCGGGGTTTGCTACATGAATATTAATTTTCTAAACTACGCGATTTCCCCACATAAAATATCTTAAACCAAGATCTAAAATATTCTCTTTTAACAATTTTTATCCATGTTTTCAATGGTCTACCCCTCATGCTCCTTCCATTAACCTGTCAATCTAACATATGTTGGATTGAGGCCTTTTTTGGTCTCCTCTTCACAACAAGACCAAACCATGTTAGATGTCTCTTATTAATCTTATCATCTATGGGGGCTACACCTAAATAACTCATAATCCTTTCATTCCTAATTCTATCTTTTCGTGTTTTGCTACACATCCATCTTGACATACACATCTACTACAACCAATCATGTAGTTGCCCAACACTCCGAGCCACAAATCATAGCTGGTCAAACAATAATGATATTTTCCTTTCAGTCTCACATACATCATTCTATCGTAAAAGAGTCCTGATGTAAAACCCACGAATTCTAAACTCGTGATTTTTTTTGTGTAATTTAAAGTTGTACTAGGTTATCCAATATATTTTTATATATTTATTTATTTATCTCATTATTTTATTTAAGATTATCAAGTCTATCTAAAGTTGTGTGAGATAATTAAATCGTGTGTCCAATATCTATGGAGCTCTAAATTTAAGATGATATTGTGCATATATTTTTATTTTGAGAAAAATAAATAGGCCAGGATCCAAGAAATTAATTAAAGAGATAGTGGGTATAAACAGGTGAATTTTGAGACATAAATTCGAATTTGGGAAGAAAGTACAAGATAAATGTATAAGATTTGAGATAATATTGATACACATAGATCAAAATAAAAGGGAAATCAAGCAAGAGAATAATGCAATCTGAGAATTTCAAAATTTTCACGCATTTATATATAATTTTCGAAATTATGTAGATGGGGAAAAGTCTACACGATAAGGAAATGCATACATGGAAAATTCATAAATTTTCCTACCAAGATTTCAAGAAAATCAAAAGTCCTATTCTTTTGGATAATTTATCAACAAAATTCGAAATTTAAAAGTTTGAGATTTAAGGGCAAATATTTATTTGTATTGCAAAATATGAGATATACTGGATGCTGGAAATTAGACATGAAAGTCGAAATTTCAGGCGTGACTAGGGGATTATTTTCGAAATTATAAATGAAAATGGATAATAAAGGAGAAATTATCCTAGATTTAAAGTTTATTCAAAAGTTTAAACGCGAAAATAATACACGATCAGGATAGCAGATAGCCTCTATAAATAGGAGAACTTCCCATTCGGAAAGCACCCCTGAAAATTTAATCTAGATTTTTGAAATTTCTCCCTAGTGCTCCCTAAAATTTTTTGAGATTTTGCTCTCTTAGTTGTACTGAGCGTCGTAGCGCTGCTGCAGTCCAGTTCCAGGAAGGATTCGAAAATCCTATCCCACAACACCCCTTCCACGTTTTTTTCACCCAGATCTGAGGTAAGAGGACTTGTTTTAAAAGTATGATTTTTGGTTATGCATTTTCGTTTTTTCGAAAATTTCAGTAGGGTGCAATTCTTCTTCTACCGCCTTCTTGATATGATTATCGTATGTTTTATGTTTTGGCACTATGAGCATTCAACTGGATATGGATGTGAATCCCACTATGAAATATGTTTATGGCCCTTACACGGTGGCAGTGTAACCGTTATACGGCATTGTCCCTTTAAAATAGTAAAAATTAGGGATTGATATCAGTAACCATGGAAAGTAGATGAATCTCAGTGTCTAGTCCAAGATATGCGTATGTTGATGATATGAATCATGTTATGCATGATATTTTTTATTCGAAAATCATGTATATTTGTTATGTATGTGTTCGAACTGGCCACCACTTGCTGAGTGATGACCATATCACTCACTCCTTACTCCCCCTCTCTAGATAAGCCTGAAGATCCGATAAAGGATAAGGAACGTGACCAGTTTTGGGGCTGGTGATGGAAGAATTTAATTCAAATATATGTTTTTTTCAGTCCGTTGTTAACTCTTCCGGATAATTTTTATCATATTTCCAAATAATAATGAACAAGCTAGTGAAAGAAGACATGCTTGACTTGTCAGACATAAACTCTCTACTTACTTGTGAATCCTGACCGAAAAAAAAGATGACCAAGGCTCCTTTTAAATGAAATGTAGGACATGAACACGACTCATTAGATTTAATTCATACGGATGTATGTAGTCTGCTAAGTGTTAGCCTGAAATATGATCATCCTTACTTCGTTACCTTTACTTATGACAACACTAGGTATGAGTATTTAAAGAAATACAATCTGAAGCATTTGAAATGTTTAAATAATTTAGAGCTCAAATAAAAAAAACTAGAAAATCTTATTAAATAACTATGTTCTGATCGAGGTAGAGAATACGTAAGTATTGAGTTCCAAGACTATCTAAAATAAAATGAGATTCTCTCAAAGTTGACTCTCCCAGCAACACCACGACTGAATGATTTAGCAGAACGTCGAGCTCGAAAATTTTCAAACTCAGTATTTTAAATACTTGAAATTACTAAAAAAATTTCAAGTTTGTATGGGATTGAGTCCAAGAAATTTGAAATATGAACCAGATAAATATACGAATTTTGAAATTGGTGTACATTTAGCAAGATGTATATTTCAAGATAGAATATGTACAAGATAAGTCGATTATAATCACTATCTTTCCTCAATCTGGATCACAATTATTATGATATTTCAAAATTTCAAGATGAAGATAACGCGTCTATCTCGATTTCCCCAACATCTAAAAATAGGACCTCAATACATTCGAAAAATCACAATGCTCTTGCACACATATCTTAAAAAAAAAGATAGAGAGCTTAGGCAAAACACTGCAGATTTTCTCTCAGAGGATGAATATTTGGAGAATCACCTTGTATTCACATTTCTTTTTCTGAAGAATAATCGGTGAGGTAATTATATTATTAATTATTTAAATCTATGTATAATTTTTTGAAAGATCTGATCGTGAATGCTTCATTTGTTCTATGTTTTTATAAGAAATAATTCCAAGAGCTACTATGATTCGATTCTGATATGGAAACGAATTCTTGAGTTATAATATGACCCATACACAGTGGGTATAAAACCATTATATGGCTCCCATACGGCAGGTATAAATCTATTGCCTCGCCTTTTAGATTGTTATTTATTAAGGACTCATAAGTAAATCATGGAAAATAAGATGAAAAATTAGTGCTTTACATTTGTGATTCATTATGATATGTCTTGTCTCGATATTCTTGATATTCAAAATTAAGTACTCATATGTATTGTACATCGATCATTTCGTTAATGCTGAGTATTTTCCCAAACACTCACCTCTTACTCTTTTTTTTAGATAAAAGCGAGGAACAAATCGAGAATGATGAGCAAAATATGTTTTGGGGTTGGTGATGAAGGTTATAGAATTTAGTCTTGTTTTAAATTCTATTTTTTTTTATTTGATTTAAATTGTAAAGCTCTTTCACATATTTTGGTTTATTCATTTGGGAATTTTTCGGCGGTAAAGACAAGTTTATTTTGAGTTATTTATGGAATAGACTGGTTTTGACTACTAGACTTATTGTTTTTCGATTATGTTATTGTTAAACAACGTTGGGGTCGAAAACACTTCAGTCTCGGGGCATGACATTTAAGTGGTATTAGAGCATCTAGGTTTATAAATCTTGCCGGAAAGTGTAAAAAAATCATTGTGCATTTCCTGCACTGTCGTTGTATGTTTTTGGTCATGTTAGACAAATGGAGCCGCACACCCACGCTCTCTTGCAATTCACCTACCTTGCCATGCTTGTTTTTGTTTTTGTTTTTTTCCAGATAGTGAGTGTAGCGTCCCTGCACCTTGTTGAATCTCATCTGCACTCTATACAATTTTTTTCTTCTCCAGACAAAATTACTCACGCATCTGCACTGTTTTGGGGCGGCCCTGTGCTTTGATGTTGCCATTTTCGTAAATTTTTGTACGATCCATAACTTTGCGTAGAAAACTCGGAATTTGATTCCATAAAGTTTTCTGTAAACCTAATGACATAGGCTTCCCATCCTCATAAAAATCTCAAAATTTATATTTTGGAAAATTCTCTAAAAATGCCATTCGACCTATATATATCGTACAAAATTACTCGAATGAATATTTTCATAACTTTCTGACCATTATTGTCACTTTGATCATTTTCTCTTGTTTTGTTCTAGGAAATGGCAGCCCCTCATACTCGTGCTCAAGCTCGCATCCATAAGCATCCGAGGGCTATCAGTGGTGAAGGATGCAAACATTGAGAACCTTAAGACCAGTGTTCTAAAAAGTCCGCTTAAGCTTGAAGCTCGACAAAAGCGCTCCGCTTCGGAAAAAAACAGAAAAAAGCGGTTAAACTGTAGTTTGATCGAATCAAGCGTAATTAAGACGTTTAATTTAGTGTGCTTAAGCACATTTAATCACATCTATTTATTTTTAGATTTTTTTATTTTGAAGGTGTGTCTTTTTATTTTAAAATAATAAATTATATTTATAATTTAAATGTTTATTTTTTAATTTTAATTATGATTAAACATGTCTCATAATGATTTGACAAATATTTAGCATTTTTTAATGTGGTCTAGTTGCAAAAACAAATAAAGATTGCAATTTGAAATTTTTATGATTTTATAAATATGAGAATTAATGCATCAGACTTAAATTTATCATATTTATGTATTATTTTATCTCTTTCTTAGTTTGAGATAATTACAATTACACTAAAAATAAAAAACATTTTTCACGCTTAAGCCTGTGCTAATCTCGCTTAAGCTTAAAAAGCTTAGAGCTCGATATCCGCGCTTCGGGGCGCTTCACGATTTTTAGAACCTTGCTTAAGACTGAACTTACTTTATAGCGGGAGAAGAAGGAAGAAATCATTAGTGTTCTCGAAAATTTGAAAAACGAGAAACAAAAACTAGAAGAGCCTAGGGATCACCTTTAGGCTGATGTACAGAGGTTTGCCTATTATCACAATACAACTGAGAGCAAAAAGAGGTAACCAAGAATAAGCTTTAGGCTTCCCAAGCCATGTTCCATGAACTAAAGGGCTTACGTATCCAACTATTATAAAAGGCCCATGCGCTCCAGACTCAAATTCAACAAGACATGCTAATTGAAGCATAACTTCGCCAAGAAGCTATGACAACCATTCAAGAACTATAGAACTTTGTACAAGTCCTGCCTGACAAAAATAGGACCCTACGTCTGATCATCGAGCTACAACAAGAGGAAGATCCCGAGGAAGACCTTGAAGAGGACCCTATAGAAGACTAAGTTGTAGGATATATAGAGATTTAATATGACCAGATTAGACTTTTAGTATCAGGATTATTTTAGTGATAAGAGTTTTGCAATCAATTTTCTTTCTATAAGAATTATCAAAACTTGGTTTATATATTTTTCTTCCTATTTGAAATCAATAAAAAGTTTATTTAATCTGTTCTTTGATTGATTTTGTAATTGAGCCATTATTATTTGATATATTTGCATTTATTTTGCAACATCTTTGAACCATGTACCATTGTAAGAAATGGTATAAAGACCTGTAAGGAATAATTGCAACCCACGCTATAATCGTTAAAAAAACAATGAGGAAGGGCCACCACCACCACCACCAAGAATTGGCCTTAGAAGATAAGATTTGATGGTCATACCAACTATTGTTGCGAAAACCCTCCAAGATTTGGGCGACACAAATGCCAACAATGATCAGGCTCCACCATCGAGTGAAATCAATTATCATCATGAATATCTTTGTAAGAATCGAGTCTTTACTTTGACGAAAACCCTAACCAAGAAGTTGGACAGAACTGACTCAAGATTTCCGAGACCCAACTCCGACTGCTGGAAGTTCCAGAGCAACATAAAGTGGATGTTGTTACACCTTTATTAGAAGATATGGCATGAAATTATGGAAACAGATTCACCAACAATAGAAGAGGCTAGACCTATCACATAGGAACGATTCCTAGGTGCATTCTTGAAACATTACTATAGAGCCAGGTTTCAAATCCAGAAGTTGATTGAATTCGAAAACTTTACTCAGATTTCAGGCATGTCAATAGTAGAGTATACTTACAAATTCAACTCTCTTGGAACCTATGTTTCATCCATCATGGTTGATGGTACTTTAAAGTACACCATTTCAAGAAAGGTTTGAACAATCGGCTTTGGCATTTTTGAAGCCTACAAGCTTTGAGGACTTTATGGGAGCAACCATTAGCGTCAAAACTGATATCAAGCGCCAGGAGGAGAAAAAACTTAAGAGAACTATCCCTTGTCAATAGTAGAGTATACTTACAAATTCAACTCCCTTGGAACCTCTGCTCCATCCATCATGGTAGATGGTACTTTAAAGTTACACCATTTCAAAGAGGTTTGAACAATCAACTTTGGCATTTTTGAAGCCTACAAGCTTTGAGGACTTTATGGGAGCGACCATTAGTGTCAAAACTGATATCAAGCGCTAAGAGAAGAAAAAACTTAAGAGAACTATCCCTAGCCATTCCAAGAAACCTGGTCAAAATTTCAAGCAGCCAAATCTGTCGGGCGGCCTATCCAAGAAACCCTCGACATGCCCAACCTTCCCAGAGGTGAAGTCCTGTCTTTTTTGCAACCTACAACACTAGTGAATGTCATAAAAAAAGCGGTGCTTGTTTCAATTGTGGAAATTTATGGCACTGAATTGCTGATTGCCCTGAACCCAAGAATTTATGGACAAGAGAAAACAGTTGGTGTTGCCTCAGTCAAGACAAAGGGAAATAAGATGAGTTCTCGTGTTTTTGCAATAACTCAAGAGGAAGTAGACAATGTTAACAATGTTATGGTAGATACCATTCCGATCAATGAAATATTTCTTATGTATTATTTGATTGTGGTGCAATTCACTTGTTCGTATATAAGAGATTCACTAAGAATTTAGGATTCACACCTGGAACACTTAGTGAATTGTATAGAGTAGCAACTCCTACCAATAGAACTATAAAAACATATAAAATAGTTCAAGGATGCAACATCGATATTGAAAACCATGTGTTCAATGCTGACTTGATCCAACTTAAAACGACGGAGTTCGAAGCCATCCTAAGAGTGGAATGTCTCATAAAGAATAGTGCAATTGTGGATTGTCGAGGTAAGAGTGTCAAACTTCAAACATCAGAGAGAGAAGAAATCAAATACCATGTCAATACCAAGGAGAGAAATCCCATTCTATATGCTGCACAAGCTTGGAAAGCAATAAGAGTGGTGAAGGAGTTTACGTGGCTGTGGTGAGCGAGGTAAAGGAAAGACTTGAGCCCAAAAAGAAAGATATTTCAATGGTACGAGAAGTTTCTGATGTCTTCCTAGAAGAACTACCAGGAATGATTCTGGATCATGAATTGGAGTTCAAGAATAATTTGGCAATTCGTAGCCCCGATTTCAAATGCACTTTATTGGATGGCGCCAGCAGAACTCAAAGAACTAAAGAAGCAACTCAAGAGCTAGTGGACAATTAGAAAATCTGATCCAGTGCATTCCCTTGGGGAGCTCCAATATTTTTTCGTAAAAAAAAAATATAAGAGCATGAGGTTATGTATTGATACCTCAAATTAAATAAGATCACAATTAGAAACAAATATCCCCTCACAAGGATATATGACCTTTTGATCAACTCAAAGAAGCTACTATCTTTCCAAGTTCGATCCGAGGTCAGGTTATCATCAGCTGAAGGTCAAGGAAGATGACATTCTCAAGACGGTCTTCAGAACAAGATATGGGCATTTTGAGTTCACGGTAATGTCATTTGGATTGGAAAATTCTCCAGCGCCATTCACAGATCTCTTGAACAGGGTGTTCAAGCCGTTTCTCATTAATTTGTGATGGTGTTTATTGACAATATTCTCATATGCTCACCAAGTGAAGATGACCACAAAGAGCATTTTTGCCTCACTATTATGATGCTAAGGGAGAAAGAATTGTATGCCAATTCCAAGACATATTAATTTTGGGCAAAGAGCATCACCTTCTTGGGCCATATCATTAGAACGAGAGTGTATGTAGATCCCAAGAAAGTAGAGACAATCACAGATTGACAAAGACCAAGGATAGTGGCACAAATTTGAAGCTTATTAGGATTGACGGGCTATTATTAGAAATTTGTCAAAGGTTTTTCTTCGATAGAAATCATCTTAAAAAACTCACACAAAAGAACTCCAAATTTAATTGGAGCTAAGAGTGTGAAAAAGGTTTTGAAAACTCGAAGAAGAAAATGGCCAATACACCAGTGTTGATGTTTCTTCGTGAAGGAAATAAATTTCCATTTACAGCGATGCGTCAAGAAAGGTCTAGGATATGTGCTCATGCAAGAAAGAAGGATAGTTGCTTATGCATCCAGGTAACTAAAGTCGAATGAGAAAAATTATCCTACTCGTGACCTTGAGTTAGCTGCAGTGGTTTTTGCAGGCATACCTTTATGGTCTCAGGTGCGGAATATTCACCGACCATCAGAGCCTCAAGTACTTGTTCATGGATAAATAATTGAGCATGAGAAGAGACAATGGTTTGAATTATTAAAAGATTATGACTTAAAGATAAGATACCATCCATGAAAGGCGAACAAGTGAGCCGATGCATTGAGTCGAAAGATAATAGGTAAGAAGATCACAACTTAACTATCTGCTCAATAGTGCTTATGCGAATTAGTCAAATTGAATAAGAATCGAGATCTTTCTGTTAGGATAGGTGGAGGTTGTTGGAACATTTCATGTTCGCACTCTTGATTTTGATTTTAACAAAACTTGTTATTTTGTTTCTAATTATTTTACCTAAGTGCGCAGAAACCGGAAATGATCAGGATTTGAATTTATCAGTTATTTAGCCATAACTGAAGCTATTGAGACGCAAACTGAAAGCGCCAACTGATCGCCCAAACAGAACCAGTTCAACTGATTGTCCAGCTGATAGGTAGTTCAGCAGAAGACCTTCAGAAGCTCGGTCAGCTGATGAAGAGCTCAACTGATGAAGATTCTAGCTAACCAGTTCAATTGAAGCAGCGAAATCAGTTCAGCTAACGAGCTAACTGATTTCACCAAACCAGTTCAAGATCAGTTCAGAACATCAGTTAGGAATCAATCAGTTTGCAGAACACGACAAGCTTATTCAATGGAATCCAGTTGTGCGCACTGAGGAAAAGCTTTTGTGTAGTCAAAGGACAATAATAGACGTTGTAGCGGTGCTTAAAGCCAAAACATTCCAGAATGGCTATCGGAAAGTGCAAGACAAATATCGAGGAATGGATTCAAACTGCAACGTTCATATTTGATGAGTCTTGGTGTACGGTCACATTGCCTCTATAAATATCAGACCAAGATCATCAATATAAGTGTGTGGAAAACACGCAAGTGTATGAAGATAAAAAAAAAAAGAAAAAGGGCATGCCAACTGCTTAGTCTAGAAGCGAAATTCTCAGTGTGTGAGAACATTTTCGTGTTGTATTCATAGTTCAGTTCTCACACACGCACACACCCAAAATCACTCACACATGCAAAAAATTGAGTGTACTTGTAAGTTGAGTGAGTCTTGCACAAAGAAAATAAACTTGTGTATATAGTCTTTGACACATAGACTTTAAACAAGTGTTGGCTGGAAGGTGATGCCTTCAGTCTAGACTAGGAGTTCAGTTAGGCAGTAGGGTAAGTCCTAGGTTGAGTGGGTTTCTACAAATCTTTGTATAAATCAAATCTTTCTAGTGGAACCTACCCGAGATGGTAGAAGTGGTGACGTAGGAGCAGCTGAAGTCTCCGAACATCCATAAACATATCTCGTGTATTTAACTGCTTAACTTTCGTTTTAAAACTGATTTGATCAGTTCGAGCTGCTATCACTTCAGTTCTCACAATAACTGAACTGATATATGTAATAACTCATCCCCCTTGTTTCAGTTATTCAGTTTACACAAGTTAAAAGCTTTAAACTGATTAGCTTTTTTAACGAATGATTATTTCGAGTATTTTTCGCTTGGTTTAAAACCAAAATCGATATAATTCATCGGTGTTTACATTCTTAAAACACGAGCTATTGCAGCTCATTGAGAATATTGTGTTTGAAGCACCTTCAAAGGTGCCCGAACCGATCCATCAGAGGTTTTTTTGGAGGGGATGAATAAACACATCATTATTTTCTTTTTTTAATATCAGGTGACTTCTACTGGTGTTAATAGCACAAATCTGATCTCAATCATCAAATATGAACAAACAATTAATATGCAACGGGGAATGAGTTTACCAAAACTTTGTGAACAAAAATAAAAAAAAAATAAATCTCTAAATAAGACACAAGAATCGTTTCTGGAAGTTTAAAGGCTGAAATCCTTCTACGAGACCCTTCTTCTATTTTCATAGGGTATTCACTAAAAACTTTTTTATTTGCAGCTTTTGTTAAAACTAATTCGGTGGAGCTTAACACTACCTACTGAAACTCTTAGTATCGATTTCTTCACAACTTCAAACAAACTTCTAAACATAAAAACTCTTCCTGTCAATTACAAAGACTCACACAAAAGATAACACAAGTAGAGATTAGAGTGAGTTTAACTAGAACAATTTGATATCTAAAAAAGATCTGATAAGGCTTTGAGAGTGTGCTTCTGAAATTCTCAGTAGAGCTTCTGAATAGCAAGAATTTATCATGTAAAGTGTGTCTTATATTGAATTAATGAGTTGACCTTTTATATATGATCTTCAAACGTTCGGATCTAAACAGTCGTATCACGATCATAAATCATTCGTAGTACGACTTTTCAAATGTCATTTGACATGTTCTAACAATAGAAGACAACAATAAATGCATGTGGCACTAACAATCAAATCAGTCAGAAAGTGTCCTCCTTAAATAGAATATTGAACATCTTCTGACATTTCGCTTTGCTAATTTTATACTCCATTAATGAAGAGAATAAATCAAATGCACATAAATGACCGTTGCCAAGATTCAATAGTCATGAGGATGATCGATCGTTAATGCTTTTACATTTAGTGAGGTAAACCTTGAAGAACAATCAGATGTGAGCAAATGGTCTATTGAACTTACCATCTACTGAATTTCTCATAGTGCTGAATTTTAATAATCTTGAGTTAATTTCTTAAGGCGATCATATCACCAAAACTTAAATGTTCTAAAACTTTTGTCGGCCGAAATTAAAGAAAAACCCAAAGAAGGGAAAAATCTCGATGTTCAGACAGATAAGGATGAAATTCTTTGGATAAAAAGACGATTGTGCGTACCAGATGTCAACAATTTTCGACAAGAAGTGATGTCTGAAGCACATAAGTAAAATTTTCAGTACACCCTAGAATTACGAACATGTATAGAAACTTGAAGAAAAAAATTTCTGGTGAAGAGGAATGAAAAGAGACGTCACAGAATTTTTTTTCGAAGTACCAAGTATATCAGAAAGTCAAAGCTGAACACTGACGACCTAAAGGACTATTCTGACCTCTGGAAATCCCGGAATTGAACTGAGAGTATATTTCTATGGATTTTGTAGTGGCCTTGCCCAATACAAGACAAAGTAATGATGGAATGTGGTTAATCATAGATAGACTCAAAATCTATGCACTTTTTATCCGTTCGCATGAACTATAATCTGGGTAAGCTAGATACATTGTACATGGAGAACATTGTGCGGCTACATGGAGTCCCAGCTAGTATTTTTTCAGATAGATATCCAAGATTTGTATCTCATTTTTGGAGAGATTCCAACAAGCCATGTTGACTAAATTTACTCTTAGTATGGCCTATCACCCTCAAATTGATGGCCAAACAGAGAGAACGATCCAAACTCTGGAGGATATGTTGAGGGCCTGCGCCCTAGACTACGTAGCAATGAAGTGAACATCTAACCTTAGTGGAGTTCTCTTACAACAATAGTATTTGGATGACGTCGTATGAGGCTTTGTATGAGAGAAAGTGTCGATCACCCCTATACTGGGATGAGGTAGGAGAAAAAGATATCACTGAGCCTGTACTTGTCCAAGTGAGAGTGGACAAAGTAGCTATCATTAAGGAAATACTCGAGGCTACTCAAAATCAACAGAATAGCTGAGCCAGTCTAAAAAAGAGACCAGTGAAATTCAAAATTGGTGAAACGAATTATGTAAAAATCTCGCCTTGTTCGATTCAGTAAGGCTGGGAAATTGAGCCCTCGGTATGTAGGACCTTTCTAGATTATTGAGAAATTGGGAACATTGGCCTATAGACTAGCACTACCACCCGACATGTCTGTGATTCACAATGTCTTCCGCGTCTAAAAATAAGGAATTACATTCCAGATCTGAGTCATGTTCTTGAAGAAGAACCTTTCCTGATCGAATGAATTTGAACGAAGAACTGAAGTACGATGAAATTCTTATTCAGATCGTGGACACCAAAGACCAAGTTCTTAAATTAAGGACCATTCCATATGTCCAGGTCTAATGTTCAAATCATACTGAAAAATAAGTCACTTAGGAACTGGAAGAGAAAATGTGTGAGCAATATTCTTACCTCTTTGAAGACTAGGTCAACTAATGTTTCGATGACGAAACATCTAATAAAGAGAAAGATGTAAAGCTCACAAATTTTCAAACTTAGTATTTTAAAGACTCGAAATTATATTGGATACATTTAAAGTTTTTATGGATTGGGTCCAAGAAATTCGAAACTTCAACAAGATAAATACAAGAATTTTGAAATTGGTGTACATTTAACAAGATGTATCTTTCAAGATAAAATGTGTTCAAGATAAGTCGATTGTAATTGTTATCTATCCACAATCAAGAATAAAATTCAATATCAAGATCACATTCTATCATGATATTTAAAAGTTTGAAGATGAAGATGATGTGTCTATCTTGATAGCCGTAACATCTATAATTAGGACCTCAAGCCATTCGAAAAATCACACCACTTCTATACTCATATTTTAGAAAACATAGGCTAGAGAGCTTGGGGAAAAAGCTGTAGATTTTCTC
Organism: Primulina tabacum; assembly: GCF_025594145.1. Taxonomy (NCBI): domain Eukaryota; kingdom Viridiplantae; phylum Streptophyta; class Magnoliopsida; order Lamiales; family Gesneriaceae; genus Primulina; species Primulina tabacum. Next base: position 29,777,088 of record NC_134558.1, on the reverse strand, counting down.
TCGAAGGAAAAGGATTTTCGAGAATCACCTTATATACATATTTTTTCTGAAGGATAATCAGTAAGTGAGCTTATTTTTTGTTTTTGTTTTTTAAATCTATCTGCATGTTTTTGAAAGATCCGATCATGCATGCTTCATTTGCTCTATGTTTTGTATAATAAATAATTCCAAGCACTGTAATGATTCGAGTTTGATATGGAGAATAATTCTTGAAATACGATATGGCCCCTACATGGTGGGTATAAAATAGTTATATGGATCCTACACAGTGGGTATAAAGTCATTATATGGCCCCTACATGGTGGGTATAAAATTGCCGCCTCGTCATTTGTTGATTAAAAATTAGGGACTGATCAGTAAACAATGGACTTATTTCACCTTTTGGAGAAAGAATTTATACTAGATAGAAAACACGAGATGATATATCTCGAGGAGGTCTTAGAAACACTCATAATTGAATTAGTGGAACCCAATCCCCAACAGCCAGTGGAAGAAGTACACACACTTAAGATACTGAAAGGGTTTCGAGACCACCTATTAGATATGGCCTGCTTCTTGACAAAGGCCAGATGTGATCCAAAGAACTTCAAAAGTACGATATCTTATGGTGATTCATGGAAATGGCTTAAATGAGCTTAATTACTAACTTTAGACAATTAATTTCTCAATCACCGTAGATCGATTTTGAGAAAATTAATATCCCAAAAAATATTTATTCAAAATCTCTCTAGTAGAATTGTGTTGGTAAAACTTCATCACTGATTACTTCGACGATTATTAAAAATGAAGTTATGCATATTAATCAACTTATGTTATAGAACTGCTGAAATCTATATATATATTATATAAATATATATATATATATATATATATATAGCAGAGTTGTCTGCTATTTTAAGTAATTTCCCGCATAAATAAACATCCTAAAAAATAAAATAATTGAGAAATGTTATTATAATAAATGATTAAATATGTTTATTCATTATTAAAACTGTATGTTGAGGATCGGGTTGAGTTTAGAGGGGGGGTGAATGATAGGATCGATTAACGTATCAAGAGTGTTTAGAAGGGGGGGTTGAATAAACAATCACAATTAAAATTGATCTTTTCGAATTTTGAGTTCAGTTTGGTGACAAACTGATTCTCGGAATCTTGTTGGTCAATGACAATCAGTTAAACTAAAGTAGTTGCGGAAAATAACTGACTGAAAGATAGAATACGAAACTGAAATAAAATAGGCAAGGGTTGTTTCTGAATGTTCGGAGAATTTAATTACTCCTACGTCACCCCTTCTATCTCAAGGATAGGATATCCACTAAAAGACTTTGATCAAATACAAGAATTGTACTGACCCACTTCAATTTGGACTTAACACTGCCAAAAACTGAAACTCTTAGTATTACAGAATGTTCTCAGTGCGTAACTGATCTTATCACTATCGAATTTCAACGATTATTACAACTTGCTAATGAGCTCAAATTGTAGCCTTAACTGCTACGAATATATCAAGATTGAGCTGAGATTTTGACAGAGTGACAGCAAGCTTTTTGAATAGTGTTGACTCTCTCGTTTTTTCAGCTGTTCTTCTGTCATATTTATAAGCTTCTTTTCTCCAACGGTAACTTGAGATGAATTTGAATCTTTGTATCCGTTGATTTCTACTTGATTATTCCTTGGACATTGTTTGCTTCATTTATTGTGATGCGGCGTCTTAATTGCTTTCGCCGAAATACGTTTTTCTAAGCTGTATTGATTGAAGTGCGGCGTTGCAATCTTTTATGTCTCTTGACGGTTGATTGTTCTTTCCCGAGATATGTTCAGTTGAAGGGTGCTTAGCATACGGCTGAATATATCAACTGATCAGTTTCCAACTGATCTGTTAGTTGATTTCAGTTATTAAGTCCAGTTGCTGAGTTCAGTTTGCTCGATCAGTTGGTTCGTATTTTCAGTTGATTCATATTTTTTCAAACGCCGGAATTTAGTTTCCAACAATTTCCCACTTTATGGTGTTTGACAAAACTAAGTAAATAATAACTGAACATCTGAGCTCATTGTAGATAAAATAAGAGATTGAATTTCTTGAACTGAAAGAGATCTTGATTTAATAACAGCTGAATCTAATAATCTGATTAATTGCTTCTGCTGTTTTCTGCTATTTTTCAAGATGCTCTTTGATCTTTGATTTCTTCCCCTTTTTGTCAAACAAATCCATCTTCTCAGATAATTTTCGAACGTCAGTGGAAAGAATTTTGACATCTGCGGAGATACTTGAGACAGCAGTTTGTAAACAAGTCTGCAGCAATTCCATTTTATTAGAAACAGAAGTTTCCAATCGCTCAACTCGTTGACTGATTATATCCTGAGTTGTATAGAGACTTTGAGCTAGACCTCTGTTATTTTTCATCTCAAGTACAGTTCGGGTAAGAGACTCCATGTTTGCTTGAATGGCTTTCAGTTTTGCGGAGTCATATTCAATTGAAGAATCCAATTTGACAGTATGAGAGAATTGTGTGGATTGAATTTTCTTGATTTCAGTAATCATCTGCTGCATATTGTGCTGCATATTCTGGATTTCTTCAAAAACAAGATCCATTTCTGTGGATTGAAGAGGAGGTGACTGATTAGATGTTCTTGGTTCATGTGAGACTTGATCAAAGACCACCATGGTTCTATCAGATAATATCGTTTCAGAGACAGTCTGTGCTGGAACATCTGTTTCAGTTATTGCTACTTGGACTGGAGGAGATGAAGATTGATGTTGATCAACAATTGGGCTTTCCTGCTGAATAAGATTTTCAGTGAAAGGGTCATGAACTGCCTCCATATTTTCAAGCAATCTGTTGATTAGGTAATTGAGTAGGCACCACTGTTTGCTCCTTTAGTTCAGAAACAGCAGGCTGAACTGGTGCTTCTGTTGAGATAGAAACCTCTTGAGTGATTTGATCAGTTGAGTGATCAAATTCTTCAGAAATGGTTTCATTATTCATAGATTCTGTCACTACTACTTGAATTACTTCATCAATGTTGGCAAAATTCAACTCGGCTTCAGAGTATAGCTGATGTTCCACAGCAAATGATTGTGGCACATCCTGAACTGGTTCTTCAGTTGTAACAATAGTTTGTACTGAGGTTGGCTCTTTCTGCTGAGAGGAGGGGTCTTCTTCTTCTTCTTCAGAGGCTTCCTCAGGAAGAACTAACTCCTGATCCATTTCCCACATTTTTATCTGAGCTTGCAAGCTAGTAAGATCTGTATCTAGCTGAGTGATCACAGTTCGATCATTATAGGCAGTTGGATTGGTGGGAATGTAGTTTGCCTTTAATTTCTCAAGCAGTTGAGATAGCTTCTTAGCTCGAATTTGATCAAAAAAATTTGTTTTTCTCTCCAAAGCCTGAACAATTGTAGCAGCTTTGACCATCTTGAGGACAATTGCTTCCAGTTTGATAAATTTGTTCAGCTGGGATTTCTTTTTCAGCTGCTTAGCAAAAATTTGAGTTCTGTAGACGGTCCAGTCATCATAGATTTTAAGTTTTGATGCTGCAAAATTATTAACTTGTTCCCAAACAAGGTCAATATGAGTTTGAATTGAATTGGATGGCCTGGGCTTTTTAATCAATTTGCCTTTGCCTTTTTCACTACTGAGGATGTGTGGAATTTCCAATCCAGTACGAGTAGTATCCACCAGTTCTATAATCTTTATACCTTTGGGTTTGGCAGGTGCTAGAACGGTAGGACGATTGATGTGGATTAGAGGAGCTTTGATTCTAACTGTTTCCTTTGTTGCACCAGCTGAGATTTCTGGTGGAATAATCTTCAGAGGAACTGCTTTGATAGGCTGTTGGGCATCTGAAGATATCAGTCTTTCAGTAGGAATTGATTCTACTGTGGTTGGTAATTTTGTCCATTGTGTTCTTGGTTTCTTGGCAATTTTTGGAGAGGGCGTCTTCTCAGAATCGGATTCACTAATAATCAGTTTTCTTTTAACTGTCTTCAGTTGAACCAATGTCTTCTCCTGTTTAACTGATTTGGGAGCAGCTGTTGTGTCCCAATCTCCTTCTTGATCTTCACGAACTGATCAGGAGAGATATCTAGTTTAGTCTTGGGTGGCAGAATATTCTTTCCATTGAAAATTTTGAATTTAGATAATCGCTCCGAATCATCAGCTACCAACCCTTTGACTTCCATCAAATAGCTTAGCGGCACTGCAAATCCTTTGGATTGCTTGGTGGAGGAAAACATGTTCTTCAAGATACTAAAAATAAGTTGCTTCCGGTTGAATTTTCTTCCAGCCATAATGATCGTAATAGCTTGAAACTTCTCCAAAGTCAGGGCAGCATACGATCCTGCCTTGGCCAATAGCCCTTTGGCTACGATATTAGCTAGCAACTGAACCTCATGCTTCAATTCCTTCTTAGGATCAGAAACTTTGATTTTCCGTCCATCAGCAGAGAGTGCAGTTTGCATTTCTTCAATATCTGATGCTTTAACATCAGCAAGGTGTACTAATCCATCAGAGGGTAATGAAAAGATTTCTCCGAAAGAATCTTCAGAAATGGTCACCAACTGACCATTAATAGTGGCAATGATGTTTCCATCAGAGTTGATATATCCATTTGAGTAGAGGTCTTGGAGTTCTTTTGGGTAAATCTCCTGCGAGTATTATCCCAAAAACATTCTGAGACCAGCAGATTCAATCTTCAGAAAGACGTTCTTAATTTCAGCTTCGTGAACTGATAGAACTGAGTCAAAATCAATGGCCATAGCGTTCAACATGTGAGCTGGGATTTGATTCGCCATTGCTGAGAGTAAGGAAACCTGAAATTTTGCGAAATAAAAGCTCTGAGTGTATGAGTTTGCTCTGAGAGACGATATACGCGTAAGAAAGAAAGCTGAATTGAAGCGGGAAATTATTTATATGTATGTGACTGTTTAGATTCTGGACACGTGTCAGTCCATCAAAATTTTGAATAAAAACGTGTGTTCGTGTGCTATAAGCGTGTGTACAATTTTAAACGGTTCAAATTCTTTCACGTTTTCAAAATGAGATTCATCATTAGATAATAGACAGTCACGTCACTTGATTTGGAATATAATATGTTTTAATTAGTTAACTTATATGAGAAGATTAGTGAAATACCGAACTGAACGATCAGTTGTAAGACCGTGTCCTTTCAGTTGAGAGTTTACTAACATTTGTCTTCTCAGTTAATCTTTTAAAACCATTATTCCCCCTTAATTAGTGCATAAAATAATTAAAGCGAATAAATTTAAAGGTCAGAAAAATTTTCGTTTGCTGAAACGTTGACGACCCTTCAGTTTCTTTGATATTCTGCTATAAATAGAAGTAACACGGTTAGTTTCAGTCATATTGGTGAAAATATTCAAGACGAAAGAATGGCAGATGCGAGTAGCTCGAGTGCTTCGCCATTTTCTCTGGAAGCTAGGAAGGCTGTTATAGAAGACGAAGTCTTCTACAAGAGTCTTCCCTACTGGGAAAAGTTACAGGAGCTTGCGTTCCTGTATAATTCTGGAGAGGCTACCACTCCCGAACTGATGGCAGAGTTGAGAGAAGTGCGGGAGCAATTGAATATAGCTGTGTGGGTGGACATCTTCAAGGATGGTCATATCTATCAGCTGATGCTTCGAAAGGAGCTGGAGATCCTTACTTGCATAGCTTCTTCCCACAGCTTTCTCAAGACATCTACCTCACCTTTATCCGTTTGGTTGAAAATGTGGATAATTGATGTGGAAGAAAAATATGAAGATGTAATCCAAGCAAATATTTATGGTTGAATGAAACATTTATTTTGACTTTTTGTTTTTTTTCTTTTTTCCTACAAGTAATAAGTTTCATTAGTTACTATATATGAATTACGATCATAAACAGATGAACTGATGATTGGTTAAGCGTTAAGTAATAAATGTCAAACTGATATCAGTTGATAATGAACAACTGATAGTTAAGAAGCCTCGGTAAATGAGAAAGACGCTTCGGTTGATTTGAGTCTCTTCAGTTTCTTCAACATTTAAATTTCATCTGTCTATAAATAAGATGATAGAATGTGAGACAATAACAGTTCAATATGTCGGATTCAAGTAACTCTGATGCATGCAGTAGTTCGCATATTCAAGTTAATGAGCAATTAAGTCCTTATTTAGAAGAATTGAAGAAGACAATGGAAGAATATGTCTTGATGAAAGTGATGTCAACATGGTTCAAGATTCATGATTTGCAGAAGGTAAGTAGTAGTGGTGCTGTTCCTACTCGTGCTCAAGCAGCAACAACAAGAAAATACATTGATCATTTTGAAGTTAGGCATGTTACAGATCTGATTGATGACAAATGTCTGTTAGAAGCAATGTTATGGAAGGAATGACATGTGGTTGAGAAGATTTCTACAACTAGGTCATTTTCTAGAATCCAAATTTATGAGTTGAATGATTGGATTAGAGAATGGCAGGATTCAGTTGGTTCTATGATATCTTCTGTAAACTGGGATCGATGGTATTCTTAATAAAGTATTATTTTCAATTTGTTGTGTTCTTATTTTCTGCAGATAATTCTATTAGTAAAGCAACATTAGTAATAATTTTAAGACAAATCAATTAAACCAAGAATATTGCGAAAGTAAGAAAACTTAGTCTCGGGTAATGGTTTGGTGAAGATGTCAGCTGCTTGTTGCTCAGTTGATATATACTCCAGTCTGATGTTCTTCTTCAAAGCATGATCTCTAATGAAGTGGTGTCTGACATCTATATGCTTTGTCCTTGAGTGAAGAACTGGATTATAGGTGATGGCAATTGTACTTGTATTGTCACAAAATATGGGCGAATTATTTGTAATTACTCCATAATCTCTCAATTGTTGCTGGATCCAGATCAGTTGTGCACAGCAACTACCAGCAGCAAGGTATTCTGCTTCAGTTGTTGAGGTAGCTATAGATGTCTGCTTCTTGCTGAACCAAGAGATCAGCATGTCTCCTAGAAACTGACAAGATTCACTTGTACTTTTACGATCAAGCTTACATCCTGCATAATCTGCATTTGAATATCCAACTAAATTGAAAGTAGAGTATTTAGAGTACCATAACCCAACATTTTGTGTACCCTTAAGGTATTTCAAAATTCTTTTAGCAGCTGAGAAATGTGATTGCTTAGGATTTGCTTGAAATCTAGCATAAATACACACAGCAAATACAATATCAGGGCGACTGGCAGTTAGGTATAACAATGACCCTATTATACCTCGATATAATGTCGCCTCAACTGATATTACCCCTTGATCAGTGTCCAATTTTACTGATGAGCTCATGGGAGTATTCGCAGCTGAACATGATTCCATGCCAAATTTCTTCAGCAGCTCATTTGTATATTTAGTCTGACTGATGAATGTACCAGTTTCCAGTTGCTTCACTTGTAGTCCAGGAAAGAATGTCAGTTCACTCATCATGCTCATTTCAAACTTATCCTGCATTAGCTTAGCAAATTTCTCGTATAATTTGGGGTTAGTTGACCCGAATATGATATCATCAACATAAATTTGAACTAATAAAATGTGATCATTCTTAGTAAATTTGAACAAGGTCTTATCAACTGATCCAACTGAAAAATCATGATCAGTTAGGAATTTTGAAAGAGTTTCGTACCAAGCTCTGGGAGCTTGTTTAAGACCATATAAAGCTTTGTACAAATGATATACATGATCAGGAAAGTTGTGATTTACAAAACCTGGGGGTTGTTCAACATATACTTCCTCTCGTAGCTGGCCATTTAGGAATGCACTTTTGACATCTATTTGATAGACTTTGAAGTTCTTGTATGATGCATAAGCAAGAAACATTCTGATTGCTTCCAGTCTTGCAACTGGAGCATATGTCTCATCATAGTCAATTCCTTCTTCTTGTCTGTATCCTTGTGCTACTAATCTTGCTTTGTTGCGTCCAACTGAACCATCTTCGTTCAGTTTGTTCCTGAAAACCCATTTTGTACCTATAACAGTTTTTGAAACTGGTCTTGGAACTATGTTTCAGACATTGTTATGAGTGAACTGATTTAGCTCTTCTTGCATTGCATTTACCCAGTTAGGATCAGCAAGAGCCTCATCAGTTTTCTTTGGTTCTAGTTGTGATACAAAAGCTGAATGGATAAATAAATTTAGCATTTGATTGCGAGTTCTTACTGGATCAGATGGATTTCCTATTACCAGCTCAGGTGGATGTGATTTTCTCCATCTGTACTCAGTATTTGTTGTATCAGCAATTTCTTCAGTTGGTAACTGAACACAGTTTTCAGTCTCAGTTGGTGCTTCGTCAACTGGTATTTGAATGTTATCATTATGCTCTATCAACTGATCATTAGGAATGGCTTCTGGTTCAGCTGATTGATCTGACACTTCTGGTTCGGGTGTTTGGAGATTGTTTTGATTAATATGATTGTCTTTTTCATCATCATCCTCCAAACTGATATCTGTAAATCGATCAACTAGCTCAACTTGATCAGTTGGCTTATTAGTTAGTTCAGTTTCATCGAAATCAACATGAGCTGATTCTTCAACATTTAGGGTTTTCTTGTTGAAGACTCTATAAGCTATACTAACTGATGAGTATCCGAAAAATATTCCCTCTGCAGATTTAGCATCAAACGCTTTTAAATAATTTTTACCATTATCAAGGATAAAACATCTGCAGCCGAATATTTTGAAATAAGTAATTATACTTTTTCTTCCATGCCAGATCTCATATGGTGTTTTCATATGATTCTTATTAATCATTGATCTGTTCTGAGTATAACATGCAGTGTTTATTGCCTCTGCCCAAAACCTTTGAGAAATACCAGAATCAGCAAGCATTGTTCTAGCAGCTTCTTTAAGGGTCCGATTTCTTCTCTCAGCTACACCATTTTGCTGAGGAGTTCTGGCTGCTGAGAGCTCATGCTTAATTCCAGCATTCTCTAGAAAATTTGAAAGAGTTTGATTGATGAATTCAGTTCCTCGATCTGATCTGATTCGATCAATTCCAACTGATTTTTCATTTAAAAGTCTTTTGAAGAGCTTTATCAGTTGTGAAGCATTATGGTCTTCAGATTTGAGAAAAATAACCCAAGTAAATCTTGAAAAATCATCTATGACTACCAAGGTGTATTTCATTTCCCCTAAGCTCATGATTGGTATAGGACCAAAGAGATCCATGTGCAACAGTTCTAAGCATCAGAATGAAGATTTACAACCCTTGTTTTTAAAAGAATATCGTATTTGTTTACCATACTGACATGCTGAGCAAAGTTTTTCTTTTGAAAAGTCTATTTTGGGAAAACCAGTTACAAGTTCATGTTTACTCAGATAGGCAATGGTTTTAAAGTTTAAATGGTTTAGTCTCTTATGCCACAACCAGTTTTTAGATGATTTGGAAGCAATAAAACAAACTGATGCATAAGTTTGATCATTCCAACTGATTTTATATGTGTTTCCATAACGTTTGCCAGTTAGTATGATTTCATCAGTTGAAGTTTTGACTGAACATGAGTTTTTGTCAAAATGTACTGAGAATCCACTGTCGCATAACTGACTGATGCTGATCAAGTTATACTTCAGGTTTTCTACTAATAGAACATCTTTAAAAGTAAAGTTACCATGGATAAGCTTAACCTTACCCACAGTTCTACCTTTGGAATTGTCCCCAAAACTGATATTTGGACCACTGTATTTGATCAGTTGAGATAGCACACTTGCATCTTCTGTCATATGTCGCGAACATCCACTGTCCAAATATCATATTGAGTTCTTGTTTGTACCTGTTACCTGCAGTCACACGCATAATATAATTTGGTACCCATATCTATTTGGGTCCTGAACTGATTAGTCCTTTAGGAACCCATACTTGGATTAATCTAACAGGCTTTCCAGTAGCTGTATTCCAAATGGTTTTTCTCGGCTTTTGTGTGCTTGTGTGGTGTACGAATGATACAATATGTGTTTTAGCTTTATTCAACTGATTTTTCAGTCTATATCTCTTCTGAACTGGCTTGCAGTTATAGTAATTGGAATAGCCATTCGAATAGTTTTTGTAAAATCTCTTTGATGACTGACTTTGTGAATCAGTTGAGAATTTTTGACTATAACCAATCTCATATCTTCTAGCCTTGTTCATATTCTCAGTAGGTTGCTCAATCAGTTTACTGGGCTCAATTTGTTCTTCTACCACTGCTGATTTGACAAAGTGAATGTATTTCCCTTTGTCTATTGTTAGCTTTGGTTGAGTATCATTTGGATACATTTCTCCTTGAGTGTTGAACCCTAAACCAGTTTTATCAAAAACTGATTTTTGTGAAATCTGCATTTCATTTAGTGCAGTTGATGATTTGTTCCAAGACTGAATAAGATCAGTCTGTTTTGAGTTTTCAAGCATCAACTTCTGTATTAATGACTGATTTTTGTTTCTTTCTGCTTTTAACTCAGCAATTTCCCTTTTTAGACTCAACCTATCGACTGATTCATCAGTTTTGGTTTTATTGTCTGTGGGATCAGTTTGTTTTGCTTTGATTTCTTCAAATGATGATGCAAGCTTTTGATACTCATTTACCATGTCATGTAGTGTTAGAATGAGTTCTTCTCGTGTGAAATCAGTTGAGCTGAAATCAAATACATGTTGGCTAGATGATTCTTCTGCTGCATCATTAGCCATCAAGCACTTTACTTCCTCATCATCACTTGAACTGCATGAGCTTTCTGGTTCCGACTCTTCACTGTCAGTTTCTGCCCATTTAGATTTGTTTTCTTCAGCTAAGAGTACCTCATGTTTCTTTCTGAAGACCTTCTTATCTTCCTTGGGTCTTCTTTTGCGTTCATATGATTTCTTTCTTCTGTCAGTTGAGCATTGACTGTCCTTCTTGGGTTTAGGACAATCAGCAATGAAGTGACCTGATTTGCCACAGTTATAGCAGGCATTTGGTTCATCTTTGGAATTGTTCCTTTGGTATGGCTTCTGGAAGTTCCCTTGATTCTTTCTCATGAACCTTCCGAATTTTTTGATGAATAACGACATAGCATCATTACTCAACTGATCAGCAGATTTTTCGACTGAACTAATTTGTTCACTTCTGACAGCAGCTAGAGCAGTTGTGGCTGCAGAGGTAGATGGTTCTCCTTCTTTGGTCTGCAGCTCAAACTCATAAGCCTTTAAATCAGCAAACAAATCATGAAGTTCAATCTGATTCAGATCTTTGGACTCTTTCATTGCCATGGTCTTGACATCCCATTCCTTGGCAAGACCTCTCATTACTTTTAGTGCAATTTCTTTATTGGTATACACTTTTCCAAGTGCATTTAACTCATTGATGATACTGCTCACTCTTTCATCATACTCGTGCATAGATTCTCTTGCTTTCATTTTGATGTTATCAAACTTTTGAACAGTAATAGAAAGTTTATTTTCTTTGGTTTGATCATTTCCTTCACACAGTTGGATCAGCTTTTCCCAAATTTCTTTGGCTGTTTTACACATCTTTATTTTGCTGAAAGTTACTTTGTCCAGCGTTTTGTACAGAATGTCTTTAGCCACATTGTCAAGATTTGATTTTCTTTTGTCTTCAGTTGTCCATTCATCTCTGGGCTTTTCTATTCTTTGTGGTGCCCCTTCTGTTATGGCAACTGCTGTATTTGCTTTTAGAATCTTCATGGGTCCATCAGTTATGACATAACACATGTCATCATCTTGTGCAGCCAAATGAGCCTGCATTCTAATTTTTCAATCATCAAATTCTTCTCTGGAGAACATGGGAATTTTGTTGAAGGAAGTCATGCTGGCATGTTTTTAGATCAAAAGTATTCAAGAACAAGATTCAACCGCTCTGATACAACTTGATAGGATCGATTAACGTATCAAGAGTGTTTAGAAGGGGGGGTTGAATAAACACTCACAATTAAAACTGATCTTTTCGAATTTTGAGTTCAGTTTGGTGACAAACTGATTCTCGGAATCTTGTTGGTCAATGACAATCAGTTAAACTAAAGTAGTTGCGGAAAATAACTGACTGAAAGATAGAATACGAAACTGAAATAAAATAGGCAAGGGTTGTTTCTGAATGTTCGGAGAATTTAATTACTCCTACGTCACCCCTTCTATCTCAAGGATAGGATATCCACTAAAAGACTTTAATCAAATACAAGAATTGTACTGACCCACTTCAGTTTGGACTTAACACTGCCAAAAACTGAAACTCTTAGTATTACAGAATGTTCTCAGTGCGTAACTGATCTTATCACTATCGAATTTCAACGATTATTACAACTTGCTAATGAGCTCAAATTGTAGCCTTAACTGCTACGAATATATCAAGATTGAGCTGAGATTTTGACAGAGTGACAGCAAGCTTTTTGAATAGTGTTGACTCTCTCGTTTTTTCAGCTGTTCTTCTGTCATATTTATAAGCTTCTTTTCTCCAACGGTAACTTGAGATGAATTTGAATCTTTGTATCCGTTGATTTCTACTTGATTATTCCTTGGACATTGTTTGCTTCATTTATTGTGATGCGGCGTCTTAATTGCTTTCGCCGAAATACGTTTTTCTAAGATGTATTGATTGAAGTGCGGCGTTGCAATCTTTTATGTCTCTTGACGGTTGGTTGTTCTTTCCCGAGATATGTTCAGTTGAAGGGTGCTTAGCATACGGCTGAATATATCAACTGATCAGTTTCCAACTGATCAGTCAGTTGATTTCAGTTATTAAGTCCAGTTGCTGAGTTCAGTTTGCTCGATCAGTTGGTTCGTATTTTCAGTTGATTCATATTTTGTCAAACGTCGGAATATAGTTTCCAACAATTTCTCTCTTTATGGTGTTTGACAAAACTAAGTAAATAATAACTGAACATCTGAGCTCATTGTAGATAAAATAAGAGATTGAATTTCGTGAACTGAAAGAGATCTTGATTTAATAACAGCTGAATCTAATAATCTGATTAACTGCTTCTGCTATTTTCTGCTATTTTTCAAGATGCTCTTTGATCTTTGATTTCTTCACCCTTTTTGTCAAACAAATCCATCTTGTCAGATAATTTTCGAACGTCAATGGAAAGAATTTTGACATCTGCGGAGATACTTGAGACAGCAGTTTGTAAACAAGTCTGCAACAATTCCATTTTATTAGAAACAGAAGTTTCCAATCGCTCAACTCGTTGACTAATTATATCCTGAGTTGTATAGAGACTTTGAGCTAGACCTCTGTTATTTTTCATCTCAAGTACAGTTCGGTAAGAGACTCCATGTTTGCTTGAATGGCTTTCAGTTTTGCGGAGTCATATTCAATTGAAGAATCCAATTTGACAGTATGAGAGAATTGTGTGGATTGAATTTTCTTGATTTCAGTAATCATCTGCTGCATATTGTGCTGCATATTCTGGATTTCTTCAAAAACAAGATCCATTTCTGTGGATTGAAGAGGAGGTGACTGATTAGATGTTCTTGATTCATGTGAGACTTGATCAAAGACCACCATGGTTCTATCAGATAATGTCGTTTCAGAGAGCAGTCTGTGCTGGAACATCTGTTTCAGTTATTGCTACTTGGACTGGAGGAGATGAAGATTGATGTTGATCAACAATTGGGCTTTCCTGCTGAATAAGATTTTCAGTGAAAGGGTCATGAACTGCCTCCATATTTTCAGCAATATGTTGATTAGGTGATTGAGTAGGCACCACTGTTTGCTCCTTTAGTTCAGAAACAGCAGGCTGAACTGGTGCTTCTGTTGAGATAGAAACCTCTCGAATGAAATTTTTTGATTTGAGATTCATGCTCTTCTCTCTTTCTTGAAAAGTGCTTCGTCTCCATATATAGGCTTCATCCAACGTTCTAAAATCTGAACGTCTCTTTTGACTTTTCAGTGGTTCAGCTTTATTGCTGAAAATGGACTCTGCAGAATATATTAAAGCAATCAGTCTCAGTTCATACCAAAAATAGTAAGCCGTCTTAAACGTTCCCGTACAACATTTAATGGCATTTAATGAAGCAATAAATGCTAGTATCACGTTAATAGATTCAACGGTAATATTTAAAGACTTGAGATACACAAAATTCTGCTAGTGTTTATTTCGAGTTTGTATTTCTTCTAGTTCTGGTTTTAGCTAAAAAAAGTCATTTGTTAAGTAGATTAAGCAGTACTTGATAAGTGCTGCTACTGGTTTTAGCGCGGTACAAGTGCTTCTGGTTTTCTACTTATTTACATCTACTGGTTTTGTACTTAAGCCAGCATCTACTGGTTTTTTACTAGCATCTCCACAACAAAATTAATTCTAACAATTTTCCCCTTTGTGGTGATGCCAAAACCTAGATGTCCCTTAAAACAGTTAGTAGAATTGAGAAAACAGATTAAGAAGCAGATAAAAGCAATTAGTATCCAGAAAATCAAGACAAGAAAATAAAACTAATTTGTTCCAATATCTCTGAAAATAGCTTCATCTGGATTTTGATCCCTTCCAGAAGAATGTGGTCTGCTGCTACTCGCTCCAGTTCTATCTCCAGCTCTATCGTCTTCCCCCTTTTTGGCATCACTTTCTTTAAATTGAGTGATTAGATCATCAACTTGGCCTGTGAGGGTTTGGATTCCCGCATTCAGCATTTCCAAGTATGGTGCTTGGCTCGAAACTCTGTCTGACATATTTGTAAGAGATTGAAATTGAGATTCAATCTTGGTATCAAGGAGTTCCTGCTTCGAATCCAAGGCTTCGACTTTGATAGAAACTGCTGAAATTGAGGAGTGATGATCAGATACGGTCTTGATGAGATCACTTTGACCAATCAAAATGAGACCTTGATTGTGGAAAATATTCTTCTTGAACAAACTGAATTCGATAACAAATCTCGTCAAAGAGTCGCATGGTGTTTGCGACTTCTTTTGATATACGTTCTTGACTAGATTTGATGCGACCGCTATGATCATTGTGTTCATAAGAGAGCTGTTTGACAATCTCAGATAGATTATGAAGTCCTCTTTGAAGAGTTTCCATGCCATATTCAAGAGCAGAGGTCTCAGAAGGTGAAGGAGATTCTGCAAGAGCACGTTGCTTAATATCTTCCATTCTGGCGATGCGCTCAGGAGAATGCTGAGAAGAAATAATAAGAGCAGTAGAAGGTGCAGCTTCTGCTTGAGTGATAAAAGCTGGTTCTGGTTTAGCAGAAGGACCTTCTGAAGCAATAGTTTGATATGTTGGCCTCGTTTCTGGTTGTTGTAAATCAGCAGCAGGTTCAGTAATAGCTCTCGGCTCAACAGCAGAAGGTGAAGTAGGCAACAGAGTTGCCATTTCAGCTTGATGAGCTTCTGAAAAATGTTCAAGCTCTGGAAGAGATGAAGAAGTAGTAGCAGTAGCAATAGCAGATTCTGGAATGGATTGGACTGGAGGAGGATCAGCAGAAGTGGAAATAATTGGCAGTGTGTCATCCTGTGCGGTTTGAGTCTGCACAATCGATTCGATCACTTCATCAATCGATGCCAGATCATGAACAGAGATAAGTGAGGAAGATTGGGTAGGAGCTTCTTGAGGTGCAGGAGTACTAGAAACCTTGACTTCAGAAGAAGCTTTGGCCGGTTCCTCAACTGACTGAGTCTTCAATATGGCGGGGACAGTATTGACACTAAATTTTGGAGGCTGAGAAAAAGCCTTCTCCTTGGTAACAATTTGCTCAGACAAAATTTTCAGCTGCTCCGACAAAATTTGAATGACATTCTGATCATGAAAAGCAGTAGGACTAGTAGAGTCAAAATTTGACTTCAACGTTTTCAGAACATTTTCCATATTTTGCTGTTTGCCTTGATCCAGAATGTAGTTTCTGCGATTGATGGCTTCTATCACATTTTGTGTCTTGGAAGCAGCAAAAACCTTTTTATCATTTTTCACAATTTGAGCAAAAGCACCGGGAGTCCTCAAAAAAATGATTGGATGGTAGACTCTTACCTTGAGCCAATCATCAAAGAATTTCATGTCTTCTCTGGTTGAATTATTAATTTCTTCCAGATGAAGATCGATTGCTGTTTGAATGGTTGATGTGGCCACCGGTGACTGAGACAACTCGGTAATCTTGCCTTTCCCTTTTCCAGAAGTAGCAGGGACTACTGGTTTGAAAGCAGAAGAACCAGTAGCAGATTCTCTAATGACCACTCCAGAAGTTGGTCTGAAAATTTGAGCAATTGAAGGTCCTGATTCAATGGCTTTAGCTTTGGTGGATGGGACAGCTGGTGGAAAAACTTGTCAAAGAGGAACATCCTCTAATTCAGCAAGAGCTGTTGTTTTCTTGATGCGGATGGTGGTGCGAGGCTTCTTCTTGGATTGGGTGGAAGGCATTGAAGCTTGTTGAGTGGGTGCTGCTGATTCTTCAGATTCCGTTTTGTCAGAATCAGACAAAACTGCACCTCTTTTTCTTTTGATTTTCTTCTGCCCCTCAGCCTGAGATTCCCCAATCTTCTTCTTTATAGCCACAAACTCACCAACTGTTGGCTTTGGCCTTAAGGCAAGCACACTATCAGCATCAGTCATGGTGACCGAAGAACCATCCTTTTCTGTTGTTCTGGGAAAACCAGCATCTTGCAACATTTTACTGATTTGCTCAGCAAATCCAGTACCTTTCCTTACAACCATATCTTTCATAATTCGAAACAGAAAGCGATCCCAATCCACTTTCTTTTCTGAAGTGATGGCCACCATCACTTGAACCTTCTCTTTGGTCAGTTTGTCGAATGTTCCAGCCTTGACCAACAAGGCTTTTGCCACGATATCAGCGAGTACCTGGTACTCAATTTTCAATAGCTTCTTGAAGCAGGAAGGTGAAAGCTCTTCTCCAGTGGCTGAAAAGTTTGTCAAAGCAGTAGACATTTCTTCCTTTGTGATATCTGAAAGCTCGAAAAGTCCAGAAATTGGTAGAAAGAAAGTGGAACCGAGAAGTGCAGCATCAATGGAGATTGATGCATCTCCCTGTGTATAGTTAATATTTCTTTCGACAACTTCTGCTTTGGCATAGAAATCTAGAAGAGCAGACTTGTAGATAATAGCAGGCGATTCCAAGAATTTGCGAAGTCCAGAATTTTCTAAGGATTTGAACATCTTAATGAGGTTCTCATCCTTAATGGTGAGAACAGATGCAAAGTTCACCTGATAAGCATTCAAAGTATAAGCTGCGGCCATTTCTGAGTTGAAAGAGATTAGAGGTAGATTAGCAGTAGATGCGAGAAAGCAGTAGATGCAAAGTAATGATCTGAATTCGTAAAGTGCAATGAAAGAGAAAATGAACGGTTAAAAGGAATGAAATGTACAGCCGTCATTAAACATAGGGACACGTGTCGATATGTTTATGGTTGGTAGAGAGAGAAAACGGGAGTGTCAGTTACTCTACTCATTTCAAATTTTAAAAAAATTCAGTAAAAAAAATGGCGGGCTGTCCGAGGCGGTTGCTAAAAGAACAGAAGCTGATTTGTCGTTTTATGATAATATCTACTGGAAGAAGGTAAAGTGCTGAAACAAATGCAGCACTTCGACAACTTCTGGTAGATACACTGTTTTATCGAAAAGACAAATCAGTTTCTAATATAAATGCCATAACAATGTTCCCCTCAATGAATCCAGTAATAAAGGATATTGAACTCCAAACGACTCTTGGCAAACTTTCAATCTGAACCATTGATAATGAACAGTCGCAAGGATCTTTATCTCCCTTGAATACCACTATAAATACCTGCACAAGTTAAACAAAGTTAAGCGTGCATAAGATCAAATGAAAACTAATGTGAATGAAGAAGCAGAATCTGATCCAGAAGCCGAAACAAGAATGTTCAGAAGACAACTTGCTGCATTTTCTAAGAAGATGTTTGAAGATATCGTTCTTTATATAATGATCCTTGGATCAAACTCCTGGAGTTGTAATGTGAACAATCAAAAAGATTGTTTGCTCTTATTAGGATTGGGATGCAGCACCATTCCCTTCCATAAGCATTATAATGCAATAAGAGAGTGCTAGTGGATCGATGATACTGAAAAGCTTAGTAGGATAATCTGTGTAATCATTCTGCTGATATCTTCAATTGTACCCCTTGTAATGTAATGCATCTGATTATATAATAAAAGATTTCGTTTTTCCATACCTCTTGTGCTGTTCTTATTGCTGAATATTTCTACTGGATTAGAATAAAGAAACAGAAGACACTTGAAAACAGAAGATAATAAACAGTAGTTATGATAAATCAATTAATCCAAGAACATTACGAAAATACGAAAACTTATTCTCAGGAAGTGGTTTGGTAAATATGTCTGCTGCTTGCTAATTAGTAGGAATGTATTCCAAACGAATATTCTTCTTTTGCACATGATCTCAAATGAAATGATGTCTGATATCAATGTGCTTCATTCTGGAATGGAGTACTGGATTATGCGATATAGCAATT
Source organism: Primulina tabacum (assembly GCF_025594145.1). Taxonomy (NCBI): domain Eukaryota; kingdom Viridiplantae; phylum Streptophyta; class Magnoliopsida; order Lamiales; family Gesneriaceae; genus Primulina; species Primulina tabacum. The sequence continues at coordinate 29,758,673 of NC_134558.1, read as the reverse complement.
GCACTGGTATTGTCACAAAATATAGGTGATTCAGAGGCTTGAACTCCATAGTCTTTAAATTGTTGTTGTATCCAAAGCATTTGAGAACAACAGCTTCCAGCAGCAAGATACTCTGCTTCTGCAGTAGACGTGGCTATAGAAGTCTGCTTTTTGCTAAATCAGGAGATCAACCTGTCACCAAGAAATTGACAAAAACCACTTGTGCTTTTCCTATCAAGTTTACATCCTCTACTGGAGTTCCCCCTTCATCTTTATCAAGTTTGGTAGACGAGCTCATAGGAGTGGAAGCAGCAGAGCATGCTTCCATCCCAAACTTTTTCAGTAGTTCCTTTGTATACTTAGCTTGATTGATGAAGATTCCAGTATCAAGTTGCTTGATTTGAAGTCCTAAGAAAAATGTTAATTCTCCCATCATGCTCATCTCGAACTGTTCCTGCATTAACTTAGCAAACTGGAGGCTGTTCAACATAGACTTCCTCTTGTAGTAGATCATTGAGGAACGCACTCTTCACATCCATCTGATACACTTTGAAATTTTTGAAAGCAGCAAAGGCTAAAAATATTCTGATAACTTCGAGCCTAGCTACTGGTGCAAAGGTTTCATCATAGTCTATTCCTTCTTCTTGTCTGAATCCTTATGCAACCAATCTTGCTTTGTTTCTGACAACTGTTCCTTCTTCATTTAGTTTGTTTCTGAATACCCACTGGGTTCCAATGATAGCTTGGTGAGATGGTCTAGGTACTAGAAACCAAACTTTATTCCTCTCAAATTGATTCAGCTCTTCTTGCATAGCTTCTATCCAATTGGGATCCAGAAGAGCTTCTTCAATCTTCTTTGGTTCATCTTGAGAAATAAAAGCAGCATGCAAGTATTCATTCATCATCTGTCTTCTGGTCCTTAGCGGAGCTGTTGGATTTCCAATCACCAAAGAGGGAGGATGAGATTTTCTCCAAATAAAAGGATTTAGATTATCTTTATGTAAAGCAGTAGATTGTTTTGGAATATCAGCTGCTGGTTCTGGAATGTCAGCTGCTGGTTCTGGAATGTCAGCTGCTGATTCTGCCATATGAATGTCTGGTTCTGGATTTTGAATATCCTTGATACTTGCTTCTGCATCATCTTCACTGTCTAGAACCAGATGAACCCTGTCTAACATGTTACCTAGATTAGATATGTTAGTAATCTCGGGAGCACTGCTGTCTTCATCAAAGACAACATGAATAGATTCTTCAACATTGAGTGTTTTATTATTGAAAATTCTAAATGCCTTACTAACTGCTGAATATCTAAGAAATATTACAGCGTCAGATTTTGAATCAAATGCAGCTAAATGATTTTTACCATTATTATGCACAAAGCATCTACAACCAAAAACATGAAAGTAATATACATTCGGTTTACTCCCTTTTCCATATTTTGTAAGGATTCTGATTATTCCTCTTGTTGATCATTGTTCTGTTTTGTGTGTAGCAAGCAGTATTAATAGCTTCTGCCTAGAAGCGCTGAGAGATGTCTGCATCTGCTAGCATTGTTCTAGCAGCTTCTTTAAGTGTTCTGTTTCTCCTCTCAGCTACTCCATTTTGTTGGGGCGTCCTGGCAGCTGAATATTCATGATGAATACCATGTTCATCTAGATATATCTCAAGAGTCTTGTTAGTAAATTCAGTACCTCGATCACTTCTGATTCTAATGACAGAAACTGATTTTTCATTTTGAATCTTTTTCAGAAATTTGATCAGGAGGCTACTGGTTTGATCTTTTCCAGCAAGAAAGATTACCCAAGTAAATCTAGAAAAATTATCAACAACAACAAGGGTGTATCTCATTCCCCCTAAGCTCATGATAGGGATTGGACCAAATAAGTCCATATGCAATAATTCTAAACATCTTGAGGATGATTTGCTGCCTTTATTTTTGAAACTAGATCTTACTTGCTTACCAAGTTGACATGCAGAACATACATGATTCTTAACAGAATTTATGTCTGGCAATCCATCGACTAAGTTCTGCGTTTTGAGATTGTTGATAGACTTGAAATTTAGGTGATTCAATCTCTTAGTGCCACAGCAAGTGTTTATCACTTAGAGATGCAACTAAACATGTAGGAGCAATGATATGATCTATGTTTCATGAAATTTTATAGGTGTTGCCTTTTCTAACTCCGGTTAAAACAGTAGAGTCATCAGCATTTTTAACTGTGCAAGTGTGCTTCTGGAAAGCTACTGAAAATCCATTATCACATAATTGACTAATACTGATCAAGTTATAACAAAGATTTTCAACTAAGAGCACATCCTTAATAGTGATGTTACCATGGATAATCTTACCCTTACCCACGGTTTTACCTTTTGAGTTGTCCCCAAAGGTTATCTCTGGTCCAGCACAACTCACTATTTCTGATAGTAGACTCTTCTGTCCAGTCATATGTCTGGAACATCCACTGTCCAAATACCATGTTGAGCTACTGATCTTGGCTTTCTTCACCTGTACCTGCAAACACAAATTTTAGTATCTGGTACTCAATCTACTTGGGTCCAAGCCTTATTAGTCCCTTTGGAACCCACAATTGTACAATTTTCGTATTTCGGGTATCCATGGAGGTGTGTGCAACAGAGAGTCTGTTATTTCTAACATTATGCATCTTAGCATGTTGTTCTTCCCTTCTGTTTCTGTTGTCTGGCCTGTATCTCTTCTGAACAGGTCTAGAATTGTAGTACTGATAGTTTTTAATCTTCATAGGAGGTTGTCTTCCTGAGTTGAATCCTCTACTGGATCCAGAACTCTGGACAACTCTTTCCTTAGGTTCAACATAACCCAGACCATAATGCATCCTTTTGTTCATCTGATTTACATTTCTTTCAATTGAAGCAGTAGGTACTTCTGGTTTCTGTACCACACTGGATTTCACAAAATGAATGTACTTTCCTTTGCACATATCCAGTTTTGGCTTAGTATTCGTTACAGAAGTGCCTTCATCATTACAAAATCCGAGACCACTCCTGTCTCCAGATTGTTTTTGTAACTCTTGCATCTTTTCGAGTGAAATAGAGGACTTGTTCCAAGCATTCACCAGTATCGATAACTTCTGGTTTTCAGAAAGCATCGTCTGGTAATCTGCTTTTACTCTTTCATTCTCAGTTTTTAATTTACTCATCTCAACTTGTAAATCATTACAGATGTTTACTTGCAAGCAAGTTAACTTATTGTTCTGATCTCTTAAGTTCTGATTTTCAATCTTAACTTCCTCGAATGATTGAGAAAGTCTTGAATACTCTTCTACCATGTCGTGTAATGCTTTGACTAAATCAGTGCATGTAAATTCATCAGAGTCAAAGTCAAATACCTCTCCGGATGTCGAGGTTGATTCCGTATTTGCCATCAGACATTTGATCTCATCTTCATCACTGTCACTTGAATGGCTATCAGAACCAGAAGATTCGGAACTTGAGTCTGCCCATTTGGACTTACTTTCTTCTGCAATCATTGCCTTTCTGTCTCTTCTGGTCTTTTTATCATTGCGTTTGACACCCTTCTTCTTCTGGTCATCCTTCTTTGGTTTTGGACAATCAGCAATGAAGTGTCCAACTTTTCCGCAGTTAAAGCATGCCATATCACCAGATGGTGATTCTTTATTGAAATTGCGGTTGGGACTTTGAAATGTTATGTGATTCTTTCTCATGAATCTGGAAAACTTCTTAACAAATAATGACATTGCGTCATTGCTTATCTATTCAGCGCTTCTCTCAGAAGTACTTTCTATAGCAGTAGCAGAAGATGAACTTGGGGCAACTGTAGCAGTAGAGTTAACAGTAGCTGCGAGAGCTTTGGTTGGTGGAATTGCTAAGGGCTCTTCTCCACTTCGAACTTCAAGTCAAACTCATATGCCTTCAGATCTGAGAACAAGTCATGTAGTTCTAACTTGTTTAGATCCCTGGAAGCTCTCATTGCCATCGTTTTGACGTCTCATTCTCTGGGTAGGGCTCTCATTACCTTAATGCAACTTCCCTGTTGCCAAAATCTTTCCCAAGAGCTGAGAGTTCATTGACAAGGCTACTGAAGCGTTCATCAAACTCATTCATAGTTTCTCCAGCCTTCATCTTCATATTCTCAAACTTCTACATGGCTACAGAAAGTTTGTTTTCCTTAGTTTCTTCGTTTCCTTCACAGATCTGAATCAAGTTTTCCCAGATTTCCTTGGCAGTAGGGCACATCTTGATTTTGCTGAAGGTATTTTTATCGAGTGTCTTGTACAGAATGTCCTTTGCAACGTTGTCAAGATTGGCTTTCTTCTTGTCCTCACTTGTCCATTCATATCTTGGTTTTTCCAGCATCTGAGGTGCACCTTCGGTGATAGCAACAGCTGGATTTGGCTTTAAGATTTTAATGGACCATCTGTTATGACATACCACATGTCATCATCTTGAGCTGCAAGATGAGCTTGCATTCTGATTTTCCAGTCATCAAAGTCTTCTTTTGAGAACATTTGAATTTTGCTGAAGTGAGCTATTTCTGTTAAATATTTTTCAGAACAAGAATAACCTGCTCTGATACCACTTGTTGAGGATCGGGTTGAGTTTAGAGGGGGGCTGAATAAACTCAACGGCAAACTTAATCGATTTTTCAGAATGATGTGCTAGAATCCTGTTAGAGATGCTAGCGGTTTTTTTGTTCAAGTTTAAAGACCAGCAGATCACAAGATAATGTGCGGAAACGATCTGTTGGTTAGTGGGTGAAAAATAGTAAAACAGAAAAGCAGTAGATGGCACAGGGTTTGTTTCTGGAAGTTCGAAGATGAATCTTCTACGTCTCCCCTTCTTCTGTTTCCAGAAGGTATCACTAAAAGACTTTGGTGAATACAGTACAACAGTTGTACACACCCACTTCAACAGGACTTACCCTTCGCCTACTAAAACTCTTAGTTTTACAACTCAACTACTTGAATAATCTTAAGTTCTGGAAATGACTCTTTTCCAGTTACAAATTCTTCTATTAATGAGATAGTGAAGTGAATAGCTTAAGAAGAGATAAAGAAAATAGCTAGCACAAAATGATCTCAAATGATCAAATGTATGCAATGAAGCGTGTGCTGCTTTTTCAGTGTTGAGCTTTTGAGATAACTGAAAGTTCTAGCGATGCTCGAATGAAATTTTTTGATTGAGATTCGTTCTCTTCTCTCTTTCTTGAAAAGTGCTTCGTCTCCATATATAGGCTTCATCCAACGTTCTAAAATCTGAACGGCTCTTTTGACTTTTCAGTGGTTCAGATTTATTGCTGAAAATGGATCCTACAGAATACATTAAAGCAATCAGTCTCAGTTCATACCAAAAATGGTAAGTCGTCTTAAATGTTCCCGTACAACATTTAATGGCATTTAATGAAGCAATAAATGCTAGTATCACGTTAATAGATTAACGGTAATATTTAAAGACTTGAGATACGCAAAATTCTGCTAGTGTTTATTTCGGGTTTGTATTTCTTCTAGTTCTGGTTTTAGCTAAGAAGTCATTTGTTAAGTAGATTAAGCACTACTGATTTTAGCGCAGTACAAGTGCTTCTGGTTTTCTGCTTATTTACATCTACTGGTTTTGTACTTAAGCCAGCATCTACTGGTTTTTACTAGCATCTCCACAACAAAATTTATTCTAACACTGTATATTAATATTTGTGTGTATAACACTTTGAAAACTGAATCTCTTCTAGAAATTACAAACAAATTAAATTACATTTCAAATCCAAAAATTAAATTTCATTCTGAGAATTATAAACCAAATTCAACTTGTTATTCAAAATTTAAATATGAATTCTGGAAATTTGAAACATGTTTAAAAAATCGTCCCTCAATTTTTTAATTTCATTGATTAAAAATATGAAATAATTATATTTTTTTCACCTCCATCTAAATATTTGATTTTACTTCCCTGCAATTTTTAAAACATTTTTTTACCTCTCAATATTCATTTTCTAGCTCTGTCCTTAATGTGACCAAAGTTATTCATTTTCATAATTAATTATGAACCGCAGTAACATTCAAATGCCATAATCTCCCATCGTGTTGAATGAATTAATTAACATACTCATTAATTTAAATAATATTTTGTACAACCAAATTAATGTATGCATGCGTATTAAATGGTCGTATATATATAAAAATTATTTAATTTCTAACACTTGAAAATTAATTTTAAGTTCACTCGAAGTTTATTGTATTATATATAAAGTAATATATGTAAACCTATAAACCGACACTAGACAAACTAATTTTGTATTATTAACAAGAAAATTCTTAATCTATATTTATTTTATATAAGCTATACATGTATTATTGATTAAACAAAAAAGATATTTTGTCTAACAAGTTAAAGTTTTTTGGTTATTAAATGCATATTTTAAATATTGAATTATTTATATACATTTGTACAGTAAAGTATTTTGTTTTGTCCAATACCCCAATATGCCTTATCAAAATAGATATTTATATAATAATATGCTATATTTAGTAAGTTTCCCACCAAATTTTTTACTAAACTAAGAAATAAAAAAAATATTATTTCCTAATATATTTAATAATATTACAATTTTCAATAACAATAAAATAAGTTGTCTTTTCAAAATTTCTTTTCGAAGTTCACATGTTTATTGGATAATACAATTTGAAATATTTGATAATTGATAATTAATATGTAATTAATTAAAATATGAAAATTAATAAAATCGTTGTAAAACATATAAAATTCTTTTTCAAATTTCAATTTTAAAAATGAATTTCTTGAAAGTATAAATTTCACTTTTAATTTCAAATTTAAATCTAAATATCTTGAAAAAATAAATAGCATTCAAAGATTTGATATCGTTTTCATCACGTGATTTAATATCTTCCATCACATGGTTCATACCAACGAGGTTGTGTTGAATATAATTTGATTGAAAACAATTAATTATAAAATGATAATTCTAAAAAAAGAAAGATATGTCATTAATCTTGAAATAGGTTAATAGCAATAAATGGTTGAAAACAATTAATTTTATGCGATTTTTATTGATATTTTCGTAATAAAGAATTATATATTTTTTAAAATAAAATTCAAATGTGAATGGAAGAAATTTGAAAATATAAACTTTAATTATTGTTTAAATTGATTATATAAATTCGTTTATTAATTTAAATTTGAATTTAATTCATTTTTATATCAATTTAAATGTAATCTATGAATTACGTGTTTTTTATGTTCTTTATTCAAATTGAAACTGAACTCAATTGAAAACATAAACTACTTTTAAATTATTCAAAAATACATTTAGCGCTTAAACTCTGATTAATTCGTTGACACGATCTACCAGCACATGAAAACAACAGAAATTTAAGTTTAAAATATATTTTTCATTATCAAAATTTTATTATTATTTTTTCATACATTTTATTTTTTGATTTAAGGGTATTATTTATATTTTCATTATCTTATATGGTCCACATGCACACACACATATATAAACAAAGTTTTTTCATATCTGAAAAGTTTTTCGTCAAAAATAATATGTTATAAAAAATTATCTTTATTAATGTATTCACATACCGCATTAATATTTGAAACAAATATGAAATAAATACATAATTAAATGTTTCTAACCTTCATGCCAAGATTGTTGTGTTATTTGCCTTGAGCAGGCCTAAATATGATCAGAAGCACAACATAGTGACTTTTAGTTTCCGAATCTTCTCACCACATAGTAGGAAAAATCAGTTCTTTATGATATTTTTTGCTGACATTTTTGTTGTGTTATTTGCCTTAGCATCTGCTTCGTCTTGTGACTTTAGCGTGTGCCATTTTTTACCATACATTTAAAGATGAATTATTGAGATAATTTTTCAATCCCCATCTTTCGTTTTATGATCCCTTTCTTCTGATGAGGATGAGTGTATGCAGAAGCACTTGACTTGATAAATGCTTTAGTAAGCCGGGCCTTTTCAAATGATTTTCGGGGAAAAAAACAGAAGCAAACGCTTAAAAAATCATATTGTATACCTTCTTTGCTTCGAAAGCGTTTTTTTCAATCTGAAAGCCGAACCAACGACTGTTTCTTTTGAGAAATACACGTGTTTTGAAGGAACCATTTTTCTTAGAGAAAATCCTGCCATCAGACACTCTTAAGTTCTGAGTAATCAAATGCGCGAAACCATTTAACTTAACCTTATCATAAAGAAATTGCCTTGATAAATAAACATTTGAACCTAAATAGTTACCCACGTTGTCTATCATCTGGTTAGATTCAATTGCATCTGGTATTATGGTTTCTGTAAAGAAGGAACATGTAGAATTATCCATGCTTAAACGTCAAAAAACCGCAGAAAACGTCCATTTAGTACTGAACTATTCCCTGCGCCACTGTTGAAAAAAAATTATGTGTATCAGAATTGTTAGCAGTTCTGGAAAGCAGAGGATCACGACGGCATGTCTCAGTATTGTTTCTATATGGGAAATTTAATTTGTTTGTTGATGTTATGTTATGTTGTTTTGTAATTTAATTTTATGTACATGTAGTATATTGTGGGTTTTCATCTCCTCGTATATATACTGAAACTTCAAATTTTTCATTGTTTTAATGTATTTGTTAAGTTATTTTGCATTATAACATTATCTTTTGCTATGATAGAGAGTTTATGTACAGAATTAGGAACAAAATTATATTTCAGAGACTTTCGATTGATTTATTATTTTTAATTAAACTAATAATACCGTTTGATTAGGTCAAAAATTTAACTTTTTTGTACAATTCCTCAATTACGCTTAATATATACATCGGTGAAAGAACTAAGAACAGGGAAAACTTTTCCTCGTGTTAATGTGTTGACAACTTCCTTACTGGATTATGATAATAAAAGATAATTTGTTGGATTATATAGCTTTATGCAGTCTTACTCCGTAACTTTTGCCTATTTCTTGTGTTAAGATTGGAACTTGGACCTAACTCAACCCCAAAAGCTAGTTCAAGGGGGAGGATAAGCCCATATATACAACTCTCAGGTTATTTATCCAACCAATGTGGGACAATTAACACACCCCTCTCACGCCCAGGAATGAACATATGGAGCGTGGAGTTTACAAATGACCCAATTATGGGCAGAACTGGGTGGCCTAATTATAGGCAGTCCAACACATAACGGTGGAACCTGGCTCTGATACCATGTTAAGATTGGAACTTGGACCTAACTCAACCCCAAAAGCTAGCTCAAGGGGGAGGATTGTCCAAGCCCATATATACAACTCCCGGGTTATTTATCCAACCGATGTGGGACAATTAACATCTTAAAATATTTTTAGGTTTTGATCAAATCTACATTGAAGAAACGATAAACCTACATCTAGCTGTAAATAATACAAATTTTTTTATCCTCACCTATTTTTTGGGGAATTTTTTTGTATTGAAATGAATAAACCCCGGATGCACTCGGAAAGAATGTCCAAACAGTACTGAGGAGGACGTGGAACAGCTCATTAAGAGTCCGCTTGAAATGGGTGATAGCTGAGTGTGAAAGATTACCTTTGATTTACCAGATGCAGAAGAAGAATTAGTAGCAGGTTATTAAACCCCTCGTTACTGTACGTGGGATTCTCACTGCATACAACTCGCACAGACTCGTAAATTCATCCCGAGCCTTTTCTTACAGCCTCTCCTCTCTCCAATCATCGCCCCTTGATATGATTTTCTAGCCCACCAAGTGGCCAAAGGGAGTGATTAGTTTAGTAAGTCATTAATCATCATCTGCTTGGTTCAAGTATTATTCCTAGGATAAATTTTTGCAGGCCTAAGCCCACGCTATTCATATAATTTATACTCAATCTGAATGATGAGTTCTCCCTGCCACATCGCGTGATGATGGGTGATAAAACTTTGTTGTTACCTTCATACACTCTCTGTGATCAAATACAAAAAACTAAAGCACCCGTATTTCTTTCGATGTACACCATTATTTACAAGAAATATCAGCACAAAAAATGTAAACCCAGTAAAACAAAATGAGATTGAGACCTTTAGCGGTACTTAGAGTTCGAAGAAGGGTTTTGTCAAAAATAGAGATGAAATTTTAGAGTAGTTCTCTTGTGAGACGATCTCACAAATCTTTATCTGTGAGACGGGTCAATCCTACCGATATTTACGATAAAAAGTAATACTCTTAGCATAAAAAATAATATTTTTTTATGAATGACTCAAATAAGAGATCTGTATCACAAAATACAACTCGTGAGATCGTCTCATACAATTTTTTGCGAAATTTTAATATCTAGCGTAAACTAGGAGGGGAAGAAGGAAGAAGATGGGAGAAGACGAGAATGAAGAGAAGGAATTTGGTGGGACTTGGGAGTATAGAGATAGGACGTCATATTTGGATTAAATTTATAATGAGCAATAATAATTTAGTATGCTTTTTTTCACAAATAATTTAATGTGCTTAAATTTGAATAAGAAAAAAATAATGTTTGAAGATATAGTTCTGGCAAAATAGTAAGTAATAGTTGGTTTTTATTTTGAAAAGTAAATATATACGTGGTTATGATAATAATTATTATTATTATTAAATTTCAAAAATATATAGGAGAAAGAAAAATAGAATTGGAGCTAAGTTGGTCATTATAGTAAAATATACAAAATTAATCCACAATTTTTAAATAACATCAAATATCATATAATTTATCATATTATATTTTTTATCATTACTTTTCATTTTCTTATCACTTTAATTATATCATTCATTTATCTTATCCTATTAGCCAAACGTTACCTAAAAGTTTGTTATAACCTGATTGTAGGATGATTAGTTGGAAAAGAAAGTCAAAGAAGGTAAAAGGAGAGTTAAATGTTATATTGTCATATATGCAAGTACCATTGGATCCTAACTATCATAAATGAAGAAAATAAGATGATATATTTATTGAAATATATGGGTAACAAGAAACGAGATGATGCTTGGAAAACTATAGTGATAGAACAAGTAGTTAGTAGATTAGGCTGATTATGAATGCATTCAGTTATAAATATGAAAAAATAACTTTTTTTTCTACAATATAGTGAGGTTAATATGTACCGTGCCTTGAAGGTATTCCAAAAAAGATCAGGGTTTAAACAATTGATGATATGTATTGTGACTATGTATGAAGGCATCAATTGATAGCTCTTATTTTTTGGATTGTGACGGTTGTGTTACCTTTTCAATTTTATTATAATCTAAATCAACGTGGTTCTATTGAACGTGGATATTGTATGATATGATACATGAAAGAGATGGTTGAAGAAACTCAGCTTTGAATTCATTTCTTTGAAAAATACTTACAAAGAGGTTGTGAAGAATGCCTTAGGTCATGTTTACGAGCTAGCTGAAATATAGGTCTACGATTACTTGGATCCGTTTACAAGCCCACATAGTAGTCCAGAAAATTATATTTTTTGGCTACATCATTATTAGATCAAGTTTTCGGATCGGATTGGATTGGATTTGGGACTAAGTTTGTGAAGCCAATCAATCCCATTCAGTAAAAATATAGGATTTGGTTCAAACCGGAACCAATTCGGAATTGGATATTCTGGATGGATCCACACCTATTCAAGATCTGTTACCCTCCATGAGTTGAAAACGATAAATAGGTGGTTCAATGGTTGGGGAACGATCCAACCCATATGGACCTCGATTCAATTCCGAGTCATCCTTGACTCATCGTCTAGTCCGGGCCAGGACATGCTGATATGTTATTTCTATTTTTCTGTTCTCCTATAAATTATTGAGCTCGTGATCAGGGTATTATGATTATATACAATGTTCTAAAAAACTGCATGTGGTAGTCCGACAAACACCTATTGCTTAAGTGCCTAGCACCGGTGCAAAGGTGGCCGCAAGACGGTTTTTATTTTGCTTACTTAAATATCTATTTTTTTTTGTTTATCTTCATATTTCATTCAAAATTAATTGCATAAATCGTTATATTATATAAATTTATTATATATTTTATTTTAAATTTTTTTAAATTTAAAATAAAATATATACTACATTATACTATCACCTAAATAGATCTAGATATAAGAGCAGTGAGCGAAGTAGGCGCCACCGGTTATATTTGTTCATGCTCATGTCATATTCAGTTGACAGAGAATCCAATTTAATTCACAGTTGGCTTGAAGTTGAGTTTTTGACTTTATGTGACTATCTTTGCTGGTGATTTGACCTTTTACCCATTTGACCAAAATGCCCTTTAAAATGTGAGGTCCTGGTGTTCTGTCAAACTGATGGCTCCACAAATTTATGTAAACTACACTGCAAAAACCCAGAAATGCCCCCGATTATTATATATAAAAAAATTGAATCTTTTTTTTTTTTACTTCGAGAAGGGAAATTTTTTACATCTCATTCTCAATAGTAAATTTATTTCTTGAATGTGTCACGGTGTATATTTATGCCTATTAGGTTTTTTGTTAGACGGTCTCACGAATCTTTATCTATGAGACGGGTTAATCCAATCGATATTCATAATAAAAAGTAATACTCTTAGCATAAAAAATAATATTTTTTCATGGATGACCAAAAAAAAGTAACTTTTTTTTTGCTTCGAGAAGGGAAATTATTTCCATTTCATTCTCAATAGTAAATTTATTTCTTGAATGTCACGATGTATATTTATGCAGAATAATTATTTTGTGAGACGGTCTCACGAATCTTTATCTATGAGACGGGTCAATCCAACCGATATTCATAATAAAAAGTAATACTCTTAGCATAAAAAATAATATTTTTTCATGAATGACCCAAATAAGAAATTGTCTCACAAAATACGACCCATGAGATCGTCTCACACAAGTTTTTGTCATTTATGAAAGTACTTTTACCAAATTTTGTGGATGATGATATCCAATATTTCAAATAATTCATTTTAATTTAATTACTGGTATAAAATAATTATGAATATATATAGAGTAATCAACGAAATTCATTATATATATATAACTCGTAATGAAGGTGAAATGAGATGAAATTCAGAGCAAAAAATCATTTATAATATAATATTATTTGAAACTTTTAACAATCCATTTTGAATGTGCATATAGCACTTATAAAAGTTGGGCTAACTGAATTTACAACACAAAATATACTCGGAATTGTTCTCTCTCACAGTATTTAGCATAGCATAAGTAAAAGCAACTCATGGCGCAGCCTCCCTCCTCTGCGCCAAATTTGGCGCAGGAGAAACCCAGTGCCATTTTGGCGCTGGGTTTGGGCTTTTTTTTATTTTTTTTTATTTTTTTAATGTTTTTAATTAATATAAATATGTATTAAATATTTTTAATAATAATATTATATAATTGATGAGTAAAATTAAATCGTGTTGATATAAAATATAATTCATAATAAAAAATAAAACACAAAAAAATTAATTATAATTATATTAGAAAATTTATAAAAATATTTCTAGTTTTTTATTTTATTTTTGACATTTTCAACTCTCGTAAATATATAATTGATAAAATATCAGAAAAACCAATGTTAACATTAATTATAGGAATTAACTCTCGTAAATATATAATTTTTAACTCTCATAAATATATAATTAATACTAATGTTAACATTAATTATAATTATATTGTTAAATTTATAAATAAATAGTAAACAAAAAGAATATTATAAGAATATACTTTTTGGTGTAAGATTTGAAGTAAATGAGTTGGAGATGAATGTTATATTTGGTGCAGGAACTGCACTATTTTGGTGCAGAAACTGCACCAAAATAGATTTATGTGTTGGAGATGACCTAAGGATCCATGCATAAAAAAAAAATCCATCAAAGGAAGGGAGACGGGTGGAAGACATAAAATATTGTTTTTTATTGATAAAATTGTAATTTTGATCCCACATGTTAGTCTTTTTACAATTTGATCTTCTATGTTGGCTATTTTAGTCTTTTCATCTTTTTTTTTTTTAATTTTAGTCATTCTTCTATATTGATACTAGTGTGACACCGATGAGGTGGTGATGTGGAGATGACACAACGTTGAAATTTCTAGTACTATACTAGCATTCTCGATAAAAAAAAAAAAACATATAAGTTGCTCCTCAAGATCCAATAGATGGCTCCAATACAATTGTACTTTTGACTCACATACCACTTATTTTTTGGTGTTTTAATTGATAACCATCTTTAATACAATTCTGTTACTCCTTAGATGTGGACTACACAAATATGATTATGCATAATAGGATACAATAACAACATATATATTAGGTGTATATATTATATATATATATATATATATATATATATATATATAGTCATGCAAGCTCTGATTAGTTTCTAAGATGCAATCAAACTATATATGCATGTACTCGAGTCTTCACAAGTTTTATGTCGGTAGCACCAAGGTGAAATTCCCATTTTCTCCCTCCAATAAGATTTTATATTAATAAATTTCTGAAAAAATGTCACCCACCTTATCTTGACCTCACATACTATTTTATCCGAAGTTAGTACACAACAAAGTGCCATTTTCATGCACAAACATGGAATCATCCGAGCAAAGTTCACGCCACAAGACACCATCTTTGATTCCCCCTTTTCCCAGGGATTCCAGAGGATCCCTCGAGGTCTTCAATCCCTCTTCTTATCCTTCCAGGACCACCAATCCTCCCCGCCAATCTTGGACCACTCGGACTAACAATCCCGACGACGACGCCGCCGCCCCCCATGCTGAAGGAATCACATCATGGTTGGCCCTCAAGGAGACTACTGTTACTCCTCCACCGCTGCCTCAGCACCACATCCATGCCCCTCCGTTGGCTTCCAAGACTATAGCGGAGATATTCAGTGACCACGACAGTGTTAAGTCTCCGGCGAAGTCCCCCGGAGAGGTTGGTGCGGCGGCACAAAGGGCAGCGGAGTGGGGGTTGGTGCTGAAGACTGATGAGGAAACTGGTAAGCCGCAAGGAGTTAAGGTTAGGACCTCAGGTGAGGAACCGAACAGAAAATCCGGGAATCCGAGGAGGGATTCCGGTAACTCTATCCGGACCTCAGGAGATTCCACAGATGACGGAGCAGGTTCGATTCAATTCTATGAAATTTGTTTTCTGTTGTGTGTGTCTCTCGAAAAATGTTTCAAATTTGATTCTAAGATTCATCAAAATAGTTTGTTCAAAAAAAAAAAAAAAAACCGAGTAAGAATTTGATGTATAAATATATTTCTTGAATATCATGAATTGAGACGTTCTTGATCACTACAGTTGAGTACGTATACTGTGGTCTAAGCACAAAATCTCATTCATATCATCATATGGATTCACTTTTAATTCACGCATATACTTATTACGTATATTGTTATTATAATTTTTAAGATGAAGGAGTAGTTTACTATTCTCGGTTTTCGAACTCGAGAAATCGTTTCAAACTTAATTTTGAAGATACATATACTAGGTATTTAGAGTATTTTTTCCTCTAATAAATAAGTATGTATGTAAAATAAATTTATTTTTAACAATATTTTGTTTGTATTTAATTTGATTGCATGAATAGTTATTTGTGTTTTTAAGTTTTTTTAATGATTTTTTTTGTTTGAATTATTTGTTTCTATTTTTTTAAAAAAATTGTGATCTTTTTTTGAAGGTATACTTTTGTATAAACAAAATTATGAAACATCCGAAGCAGAGATACATCCAGAAAATGGAGGTTTGTGGGGAATTTTTATTTTTTTTACAAACTTTTAGTAGAGCAAGAGCAAATATTAAGAGGAAATTGAAAAAATATAATTATTTTTAGATCTCTGGTCGATGAAATCAAAAAATCGAGAACGGTCGCATTTACACACCCTCCGTTGGGTCCGTCCCGGGTCCAAAGTTAATTAGTATAGATACATGCGCATAGGAAAAAGGATAAAATATATTGGCGAACCGTTCATTGGTCCCATCCTTTGCTAGCACGTTCTTAGATAGTAACATTTAGGAATCCAAGCATTATTGTCATCAGTCATATGCAATTCCAAAACTTTTTAAAATGAAGTTTTGCTATAATGGAAATAAAATTTTATAGGGTAAAATTAAATCAGACTTCAGATATATTTATTTAAAGAAATTTATAATTCATCATGATCTCAACAAGATCTTCGGTCCGACACTCAATTGTAACAAACTCTCTCCCAACTAAAAACATACAGTGCCCAGATCAAATTCTTCTATCTAAATGGAACCTAATATCAGATGGTACAATGATCTTTTCTTTTTTTAATTCATATATCAAAATTGTAATGTAGTCTCTCGCTATTTATTATAATTATATTTTGATCTTCAATGCGTCGATACACTAGTATTAATGAATTATCAACGTCCTCGTTAGAAATTTGTTTGCCATAGTTGATTGTGTAAGCAAAAGAAGAATTATTTTAGGGAAAGAGAGGGGTTTCCCAAGAGTATCCGAGGACATTAAGGATGCATTGTCGACATTTCAACAAACATTTGTGGTGTCTGATGCGACCAAACCAGATTACCCAATAATGTATGCAAGCGCTGGATTTTTCAAGATGACAGGCTACACTGCTAAGGAAGTCATTGGTAGGAATTGGTAAGTGTATATTTTAATGCTTATACAATATTCTTTTTTTTTTAATTATTATTTTTCAATTTTATTAGGGTTTTTTTTCCTTCTTTTTTCTATGACCAAAGCTGACTCTTTTTTTTTTTTAACTCGAATTATTCATTTTTTTGGTCCATGGAAAAATGACGAGGTAATTATAATTTGCGACCCTATTATTTAACTCGTTTTAGGGATAGTTAGCAAAATAATCTGAGTCGAACATTTTTGAAAACTAAATTCTTATAATTTGATGTTGAAAACACGATTTTGTGAAGAAATTGTGAAGGTTCTTACTAAATAATGAATGTTGAGTGGTCACATCTATGACATTTTTCCTACTAATAATGTCAATTCATAATTCAACAAGAAAAGCCCCATATGTTTATGATATACTTGTTCACAATTGTGACACATCAAGCAGCACAAAGCCACTTGAATAGTTGAATTAATTCATTACTTTCTTTTTCTTTTTTTTATTACAACACACGCGGGGAGAGAGATCGAACCCAATAAACCGGTTAATCCGGCAGGGGTGCCCGGTCTCAATTAATGACTTTTGAATCTCGAACAAATTTTTTTTTTTCCATTACAAGATTTTTTTGGATTTTGTTTGGACAAATTAACCTTCAAATATATGATAAAAAAATAATATTATATGTCGAAATCTTGGTAAAAAAAAATACTGATAAACAACACGACAATGAGTCGGGTACAATATTTTCATAGAAATTGACATACTTGGCGGTCGAGAGGGGCATTTACGACATTTTTGGTTGCGGGTTCAGTCGATTTTTGCAGGGGAAGGATACAGATCCAGAAGATGTTGCAAAGATAAGGGAGGCATTACAAAGGGGATCAAGTTGGTGTGGTAGATTGCTTAATTACAAGAAGGATGGGAGTTCCTTTTGGAATTTGCTCACTATTTCACCAATCAAGGATGAAACTGGAAAAGTCCTCAAATACATTGGGTAATAACTCGTTTCTTTCAATTCTTTTCAGATTATAAAGTACCAAAAATTTTCTTGAAAATATCAGATCGAACCCGAGATAAATAGTTAAAATATTATATATTGGATGAAACACAATTAACCAATATAAATCGTAGTTGGATTTGATACAATATGTTTCACATTATCTAACATAAAAATTTAAACATACTTTTTAAAATGTGTGTGTGTATATATATATATATATATATATAACAAGAAAGAAGTGAAAAGATAGCATAGCTAAATTGTATTAAAGGTGAAATCGACAGTTTTAAATGCATAGACGTTTTACTAAAATCAGCATAGTAGTTAGCGGTCAAGGAAACCCAATAATTTCAATACTAAGCAAAATTTAATATTATGGTTTAAAAATTGAGATTTATATATAGTATTTGATGTTTGGAAATTATGAGTTTAGTTTGGAGAGTTCCAATTAAATATAGGAATTGTTCACCATCATTTAGAAATATTTTGTACGAATTGGATCGGGTAAAACCCGACTCTTACCTATCATGAAAAATAATACTTTTGGAATAAAAAGTAATATTTTTTCATAAATTGGATCGGATAAAAAGATATGTCTTATAAGATTAACTCGTGAGACAGTCTCACAAGAGCTCTTGAGAGGAAGTATGAAGTTGTTATTATTATTATTATTATTATTGTTATTTTGGGATGATGTTTAAAGTGAGTCTCGAACTGAAGACCTTATTCTAAATTGGAACTTCGAGTGTCATTTGGCTAAGAGGTCGATGGCAAAATTAGGTACACAAAACTCTTGTGAGATGGTATTCTGAGTTAATTTTGTGAGACAGATCTTCTATTTGGGTCATCCTTGAAAAATTATTATTTTTTATGTTAAAAATATTATTTTTATTGTAAATATGGACATGATTGATCTCTCACAGTATGTTTTTATATTGAAGCAATAAATTATGTTAGGTTTCTGAAAATTAAATATGTAGTGGATATATGGTCCCTCATAACATGCTTCAGTGGCTCTCAGAATAAATGTACCTGCAGAACATACATTCTCTCCTTATCCCATTCAATTATTTCTTCCTTTCGTACCCAAATTTCACATCATATATATATTAAGATTTTTGAGAATTGAGATAATTTATCTTTAGAATTTCCGATTTCTTAAATACAATTATTGAAATTGGTAGCATGAAAACATACACCTCTATGGTAGCAGAAGGAAATCATCTGATGAGGATCAAAAGATTATCCATAGAACCACATACCGCGTGCTCCTATATATATGAATACCGAGAACGACTCCAAAAATTCTAAATTTTATTTTACGGGAAATTTTAATTTTCGTCATGGATTTTTGTATCTTTTTGCAAGTTTAATATTTTAAATTGTCAAAATCAGGACATATACCTTTATTGACTTTTTTAGTTCTTTTTTCCGTGAGTGTTGATGTGACACTGCACAATTGAGTATCATGCCGGCGATGTTAGGTTAGTGTCACCTCCACATCATGTAAAGAAAAAAGAATTAAAATTACAAATAATAATTATGGGTTGAGAATAAATTTTGATATTATAAAAGATCATAATGACAAAGAGATAGCCATACATGATCAGAGTTATAATTTTTCCTATTTTATGAGTAGGGATGCAATTTCATGACTAGCCCTTTTCATCTAATGTCAATAATTGCGGAAAATTCTTGTTCGGAATAGGTGTATATTTTATATGAAATACCTGAGATAATTAAATATAGAGTAGGTGAGACGCTCTCACGAATCTTTATATGTGAGACGGGTTAACCCTACCGATATTCACATTAAAAATTAATACTCTTAACATAAAAAGTAATATTTTTTCATGGATGACCCAAATAAGATATCTGTCTCACAAAATACGACCCGTGAGACCGTTTCACCCAAGTTTTTGCCTTAAATATATTTTTTTTTATCCCTAATCAATATTTAGCATTTATTTTTTTTATTTCCAATAAAATTCCCACTACTAAATGCTGATCCATCTGTCCAATTTCATGGTTGAGAGTTGTTTAAAAATATTAATTTTTCTCATTAATAAATTCAAATTTCTTTCTAAAAATTGAATTTGAACTTATTTCAAATAGAAAATCTATATATCTATGTATGATCATACAATTTTCCATAAATATATTATAATAATGAATCTTTTTAAATACATGACGATATTTTGTTTAGTTATTGTTGCATAAGTATTTTTTTCCTAATATTAATTTGACTATGGCAGAATGCAAGTGGAAGTAAGCAAGCACACTGAAGGAGCCAAGGAGAAAATGACCAGACCCAATGGCCTTCCCGAGTCATTGATCCGCTATGATGGTAACATTTGTATTACATTTTTGATTCATCAACAAAGAAGTTTCTTGCTTTAAATATAATACAAACATATAATTTATTTTTTGGAAATATTTGTGAAGCCCGACAGAAGGAATTGGCCTCGAATTCGGTAACCGAGCTGGTGGATGCAATGAACAAGAAACCAAGAGTAAGGGCACTAAGCGAATCGAGTAATCGTCCTTTCATTAGAAAATCAGGCGGCGGCCGGAGCGACATGGAAATCTTTGAGGCTCCGACGAAGAAAAGTTATGACTACCCTATACACCCCCGACGACATTCTCATACCAGCTCAAGACCTTCCATGCAAAAAATTGTTGAAGTCATCGAGGATCCTCAGAAAAAAAATCGTCGCAACTCTTTCATAGAGTAAGAGTTCGACTCTTGTCTTTCTATAGCCATTGCATGAATTTTCATCCATGCATTATACATAAATGCAAACAAACACGCCCTCGATTTTTTTCGAAGTTAATGCATGTATTGCATGTATCTGGATCATAGTTATTAGAATTGCAAGCACATTTTAGACTACAAGTATCTTACAGTCTAGTCCAGAGGAGAAGTTTACACGTTGTTGAATAGTTAGATATTTTTCCTTGCATGAGTATGAACTTTTTTTATTGTGACCAAATGTACTTAGGATTTTAAAGAAAGGGCGGCTATCTACTCCTGCTGAAGACCATATTGAGCCCACTTTCGACCTGGTAGATGATGATGATAACGACGACTATGACTCTTCTTCTGAGAGTGATGATGATGGAAGGCCTCAAAGTGTTGATGACAAAGTGAGGAAGAAGGAAATGAGAAAGGGTATCGATTTAGCCACCACCCTCGAACGTATCGAGAAAAATTTTGTTATTACTGATCCACGATTGCCTGACAATCCTATAGTAAGGGCACAAATATTCGAAACTCGTGGTTATGTAATCCTGGAAATTTGATGCTAATGATAATTTTATACATGTTGTTTGTTAGATTTTTGCGTCTGATAGTTTCTTGGAGTTGACAGAGTATAGTAGAGAAGAAATCTTGGGGAAAAACTGCAGGTAAACATTTTAAGTAAAACTGGATTCTTCATTTGTCGACTTTTATGTATAATTGCTTTGCTGTGTATTCTTTACAGATTTCTTCAGGGCCCTGAAACCGATCCAGCAACGGTCCGGAAAATCAGGGAAGCCATTGATAATCAAACAGAAGTAACCGTTCAGCTTATCAACTATACGAAAACTGGCAAAAAGTTTTGGAATCTGTTCCACTTGCAGCCTATGCGAGATCAAAAGGTGATAATTTACCGGATCCTTTTCTGATTTTCGCTGATATTTCAATTGATTTACAGCTTGTGATTTCGAATATTGAATCTTTTGGTGTAAGTAGGGAGAGGTACAGTACTTTATCGGGGTGCAGCTCGATGGAAGTGAACACGTAGAGCCTCTTCATAACTGTATCCCTGAAACAACAGCCAAAGAAAGTGCGAAATTGGTATATATATTTCAACTCTCTTTTTGCTTTTCATTTTATGTCATGTAATCTCAGTGGTGCTTAAAAATAAGGTAAATTTAAGTGCATTGTCTTATTTCGATGCAAAGACAATGACATTTCTTGTTTGTTGTCTGGTTGTTAGGTGAAAGAAACAGCAGAAAATGTCGATGATGCCGTGAGAGAGCTTCCAGATGCCAACACGGTAGAGCGAAATTTATGCTTGGATTATGTTTTTTGAAAAATGTTTTTGATATCGGATCAATGATGGAACTCCCTATTTTCATTCTGCGTGCAGAAACCAGAGGATTTGTGGGTAAATCATTCGAAAACCGTCCATCCAAAGCCCCATAGGAGGGATAGTCCTTCTTGGAAAGCATTTCAAAAGGTAGGTACTATTTTATGTAAAAAATGAAAAAAAGTCCAATTTCCCCAAGTTTCTCGATCTTTTAATAATGATTTGATCCCTCGAATGTGTCGTTTTTGCTTACTCAGATTTTGGAAAATGGAGAAGAGATTGGCTTGAAACACTTCAAGCCTATAAGACCACTAGGTTCTGGTGATACCGGGAGGTGCGTTTAGCTATAAAACGAGGCTTATTGCCTCCCCATTTTCTTCTTGAGCAACATTTATATGATCGAAATAAAATTTGTTAAACCTGCTTCAGTGTGCATCTGGTAGAACTATGTGAAACTGGGCTATACTTCGCCATGAAAGCAATGGATAAGGGTGTAATGCTCAACCGAAACAAAGTACTTTTCCGATGTTCATGCATTCTAGACTGTTGTACAATCCAATATTATCCATTCTTGTCTTCAAATTTCTCGAGCTCGTTTTCGTATACTTCAGGTGCACAGGGCTTGTGCAGAAAGGGAAATATTGGATTTGTTGGATCATCCTTTTCTTCCAGCATTGTATGCTTCATTTCAGGTTGGATAAAATGAAAAGATCACCATAACAAGAACTAAAAATTTCTGTTCTAGTTTTTCTTCGAATTTTCCCGGTATTTTTTGAATCTTTGAAGCATTTTGCAGACCTAAAACTCATGTATGTTTGATAACCGATTATTGCCCTGGTGGAGAGCTCTTCCTTATTCTTGACAAACAGCCCACCAAAGTATTGAAAGAAGATGCAGTAAGGTGCATTTGATCATACTTTTATTCGAAAACAACGTAAAATATCAAACAGCAAACTTTATACCAACACATTCAAATATAACATCTACTCACCTATGATCAATTAATGTAACTAATATATATCTGTTGTAGATTTTACGCTGCAGAAGTTGTCATAGCGCTCGAGTATCTTCACTGTCAAGGTAAAACTATATTCATATATCAAAATGGAACACATAAAACATAGAAATTCCATCAATATTCTAATATGACCGAATACACATCCACTGTTTTCAGGTATAATCTACCGGGATTTAAAGCCAGAAAACATATTACTTCAGAACAACGGCCACGTTCTTTTGGCAGACTTTGATCTGTCCTGTTTAACATCTTGCAAGCCACAGGTTAATAATTCTCATCCTTGCTTTAAATATCAAACATCATTTTACGCTGTACATATTTATATGATCGATCAGTGTAAAGATATTCGGTGAACTGTGACTTGTACAGCTTCTGATTCCGGAGTCTAAGGAAAAGAAGAAGAGTAAGAAAATAAAACAGGATCCAATCTTTGTAGCCGAACCGATGAGGGCATCAAATTCTTTTGTTGGTACCGAAGAATACATAGCTCCGGTTAGTATGTTTCATGATGTAGATTTTACACTGGTTCTTGGCCAAATATTCTAGGAGATTCACTGGGTTGGCTGCGGAAACTCTTTGGATATATGTGATCTATATATATTGCGAATAGATTATGGTAGTATATTTTCGAAAACAATAGCGAGTTATAATTAAAGATTAATCACCAGAAAGGCAGAAATCCATGGGAGGTCAATCTGCATTATCAACAAACACATTCATTCATTCACCAAAAGCCACCTACACATCCTATCTACTCAGAAAACTAATCAGTGCAGCTATTAATTAAAAAAATCTACTCTTGTGTTCGAATTTTGAATTCGATTTTTCAACAACGCAAATGCTTAAATTCGAACTCAAGAGATTTCTAGTTTTAAATAACCAAGAGGCCTACAAATATTTTGTAACCCGTAGATTTCGAGATTTATAGTGCTAGTATCTCGATCGAGATAGAAAAATGCAGTGATCAAGCATCATAGTATGGTTATAATACTGCCTTATGATCAAAAAGTTCCACTCTTGTCTATATCAAATGAATTATGAATTTTCACTGATAAAATTTCTGTAACTTCTTATTTTTATTTTTATTGCTTATGATGTTTGTGCTATACCTTGCTTCTTCTAAACAGGAAATTATTACTGGAGCAGGCCATACTAGTGCAGTAGACTGGTGGGCTCTTGGTAATTTTATTCTTTCAGCATCTTTCTATATTTTAAACAGTATTTGACAGATCAATCAGTTTTCAAAGTTTTCACAACTTTTTGCATAAATATATGTCTAAAATTTATAGTATCAGAAATTTCAAATTTTCATTGTTTTGGGGAGGGCTATATTATTTAGGAAGCCTCGTTATATATGTTGGACGTGAGAATTACCTCAAAATTCATTGTTTTATCTACATAGCGACCCCTTGACGAATTTATTCAAATAAACCCTTTTAACTCAGTGGTAGAGTAACGTGTAGTAGCGCCTTCGATCGATAAAGCTTCTAGTCAAGAATGTATATAAAAAGAATTTCTTTTTTATACTTCATACTATTAGATAATCTTTTCGGAACTCTTTTTTTAGAACAAGGCAAGCCTCCAAACCTGCGCCTCTTCAAATAGCCCATAAGTGAGTAGTTGGCTTATATTTGTATGTTTCAGCCTTTCTAGTAGAGTATTCTTTCCTATTTGATCCCTTTGAATTCCATATTCGAAGTTGCGATCCAATCACATATCTTGTCACGCCCCAAAACCGAGACGCGTTATCAGCGTCGTTTAACAATTTAAAATCATGAAACTATAAGTCACGTAGTACATAAAATAGCTAAAAGTCAGTCTATTACATAAATCAGGACTGTTTTTATAGTACATAACAAAAATGCGGAATCGATAACGTAAAGGAAAATAAAACTAAAATAGATAATTGAAACTTCATATCTCGAACTTAATCACCAACCTCAAAACATATGTTATTCATCATCTTCCAATTGATCTTCACTCTCATCTGGGAGAAAACTAAATGGGTGTATGTTTGGTGATAACACTCAGCATGTGGGGGTCAATCGTACACAAGAATATCAAAATATACATATAAATGACTTCAAGGTGACATGTCGTAGAATAGGTCGTAACATGAATCCAGACTTGAGACAAACATAATTCGAAATAAGGAATCAGATCATAACTGAAACATGAACTCATCCAAGACACTGCTATTAATCTCTTTATCAATGGTATACTAATCAGTTCCTAATTGTTATTTTTCTAAGGGGGAGATGTCATATATTAGTTATTATAACTCATCATATCAAGGTCTTATCTTATCTTATCAAATTTCGGAAATTTCCTTACCACTTTTAATTCGAATCTTAACAGTGCATTTTCAAGATTTCAAAGCATAGCAAAAGAATCATGCGGAACCAAACATATACAAAATCAAAGGACATGAAACGCGCAGTGTACGATCGAGTTTTCAAAAACAAAAATATCATTATTTTAAAACATATATATAAGCTCACTTACAAAAATTTAAGTGTGCAAATTTTATAAGAAGAATATAAATACCCAAAAGTCCACTTACCTTTGGATCACACCAAAAAATGAGTGAAAATATTGAATTCTTGGATCAAATTCTAGCTTGAAGACGGGCACACCTCGGTAGCACATTGGTTCGAACCAGGCAGAACTTCAGGCAGCATTTCCTTGCTTGACTTCTCGCTTGAGTGGCACAACCTTTGGCTTGAAAATGTGGCAGAATTTTGACACCTAAACAGCTACTGAAGCTCGAATTCTGCAGCACCTAATTTATCTCACTCACTCAAAATTGTGGAATGTTTTTGTGTCTTTGTCACAACTTTGGAGGGGTTTATATAGCGGATGGAGGCAGCTGAATGAAACGTTCATCAGCCATAAAAGAGCCATTAAACTTGGTTTTTATGTCTCCCTAATCAGCCTCCTAATGGGTTCTGTCGATGCTACCTATGGGGCAGTGCCCCACAAGATCTGGGCCGTTGATTTTAAAAAATTTGATGGACCCCGCATATGAATTGGTGGACCCCGCATATATGTGGTTAAATTTGGGCCTTTGATCTTCTCATGGGGCAGTACCCCATGAGGTAGGGTGAAATATTCCCTCCCAATGGCTTATCATGATGGTAAAAGGATGGAGGTTACAAAATGGCTTTCTATCTCCCTAAATTTTTTAATTTGGATTGCTTGATGGCTACATGCATTTCAGAAATTTTATGGGAGTTACAAAGCTTTAATTTTCGAATTTTACAAGGTTTGGATGGCTTGGACAAAAGTTCTTTAATTGTGTAGAAGAGTGATTACAAATTGCATGCTCGTGTCTTCAAATTTTCGAAATATATGTACGCATTGAGATGCACTTGTCTTGAATGCCTACAAACTTTCGTCGTCTTCACACATCTCGTACTCCCCGGCTGTGAAAAGCTAGAACTACCCGTAGGGGAGTTCATATATGTCGCTGATATTCAAAATTCAAACTAAACGATTTGTATACTTCACTTAGCGAAAGCTATAGTTTTCCTTCGCGATTAAATTTGTAGATGATTTTTTGTTACGAATGTTCGATTTGTTATTTCTTTTGTAGGAATTTTGCTGTATGAAATGTTGTATGGATACACACCGTTCAGGGGAAAGACAAGGCAGAAGACGTTTGCAAACGTTCTGCACAAGGATTTAAGGTTTCCAAGAAGTAAAGAGGTGATGTTTCATCTGTTTTGAGTAAACAATTTTCATGTACAAGCATGGATAGAAAGTAGTCACTAGGAATGGGGGAGAAGCTAGGATTCAAAAGTAACTGGGACTGGTAGGTTCGGTTCGTTTAAACCGAACCTAATTTTCTAAAATCGAATTAACCGAACTTTTTTTCGACAAACCGAACTGACTAAACTTTGTTACGAAAATGGAAGAAACCAAACCGGAAAAAAGTTATATCGGTCGGTAACACAATTAACCAAAATTTTAGACTTTTTTAAAAAAAAAAACAAATTTTTAAATAAAAAAATGTAATATAAAAATTGATTAAATAAATTAAAATTTTATTTATTAAAACAAATATTTTTAACTCTAGTTCTATTGTTAAATAAATTTTATTAGAAATTTGTAATATCTATATTCTTATAAACTTTATTAAAGTTTTTGACAATATTAATTTTTTTTATAAAAGTTCGATTTGTTCAGTTAACCTAAGTTTTATATTAAAAACTTGAACTGAACCGAAACTAACCGATATCTTAAAAAATTTAAACCAAACTTTTGAATAAACCGAACTATTTTCAAAGTAATTCATTTCGGTTTGTTATTTTGGTTGAATCCGATATTTTGTTCACCCATAGACTGTAATTGATGTTTGCTCATTATTTGTTGATGTCTGCTCTTTTCGTTTAAAAATAACTTCATAGCTTTTCTTTTCTTCATTCTCTAAGTCATAATTATTTAATTTTCGTTTATTCTAACTAGAAAAATCGCAATATAAGCTCAATAATAATTGCACATCAATAATCATCAAACATTTCAACCAACTGATTATTATACCAAAAATCCGCAACAATAAATTTTTAGGCTAAAAATTCAAACTCCAAAATTCATATATCACAAGTCAATATTATTGCAACTCAAACAATCATAACTAAATATTTGGTATAATTTGACAGTTGTCAAATTTTTACCTCAAAGTCGCATAATTTCAAAACATACGACAATAAACCAATCAATAGACAGTAATGAAGTATGATTTGTAGGAGTTGTTCTGTTTTAAATTTTTAAACATGAGGCTGAAAAAAATAAAAATTTAAAAAATTTCTTTTATTTTCAATATGAGTTGAAAAAAATTTAAAAATTAAAATTACTGGTGGAGATAGAGCCCACCCAACCCAAGGGTGGCTCCACCCCGGCGAGGAAGCCCCTTGGATTGTGCTATATTTCTACTAATTTATGAAGGTCGAACCTATTATAGTACCATTTTGGTACGTCAAAAAATTCTCTCATGTTGTCCTAATTAATGTTATTCATCATATTTGAAAATTTAATTTGATTGTTATTCATCATATTTGAAAATTTAATTTGATTGTTATTCATCATATT
Organism: Primulina tabacum; assembly: GCF_025594145.1. Taxonomy (NCBI): domain Eukaryota; kingdom Viridiplantae; phylum Streptophyta; class Magnoliopsida; order Lamiales; family Gesneriaceae; genus Primulina; species Primulina tabacum. The sequence continues at coordinate 29,730,918 of NC_134558.1, read as the reverse complement.
TGAAAATTTAATTTTCCTCCTTCAATATTGTTTTGGCCGGGTAAACCACTTTTCATTCCATTTTTCTATCATCGTACATCTATTTCATCATATAAATTGATGTAATCCGAGTTAGAAAAATGATATAATCTTAAGACCATCGATCACACACAACGTGTATGTCACTCTTACTAGTATATATATACATATATATAAATTTGATGTAATCCGAGTTTAAAAAAAAATGATATAATCTTGAGACTACTGATCACATACAATGTGGATGTCTCTCTTACTAGTGTGTGTGTGTGTGTGTGTGTTTATATATATATATATATATATATATATATATATATAGACGAAATTAGTGAAGCAAACAAGCACATTTTAACAAATTTTTTCTATGAACGCATGCATGCAACAGGTTAGTCTCCAAGTAAAACAGTTGATGTATCGATTATTGCACAGAGATCCCAAAAACAGGTTAGGATCAAGAGAAGGGGCTAATGAACTCAAGCAACATCCATTCTTCCGTGGGATCAATTGGGCTCTTATTCGTTGCACGGTAATAATTCCCTCTCTCTCTATATCTATATCTATATCTATATCTATATCTATATCTATATCTAAATGCATGAATTGGTAAATTGAAATAATATTATCAAGAGGTTTTGGTAGACCCAACCTTGGTTTCTTGAAACTACAAATGATCGAAACTGGAACTGTCTCTCAAAAACCTTTTTACCGAACCGGAACTGAGGTTTTATGGTTAGATTCTGGTTCATTTAGTGTTAAACTTTTAAGGTCTTTGTCATATATATACACAATATAATTTATACAACTAAAATTCATAATTTATATAAATTAAAATATGAACTTACTTTAATTAATGTTTAGTGAAAATTACAATAATCATGATATTTTATGAAATATTTAACTTCAATTAGTTTGATTAAATCACCATTTATATCATTAATTCTTTCTTTCCTATTAAAATTTAATTGTTTAAAGTGAAACTGTCATGAACTGGAATGAGAACTGTACCTAAGCAGTTTTGTTATGATTCCACCTTTTATTGGAATCCGAACGGCCGATTTTGGAACCATAGTCAGGCCTAAGTTTCAGATTCGGACTCAGCGACGGTAGTTAAAGAAGATCTAGCGACGATTCAGTTAATTGTCGTTGAACTCAGCAACAGTCTTTAAAAATGAAACGGTTTTCGTTCCTAGTCATAGGGACCTAGTTAAGAAACCTTCCACGGAGGGTAAAACCGTAGTTGATAAGTTAATAATGACCATCTTTTTTCTTTTTTTGTAGTGGCTTGAACACTTTATGAATTGGTTTAATTCTTTGAATGTAGGTGTTTTTTTGGTTGCTCTATGATCTTAGAAATTGATAATTTTTAAATATTTTAATGTATTAGATATTTAACGACTAAGAAATCTTATATGATATTTTTATCTAACATTTTTCTGATTAAATTTTTCAGAATCCTCCTACTCTGGATGTTCCCCTATTCGAGGAGGAACAGAAAGATGTCGATCCTGGGTTGGATGATTTGCAAAAAAATGTGTTTTGAAAGGTAATTCCTCTTCATTCATCTAATTTAAAAGTTAATTAATAAGTTTCATTTAAGTTGTCTCCTTGTCCTCTTGGACCTTTCTTTTGCGAGTAGGTTTTTTGTGAGACAGTCTCACGAATTTTTATATGTGAAACGGGTCACTCTACCGATATTCACAATAAAAAGTAATACTCGTAGCATAAAAAGTAATATTTTTTCATGGATGACCCAAATTAGAAATCGGTTTCACAAAATACGACCCGTGAAACCGTCTCACACGAGTTTTTGTCTTTTTTTGGACATCATATAAACTGGGAAAATAATTTTTTTGATCGGTTAATTTTTCAACCTTGGATTTTGATCCATTATGTTTTCTAACTTTGATTTTGGTATACTAAATTTTAATTTTTAGTTATTTGGGTCCAATTTTTAACGTATCCTGGATAAGTCGACAATTTTCGTTGTCAAGTTAGAATTTTTCAGTATCACGTCTTATTTTTTGGAGCCATGTTGGCACTCTGACGACTTTGGACATAAGGTCAAAAAAAATAAAACTTAGTGTACCACCAAAATTTGAAAACTTGGTGAACTAAAGAGTTATTTTCCCTATTAAATTTTTACTCAACTTTTAGCCCCCTCTAGAGTTACGTTTGAACAAATTTTGATAATTAAAACTTTACATACAATCTTAATCTTTTTGTTCTTGTGTTTGGTAGGGTTTTTCTATTTTGAAACAAAATTATACATGAAATGTAACCATTAAACATATATTTTCTATCACTCTACGCTATGTTTAAATCGAGTCATTTTAAATTCATGACTTCAAATATACTTTGATTTTTATGATAAATTTCATAGGATACATTAGGATGAAATTATTTGAATTTGCGTGCATTTGGATTCCATTGTATTTGATTCATACGAAATACAAGATTTCAAATTTATGCAAGATTTCAAGAGGATCTTAAAAGAGCATTGGATCCGAATCTTAGATTTGAAAATTTTCTACTTCAAATCGTTCAATCTAAATACACCTTATTTCAATTTCACCTATGAGAAATTGAGTATTAATTATATTCTCAACTTTTGTATCTTTTGAAATCCATATATACTTCAAATTACTCGCCAAATCAAATTTTTCATCCAAACTAATTTGGTAATTTTTGACCAGATAAACTAAAACTAAATGCATATTATTATTAGGATTGAAATTCAATGGACTCAACACATGGAAATCAATAAATCCAGCAACGGCTTCCCGGGTGAAATCGAAGCTTCTGCCACCTTCAATAGTTGTAGTAGTGTGAATTTATGTATCATATGGTTTTATCAATAATACTATTGTAAAAATTGTGTGATGCGAATCCGGTTACCCAAGAAAAGCAATCACGAACTAGATCCAGTTGCGCCCTTGATTCAATGAACAACATTATTTCTTTAATCCCTGATCTTTAATATTTGAAAACAAGTAACATGTATTCGCCCCTAAATCATGTGGTTTATTAATAAATAACGCAGTCGTTTGGTCGAATTATGGCTCTGAGTCTGGATTGAGTGATTCGGAATATGGGGATATTAATAAATCAATAGATTTCAAATGACTATATTTTTGGAGAATTTGTAATCCACTGCATCTATATATTAAAATGTTCAAAATAAGATGAAGTAATTTCAAATCCATTGAATCCAAAAGCATATAAAATATGATATATTTAGATAATGAATTTCAAATATTTTAATCCAAACGCATCTCTAAAGTTTACTTTGGTTGAACAATGAAATATGTAATTGATTTGTTATCTTCACCCTGTGTAGCATCTATCCTTCACCATGTGTTTTACATCTGGTGGATGATAGAATAACATGTTGTTGTGTGATGCGAATCCGGTTACCCAAGAAAAGCAATCACGAACTAGATCCAGTTGCGCCCTTGATTCAATGAACAACATTATTTCTTTAATCCCTGATCTTTAATATTTGAAAACAAGTAACATGTATTCGCCCCTAAATCATGTGGTTTATTAATAAATAACGCAGTCGTTTGGTCGAATTATGGCTCTGAGTTGGACCATTTTTTTCCAAAAAGTACCCAAAATGGAGCTTGTAGATAAACATATGGATTTAAAACATATCGAGATGATTCTAGAACAATTGACGGAATCGAATTTGGAATTTCATGCGAAAAGTTATAGGCTATACGAAATTTTCCTAAAACGGAAAAAACGCGATTTCGGAAGCCTAATGAATTTTTTAAAAAAATTTCCCCCTACTAAATTATGAACTTGGCGTCTCTGATACTACTTAAATGTCATACCCCGAGCCCAGGATTAGTGGACACCAGCATTGTTTTACAACCGCTCAATTGAAAACAAGCATTGTGGTACAGTATAAACCAAAACCAGTTTTTTTACTCATAATCAATCATAAAATTTTCTATACAACATAAATTTTTAAAGTTATAAAATATGCGGAATCATTTACAACGAGAAATCAAATAAAAATTAAAACAAACATAAACTAAATTAACTCTTTTTTTTTTCATCCATCACTAGGACCAAACTGATCATGTTCTTTTCCTCTATCTAATCTTTGGACTTATATGAGAGTGAGGGTAAGTGATGAATGATATGGTTGGAACTCAGCAAGTGGGGGCAGTTCGATCACATACATAAAAAACACACATGATTTTCGAAAACAACATATCATGCATAACATAATTCATATGACATATCATCACCATAAACATAAGTATATCTTGGCCTAGGCACTGAAATGCATCTACTTTCCATAATTTACTGATATCAGTCCCTAATTTTTAATCTTTTAAGAGGGCGACACCATATAACGATTACAATCTCACCGTGTAAAAGGCATAAACATATCTCATATTGGTGTTCTCACCCATATTCATTTGAATCCTCACAGTACCAAAACATAGAACATACGATAATCGTATCAAGAAGGGATATAAGAAGAATTGTGCTCTACCGAAAACTTTCAAAAATGAAACAAGGTACAACTGAAATTATACTTTTAAAACAATCTCACTTACCTAAGAACGATTTCGATGCTAGAATATTTGAATCCTCCTTAGATCTGGAGTGCAACAGAGCTTCGATACTGGAACTTGGAGAGCAAATCTCGAAATTATTGAGAACGTTAGAGAGCAACTTTCGAAATTTGGGGAAATTTTCAGGTGTGATTTTCGAATGGGAGGCTACTCCTATTTATATGGGCTGACTACTATCATGGTCGTGTATTGTCTTCGTGTTTAAAATTTTGAATTAAACATTGAATCTAGGATAATTTATCTTCTCTTATCTATCTCCTTAAATAGATTTTCGAAATTATACATTTGCTAGGCCTGGAAACTTGAAATCTAGACCTAATTTTCCAGCATCTGATAGATCTTTTATTCTGTAGTATAACTTTTATGCCCTTAAATTTTCGAATTTTTTTCCTTTATATAAATTCGGATTTTTTCGATCATTTACCTTAATAATGGACTCTTGATTTTCTTGAAATCTTGGTATGTAAACTTTTGAATTTTCATGCATGCATTTCCTTATCGTGTAGATTTTAATCTATTTTCCTGATCTACCTTTATTTTCGAAAATTATATTTATATATATAATATACACATGAAAATTTTGAAAATTTAATATTGCATTATCCTCTTGCTTGATCTCCCTTTTATCTTGATCCATATATGTATCAATATTGTCTTAAATATTATACTTTTATCTTGTTTTTATTCCCGAATTTTGAAATTATATCCCACGATTTTCGAAATACACATTTTAATATCATATATCTCTTTATTTTAATTTTTGGATCTAGATCTATTTATTTATCCCAAAAAAACTCAAAATATAGGCTTATCATCAAGTTTCGAATTCCATGAATTTTTGTACACAATGATTTAATCATCACATAGAACTTTAGATAGTCTAGATAATCTCACTTACGAGCGACACATGTTTATACCAAAAAAATTAGCATTCTTCTGCATTTAATGTATATTAAGTATGAATTAGAGGTCCAGTACGTCACATAAAGCCCAACCCCATATTTTTTAAGCCCAGATAACCCGATAAAGAAAATAATTCAAGCAATTATGACTTAATTTTGGAAATAAATGGACTCGATTTTTTTGTACTTCACGCAGCTATGCTTTGGACTATTGAAAAATAAAAATTAAAATAGGAGTTGATCCCAGGATGAGGTCGGTCAATGTCACACCCCGAGAACGAGGTTAGTCGACATCAGAGTTGTTTCAAAATCACACAATTTGTAAAAAATAAGCCTCGTAGTAATAAAAATAAACAGTCTATTTCATAATTAAATAATCGTCTTTCCAATGCGATTAAAGCGAAATGCGGAAGCGTAAAACATGATAATATAACTAAAAGACAGAATAACAAGACTGATCTTGAATTGAATTGGGTGCATCATCATCCCCAAAAATATTCTTGTTATTCTTCCTCAATTTGTTCTTGGTTCTTATCTGAGGGGAAGAAGTAAATGATGAGTATTTGGACAAATACTCAGTAAATAAGGGTCAATCGATAATAGTTGATAACCAATGTGTATATTATTCGAAGACAGATAGTATGTTCAAATCATATTATATCAATTCAAACAAATGACACTGATAATCATCTTATTTTACATGACCAACTGATCAGTTCCCTAAGTTATATCCTCTAAAGGGGCAAGGCCATAGTATCGATTATTATATCCCACCGCATCAGGGCCATATCAAATCAAAGAAAACATCGGAATTTCCTGATCATTTTTAATATGAATTATAACAGTTCCTTCAAAAATAATTTCCTCAAATATGCTTTCAAATATCATTTAACAAACCGAAGAAATAACATATTGATCGAATTTCAAAACATACGTACTTATTTTTGTACAAACATGGACACACTTATGAAAAACAAGCATATGTCATTTTACATATAGAAAATAGTAGATTTATGAAATACAAGTGCACATAAAAGTATAACAAAAAACAACTTACCTGAGAAATTGTTCTGAAAATCTTGAAATAAACAATTTGGAGTTTGACACCAAAAACCAGTCACCTTGAAAAAATGTTTGCACCTAATTGAACGTTGGATCGATATGAAATTTGAATATGTTGCTCAAAACACTTGTAGGTGTATCTTAAACGTGGAGATCGGATTCAGATGTTTAAAATAATGAGCAAAATTTTCTGAATTTGAGCAGAATTTTTGTACTCGAAAATTGATAGCAACTTGGAGTAGGTTTATGATGTGATTTCTCTAGCATTTGGCCACTATTTATAGGGTTGGTAAAGCACCCCATCACATACCATGATCTCATGATTGTTCATTCACTAAGCCACAACTCCATGAAATCATGTCCCTTAAACCATGATCTCATGATTATTCATCCACTAAGCCACATTTTATGCCACTAAACCATGTTGATTTTCAAGATCTTCACAGTCAAGCCCAATGAACCTTGACCCAAGAGATTCAATCCCAATAAACCAAAGAAGCCAAAGTTTAAGGACTCGGCCTGAATGAAGGGGGTGCGGGACAGTCAGCTCAGAAACCACTCCGAGGGGTCCAAAAATAAAAGGAAAGGTGAACTGCATCTAGGATAAGGTATCATAGCTCAAAGATAGCCCAAAGGAGGCTAAGGTCCTATCTCTGTTAAGGAAATAAGGTACGCGTCTCAAGTCAACAAGAGATCTTACTAGAAGTGATGGTATGTCAATTTGCGAATGAGGTTCAATGTATTCTATTCTCTTAACGAGAATAAGAATCTTTATCGATCTGGCTTGATGTATAATATTTGTAGCCATGCGAGAGTGATTCTTAAGTCATCAATATTCGGCACATAAAACTAGGGGTGGGAAAAAATATCGAAATATCGAAAAATCGTACCGAAAAAATACCGAAATTACCGAAAAAAGCGATATACCGAAAATTTCGGTTCCGTACCGAAATTTTCGGTATCGGTATCGGTACGGAATTTTTTTTCCCGGTATTTCAGTATAATTTATTATTATTAATATTTTTAAAATTTAAGTTCGATATGCCGGAAAAATGTCGGTCGGTATACCGACATTTTTCCGATATACCGACAAAATTTTCGGTGTCGGTACGGTATCCGATATGAACTTTTTTCATATCGAAAATTCGGTATACTGAATGTGCGGTATACCGAATTTCCGGTATCGGTATCGGTATGGAAAATTCCATACCGATATTTACGGTACGGTATACCGTACCGTACCCACCCCTACATAAAACTACCAATTCTTGAAAAGGATTTGTCCAACGGTCAATAAGTGCCTGTTTGGCCGAACTCCAAGGAGGGTGATCTCTTAACAAGGGAGAAAATTAATATTCGACCCGATGCAGAGGTATCTCATAGGGCAGTGGACTTACTCGAATTAAGGGGATCAATTCCCAATCTTGGGCATTGACCCCCAAGTTTTGATGGTATTAGGATTATGCTCTCTCTACCAATATCATGTTGGTTTATGGTTAAAAAAACTAACGTATCTTGTATTCACTTCATCGTATAATTTTCATTATCTGACTTGAGCGTCAGATGAGATATTCGGAGCTCACCTTCAATCTTTTTCTAACGTTCATTTTTAGGTTTCAGGAGAGTAGGTGTCGGCTCATCCAGTCAAAGAAAGTGGTTGGCAGAAGCTTCGTGGAAATTTCAAATAGAAGAGAAAATGCGTTTTTATACGTGTTTTCACACTGACAGGGGCTCTATAAATAGAGCTCCCCCTTCATTCTGAAATCATCATTTCTTCGAGAATTCTCTCGTCTTATAAGCATTTGAGTGCTTAGTTCTATAATATTTGTGAGGTGTTTTGTTCTCATGTATTAAGAGAGTGTGTGTTCTATTTGAAAACACAGTAAGTGGTTGTACACCGTAAAATATTATAGTGGAATTCTTTTCATCTTGCTCGTGATTTTTACCCTAATAATTTTTAGGGGTTTTCTACGTAAATCTCGGTGTCCAGTTTATTCTTTATTTTCGAGTTTATTATCTCAAATTACCGCAAGTGGGACCAACAAGAGGTATCAGAGCCTTGGTTTAAAATTTTTTAAAATTATGAGTATGCTCTGTGATTGCAGCCTAGACTGATCTTCCACATCAGAAAAGATTTTTTGAGATTTTTTATTTAAGGCTGGATTATTTTTTCCAGTATACTAAAATTGTTGTAGACATAATGGCGGGCAGGTACGATATAACAAAGTTCAATGGAAGCAATTTTATGCTGTGAAAAATAAAGATACAAGCAGTTTTAAGAAAGGAGAATTGCTTGACGGCTATTGGAGATAGACCGGTAGAGATTACAGATGATGAAAAGTGGAATGAGATGAATGATAATGCCGTTGGCAGTTTACACTTGGCTATTGCAGATGAAGTACTGTCAAGTATCTCTGAGATAAAAACAGCCAAAGTTACCTGGGATACTCTGACAAAGATGTACGAGGTCAAGTCGCTACACAACATGATTTTCCTAAAGAGAAGGCTTTATACTCTTCGGATGGCGGAATCCTCATTCATTGACCGACAATATCAACACACTAAATACTCTATTTGCCCAACTCACTTCCATGGGGCATAAAATAGGAGGAAAATGAACGTGCGGAGCTTCTACTTCAAAGTCTATCAGATTCATATGATTAACTTATCATCAACATTACCAACAATATTCTTATGAGCTTTCTAAGATTCGACGATGTCTTAACTGCGGTTCTCGGAGAAGAAAGTCGGCGCAAGAATAAGGAAGATAGGTTGGTAACTTCGAAGCAGGCAGAGGCTTTACCGATGATAAGAGGAAGATTTATGGACCGTGACTCCAGTGGAAGCCAAAGACGAGGTAGATCAAAGTCAAGAATTAAGAAAAAAAATATTTACTACTTTAAATATGGCGGTAAAGGGCACTTCAAGAAAGAGTGTACGAGTATCGATAAAAGTTCTCAATGAAATGTGGCCAGTACTTCAGGCAGTGGTGAAATATTATTCAGCGAAGCGGCAACAGTTGCAGAAGGTAGGCACAAATTTTGTGACATATGGATTATGGATTCAGGTGCGACGTGGCACATGACGTCTTGGAGAGAATGGTTTGATCATTATGAACCAGTCTCAGGAGGATCTGTATTCATGGGAAATGATCATGTCATGAAAATCGCTGGGGTCGGTACTATCAAAATTAAAATGTTTGATGTCACCATTCGCTTCATACAGGAGGTACGACATGTGAAGGGACTGAAGAAAAATCTTTTGTCCTTGGGGCAATTGGATGACATCGGGTGCAAAACTCGTATCGAGAACGGGATCATGAAAATTGTGAAGGGTGCGCTTGTGGTTATAAAGGCGGAAAAAGTTGCTGCAAATCTGTATGTACTTTTGGAAGAAACACACAAAGATGCAGAACTAGCTGTTGCATCAATTGGTTCTGGAGAAAAATTAACAGTGTTATAGCATAGAAAGCTCGGGCATATGTCAGAACGAGGGTTGAAAATTCTCTCAGGACGGAAGCTGCTGCCAGGACTTACAAAAGTGTCACTACCCTTTTGTGAGCACTGTGTTACCAGTAAACAACACAGATTAAAGTTTGGCACTTCTACTTCCAGGATCAAAAGCATATTGGAGCTGATTCATTCGGATGTTTGGCAAGCAGCGGTTGTATCCCTAGGAGGAGCGAGATACTTTGTCTTGTTCATTGATGATTTCTCTAGGAGATGTTGAGTGTATCCAATCAAGAAGAAATCAGATGTTTTTCAAGTTTTCAAAGATTTCAAAGCGCGGGTTGAACTTGATTTTGAAAAGAAAATCAAGTGTTTGAGGACTGACAATGAAGGAGAATATATCAGTGACGAATTTGATTCATATTTTCAACATGAGGGCATCAAAAGACAGTTTACGATGGATTACACACCTCAACAGAATGGAGTGGACGGAGCGGATGAACAAAACCTTGTTGGACAGAACAAGAGCTATGTTGAGGACTGCAGGTCTAGAAAAGTAATTTTGGGCAGAAAGCAGTCAAAACCGCTTGTTATATTATCAATCGTTCTCCTTCAGTGGCAATTGATCTAAAGACTCCGATGGAGATGTGGACTGGGAAGCCAACAGATTATTCTCATTTACATACATTTGGAAGTCGTGTGTACGTTCTGTACAATGAGCAAGAAAGATCGAAGTTGAATTCGAAATCCAGAAAATGTATCTTCTTGGGTTATGCTGATGGAGTAAAGGAGTTTCGCTTGTGGGATTCTACTGTTCACAAGCTTGTCATCAGCAGGGATGTTATCTTCGAGGAAGATAAAGTAAAGGGAGACAAAGGCATATTGAATTCAGAAACTACTATATTATAGGTGGAAAATAAGACGGACGAAGGTCAAGTTTCTTGTGAAGCATTACCAGAGCACGAAGAACAAGAACATGTTGAGTCTGAGGTTTCCAATGTGAGGCTAGTCAACTCGAGACAGAAGACCACCAGGTTGGCTTTCAGATTATGTCACTGAAAGTAACATTGCATATTGTTTATTATCAGAGGATGGTGAGCCATCGAGTTTCCACGAGGCTACTCAAAGCTCGGATGTATCCTTGTGGATGATAGCAATGCAAGAAGAGTTGGAGACATTAGACAGGAATAAAACTTGGGATCTTGTTACACTACCACGAGGAAAGAAAGCCATTGGAAACAGATGGGTCTATAAGATCAAGCGTGATAGCAATAACCAAGTGGAGCGGTATCGTGCTAGATTAGTAGTAAAAGGGTATGCTCAGAAAGAAAGCATTGACTTCAATGAGATATTTTCTCCTGTGGTTCGGCTTACAACAGTCAGAGTAGTGTTGGAATTGTGTGCGGTGTTTGACCTACATCTAGAACAGCTAGATGTAAAAACGGAATTTTTTTTCATGCAGATCTTGAAGAAGAAATATATATGCTCCAACCAGAAGGTTTTGCGGAAAAAGGCAAAGAGAACTTGGTTTGCAGGTTGAAAAAATCTCTGTACGGTCTCAAACAGGCACCGAGGTGTTGGTACAAGAGATTTGATTCCTATATCATGAGACCTGAATACAACAGACTGAGTGCAGACCCTTGTACATATTTCAAGAGTTCTGGTGATGATTATATTATTTTACTGTTGTATGTGGACGACATGTTGGTAGCAGGCCCCAACCAAGATCAGGTCCAAGGATTGAAGGCACAGTTGGCTAGGGAATTTGATATGAAGAACTTGGGACCAGCAAACAAGATTTTTAGGATGCAATTTCACCGAGATAGAAGTAACAGAAAGATTTGGATTTCCCAGAAAAATTATTTGAATAAAGTCTTGCAACGTTTCAACATACAAGATGGTAAGACAATATCGAACCCTCTTCCTGTTAACTTCAAGTTATCCTCCAAGATGTGTCCTAGCAGTGAAGCAGAGTGGATGAAAATTTCTCGAGTACCATATGCATCAGCAGTGGAAAGTTTGATGTTCGCTATGATCTGTATAAGACCAGACATGGCTCAAGCAGTGGGAGCAGTTAGTCGGTATATGACGAATCTTGGACGCGAGCATTGCAGCACTATTATGAGGATCTTTAGATACATTAAGGGTACCTCAAATGCTGCATTATGTTATGGAGGATCAGATTTTACACTAAGAGGCTATGTCGATTCAGATTATGCGGGTAATCCTGATAAGAGAAAATCTACTACTGGTTATGAGTTTACACTTGCAGGGGAAGCAGTAAGCTGGGTTTCAAAACTGCAGACAGTTGTGGCGTTATCTAGAACGGAGGCAGAAGACATGACAGCTACTCAAGCTTGCAAAGAGGCAATATAGATTACAAAGTTATTGGAGGAGATCGGACACAAACAAGATAATGTTCCTTTGATTTGTGATAGTCAGAGTGCCTTGCACATCGCAATGAATCCAGTCTTTCATTCCAGGACTAAACACATTGAAGTCCAATTTCATTTGTGCGAGAAGTAGTAGAAGAAGGAAGCGTGGATATGCAGAAGATCCATACGAAGGACAACATAGCTGATTTTCTGACCAAGCCAGTGAACACTGATAAGTTTGACTGGTGTATATCCTCAAGTGGTCTAGCGAAAACGTAAGCAGCAGGGAATGACAAGATTGAAAGGATGTGTGGAGATGTGTTTAATTCTCAATCAAATCTCCAAGTGGGAGAAATGTCGGCTCATCCAGTCAAAGAAAGTGTCGGCTCATCCAGTCAAAGAAAGTGGTTGGCAGAAGCTTCGTGGAAATTTCAAATAGAAGAGAAAACGCGTTTTTATACGCTTTTTCACACTGACATGGGCTCTATAAATAGAGCTCACCTCTTCATTATGAAATCATCCATTCTTCGAGTTTTCTCGCATCTTATAAGCATTTGAGTGCTTAGTTCTATAATATTTGTGAGGTGTTTTGTTCTCCTGTATTAAGAGAGTGTGTGTTCTCTTTGGAAACACAGTGAGTGGTTGTACACCGTAAAATATTATAGTTGAATTCTTTTCATGTTGCTCGTGGTTTTTACCCTAATAATTTTTAAGGATTTTCCACGTAAATCTCGGTGTCCAGTTTATTCTTTATTTTCGAGTTTATTATCTCAAATTATCGCAAGTGAGACCAACAGTAGGTTGTCCAGGTCTTCAAGTTGGGCTGTCAGTTCAATAAATCCGAACTAATTCAACTCAATGATGATTAGAGGATATTGACCCATATTATTTTTATCGAGCATTATGAGTCTTGCATTTGAAGGAATGGAAGAGGTAGCCGACACATATCTAAGGGATTTTGTTTGAATTCGAAAGTTTATTCTTAATTTTAAATTTTTTCTTTATTTTTTAATTAATAATGTTTGAATTGTCGAGAAACATTTTTAAACATATTCTATTCGTTATAATAATAAACTAAATTGTTGTTATCGATTTTAGGGGTTTATTGTTTGAACTTATGATTTGATTATTATTATTTGATTGAATTCTTGAATTTATTTAAGTGCAAGAATTATTGTATTTAATGATTTCACAGTTTGATTAAACTGTCGTTAATCAACGACGTTTTATAAACTGTCGCTAACATTTGCAACGGTTTTGATAAAACCGTCGCAAATCGTCGCAAACATTTGCAACGGTTTTTGTTTAAACCGTCGCAATATTGTATATAATGATTTCAAAGTTTGATTAAACCGTCGCTAATACCTGATTTTTTTGTAGTGTCACTTTGAATGATTTTGTGTATTATAATTAAATTTTTAATAATAGTTTTTATATTATATGTAATTTAAATTTTAAAAATATAGATAAGAAAAATTATTAGGATATGGTAATTATAGATAAGATATAAATATGCTAAATTACCTTAGTGGATTTCTAAGTGATTTTTTCCATAAAATATATTAAAAACAATGGAAGGAATCCAACATTTTCACGTCACTTGATTGACCACACAATTTGATTTCGTCTTTATCTATTAATCTAAACGACTTTACTTTTTAAATTCGATGAATATCATAAATCGATGCAATATTAATTTATAAGCTATGAATTTTAAATAATCCCACAATCCAAAATATTGCGAAAGTGTTTTCTAGCCTGTAATAAATACGATTATTAAGTTCGGACCTAAAATTACTACAAATTTTCAATAAAATTTTCCATAATTCTAGTTGACTGACTTAAGAAAGGAATCAAACTCGTTATTTAAAAAATTATATTCTATTTTTTGTTATCAAATAAATTTGCAATTCGTTCTTAGATCCTCCAAAAAGTCCTCCAAATCCAGAATCAGATACATGTGTGAGTAAATGAGAGTTATTTTTGTTAAATAAGTAAAGAGTAGGTCTCTTGTGAGACGATCTCACGAATCTTTATATGTGAGACGGGTCACTCTACCGATATTCACAATAAAAAATAATATTCTTAGCATAAAAAATAATACTTTTTCATGGATAACTCAAATGAGAGATATGTCTTACAAAATATGACCGGTGAAACCGTCTCACACAAGTTTTTGTCATAAGTAAATGCGAGTTATTTGTTCTCAGTCAACTTTCGGTTTAATATAGGAAAGCCCCTCACCATAAGAATAGATGAAAATTTAATCATAAATAATATGAACATTGAATTGCAACGATGAAACAAAATCTTGATAATCCATTCTCATTGAATTTTCCTTGCTAACTTTAATTGTTTTTGGCTAGAATAAAACCCAAATCAGTATCTTTTATGGACATTGAATAACGACATAGGATTTTTCAAGTTTTCTTCAATATTCTAATGGATTTTTCCAAGAGAATGGCTCATTTTAGTTCAAATTTCCATACCATGAAAAGGCAAGTGGCCATTTGGCTCCTCGACTCAAATAAATTACAACTTACACAACTTCATATATCAAATTTTGTGATACAGATATTTTATTTGAATCACTCATAAAAAAATATTATTTTTTTTATACTGATCCAAAAAATTCGGAAACAAATATTTGATAATTTTTTGTATTTTGTTGCGTTCGTCCAAATTTATTTGTTAAAAAGTAAATTGATGAATATAATAACCTCATTGAAAATCTATGATAAACCTCAAAAATAATGTCAAATTTAACCTATTTTCAAGAACACGGGTTTTTTTTTTTCAGACGAGAAGTTTGTAAAAAGTATATTATATTGGAAACATTTTTCACAGATAACTACAGTCTACAGCTTATGTTCGAACATCATTCCAAAATCCAAAAGCCATTTGAAATAATAGAATTTTTCAAGAGCAACAAAAAAAACATTGAGTCTCATGTCTTTATCTGTGAGCCGGATCAACCCTACTGATATTCACAATAAAAAATAATACTCTTAACATAAGAAGTAATACTTTTTCATGGATGTCCCAAATAAGAGATATGTTTTACAAAATACGACTCATGAGACCGTCTCTCACAAATTTTTGCCAAAATTCATTATATCTTACTTCGAAAACTGCTAAAAGTAATTTCTCATTAATTCTATCAACCAGAAAAATATGAAGCTTGTTCATCTGTTCATCACTAAAACATTAAATAATTATTAAAAATAATATTATCCGTTTAATTAATCAAAGTTAACAATTTATGATTTCAAAAATAATTGATATCGAAGTCAAATTTATGGACACATTATTTGTTCAAAAAGGGGAAAAAATGTTATTCATTTTACAAACTAATAAAGCAGAATTAAAACACGAGTCGAACACGCAACAATCACAAGTTTCCACTAGAACTGCATATTTGTGATGTATACTCCAAATTTCTTGTGTGTTTGCCCTTTTCATTCAACCATGTTTACGTTCTGTTTATACTCAATGAAAACCATGTGTTACACCTGATACTCTTATCATCTGATGTCTTAACTAATTATTCGTGCATTCTGCTAAAGATGAAAACCCAATGTAATAGAAGATACGAAACCGCAATAGCACATCAAGAGAAGAAATTGCAATACGAAAACATGTCAAGAGTAACAAGCTAACGAGACAATCAACAGTAACAAAAAGCACAGTTGATATATCACAAAACAAAAGGCACTACTCACTAGCAGATTCAAGACTGCATTTCCTGCAATGGTAAAGACTTGACTTCAAGACCGTGAACCCTCAACCGGTAAATGCAAGTATGAGAAGCACTCCCATGGTTGGATTCAAAATCGAGCCTAACAGTATTGACAACCATGGACTTCACAGAGTCCAACACCTTAAAAGTTTGAGCATTGCTCTTCGCAAGATCATAAGTGAACTCAATCAGTAGGAACCTCTTTTTGGTATCAAATCCCATGTCAATCGATTCTTGATCGGCCAACCATCCAGATACCCTACAATTCTTTGGAGCACTGGACCTATCATAAGCTACACTCTTAGCAACATGTTCTAGTGTCACGGCCACAGGCACTATGGAAGTCCTAAGCCGAATCACGACAAATCCATTACCACCCTTGAGTGGAAAACATCGTCCAGGTTCTCCAAAGCTAGGCATAAGCATCTTCTGCGAACTCGTAGCTACCCTATTTCGATTTAACAACCCACCAACTTTTCCAACACCATATGCTTCAGAATGCTTTATTACTCTCCCCCCTCCTGACGCTAATGCATAATCCAACATCCCCAATCCATCTGCTGCGTGCTTCTCAATCTCCTTTTCCACTATCTCCCTCGCATACTCCTTGATTTCATCCAAACCCACATCACTACTTACCCCATTATCCTTACTCTTCATGAACTCCTGGAAGAACTCATCAAACTCTTCCTTTGAAAGCAAGCTCTTCGCTCGTAACCCATCAATAAACTTCTCGAAAGCATCACTTCTTACGTCCAAAGCCTTCAACTTCAACTCCATTTCTTCCTCATTCTTCTCCACTCTCTGGCCAAACTCCTTCCTCATCAAACCAACGCCATCCTCCATTTTCCGATCAATAGCATCCATCTGCACCTGCATTGCCTTCACGACCGTCTTAACGAAGCTATGCACCTCCGCGAACCTCCCCTCAAAATCCCCTAAAACTACTTCAAAGCCCTCGGTGTTGTGGCCGGAATTCAAGACAGACCATCCAGACATCTGGATTAAACCGACCATAACAACCATCAATGCTGTGATTTTAGTGACAATGCTTACCAGGGTTAGCCAACGTGGCTTTGATGACCTCCGCGTCGGGTTAGACTTTCGGGATTGGGTTTGTAGAATTTTTCTGCTGTCTGTCTGGATCGCGGGATCCGTGTCTCCCAAATCGGTATTGGGCGTGAGTAAATCTTTCTCTAATGCTCGCCGGCGAGCAGTGGATACTTGATTCGAAGTGGAGACGGTGGATCCCGGCATTTGAATCGTTGGAATTGAATGATTGGAACCAAGAACGTACGAAACCTAGAACCGCCTAGAACGAGGGAAAACGAAATTGAAATTTCAATCTATTTTTTTAAATAAAAAAAAACACTACCACCGTCCAATATACATAAACTTAGGACACCCACGTTGATTGGTTAATGGGTGTTAATAACACCCATTAATTTTCGTCCACCAATATGGGCGCAAGAATTAATAATCATGGCTGACATGGCAGCCAAGAAATTCATCAGAATGAACGGCAGTTATTTCGAAATTTGCGACGGTTTTTTGTAAACCATCGCAACTTTACGACGGTTTTTCGTAAACCGTCGCAAAGTGAAAAATGTCTGTTTTTTTTAAAAAAAGTCGCTATTTGCGATGGTTTTCTAACACACGTCGCTATGTGCAACGGTTTTTGAAAAACCGTCGCTAATTATCACCAACGGCTATTTTCAAAAGGCAAAATTATGCACCAACGGCTATATTCGATTATCGTAATTCGTTTTCTTTGTATTTTGTGTTTTTATTAAAGAAATTATGTTGAATAATATTTTAAATAAAAGAGTCCAACTTTTTTTTCATTTCTTAATAATATTTTAATGAATATTGGAATTAAGTTATTTTTAAAATAATAATACTATTTATTTTTAGTAATATTTGTTGTAAAATTTTAAAAATATTAGAAAGATATTGAAATATTAAAAATAAAAAAAAATGAGTAAGTGGACAGTGGGACCCATAAATAATGAAAGTTGAAATTAAATGAATGTGGGTGTGTGTTAATAACGGGGAAGTGTTAATGTAATGAATATGTGGCTCGTGGACCCCATCATTTTTGATGAGATGGAGAGTTATTAACATTGATTAATTCCGACGGATGCGAATGCCCTTATACAATGTTTTTACATAAATTAAAAAAAAATCATAAAAAATAAATTTTACTAAAAAAATTATTTGACCTTAATTTAATCACTGTTTTAATAGGATAAAAAAATAATGAAAGAAATTAATATATTTAATTTAACATTAGATTTTTATAAGTTTGACACACGCATAAAGTATGTAACATATTAAAAAAAAACTTGCAACTAAAAAGGAAAGAAGACATGTGAAAGTTGTCCAAAATGATAGTTTGGTTAGTGATTTGAATAAGAAAGTAAATATCATTTCGTCCCAATTATATTCTTTTTAAAAAAAACAGTGCTTAAGAAAAATAATTGCAAAAAAAAATTTATATACAAATTTGTTATTTTATTTCTAATTAATTCATTCAAAAAATAGTTGTACGTTTCTCAAGAAATAGTTAATAGAGATATATTAATAATAAAAAAATAGAAAAATATTGTTAAATATGGTACAAGTCTATATAATTGGGACATAAAAAAAGGTAAACTTGTGTGAGACGGTCCACGGGTCGTATTTTGTAAGACAGATCTCTTATTTGAGTTATCAATGAAAAAGTATTAATTTTTATACTAAGAGTATTATTTTTTATTGTGAATATCGGTATGATTGACCTGTCTCACAGATAAATATTCGTAAAACCGTTTTAAAAGAGACCTACTCTAAAAAAAAGTGTGATATATAATTGTGATAGAGAGAATAATATTTATACACAATAAAATTGGAATGGAAACATTAATACTACTTACTGATATTGTTAAGGATACTAACCTTTAAACCAACTTTAATGAAGACTATAAAAGCTTAAAAAGGATAGCCTTGATTTGCATCGTTTCAATATTTAACATGTGATTGCTCGTGGTAATCTCACCGATTAATTAACAATTAATCACATATATTTGGATGATTTAAAATTTTCTTGTAATTTAATCATCCCTACTTTGGGTCAATTTACATATTTTGATGCATATAAAAGACACAAAGTAGTGAATATATGAGGTATTTATTGTCTTTCGTATATATCTTCTCAAAAGGTTCTCATGCTTCATTTGTGGCGTCAATCATTTTTTCAGTTTCATTTCAACATATTCTGTTCTTGCTTAGCAATGTTATCAATGTAACATGAGAATTTTTCCATTACATGAATTTTGAATTGATATGCATTCAGGAAGGTTTTTTCATGACATTTTCTAAAAAACTAAAAATAACCAATTCGAAATTCTTTATCTCTCTTCCAGCCTTTACTCATGGCTGCCTTCAATGCTTGAAAGAGAATTTCTTCCTCTCTTGTTGTCCACACCCGCCTAGTCTTCTCTATTTTTTTCCCTTGTCATGTCCTTTGCTGTTACTTGTTCTAAACTCCATCCCTACCACGTAAAGAAGAAAAAAAATTGTCACTATCTAAGTGTTGGTCTCACGTACGAAATTTGAGATAATAAAACCCGAAAATGAAGAATAAATTGTACACCGAGATTTACGTGAAAAACCCCTAAAAATTATTAGGGTAAAAACCACGAGCAAGATTAAAAGAATTCCACTATAATATTTTGTGGTGTACAACTCACTCACTGTGTTTCCAAATAGAACACACACTCTTAATACAGGATAACAAAACACCTTACAAATATTATAGAACTAAGCACTCAAATGCTTATAAGATGAGAGAAAACTCGAAGAAGGGATGATTTGAAATGATTTATAGTAGAATTTCGAGGTGTGAAACCGCGTATAAAACACATTCCGTCTGAACGCATCCTTTCATTTCAAATCTTTGACATTCATTTAAAATGTGCACCGGCCAAATGGTTGACTTGCCGACACTAAGCGCAATGATTTAACCTTAACAAAAATAATAATAAATCAGAGTAAAAAAATGACAAATCACAAATAATAGAAAAATAATACATTCATGAAAAAAAAAACTGGGAACAGAATATCCACATTCAAAGCCAAGAAAAAAATATGTGTTTGAGGAATAAAATGTATGGCATCAACATTGCTAAATCAAAACATCTACATGTTCAAAATAGTAGGCTTAATGTTAATAAATTATTATTACCCTAAAGTTTTGGTGATTGACAATATCAAAACAGCACCTAACTCTTTTAAGAAACAGTTGCAATCTTCCTTGTATGACAGTAATCATTTCAACCACTTGGTCTTTGACTACTTGATCTTCAAACCACCTATCCTTCAACCATCAGAAAGCAGAAGAACGTCAACCGCTAGAAGAATTCCAACCGGATGTTCCAGGACATATTTCGACCGTTTCATTAAAGAGCTATTTATTGCTCACTCTGACCGGCTCAAGATATTCAATGGTTTTGCATTACTACAAGTCAATCATATCCTGCACAAGTCCCAATAAAGATCTGCATTAATGTTACTATCCCAGAATAGAAAGATTTCTTATACATCCTTCAAGTTCTGTTGAAGATAACAGTCGCCACAAAAAGGATGCTCAACAAGAACTCTTCAACGAACGAGATTCAAAGCTACACAAGAAAAGAGAACATTAAATGTCTGCTGAAGGACATTTAATATAGTTGCACCTGATAGTGACACATCATTCAAGCGATACAGGTTTACGTTATTCATCTTTTCCGACCATTGGAATGATATCCTATAAAAAAAGAGTTGAAGAATGCAGATACAATTTTGATAATTTTAAGATTTTCAACCACGCGATTGACACACTACTGAAGCTTGCACACTCAAAGATTTGAGCGCTCTTAAATTTTATATACTTCATCGCCCATCAAGCACGCACTCAGCAGAAAGATATTTGATCATTTAAGGATCAATTTTGTGCTATTCAAAACATACAATTTTTTTTATCAGTAACATTTTGGTTATTTGATTGTTTGTACGCGTTGTCTGGTGAACCGAAGATTCTTAAAATCCAGAAGTGTAAACTGATCAATAAGAGTTTCAAAACAATCGATGTAATAAGTCCTGATTGGAGTGGGCTGTTGCAATAAGTTTGTAAAGTTAAAGTTTTTTAGTGTAATCTTTCCTAAAGAGGAAGAAGAGATGACGTAAAAGTTTTTATCTCCGAAGAAGGGGTGGATTAAGAGTTTTTATCTCCACACATTATTTGTTCCATCCAAGGCTCCAAGACAGTCCTACGTACAATAGTTATAGGTTACTTTCAAAAAATGTTTGTTATCATAGATTTACATTGATGTTCAAAATATGAATAAACATACCATTTTCACATTTCATTGGTACAATTTTCATCAACAGGGACAAGCCTCACGAGAAGTATTGGGTACAACTTTAAGACTAATTTTAGAACTTTGTGAAAATGAATACTGACAGTGTGTCCACTACGTATGTAGTCATGACTTATGATTCTATTTTTTTTTTTTTATGATGAACTAGTATGGACAAGAAGATAACCACCTTCTCCTCAACCCAAACATATATTCTACAAACCCTCCAACATGTGTAATCAAGTAACACAGTTGTGCAAATGCGTTATGATTTCATCCTCAAATTGACAATATATTGTGTATCTCTTAATTAAATAATCATATGCAAGTAATTTATTTGGGAATGAATTCTTCCTATAATATTGTAAAAGAAGTCTTCTAAACGAAGCCTAAGTTTCCGACATAGTACGTACTTTGTAAACACTCATATTAAAACAGTAAAAACACAAATGTATGCTTAAGTATTTGGTGTAACAATAGCAACACTTGGATGTCCCGATTATCCATGATGTAATAACTGAAAGGGGATCGGTTTTAGGTGCCCGAATTCGCAACGGAAGCAACAAAATTTTCGAAAAACATATTTTCGAACATAAAATTTCGAGCACCACATGTACTAGGTGTGTAGCAAATACAAAAACACGATAAGTGAGAACCACTTGGAAAGTCCTTTTATGGAGGGTTGTTCAGTGAACTCTACCAGGAGCACCTATCTGCATGCTCGGACATCACAATGTCCCCTACCAATGAAACATGGTACTCACATCGCAGATACTAGTTTCGAACTCGAGCGGCCTATATCCTTCTTAGCGGCGGCTGAATCGACTAGGAACTGTTTAGAATATACAGTATTCCAATATGAGTTTCATGATACTCATCATATGAGCATCTCATATTCTTTCTACTATTTCTATATTCAAGGGCTTTATCTATGCAACTAGCATGAGTATACAGATAAAGATGTGCCAAAATAATAATTTCAAATATTATTAAAATAAAGATCATTTATACATAGAGTTTCATTGTGAACACTCGGCCAACACTTGGCTCGACGGGCACCTACTCTAACAATCTCCCACTTGCTCTAGAGCCAACTACCCATATGCTTCAAACTCATCGATTCGCGATGCTTCTCGAATAATGGTCCAGGTAAAGGCTTAGTTAGCGGATCAGCAACATTATCTGCGGAGCTGACTTTGTCAATCGAGATATCTCCTCTTTCCACAATCTCTCGAAGGATGTGGTACTTTCTCAATACGTGTTTGGATTTTTGATGAGAACTTAGCTCCTTTGCTTGAGCTATAGCTCCCGTGTTGTCACACAACACCGGGACAGGAGCAACTCCATTAGGAATGACGTCCAACACTTGGACGAAATTTCTTATCCAAACAGCCTCCTTTGCTGCATCTGATGCAGCAATGTATTCGGCCTCAGTGGTGGAATCCGCAGTACTGTCTTGCTTGGAACTCTTTCAAGAGACAGCAACACCATTGAGCGTGAATACGAATCCAGAGGTTGACTTCGAGTCATCGATATCGCTTTGGAAGCTAGAGTCGGTATAGCCTTCCAATTTCAGTTCTCCACCCTCATAGACCAAGAACAACTTATTGGTCCTTCTCAAATACTTGAGGATGTCTTTCACAGCTTTCCACTGTGAAATACCAGGGTTCGGTTGATATCTACTCACTACACTTAGTGCGAAAGTCACGTCAGGACATGTAGATATCATTCCATACATGATGCTACCAATTGCAGATGCATACGTAATGCGTGTCATCGCATCTATCTCTGCATCAGTCTTGGGAAACATAGACTTGGATAGGGACACGCCATGACACATTGGTAGATGTCCTCTCTTGGACTCATCCATCGAGAACCTCTTCACGATGGTATCAATGTATGTGGACCTGGGTGAGACCAAGCAATCTTTTCGATCTATCTCTATAGATCTGTATTCTCAATACAAAAGATGCTTCACCCAAGTCCTGTATCGAGAACTTACTCGCTAACCATATATTCGTTGATTGCAACATCCCTACATCATTCCCAATGAGTAGAATGTCATCAACATAAAGCACTAGGAATGTCACAGCACTCCCACTGACCTTCTTATACACACAGGGTTTATCAGGATTCTTAGCAAAACCAAACTCTTTGATTGTACTATCGAATCTGAGGTTCCAACTCCTAGATGTCTGCTTTAGACCATAAATAGATTTCTGAAGTTTGCATACCATATGCTCACTTCCGACAGATGTAAACCCTTCAGGTTGAGATATGTAAATCTCTTCCTTAATATCTCCATTAAGAAAGACTGTCTTGACATCCATCTGTCATATCTCATAGTCATACCATGCAGCTATGGCTAGCAATATCCTTATGGACTTGAACATCGCAACTGCAGAAAACGTTTCCTCAAAGTCAACTCCTTGTTTTTGAGTATATCCTTTTGCTACCAATCGCGCTTTGAAGGTCAATACCTTCCCATCCGCCCCAAGTTTCCTCTTGTAAATCTATTTACACCCTATGGGAACAATTCCCTCAGGTGGATCCACGAGATTTCACACTTGGTTCGAATGCATGGAATTCATCTTAGATTTCATAGCTTCAAGCCACTTGGATGAATCGGCATCAGATAACGCTTCCTTGAAGGTCCTTGGATCACATCCATGGTTAGGCTCATCATGACCCTCTTCAAGAAGCAGACCATACCTCATAGGTGGTCTCGAGACTCTCTCGGATCTTCTAGGAGCTTGTATTTCCTCTTTTGGCTCTTCGGGTGTGGGTTTTTCAATTGTGGGTGTTTCTCGAACCTCTTCGAGTTCTATCATCTCCCTTTTTCTATCCAACAGAAACTTTTTTCCAAAAAGGTTGCATTCCTAGAAACAAACACCTTTGTTTCTTGGGGATGATAGAAGTAATATCCAACTGAATTCCTTGGATATCCCACAAAGTAACATAAAATGGATCGACTATCCAATTTATCTCCCACTACCTACTTCACATAAGTAGGGCACCCCCATATTCTAAGATAAGAATACTTGGGAGGCTTACCCATCCATATCTCATATGGTGTCTTGTTAACTGCCTTTGAATGGACATTGTTCAACAACAATGCCGCTGTCTCAAGCGCATATCCCCAAAAGGATGGCGGCAACTCCGTGAACCCCATCATAGACCAAACCATGTCCATCAAAGTCCGGTTACGACGTTCCGAAACACCATTCAACTGTGGTGTAGCGGACGGGGTCCACTACGAGAGAATCCCATTCTCCCTAAGATACTCTTGGAACTCGGCACTCAAGTACTCGCCACCTCGATCCGATCGAAGTGTCTTGATGCTTCGTCCCAACTCTTTCTCTACTTCATTTCTGAATTCTTTGAACCTTTCAAAGGCTTCAGACTTGTATTTCATCAAATACACATACTCATACCTCGAAAAGTCATCGGTAAAGGTGATGAAGTAGGCATGTCCATGCTTAGTGGTGATGCTAAGCGGACCGCACACATCAGTATGGATCAAATCCAATAACCATTTGGCTCGCTCCACATGGCCCTTAAAGGAAATTTTGGTCATCTTTCCTTTCAGACAGGATTCACAAGACGTGAGAGCATTAATATCAGACATATCAAACATGCTCACTCCCACTAGCTTGTTCATCCTTCTTAGGGAAATATGTCCTAATCGAGCATGCCATAATTGTGCCGAATTTAGAGTATCTTGTTTTCGCTTGTTTGTTGTTGTTATTGTTTGGACATTGTTTAGTGGAATATCTTTCAATTTTAAGTTATAGAGATCGTTTTCAAGTTCTCCAGTACCAATTAAACATTCATTCTTGTAAATGTTGCAAACACCTTTGCTAAATAAACAAGAATATCCATCTTTATCAAGCATAGAAATGGAAACAATGTTTTCACCAAATCAGGTACAAACAAAACATCTCTTAAAATCAACTTAAAATCATTGTTCAACAATAAGTAAACATCTCCTACGGCATTGGCAGCAACTCTTGCTCCATTGCCCAACCTCAAGAAGGTCTCACTTTCCCTAAGCCTTCTACTTCTTCCCATCACCTGTAACTCATTACAGAGATGTGAGCCACAACCAGTATCTAATACCCAAGAAGTAGAGTTAATTGAAATGTTTACTTCAATGTAGAACATACCATTTCTAGAACCTTTCTGGGCAAGATATTCTCTGCAGTTACGCCTCCAATGTCCAGGCATCTTGCAGTGATGACATATGTCAACAGTCTTGTCAGCTTTAATTGGTGTAGCTGCCACAACGGGACTCGGAGCTTGCCTCTTCAAGGGCACGTTCTTCTTGGGACGTTGGAAAGAACGCTTCTTTCCCTTCCCAGGTGGACCAGTCTTCGTACCAGATGAAGAGCCCACATAAAGAACCGACTTCTCATCTTTCATAGAAGTCTGCATATAACACTTGGCTTTCAAGTCATGGTCACATCATTCCTTGTAAGTCTGCAATTCCTCAGGAGTGCAGTCAGTCGGAGCCTCAACAGGGGCGAATTAGTAAGTGTATACCCTATCCTTTCCGAATTCAAGACGATTTTTAGATTTCTTAGCCAATTGAGGTAATTAGGTCTGGTTAATACGTGTTTGTCGAGTATTACAGATAGCAAATTGCGAATCGAAAACATTGTCAATTTGTATTGAAAAGTAATACAGATAAATGTTAATGACTATTTTAAAATATTTAGTAAGATATAAAGTATGGACTTTTACTTTATAAATGTTTACTCCCACTGTTTTGACATCTTTCATTACCCTCTAGTGAAAACGGGAAACTCCTTTCCTCAGTAGGTATGCAAGGTCCAATTAGCGAATTATGATCCCGAATAATATCAGTCAATCACAATTCCTAAAAGGTAGTTTCCAATTGCATCTCCATGCAACCCTCTACGTAAACTTTTGTCTCACGTTTGATTAGGACCCAATAATATGACGTCGTTCATCTTCACGTGTCAAGCCTTACCCATCGATGTTGAACCTTAATGGACTATCGCCATGAGTTCCCCCAATAATATGAGCCGAAATTATGGGAGTTCCACGTAGTTCACATCATCATGTCAATGGATGTCACAGCTTTCCGGCACCCAGGGCCCCCCCAATAATATGAGCCGAGCCCCGAGCACGGGTAGCGTTCATCATACACCCATTGTCGATGGAAGACATGGAAATTATAAACAACTTTATAATTCCACTTTTCGGGCTTGATATAAATTTTGAATCTTATTCAAAATGAGGGTTTTTAATTTTGAAAGGTCTCACATTAATTTTATTTAAAAGCTCGCCATGTTTGATCGTATGTTTGCCGGATTCATGCAACTTTGTTATTATCATAATATTAACGCACATACTCATTATTTATAACATATCATGCATATATTATAAACAGTAAACAAAACAAGGATGATCAATCGCCCCAATACTAATGGCCCGTGTGAGCTAAGCACGGGCCTAGGTCCAATCCTAGGGAAATGCAAGGGATGCAAATGTAACTATTACATAAGCTTTCAATATTTACATGTCTTCGATCTTCATAATCATCAAGGCCACCATCTTCCAATCTTGATCTTCCACTATTCTAATATTTACAAATAAATATCCATGGCAAATAGGGATACATTTTATGGGGTGGGAACGGGCCATAAACCAAGCCCACTTTAAATTTGATAATTATTACAATCATTCAACACAAAATATCCTAGCATACACCTAGCAAATTGGGCTTGTGTTTTTATCATCTTTCATGCACAATATCACATATCATACACTATCAATTAATTATCACAATAATTAATTGATCCAATATTATATATCTTGATCAAATCACTAACCGCCACGATTATAAACTAAATTAACAAAGTATACAAACTCCTTTGTCTACTTTCTAATTAATTTATTTATAACCGAATTTCTTGTAAATCACCATTTACTATAAATAATTAAAGTCCAACTTCAATTATTTATTTCATGAGAAATATTTACAACTTTTGTAAATTTAAGCTTAAGGGCCCAAAAAATCATTTTTCACCAAAAACATTTTGGCCTATTTAAATTTACAAATATGTTAGCCATCTAATGGCCCAACAACTCAAGGCCCATGAAACTTTGATATTTCAAAACACCTTTTGAAAACCCTAGTCGTCATCGCCGTCGCCGGAGCTCCGTCGCCGGATTCCGGCCAACATGCCAATTTTTTTTTTTAATTTTAAATGGGGAGGTTCGGGCAGCCCCTCGGGCTGCCCTTGCTGCCCGAAATGGGCAGCCCGAGCTGCCCGAAATATGCCCCAAAAAAGCCTTGATTTTGTTGCAAAAATTCCATCTCATGCGGTTAGAAATCGACATCAATATAATATTATGTATATGCTACAAAAACTAGTACCCTTAGCTCTGATACCACTTGAAAGGGGATCGGTTTTAGGTGCCCAAATTCGCAACGGAAGCAACAAAATTTTCGAAAAACATATTTTCGAACATAAAATTTCGAGCACCACATGTACTAGGTGTGTACCAAATACAAAAACACGAAATATGTCATACATAGTGTGTTTAAGAAAGATATACCTATCAATCTCTTGAGATTGATGTTTGGCTCCATCTTAGTTGATAAACAACTAAGCTCTTCAAGAATGACAATCTACAAGCTTCACCTTTCTTTTGGACTCCTTTCTTCAAATTAGGTTCACCACTAACTAGGTAGATCCACTCTAATTTTGCACTAGAAAAATTAGAGCATTTTTCTTTGAGAAGTGTGTGCTTTCATCAACAAGTGAAGAAGCAAAAAATGGTGGAGAAAAAGAGCACAAATTTTCGTCCAAGCCATGTCCTAGGAGAGAAGGTGAGACTTTTCTTGGTTTAACAAAAAGGTTGTGGTGTCCCAAAAGCATGTCATGCCTTGGACATTGAAAAAGTTGTCTCCCAACCTTTCATCTCCCATGCATGCAATTCTATTTGGGCTTATAACAATTACAAGGCCCATTGACTTTTATTTAAATGTCCCAAACATATTTGAGTCCATTTAAAGTTTACTTGATTTTATTCAAGCTCACTAGTTGAATAATTATTTCTAATTGGGCTCTACAAGGCCCAATGTTGTTTAATTAATTCAACACTTGAATTAATTTAATTACTTGGACTCTACTAGGTCCACTAGTGTTTAATTAATTCAACACTTGAATTAATTTAATTTAGTCCATAATAATGTTTATGAAAATCACAATTTTCAAATACATTACTTGTTTGCCCAACTTTTAATTTAGGAACACTTCCTCAAATTAAAAGTTACATTCTCCTTATAGAAGTTATACTTATATTTTTATTTACGCTTATAAACTCATTTACAAGCCGTTCAACACATTGAACTATTTTACTTCTCAACGGGATCTAGAAAGTTAGCACTTGTGTGACCCTCAATGGTTCATTGATACAACTAGCCGTGAGTTCACATCTCCATGTGATTCGGACTAAACATGTCCTTATACGAGCATACCCCAATTGCTCCATTCTTACTTATCAACTCCTTGATAATAAGAACGTCAGAACTCAAGTCTGATAGTACCCAACCAATCATGTTAAACGCCTAGCAGCATCTCTTACATGATTCCCTAGGTATCAAATGATAGTGCCTGCAAGAACCATTCAATTATGGTTAGCGTACAGTACGGTCCCTTCAACTCATATATCCCGACCGATTCGACAACCATTGGTATATCGAGAGTTGTCACTGAATCGATACTATGTGTCATGTCGTAGTTGCATCGATGGTATAATCTATGAAATCCCTTTCATAATTACCACCATACTCTGATCAGAGATTTCATACTACATACACATAGGATATCCATACCCGAAGGTAAACGGTGAATCCCCGACTACAATGCATCGACTTCTATATGTTTCGACAAAACACCCAACCTTGCCACCTGATGACCCCCTGAGAGTTGGTAAACAAGTCAAAGTGCAATGCTAGCACATAGAGTCTCAATGTTGTCCCGGGTCATAAGGACTAATGGTGTACAACCATAAACTAGGACGTTTCCACTCGATAAGTGAGAACCACTTGGAAAGTCCTTTTATGGAGGGTTGTTCAGCGCACTCTACCAGGAGCACCTATCTGCATGCTCGGACATCACAATGTCCCCTACCAATGAAACATGGTACTCACATCGCAGATACTAGTCTCGAACTCGAGCGGCCTATATCCTTCTTTCTACTATTTGTATATTCAAGGGCTTTATCTATGCAACTAGCATGGGTATACAGATAAAGATGTGCCAAAATAATAATTTCAAATATTATTAAAATAAAGATCGTTTATATATATAGTTTTATTGTGAACACTCGGCCAACACTTGGCTCGACGGACACCTACTCTAACAATAACTTCTGCCACACTATAATAAATATTTTACAGCATGTTAATTGGATTGACAATGCAACAATAATCACAAAATCAGCATAATGAATAAACTTTGCTAGTGTTGCAATCTCAAAAATAGTCTATAATTGTTTTTTAATAAAGAAACTATATCAACACAAACTAAGATAAAAAAAATTATTTTACAGCTTCATATTCTCTACAGATTTTTTATTTGTCTAGGAAAAGAAGAGGATGACTCAAAACAATTCAGGTTCAAAATTTTGTAAAAAATCAAATACTTTAAAAAATTGGTACATGTTATCAATTTAAAACAATATATTATCTTCATTGTACAACTAACAAACTATTAATTAGAAGGGACACGAAATCATAACTTTATATAGTTATAGACTAAAATTGGTGAGCCGGGCGGTACATCATTTTTTTTTTTAAATCTAAATATCTAATTTTCTTTTGTTTATTTTCATATTTCTCTAAAAGTATCTCTGTATCATATTCAAACTCAAAATCAATAATATATATTTTTAAAACGATATAAATTGATTGAAAAATATATCGAACGTCCACACAGACAGCCTCTAAAAATGATACAAAAGTTTGGCAACAGGGAGCTTGAACAAATACAATCTGACATTTGAACTGGCAATCAACATTTTAAGTTAATTTACCAAATTGGAATATTTTTGTCGATTTATTTATTTTATAAGATGACAGCCAATTTAATTCAACATTGTTATTGGTGCGCATAATCGGCACCACTCATCGGACGGTGCGCATCTGTCAATCCGTGTCGCCATCACCTGGTTACTCTCTCTCTACCCTTCGACAATCTTGCACATTCGTATTGTATACGTATAAAAATACGTAAAATTTGATCTCATTTTAAGGTTTTTTTGTGGTAATTTTTCGATTTTACTCATGCATGGTTGTTTCCAGTGGTATATTTACTTGATGTTTAGATGAATATTCAAGATTTGTGAGAGATGAAGTTTTGAGAAAGGATTTTGTGCGACTTTACGGAATTTGATTTGCTGGGTTAATGGCCGCTGCACCGGCGAGGGCTCGAGCAGATTATGATTACCTCATTAAGCTTCTTCTCAT
The DNA here is from genome assembly GCF_025594145.1 of Primulina tabacum. Classification (NCBI taxonomy): domain Eukaryota; kingdom Viridiplantae; phylum Streptophyta; class Magnoliopsida; order Lamiales; family Gesneriaceae; genus Primulina; species Primulina tabacum. The sequence continues at coordinate 29,699,895 of NC_134558.1, read as the reverse complement.
AGGTGATAGCGGTTAGTGCTATTGGTTATTCAGTTTTACTTTGGGATTTTTTTTCCATGTTTGATAAGCTTATTTGTTCGGAAAAGGTTGTCTGTTTTCGGATCTGTAGCTAGTGATTTTATGGGATCTTGCTTCATGGTATTTTCGTTATTACTGTGGTGAAAAATGTTGGAATAATGCGTTGAAAGTACTTCTATGGTAGAATTTTAAGTTGATTTTGTAACAAGACCTTTGTTAGTTGGTTAAGTCCTCCTTTACAGTGAGAATAAGATTTTTTAAACTTATGCTTGATTATCAGATAAATTCAAGGGTGGAACTTTTCTTTCCGTGTTAGAATTATGGTGGGTTGTTGGCAGTGTTTCTTGTCTTGAGCTTATTTATTGTTGATATAAATCCGATCAGCAAACTTGCGTAATCAGTTAAAATTGCTTTGTGAGGATATGTCATGTGCTTGAACGCGACAGCTGCAACAAGTGGTACTAAATGGAGTGTTCTTCTATTTTTTATCAGTTGTATTGGTTTAAATATAATTCATAGGGTGTTAAGAATCAGGTTGTATTTTTGCATTTGACGAGAGCAGAAATACTAATGACGATTGTATTTGTGCTTGCATGTCAGCTTTCATCTTCGTATAATTGTATTACCTTTGCTATTGATCTGGCATCCTGTCAGGCAGCATCAGTTGGTAATAACAATCTTAGAATTGTCATGATCGCGCGGAGAACATCATCCGGTTTTGATATGGTTTATGAACTAAAAGATCATTTGTCTTTACTAAATTGGAACTTAGAACAGGACTGTCTCAATACAAATATGTATCGTGTTTGGTGAATTTCATAATTTAGTGTATTCAATGCTCATTGCCCAAGACATTTATTAACATGTAAACAGGAATTAGGGAAATAAATTCAAGGTCATGTTTCGCATGTGTACCATTGATTGTGGAACAATGGATAGCTTATGTCCCTTCCAGTTGTCAACCTTGTCATACTTGAGCACAAAGGACTACATGAGCCAGTATCTATGTATAATTTTATTTGCACGAGTTCGCACTCTCATATCAAAAGAATATTTCGAATCTGCGCATTGCCAATTTTTTATTTACTGTTTTGCTCTATCTGGCAGGTGTGGGTAAGAGTTGTCTTCTTTTACGGTTCTCTGATGGTTCTTTTACAACTAGTTTCATCACCACCATTGGGTGAGTTCTTTGTTGCTGAACATACTATAACCTGTTGTTTGTGGTTCTAAATTCTAATCTAGTGCTTATAATTCTTTCCATAGAATTGATTTTAAAATAAGAACTGTTGAACTTGATGGCAAGCGGATCAAGCTCCAAATTTGGGATACGGCGGGTCAAGAACGGTTCCGTACAATCACTACAGGTAAGCTCATTTCTGGGCCTTATTTCACTTGAAAAACCTTAATGCATTTTCTTTATTTTTCAGGCAATGTGATTAGAAGAAATTTACAGACAGTAAAATAAAACCATATTATCCTCTATAAATACGTCTGTGAGAAAAAAGATTTATTCTGTTTTAAGTGTCTCCTCACCTGTTATCTGCAATATTACTGTTTTCTTCACGATTAACAATAAAGTAAAGGCTGTATGCATATCAACTGATTTTTAACATTAACGTTTAGAAAAGAAAAACAATTTCCTTTGGTTTGCATGTAGACCTATGTAAGGGATGAATCAGGATAACTGAGGCATTTTATTGATCTAGAAACTTCAGCATAGCATGCTATCAAAATTCTAAAGAGCATGCAGTACTCGAATGGAGTTACTTTATTTTCAGCTTCAAAAAACTTAGTAGTAATCATTCATTGAATCTGTGTTCATGTCAAATTTTAGCATTTTGTTAGTCTCATTATTATATTAAGTCATGCAGACATTTATTCATGTTGTTATTCTCAATCCCAGACATTAAGTCATGCAGACATTTATTCATGTTGTTGTTCCCAATCCCATTATTTTCTCCAGCTTACTATCGTGGAGCTATGGGCATATTGTTGGTTTACGATGTTACAGACGAATCATCCTTTAACAGTAAGGTTTTATTTTTATATTATCCATTTGACATGAGTTTCTATGCACTCTCCTCCTTCTCTATGGAAAATTTAAACATATCTTGGTACAAATGGTCTGTTTTAAGACATATCAACCTTATTCTCTTGTGAATTTAACTTTTAGTTGATATGGCTTAATCGAATGATGTGATCTAACATAAAATATATGGCATTGTGTAGACAAGAATGACCTCCTTTCCCTGTTTCTTTCACGTCGCCTGCCATATTTTAATCAAACAACTTAAGTATTTGTATATCATCCCCCCTACTCCTTGCTTTTTGTTCTCTAGGCCCACCCATAGTTGTCAATAGCGAGCGTAGCGACGCGAAGCGAAGCCTTGTGGCTACAGGACGCTACGCACACTGCACTTCAAAGTAGCGAACGGTATCGTCGCTATCATCGCGATAGTGTTTGAGGCGATAGCCATCGCTATCGTAAAGCAAAACTACATAACATTTTTTTAAAATTAACGTATGCTTTGTAGGCCATTTTTATCAATTTTTAGGCCCAAATCTATTTCTATTCTACGTTGCTTTTCCTCTTCTATTTCAATCTTCTCCGCTTATCCCAATCAACCCTAACATAAACCCCAGGTTTCTCCACTGTTTCTCCTCTTTTGTTGCTCGTGGCTCGCCAGACTTCGGGCTGTCCGCCGCGGGACTTATATAAATAACTGCAGCTTCATTCCAAGAAAAGGAATAGATTGCAGCAAAAACGGCTGAATGATTTGGTTTTCATTAAGTACAACAAAGCTCTTAGGCGTTGATACGATAGTCGTGATACTATCGATCCTATCATATTAAGTGAAGTAGATGATGGCAATGAATGGTTGGTAGGGAAACTGGAGGATGAAGTGCTTTACTTTTTCATGTTGGTGATGATTTGACATGGCAAGATATTGCAGATGTTGTTGGAGTAGATGAAGCTCTTTATACATTGAGGAAATCCGAAGGCGCCTCGAAGGCGACCTCTACATCTATGCGGGCCTCAAAGGTGACCACATCTACACGTACAGGAAGCTCGAAGGTGGCCACATCTAAGTCTAGAGGGAAAAGGTCAATAGGAACATCTACTGCACTTAATCTTGTAGATAAAGAGGTTGAATTTGGCTTTGATGAAGAAAGTGAAGAAGAGAGTGATGCCGAGCAGTTATGTAATTTCAAATGAAGAAGATGGCCTCGATCTTGATGAAGAAGATGAAGATGTATTTTAGATTATGTTTTTCTAGTTTTAGAATTGAGGTTTTATATGCTTTGAACTTATATATTTATTATTTAAGCATGAACTATTGAATTGATATTGCTATATGCTATATATTATATATTTATATACTTGTGGCTCTTTATTTTCAAATAGCCTTCGCTACGCTATTCGCTATAGCCACGAGCAACCTTTGCGATACGCGCAATTGACAACTATGTCTATTTGTCGACATGACAAATGATTCATATTTTTGTTATAAAGTTATTTAGTAGCTTGTTGTTGAATGCATAGTTGTCAAGGGTGCAAGGTGCACAAGGGCCATGGAGCCTGAGGCGCGAGGCGTGCCCCTTACTGAAGCAAGGCGCACATTTTTTAATTTTTTTTAAAAATATATTTATCTTAGAATAATATAATAAATATGAAATAATTAGGTAACAATGTCACACAAAACAAAAAATAATTAATAAGTTTATAGTAATATTAGTAACATGATTAAGATTCTTCAATCATCCAAATCAAGTTCATCTTCTTCTATCAATCATCAGAGTCCCCAGAGCTTTCGGACTTTATTCTTCTTGATCTTCGTCATTTTCTCGATTAACATTAATTTTTTCTTCCTCTTCATCCAAAATATGTGAAATTGGTCTTTCTGGTTATTTTAGATGCAAATGTCCTCACCTCGTTCTTCTGTTCAGAGTTCTCTTTTTCTGATTATGGCGTTGGGGCGTTGGGTTGTTAGGGTTTGTGTTTGAGCTTTTTGTTTTAAACAAGTAATTTAAAAAAATTCACTCAGACGCGCTTACTTCCAAGGCTAGTCCAGGCAAGCGTATGAGCTTGCTTTAATGAATTGCTGCGCCTGGGACCCTGGGCACAGGGTCCTTGCCTGGTGGCGCCTCTCGCCTCGAGGAGGCGCTCCCCTTTGACAAATATAATTGAATGAATTTTCTTGTGCATAATTATATTTTTTTGGAATCATACGTTTTATTAAAGTTAATTGATAACTATTATAAAAAGCAATTTAAACCTATGACCATATAAATTAATTTACATGGATTTTGTGAACAGTCTAGCCTGCTTATGTCTTTCCCTTCACTTAATTAATATCAATTTGCATTGTATATTTTTTTATATAATAAGGACATACATTAGATAGTTTAAGTAGGAATATTCTGTAAAACACGTATTTCACATACAAAAATTTGTTCGTCTAATAATTAATAATTGATTTTTAATGTATATCAAGAACATTGAAGAGTAGTCTCTTTGGTGCGTCACCAAAAATGTGGCAATAAGGTGCTCTAACTTAGAATAGAGTAGAGATATTATAGGTTTTACATTAATAGATTCAACATTATTTTACTCGGTGAAAATTTATTCCCAAATGATTATGTGGATTTCGTTGCTCGATTTGGTGGTTTCCTGGTTTCGTAACCCATGTTTGGTTCTGTCTTCAGACATTAGGAACTGGATAAGGAACATTGAACAACATGCTTCTGATAATGTCAACAAGATACTGGTAGGGAACAAAGCAGATATGGATGAAAGCAAAAGGGTAATTTTCCTTGTTCCCAATTTCAGTGTTTACTAATGATTCCGGTAATTTTCCTTGTTCTCAATGTCAGCTTTTACTTATGATTCCTTGTTTGTCGATACTACTGTATTACACAAAAGGGACATTTGATGAATCCATTTGTCTGTGTAAAACAATCCTCGTCGCAAGGAATTAGAAAGGCGTATTAAAATCACCGATAAAGTGATTTCTAAACTCTCATATTTGAGAATGTTCTGACCTATTTTTCACACATAAGGGACTTTTGCAGCTTTCTAGGCAAAAGTCTTTGGATATGACCACAATGAGCTTTAAAGTTTTAAGATATTTTTGGATATTTCAATGAAAAAATAAGAGACATCACGATTACCTTGTACTACGAAACCGTATTAAAAGAGAGTGTCTAACATAAGTTTCTTATGCACTGAACTAATTTAGCCTGGATTCTGTATTTTACTAAATTGATTATTCTATGATTGAATATCTCTTAGGCTGTACCTACGTCCAAGGGCCAAGCACTCGCTGACGAATATGGGATCCAATTCTTTGAAACTGTAAGCATCCCTATGTCCTACATGAATGCCTTAAAAATGCAGTTAATGAAGATTTAAATGAAATTTGTATTGCATTGCTGCAGAGTGCGAAAACAAATCTCAACGTGGAACAAGTTTTCTTTTCGATAGCAAGAGATATAAAACAAAGACTTTCAGACAATGATTCCAGAACTGAGGTGAATCTCTTTGCTTGGTTTGATTTAATTCTTAAAATCAAGAGTTAAGGAATGAACCATAAATTTAGCAGATGGGTGATTTCATGTATTTTTGGAGCAAACTTTATATTTTTTAGAAAAGATTGTTCAAATGTCATTGTTAAATTTTTATGTATTTTGATTACATGCTGCAGCCTACAGCAATCAAGATTAATCCGGCAGACCCTTCTGCTGGAGCTGGTCAACTAGCCCAGAGATCAGCTTGCTGTAGTTCTTGAAACGAATGAAAGAAGAAAAAACAGAAGCTAGTTGTAGTGGAAAAGTGCAATTCTCTCCTCCGAAACGTGGCCTGCTCAGGAATGAATAGGTTCTTGTCCTTCGGAATTCAGTTTCTAGCTTTTGATTTCGTTTTAATGCTCATCCGCGCTGCGACTCAGTTAATCTGATAGTGCATGTTTTGTAAAATTTCAAGGGACCGTTAAATGCGAGTCTTCTCGTGTTCTTACTTTTAGTGTATTTTGGTACAATGTAACCCTTCAACTAAGTTTTACTTGACTTGGAAGACTCATATTTGTGTATATATATCGCATCTGACTGGTGATTCCCATGAAGTCATAATAAGTAATAAAATAAATAAGCGTGGAAGATAAACGGCGGACGCTTTAAATTCAACACCAAGGGAAGAAGTTTATATATATATATATATATATATATATATATAGATAGATATGGATTAATGAGATGCTACACTTTGTGTAATGCGTCACAAGGAGTTAGAACACATTCATTTAAATATCCAACATTTTTCCCGTGGCTTGGAGATATATAGAATTTCGCCTAAATCTTACCCTCATCTTTTGGTACTTCACCTCAACAATGAGGTTTGTTCCACAATCTTAAGCTCATGCGAAGTCGTTTTGACACCAAATGTAACGGTTCAACTTACTTGTGATATTGTCCACTTTGGCTCGTGATTTCAAAACTTTAAAACATGTCACAAGAGATTGTCACGCACCCATGAGATTTCGCTTAAGAACCCTCTCACCCCCTTTTGGGTTTCAGCTTCTTTGCTATGATTTGTCCCACTATTTCAACCTCACGCGGAGTTATTTTGATACCAAATTTAACGACCCAACCCACTTGTGATTTTATCTGTTCTGGCCTCACAAGGATTTGTCACACGCCCATTTAAATGATCATTATCTCTCCTGTGATTTGACAATGTAGACAATATCACAAATGAATTGGACCGTTACACTTAACAGAGTCTTAATGCTGAAGTCAATGATGAACTTTTATCAATAAATGTGGAGTCCACATTTTTCTTAATGGACCCCAAATATGAGAATAAATGTTCGTCTTTACATAAATCATGTCTCCTTGGGATACAATTTTCAACAGATATGAGATATTGCCAAATTTCGATTGTAATTTCTTAAAGATTTGACAATTTAAATAAAACTATATATTGAAATTATTGTATACATGCTTTTGAAGAATAAATTGGAAATTGATACAAATTCTAAAGTACTGCGGATTTGAAGTCATGCAAGTGACATGACAAATCTAGAATTCTTTTTGATTGAATAATACCACCAGAAAATTCCCAGAAAGATCATCAATAATCTGCACTTTTGCACTTCAAATATTCATACAGCATAGGCCACCGCCCACCAAGAACATATACATTCTTCCACTTCGTGCATCAAAACAAAAATACGAAAATGAACTATTTCAAAAGTAATAACAAAACAAGACACAAATGTGGTCAGCTGATTGTTCATGCATCGTATTCGTAGCCATCGGGAAAAAATGTCTTACAATGGAGCAAGACATTAATTTTGCATGAGACAGTTCCCTACTTACCATAAATATGACCATCAGACAACACAAAGACGTCACATTTTGCCTTCGAGCTATGGAAGGAAAGTCACTGGGATATAAATAAATGCAAGCTGCCAATCAATATAGAACAAATTCTATAATTTCCCCAACTTACCAAGGTTTAGTACTAACCTCTGCACACATGGATAACATATTACATCCCATCTTACATTTAGATCTACTTGCCATGCCAAAAGACAGTCATAGATTTAGCTCTTCCTTCCCATAAATACGCTGAAGCTCACGCGTTGCAGCTTGGAATGATTCTAGTGCCAGGACAGAAGGAATAAGCGATAAGGAAGGTGAATTGGGAAATAAGGAAGTGTTTCATAATATGACAGTGTCACTACCTTTCCAGATGCGGAAGGCTTTCTGATTGATAGGAGAGCCAGTCACAGTCTGAACAGCATCAAACAGCATACTTTCTGGAGTGCTTCTCAACTCCTGAACTATCTGATAGATCGTCTTCCCATTTTCAAAGTATATATGGTTGTTTGGGTGCTTGGTTTTGCAATTTGCATGACGTTCGAATTCGTATGCATTAAGCGCCTTTGATGGAAGGAGGAAATATTGTAAACATGTTAGAGAATTGAAGATAGCTACTGTCTGTTTGGAAGGACAAATACGTAGATGGTTACCTTACCTTGGAGAAATTACAAGATTTGCAGCCGCAAAGATAGCCCGAGCCTTTTATAGTTCCAGAAAGCTCCTTTTACATGGGAGAATACTTCCCATAAATCATCTAAAAATAATAATAAAATTTATGATGATAAGAGAAGATCAAACTTAAGAAATACTCACCTCCCGAGAGACAGAAATGTATCGTACAGGCACACCATCAAGCATACCGGTCGCTATCAAACTTCGAACATTAGAAGGAAAACTGTTTGGAGCTTCTTTCCTGCCAGGTCTTGTATCCATCTTGTTCTTAGATGTAGAGTCAAGACGAGATTTAAACAGCTGGGAAGTGGTCAGGGTAGGATCAACATTTGGGAAATTCACTTCCTTTTTGTTGCGTGTTTCTGATGTTAGAACTGAGGATTGTTCACATAATAAGCTATAACTACCAGTTGGCCTTGTCAGGGCTTCAATAATAGAATCATCTTGATAACCCCCAAAAGATATGGTATTAGTGTCCCCTTTACTATAGGAGTGATTCATGGATATGTTATTGTCGCCACCTTTACCAAAAATTGAACCCATCAATCTAATATTTGCATCACCAAGGTCAAAGGAATTGCGGATTAATGTGACATTTCCATCTTCTTTACCATATGGCTGCAACATGGATATGAAGGTGTCTTCATTTTGATGATTGTCAGTCTGGCCTGTGGACATCCCTATATCATGTTCCAAAGATCCGTGCAATACATTAACAGGGTCCTTAACTTGATTAACTTTGACTTTTCTGAGTCCTCCGTAACTTACTCCTGCTTCTTGATCTTCCATTACATAGGAAATTGATAACCCATCAGATGAATCATTCTCAAATTGTTCACTATCAATTTTATTCCTCATATCTACGGCATCTGTGCCAATATTAGAAACACTTCTCCTAGACAAGTCAACATGACTAGATATCTCAGACCCAAACAGCCGATCCATGAATTGGTTTGGTACTGACTGAAATTCAGAAGAATTTTCCCATGGAATTGCATTCGATATGGTGATTCCTGATTCTGGCTTACTAACTGGAGCTTCCACGGCCTGCTTTTTGATGGGAAAGAATGCTGGTTCGGTATCAAAGAAACATTGGAGAGAGCGCTTGGGTTCCATTTTAGATGAGCTATCGAACATCGCATCTTCATCATTTACATGCCCACCACCCTTGGAAGCCCATAAACCTTTCTCCTGGAAAGACTGGAAATCACATTAAAATATCCCCAGATCATCCACTCAATAAAACCACACTAGAAAGCAAGAACAAAAACTTGAAGCAAGAAGAAGTTATCCCAGGCACATTACGAACGCTAGCAAAAAATACAAAAATCTGGGTTGATGGTATCTCGCATTTGTTATTAACATCATCAAAAAGTCCTTCTAATTTGCATACCATAAAGTCTATGGTAATTCATAACCAAAGAAAGGTCATGTTTGTTGTCATACTAATCTTTTACATTCACCAAACTACAAAACTAACCTTGCAAATGCCAAAATAAATTCAACTTAATCCGATTCCATGGTTGTTTCTATTTTTGACCATTAGTAGAATCAAAGGATTGCATCAACTCCGCGTTTTCTAAAACCCGGTCTATCCTAAAGGTGCCACAGATCAAGAATCATATGACATCATAAAATTCAAATCTGTCCGGTCCACTTCTGATGCTGAAGAAACAACTCCAACTCAACAGTGACAATAATCGAGCTCCATTCATGCTTTCTCAAATGATCCACTTTATCAATGAAGCCAAGGTCAAATGTTTACAAACTAAATAGCTACTAAATGCATTTTGCATTTTGATGTATCATTATCAGAAAATCTAGTTCCTGCACTAAAACTCTGCAATTAAATAATGTAATAACATCCCACGTTCTCAAATAAAGGAAGGTCGACAATTAAAGAAAAATCAACCACGATCCACACACACTCTGCATTAAGTATCACTAAAAATTCAAAGAAAAAACTAAACAAAAGCGTACCATCTGGTGGCTTCCTCTTGGCTAAGGGCTATGTCCCTACAATTGGAGAAGATAGTCAATAAAAAAATTAATTAAAATTCATCATATGTAATTCATTTGTTACTTCCACTCCACAACAGGAGACTGAAACAAACAAACAAACAAAAAACAACATTCAACAAAAGGAAACGTGATTCCTCAGATTCCAGTCGGTACAAAGCGATTGCCCCACCTGTGAAGCTACTGAAAATCCTGGTCAATGCTCCAGCTATCTCTTCGGCAAGGATCATTAATCTATTTCTTTGTCAGTAATCTCTTATTAGGGTTTTTGTCTGATTGATTGAGGCGTAGATGTCAAAAGAAGGTGATATATGGGAGATGGAGCACATTATTTATTTATTTATTTATTTATTTATTTATTTATATTATATAATTTTATTTAATTTAATTCTATAAGGTTTTTTTACGCCCAAACAAAATATTTTATTAAACAGAAAAATAGAATTCCACTTTTACTATCACAATACCATAATGAAGTAACACAAAATTAATCTTTGCAACTTATAAATATCTCATTTTATGTCACTACACACAACATAAAATAGTATTGTCTAGAGCATTAGATGGAACATATGCGAGTGTACATGTCCTAAACAAAGATAAACCAAAATTCAGAATTAGAAAGAGCATGATCTCGATTAATGTTTTGGACGTCTACGACCGTGATATGAAATTCATTTATGCCCTAACTTGTTGATGCTCATGTTCTATGAGATGATGTGCATCAACATAATGGACTAAAGGTCCCTAGAGATTAATGCATTATTATTTTGTTGTTACTACATTGCATAATCCTTATGCTTTCAAATTTAATGTGTATGTTATTTAACTGGATGTTACTATTTGTGTGAGAACGGTTATGGAAACGTCGAAGGATTTTTAACACCGTACATGAGAACTCATTATCATCTATCATATTGGGGTACTGATCCCATTGTTTCCCAGAATTACAAAGAGTGCTTCAACACAAAACATTGTTGTAATCGTAATTTAATTAAAAGAGCTTTTGGGTTGTTGACAAGACGGTGGTCTGTTTTCGTTGTCCTTCTAATACTTCTTACACAATTTATAATGGAAAAAGTAATAGAATTTAATTTCGACAATAGTAAATCACAAACAACCATAATAAATAATTTTCACTTTCACAAGTAAGAGATCACGTTGGCAGGAAAATGTCAACTAAAAAATCTCAAGATATGCCAATTTTCTCAAATCAAAAAATCCAAACTCACGTGCTAAGTTCTGAAGTGATGAGTTTTTGCCACCATTGAAAAGATAATTCAATTATATAGCTTAAGCTCCATATTGCAAATTAAATAATAATTTTCATGTTCCATTACAACAATCGGTTCCAATTCCCTTTTACCTTCATTCACACACCAAAATTCATGTATTATGAGAGTAGAATTATATTTAATTTAAATTTTGAAATCATTAACAAAACACTAGTACCTAAGACAACCAACATAAAACAACTCCTAGGATCCTTGTACATGTTATAGTTTCAAATTCCACATAACATAAATGAATTCATTTAAATAAACATTACTAGATAATTGAGAGTGAAAGTTAGTAATTTCAACTTTTATAAACATGAAAACATAAATATTTTGTATCTTTCACACCAAACGATGACTCATGCCTGATAGAAAGCCGATACGAGTTGATAATCCTTAACGTTTGATGGTTCATTTACATGTAATGTCGACCTAATTCACAAGTATGTTATAATTTGCTACAATCGTTGTAAAAACATCCCACCATATAAGTGTGATGACTATCAGAACCACCATAGTCGAATAGATAGTCCATAGCCCCTAATTATGAATATATGTTCAAATTCGTACCACGATTTTGTCCTCGTCATAGAGTAATTCATGTGTCGCGTATTTTTCGCTCGCAAGCGCATGGTCGTTAAGTTTTAATATATGAAAGTAAGGTATCGTTCCCACGAGGAGTGTGCATGTAAAAATATATCAGTGCTTATAATTAAAATAGTCACGACTTTATCTAGAAAAATCAATAAAAGGTTTGGTTTGCTTGAACGAATTAATTGCAAATAAATATTAATCTAATCACCGAGTCGAGAAAATATCAATGAGAGAAAATATATAGAGAAATTATTTCAATGAATTTCCACGATAATTATTCTCGGTTGAATTTATATTCATGAATTTCAATTATTTAATTGCCAAGAACACTTAAGTATTTTATTCTTCCTTTCCCAAGTGACGAATAAATTGTATCAATCAAACTTCGATTCAAACATTCCTAATAAAAATCTAAGTTTAATTGATAAATGCAAACGATGTCCTTACCTAGGTCTCGCTAAAGTTATACGCCTTCCAAACGATGTGTAACATTCAACAATGTGTTTCTAATGATCTATAATTCTAGTCCCTCTCCCGATTTATAGAATTAATCAGGCAACAAAAATTTATGGCCAGTAAATTACAATCGAATAAAAACAAGAAACACAATTAAACCAAAACGGAATTCAATCATATAAACAACCAAGTCAAATCATCGTGTTCACAAAGCTACATAATCCTCTAGACCGAAAAATTAGTTCATAACGAAATCTAAACAAAAACAAAACATGGTTGAAGTTTTAGACATCGCAATACTAAAAAATAAAGAAGTGAAAGATTAGATGACAAATCAAAAGTGGCGTCTTTGTCCCTAGATTCGTCGTTTTTCGTCTTCGTGATCGATCTTCGCGCTCCAGATCTTCGTCTCGTGCGTCCTCTCATCTCATGTGTATTTCTCTCTAAAAACGGCTCCCTCCACCATTCTGAACCCTCGTTTTATTTTATTTCTGCGTCCGGGCCATAAACGAAAGCCCATTAGTTTTGTTCTCGCCGCCACTATCGTCGCGGCGCTGCTTAGGCAGCGCTTAGGCGCCCGTGTCTCGGCAATGTAGGCGCCGTGGTGCTTGTTCCTTAGCGCCTAGGCGCTAACAGTTCGCATTGTAGCGCTGCGGCACTGCAGTGCTTGTGATTCGGGTGTCCTAGTGCTGCAGCGCTTGATTGTTGCGCCTCAGCGCTTCTTCCCCTCTTTTAGGCCTTAGCGTTGCAGCGCTTGATCCTTGGTGCTGCTGCTCTTGTACATCAACATCTCATGTCCAAAAACACCTCCAATTGCCATCAACTATCCAATAATGGTTTGTCTCATGCACGACATAAAAAAAAACCAAGCATAATTTTGTCCGAAACTAACATGATCCAAATGGATTATCATATAAATTAAGTGCAATTCTTGCACTTATCAATATGCAATCAATCATCACAATTTTTTTAAGTTTTCCTAGAAATTTCTTCAACGTGAAAACTTTTTTAAAATTTTATAGAGTTAAAATTGTCTTAGTTTCGATTATGATAATGATTGCTGGTTGTTAGATTTATTTTCTAGATGTTTAGTTGTTGTTTGGATATCCTGCTGGGTGCATAAGTGGTTGCTGAAAAGTCGTGCTGGATATTATTCTATACTTTAGGCTGCGTTTGGTTAGGAGGATAGGATAATGAAATGATTAAAAGAGAAATGATAAAAAGAATGATTGAACTAGAAATATAATATATAATGATAAAATAATATTATGTTTGGTATGATGGATAAGAATGTGATAATTAATAATTTTTTGATGAATTGACAAAACTGCCCTTCTAATTGTGTGTCGGTGGAAGCGGCGGCGGCGGTCGGCCGAAAGCGACGGTGGTGGTCGGCCGGAAGCGGCGGTGGCGGTCGGCCGGAGGTGGCGTCGGTCGGCTGTAAGTAGCGGCGGCGGTCGGCCGGAGGAGGAGGCGGTGGTCGGCCGGAAGTGGCGGCGGCGGTCAGCCGGCGGCAGGGGTTGGCGGTGGACGGTCGGTGGAAGGAAGTGGTTGTGAGTTTGAATTTAGGAGAAGGATAAAATTGGAAAAATAGGATGGATTAAGAGTGTGATAAATAATCCTAGGGGGTGAGGAGGTATTATTTTAACCTACCTAATATAATCTAATCATTCATAAGAGGGATAGACTTGATTAAATAATCACCCGTACCAAACATGTGATTAGGTGGGTTAAAAAAATAAACCCACCTAATCACCCCTACCAAACGCCCCCTTAGGTGATATCAGAGCAAGCTAGAGTATCTCAAGTCATACACTTGCTCTACTTCAAGATTCCTAGATAATCTCTATTAAGTTACATCAAGCTTCATCAGCTAACAACAAGCTAACAACAAACAAGAACAGATAGTCCATAGCTCCTAATTATGTATTCCTTGTTTTTTTCACCTAGCTAATTGAAAACCAGGCTTTGGTTGCTAATTCAACTGAAGTCACTTGTGAGTTTTTAAAACCATAATTTTTAAAGTAATTATTCAGTCCTCTCTACACACTCTTTTGATCTTAACAATTAGTTTAGTCCATCAGAATTTATAGAGATGACAATTTTCCCAACGTGTTCGGTCTCTGAGAGGAAAACCGAAATGGGGAAGATTTGGGGATATGTGTAAAGCCTTAGATTTAAAGACTGTCTCCACTGTACCTGTGACATATCATACTTCTCGTGTTCAATATATTCATTTAAATAAATGCGGAAAAAATAAAATTTGAAATATAAAAACAATATATCTACCATTTCAAACAAAACAAAAAAAAATATTTTTACCCAGGGCAACCTCAAAACTATTCCATGTGACAAAACTTTGATTTTTCATGGATACACAATGTCAAACACTCATAGAAAACATATCATAACATATAAGGGAAACGTCTAACCAACATAAAAATGCAAAACATATAACAATGAGGAAAAATACATTCATTCTTAAAAATTCATAAGGAGTGTGAAGTGTTCTAGGACGAGTGCATGCCACACAATTCTCTCGCCTCTTCGAACTATTGAGACGCTTGCCCATCATCAACATCATTAACATAGACATCCTCACCTGTACTATCTAAGCATAGTGAATCTAAAAACTCAATAAGTGTATACAGAATATTAGCAAATATATATGAAAACAATATGACTTGCATATGACATGTTTATATGTAATACTTCAAACATACATTCCTTTCCATGGTAGATGAAATATGGCACAAGTGTGGTAATCATCCTTATGAGCCTTTCATGGAACACACGATCATGCTTTTAGTTGGACAACCTTATCATAACATTTGATACATCCCGCACTAGCCGAAGCTAATACACTTCATTCGTGTAAGTTCGGAAAATCCCTTCGTGGAGCTCGTCCCAGGGCATTAATCCTATATTATCACCACACACACATAAAACATCAAAATATCATTCTCATAAATTCTTACATTCTAATAAAATCATCCATGCTTCAATGAGTAAAATTTATGTTTGTTGCTTTAATGGAAAATAATTCATGGCTTTCATACTTAAATTAATTTTTCATGAATATGCATAAAACTTGTAGGAAGGAAAAAAATCTTGCATAATTCTTATAAAAATTCAAAGACATACACATTTAAGTGCGAGCCCATGAATCATAATATTCTCATTATCATGTTAATTAGAGTAGCGAAAACATGTACAATCCTTGACTTTACAAAAGATAACAAAAATAAAAAATCAACGGAAAATTCAGGGTATTGCTAAGCCAGTATTTCCATTTTCTCAATTTTTATCCTATTTGGAGTGATGACATCATGTATCTGGAATTTACAATAAACAGAAAGAAAATAGAGGTTAAGTATTTGGGGACTTAGTGATGAAATAAATTGAGCTTATATATAGTTAACAAATTAAACAATAATATAAAAATGAAATAATTCAAAATGAGATGACATGTATCATTGTTGGAAAATTTAAGTTTGGGTGATTGAACAAAGTTGCTGATCTAACGGATAATTACAGAACCTAACCAAAATGAATTCAAGGAGGAAAATTGGACTTTCATAAGAAGAATCTTAACTGATTACAAGTCAGACTGATAAAACAAAAGGAGGATATTGAAAGTAAAAAGGATACTGGCAGCCAAATCGATTCAGGGTCGACTGATGAAGCCCAACTGATAGTCTATATAGTTGATCAGTCAGACCAAATCCATATATTCCCTAAAAAACCAACATAATAAGTGATTAAGGATAAGATCCCAGCTGAAATAGAGGATAAAGTTTTCCGTAATAACAGTCACTGAACCTTAACAGAATGTCAAATTTCGATGCACTACCAGAACATGTCAGAAAGGCTAATTACATGGCAACAACGACATCTGCATTTGGAAATAGATATATTCTGAAATGATTAACGTTCCAAATTAAGCTATAAATAAATCAATTGAACAAACTCTAAATGTGAGACAATCACATCATCTATCTTTGGATTATAAAAAAAAAATTGTTATTCTCTGAAGAAGCTTTCCGAGATCCAAACTGAAATAACCAACACACACTAATAAATCATTATCTGATCATTTTGTTGATAAAATTTATGTTTAGAATTTCTCTGTGAAATCTGTGTAATTGAGAGCAAAAAGTCTTACATCTCAAAGTATTTAGATTGAAGTTTTACTAAGAGTTTCAGTTACGCAACATGTTAGGTCCTATTGAAGTGAATGATTTCAAATTACTTCTAATTAGCAAAGTCTTTTAGTGCAAATCTTCCGTGAGGAAGAAGGAGTGACATAGGAGTTTTGAAATCTCCAAACATCCAGAATCAACCTTGCGCTTATTTACTTTTCATTCTACCTACCTTACTACTCTTCAAAAAACCCCAACTGATTTCTTGATAAATGATTTGTTCAACAAGTTTCAGTAAGCCTACTTCTGCAGAGTTCACACTGATTGACTTACTGAGAATCCAACTAACAAGAACAAAATTTCAGTGTTGCTAACCCAATCGAAATATTTTGAGATAAATTTATTCATCCCTATCTAAATTTATTTTCAATCCTAACATATGAGTAGTAACTTATCGTTATGAAAATATAATGTCAAGTGAAATGCAGTGACTATTCAAAATCTGAATTGAATATCGTAGACTAAACAAGTGGCTCCAATCAACATTCGATGTAACATTTTTTCCCACGTACTAAAGTAGGATCTGAACAAACTATCATTTACAAGCTAAGGTGAACTCACATTTTCGGACAGTTCAGATGAACCATATACCAGGTTTTAAACCCATTGTTCATTAGACTCACATTTCCATGCCAAAATCGTGTTTTTGGTGGACTATCAATACGGTACATTTTATGTTGTCCAGGCTTATTCATTCAGTCATTTAATATGTAATATCAAATCGGTAACCAATCAAGAAACAACAAATCCAAAAATTCAATATGACCAATAAAGTAAGAAATGGAAAATGTGATGCAATACATGAATAAATCAGTAGTTTATGAAACTTTACTGTAAATTCCAGGCAATTTGCCAAACTCTATTATAGATAAACCGGTAGAAAACTTCATAGTATAAATCCTCACGGTAGAAAAACCTGATGTTTCTAACTTACACAATTGTTTGATTTCTCTCCAATGGCTTCAATATTTCCTATTATCATAAATATGAGGTTATTGTATGTGTTAGTAATGTTACTAGATGTTGGACTCATCTACGATCAAACTTTGATGGAAATTAAGGTGTATATAACATAGAATTTTTCAAGAAAATCATAATAATTCGAAATCTTCCCAAAAAAATTTGATATTTTTACCATAAGTTTAATTTATTAAGTTCCATAATTTTTGTATATAAAGTTTTTCTCAATTCCAAACTCATTTTGCCAAGATTGTGTATTTGCACGCTGGCCTTTTAGGTGTTTTGGCTGCCGGAAACGGTGACTTCCGTTAATGTTTCGGACCATCTACCAGACTTTTGGTGTATTATACGAATATTTTATATTTTATAGCCAATTTCAAAATCAGTGTGCATGATTGCAAAATGAAGGCATCAAAGTGAAACTTTAACCAACTAAATTTTGTGGGTAAATAACTTGGATTTTCAACGAAAATTCATATACTAGTTCAAAAATTTTGAAATTTGAAAATATCGCCTAAAATAAGTGTATAAACATCAAAAATAGAATTTTTATTAAACTCATCGGTGCGTGAATCATACACGCCACCTTGCCGGCGCGTGGTTAAGCGTGGCCGCCAAATTTTTTACAGAAAATTCATCTTGTAATTTCCTACAACTTTCATACTTTTTATTTTAAAACCTAAGTCAAAATTGTTCAAGAAAAATGGTAAATCGAGCTTGAAGTGGCTACTTGAAACACAAGTTTCCTGAAATTTTCAATAAAATGTTCTTCGTGATTCTTGATTTTCGGAGGAAAATCAATGGCTGATATTTATACACCTCCTATAAACATTGTTTTTGGTTAAGCAATTAATGTTGTGTAAATTTTTCGGAAGTTTTAGAAACGGTTTGCTAATTTTTCATATTTTCCCTATTTTTTATACTCATCATTTTCTGTCTAAAACACACGAAAATTCAAAATATTTTTGTGATGAAATACATCATATGAGGCTTATGTATAGTGGATAAAGAAGGGGAGTGAGTCATTTACCCATAGCCAAGTGTTGGCCTATTTTGGTGACACATTTTCTATCAAATTATTTATACATTTGTTAGGATAAAGTGATTACTACTGGGACAAAAGCTATATTGTATTAACCAATGTGCAACTTTATTTTTTTATATTTGTGGCAGCATAGAGTGCACCTACTTGGGTGCTAATGGGTCGGGCCGTTAGGCCGATGAATTCGGGGAGGTGCGTGTCTATCTGCTGATCCTGTCTCATATCCCTTAGAGATCAGTCTTATCATTTTCTTACAATCGGCCATGTCCCCAGCAGAGAAAGTATTACTAGTTAAGATGATATCACTCTTTTACAGCCCACTTAGCCAACAAGATCAAGCAGCGCAACGTCACTAGCTTGACGCATGAGAACTTCTCAGGAGGTCACTAATCTCAGTACTACTCTCACTCATGCACGCTTAACCCAACAACATTTTTCGTTAAATTAGTGGCATTTAATTATCCATTAAATTTAATTTTTAATAAAAACATTGAATTAATTAACATTTTATTAAGTTGATTTAATGTTTTTATATTATATATATTGTTATCATTATTATTTTAAATTTTGACTACTAAACACCTCAAAAGTTTTGAGGTATAAAATAAGAATGAAAATATAGACATGTCACTTTGCTGGAATGTAAAAAAGTTCATAAAACTTGCCTCGTTTCGTCGGTAAGGGATAGTCTTGACTAGGGAAAAACTATTCTTGCCTTGGATTATACGAAGTAGCCAACACTCTCCTTGAACTCTTGATAGAAAATTTTCAAAACTCTAGGGGGAGAGAGGAGGAAATGGATGATGAATGGGGAAGAGAGGAGAGGAGATGGATTTTCTAAAATATTTGGGCATATACTAACTCTAAAGTGTAGGCCCGTGGGTTTAAGAGTAGGTCCACAATCTTCTCGTATGCATATGCGAGTTGATAAGGCTTGGAGTGACGTGGATTGATAATTCCCTGCATCCCACGATCGATTTCTCGTGTGAAGTATATTCCTCACTGAAATATTTTGTGGATATGCTCCGAGGGGGTTGGTGTTTGTTGTCCTCTCCCTCTGGTCCCTGTCTACTTGTGCACGTCCCTCGATTTACCTTCTCGTTTGGGTCAAGAGGCATGTGACTCATATAGGGGGGTTTGCCACCATTGATAACCTTTTAAAATAAGAATAGGTGCAAAATATATTAAACTAATTTAAATGGGTTTTTCTGCCCCAAAACCACATGAAATCGAATCATGTTTTCTTTCAAATAAATTTTCAATTCAAAGTCGATACTTCGATTTAAATATTATTCATAGGCTTGAACTTTCTATTTATGGAAACTATCCTTATTTGGCTAGCTTTGATCCCTTTCGATGTTGTCATATCCCATACTCGACCAATAAAAACATTTTAACCTAAAAATAATCTAATACATTACATACTCACACAATTCAATTAATTAACATCACAACACATGAATTTAAACTAATTTATTTACTAATGGGTTGGATCTTACAAATCTTCCCTCCTTGTAAGAATTTTGTCCTCAAAATTCGATTTATCAAATAGCTAGGGGTATCATTTGCGCATCGTAGACTCTTCCTCGATATGATTCCGCCAGAGGACTTTGACCATCCCAATCTCTCTGTTCCACAGTTTCCAGACTTGCCTGTCAAGGATATGGATGGGTGATTCCTCGTAGGACAAGTTCAGTGTCCACTCCACTAGTTCATGGTGTATAAAATGTGAGGGGTTTGAGAAGTATTTTGAAGCTTAGAGACGTGGAAAATGCTATGAACTCTTGATAGGTTTGGTGGTAGAGCAAGACTATACGCTCTAGTCTCAATTCAATCCAGTATCTCAAAGGGTCCAATGTGTTGTGGTCTGAGTTTTCCTTTCCTCTTGAATCTCATCATATCTTTCATTGGTGCCACTTCGAGAAAATGTGGTAACCAACCCCAAATTCTAAATTTCTCTGTCACTGATAGATATAGATCTTATGACCTCTTTGAGAGGTCTTCATCCATTCTTGGATTTCGCTACACATCGACTGTCTGGTTTAGTATCTTGGAGCCCAAAATGGCTCTTTCCCCAATGTAATGGAGTTATGGCTTCCCCCTATAAAGTTCATCATAGGGAGTCATGCCAATAGTAGCTTGGTATATCTAATATTTTAGGTGAACGCAAACAGTGGTAGTTTCGAGTCCCAGCTACCCTAAAATCGATCACACATGCTCTGAGCATATCCTCCAAAATTTGAATGGTTTTCTCTGACTATCCATCTGTCTATGGGTGGGATGTGGTGCAAGCTTAGTACCCAGTCCTTGGTGTGAACTTTTCCACGATGCGTTCATGAACCATATATCTCGATTTGAGACTATGGTAGTAGGAATCCATTTAGTCTTACGATCTCACAGATGTATCTCTCGGCATACTTAGTCGTTTTATATGTAGTTTTCACCGGTATGAAGTGTACGGATTTAGACACTCGGTCTACAATTACCAAAATAGTAATCAACCCCATCGGTACAGTTGGTAGCCCTGTGACAAAGTCCATGATGATGTCTTCAAATTTCCACATAGGCATAGATAAAGGTTTCAATGTTCCAGCAGTCATCTAGTGTTTGTTCTTCACTTGTCGAAAAGGTAGACCCCACCACGAATTTCAGCACACCCTTTTCAATCCCGGCCACCAATTCAACTCTTTCAAGTCTTCATATATCTTCTTACTCTTTGTGTGGACAGGGTACAGAAATGTATGAGCCTCGGACAAAATCTCCTCCCTTGTAGTGTCCACCGTTGGCACACACATGCGCCCATGGTACCAGAAAATCCAATAAATCAATTTTTACAATTCATAACCTTTAGCCTCATATTTGTTCCTCCATTCTTGCAACTATATGAAATATGACGTAAGTGTGGTAATCATTCTTATGAGCCTTTTATCGAACACATGATCATGTTTCTAGTTAACCAACCTAATCGTAACATTTGACACACCCCGCACTAACCGAGGACATTATGCTGCATCCATATAATTTTGGAAAAGCCTTCCTCAGACCTCATCCTATGGCACTAATCTCGTGCTATCACAACCAATACACATAAAACATCAAAATATTATTCATATTTTCCGCTCCAAAACCTCTTGAAATCAAATATTGTTTTCTTTCAAATAAATTTTCAATTCAAAACCCTTTAAAAATTATTTTAGAATCGAACTTTCTATTTATGGAAATTATCCTTATTCGGATAGTTTCTATTCCCTTAGCCAGTGTCATATATCATACTCAACAAAAATAAAAATATTTTAACATAAAAATTATCTCATACATTAAATGCACACAAAATTTAATTAACTAACATCACAACACATCAATTTAAATTAATTTAATTTACTAGTGAGTTGTTGGACCTTACAATACCAACAAGGATATTTTAATTTTTAATGTGCTTATGTCCTCGCTCAAACACTCTGGGATAACTTCATGACTATTAGGAAAGAAATTTCCAGATTTTCTGGATAAGAAAGGTTTTTTCACACAACACATATATATACACAAATTAAACATCTTTTTTTTTTAAAAAAAGAAAAACTAGTGTAAATACATATATATGTGCACGTGTTTGGGGCTGCATCTGCACACCACTACATGTAACACATATATACATATTATATAGCATGGCGTGCATAGATATGAGTTACTACTCGAGTGGTAGATTTGAGACTGTGATAAAAAAAAAAAGAAAAAGGTGTGGCTATAAATTAGAAATAAAATCTGAAAGACAAAAACACAACACACGATTAAAATAAAATATTGTGAGAGAGACGACTATGATTCTTCATAGGAGAAGTGATCTTTTCAAATTTTTGGCTTCCAATCTAACCATATTCGTGGCGTTTCTAAGGCAAGTGCGATTTTCTTTCGCTTTATGCACCAAAAGAATCATAATATGATGATTTGTTATTTTAAATGCGTATACATTTTTTTATATGGTGTATATGTCGATGATAAATACGTATGACGAGTTTTTTTTATTTGTTGAAGGATTAAAAATGGTTATATATGTATTTAAGAGTGTGTCTGTGTGTGTGTTTCTTTGTGAACAATATGTGCGTGAACAGTGTGTGTGTGGGTGTGTGTGTCTATGTGCGCGCGTCACGTGCGTGGTTAGTGTGTGAGCCTATGTAATGAAATGACACTTGTAAAAAATAGAGCTTCCGAACAGTTCATATCCAATGAACTCAGATCGGACCATCCGATTTCCTTATCCCGATAAGATCAATTAGAGCATGACAAGAAGCAATATTATCAGACATTCTAAACGCACTTCAGACTTTCCCATTTCTCTTATCCAGAGAAATCCAGCAGTACGAATGCGATTTTGACATGTGGAGATAAGACCATGTTCAGAACTTCATAACTCGTCCGACTTCAGCCTGTAATTCAGCCATTCAGAAATGACATCAATTTCTCCTCTACCCTAGTAAAACAGTGTTCTAGGAATTTATGACCAACTTCTCAAGGCGAGTAGAGTCGAGTCACGAGGTTCTTCAGGAGCAAGCGACAACTAGAGAAACGGCATACAAGCTAGAGTCCCCAAATGACTAACGACAGATGAAATTATGAGCCCAAAGCCTTGGATTTATATGGGGACTAGAATTAAAGAGCATGTTTTAGGATATTCTAATCTGGCTAGTTAGTAATATCCTATTTGGTTGTCTGACTAGGTTAAGAGGCTCAGGCATAGACCTATCAGAAGAGTGTGAGAGGTACGTAAGTACTAACTGTTTTGATATATTTATGATGCATTGCATATTATGTTGAACTTGTTATCCATTGTGATAAACCTTGATTAATGGGGTCGTTCAGCCCATTTTCTTTGTGGACGGTTGGGTACCGAGAATCACAGTTGTCTATGGGTCGAGAGGGGTCTGGTAACTAAGGAGATTTTAGGTTCACTTCTTGATTTTGAGTGTGGGAGCGAACCCTTGTTTATGACAGATTAGAGACTACACACTCAAGCGTCTCTGAACTGAGTACGAGATTTACAATTTGATAATTGGCTAACCTAACGTTCTTTCATTTCACATGTATCATATAGATTTGTATACTCATATTTGGCGTGCTGGCAATTTATAACTCACGTCCTTACTTTTATCTTGGACATCCTATTCAATGAGACGTGTCTTAGGTTGGACGAGCCTGGTAGCCAGAGTAGAGATAGGCGAGATCCGCACCGATTAGAGAATATTTTATCCTCAATTTAATATATTATCAAGTATTTAAAATTATGAATTCAATTGAGTTGTAATAATTTAAAGATATTTGATTTGGGTTGTATAATTGGAATTGTACAGATTATTTGTTTGACTTAATTATGAATTATTGAGTTTTTTACGCATGCATTTTGGTATAATAGTAGGAGTCCTGGGTAAGAGATCTATGACGAGAGTAAAATCATGATGAGGATGGAAAATGATACCTGATTGCCTGAAAAATCATATATGGATGGTTTGTTAGAAATTAATACTCTGCTTAATTTAACCAAAATTATAAAAACACTTAATTTTTTTACAAATGATTTTATTCCTGCTTCACCTTAATTGTTATTTAGACAAATCAAAGTTATGTCTTGGTCCGACTAGAGATAACATTTCTCTTCTCGATGAGTCTTGAAATGAGATATGTCTCAAAGGAAGTTTGAGCTTAATGCAAACGACTAAAATATAAAAAATAGGAATTTTCTCTCTCATGTCTTCCACAGTGAAATTTGGTATGTGAGATTTCGAGTACATGTTTCTATAATCTTCTTTTATCTGAAGAAATGATTCAACGAAATAATGAATCGCCATTGATTTCGACACATATGAGATCGTCAAATATTTGAGAGTTCCTCTATTCAATCATTTTCCTTCTTGTTGCTGGCATATCTTCATTTACTTATGCATGAATATAATAAATCTCAAAATGTTCAATAAAATTTCATTGAATATAGATAAAATATTTTAGACTTTGGTAATAGGGTCTTTAATTAGAATAAAAAAAAATTGATGGATAAATTTTCGGAACGTAATTTTTTTGGCTGTATTTTCATTGAAGATTTATTTGGTGGATATATATTGTATTTACATGATCTGCAACAGGGCTGCTTGTATTTTGCTCAAGATTGGGCTTGGAATTTGATTTGAAGTCGCATTTCAGAGGCTTTTAATGGGCCGGAATTCGTCATATTTAACTTTTCGGATCTTGAATAAACATATATCATAATCGAATCTGAAAATACTACATGGATACCCGATTCTGCCGACAAATTATTACAATAAAGTTGTATTTTTTTAATTATTATTATAAACTAGTATTCCTTTGCGTTAGGTATATTCTTATAGAAGTGAAATATTATCTGATGATTTTGTAATTTTCATATTAAAGATTATTTATATTTTTTTATTAAAAATGACAAACTATCCAAAAATATAAAAAAATATTTATAAAAAAATAGATAAATATAAGATTAAAGATTTAAAAATAATGGCTATTTTAGGAAAATAAAAAAAATTCTTCTTCAATAAAGTTAAATAATAAGGGTTTCGGGATCAAAATATAGCTCAGAGAGTAGTGAATAAACTCTTTTAAAATATTTTGAAAAACATGAGCTGACTTTAATAATTATCAGCTTTTAAAATCTTTTTTTGAACGACTAGACTTAATTGGAGCATTAAAAAGAGTTCAAGTGCGAAACGGTCCAACTAGACTAGTAAGATAATATATTCAATTCAAGAAATCAATCAACACATCGGCTAGATAAATAAAGATAGTGTGTAACTGAAATGTACCAGATATTCTGAATGTTTGAAGATAACAACTCTTACGTCACATTTTGTTCCACATAGGAAGAAATTTACTAAAAGACTTAGATTTATACAATCCTTGTACAAACACACCTCGACTATGACTTATCACACTGTCTAAGTCAAAACTCTTAGTTATAACTCAACATAATAAGTTATGTCTTATTTAAGAACTCTCGGTTTTTCAGATACAACAAACTTTCCACATGTAGCTTTGAACGACTAGAGTTGGTAGGGTAACATAAGTTGATCATTGGTGATCTGATATCAACAAATAAGCATGTGCTAGATGAGCATCTTGATATTTTAGAAATAATAAGTGTACTCAAGATATTGTATATTGCATATTGTGAACATTTGAATAATGTATTTGTTCCTTGCTGCTGATATATCTTTGAAGTTCTGAATCTGCATATTTATACCCAAAGTATTCCAAAGGTTGGAAAACATTTTCAACGATCATCTGTACTATTTCCTGAAAGATTGATATTGTCAACCTCTCTTCATTGTACACTACATTACATCCTCATTTAATGCTTCTTTTCTTTTTAAGGCTTCAGATCTTTTAGTTTCCAAAAATTTGATTGACTCTTGACATTTAAGAAACATTCCTATCATTCAAGAGTTGTTAAGATACAAGTTTTAAGAAACATTCATATCAATCAGAAGGAAGATTCTATCTTTAACTGATCGAAGTGACTTGACCACTTTATCAACAGAAACTAATGACATATCTGGAAGCTCTCCAGTTTGGTTTTCTAAAGTTGTGGGAGGAGATGAAGTGAGTGGATCAACATTTGGTTAAGAGGTGGGAACTATAGATTCTGCCTAAATAGGAGGTGGAGCGGCTTGAGTCTTGTTGGAACAAAACATTAATGTTTTGGTGTTAACAAATAACTAAATCAAAACCAATATAAAAAAATGAACTCCAAACCAAAATGAATTCCATAAGCTAAACTAGTTTACATAAACTGGACTAGTCGAGCAGAACTAACTCAGACCTAAACTGAAATATTTCTCAACACTCTTATTAGTTTATCAATTATCATCATTCAGTATCAAGGAATTCAATTTACACCAGAGGGATAAACTGATTTTTGACTAAGTTTTTCTGTACCTTGCTAACACGACTAGAATCAACCGCATTACATTTTGTACGGATGTCAGGAATGATGACCTGGACAAAAGGCGAGCAACAACTGCATTATTTGAAACAGATCTTTTTTGAATTTTGTAATCGTCATCGTTCGAAATCTATAAATAGAGATGCATATCAATAGAGCAGGTGTTACTAAGTTACAAGAACAAAAGTTATACACTTACAACAACCAAGTTTCAAGTTTTCAAGTTCAAGCAAAATTGCTCATACAATAAGGCACAAATTACAAAATATTGTATCTGATCATTGAGGATCACTAATTGCTAGGAATTGTAATTCATTGTATTCGAGAACAATTCGTATATTGCTTCTTCGTCCAGTTGAGTAGACTAGGAGTTTCAATTTTGACAGTGTTAAGTCCAAATTGAACTGGATTTTTGCAAATTACTTCTAAAGATTAAAGTCTTCTAGTATGAGCCTTCCCAAAGGAAGAGTGGGTGATATACGAGCTTAAGTTCTCCGAAATTTAGAAACAAACTTGCGTATATTTTACTTTCAGTTTACCATTCAATTTATATAGTCAATCCATTATTAGAAATGTTCTAATCTTATTATTTTGGCTTCTTTCCGCACATATTTTGTTAGTCAACTGACATTGACAATCAGAATACAAAGTTCAGTTTTTAACTAGATTTAATTATTTTCGAATAAAGAAATTTTAAAAAGTGTTTATTCAACCCTTCTATTCTAAATACATCAACCGATCCTATAAGTGGTATTAGAGTAAGATTTATTCTCGTCTCTGAAAATTTTCTAAAATGGCTTCATTTAACAAGATCCCAATGTTTTCAAGAGAAGAATTTGATGTTTGGAAGATAAGGATATGTGCTCATTTAGCAATACAAGAAGATGATATGTGGTACATCATTACTAATGGACCAATGACAATTATGAAAGAAAATACTGTTGTCGCTATAACTGATGGAGAACCTCAGAAAAGTGAAAGCTTAGAGATAAATGGAAAAACAATGATAAGAAGAAATCCAACCTCGATAATGTGGCTAAAAACATATTGTATAAAACTCTTGACAAGAACACATTTAGCAAAATCAGAATGTGTAAAACTGCCAAAGAAATTTGTGAAAAATTAATTCAGTTGTACGAGGGTAATGAACAAACAAAAGAAAACAAACTTTATGTTGCTACACATAATTTTGACAGCATCAAGATGAAGTAAGGAGAATCAATGTTTGAATTTGATGAATGAGTAAGCAACATTATCATTGAATTGAGTGCATTTGGAAAAATGTACAGTAACCGAGAAGTTATTTTGAAATTAATATGTGGATTACCCAAGGAGTGGGATTACGACAATAATAGAAACAAAAGATTTAAACAAGTTGGAACTACATGATCTGTTCGTAGATCTAAAAGCTTATAAATTTGAGTTGCAAACCAGAGAGGATGATCACTCTGCATCTCATTTGATCAAGCACTTAACTTCATTGAAACTGGAACAATCAGTTTTGAGTGAGAAGTCAGCTGAGCGGTTGAGCGGCAGTGATGCCATGTCACTATTTGTGAAGAAGTTTGGAAAGTTTCTAAGGAAGACTCAAGGCAATTTTCAAGGCTCTCACTGAAAATCTTATCAAAAGAGGAAATCAACTCATGATTTTAATGCTTGTTTCAACTGTGGGAAAACTGAATATTTTATAGCTGACTGTACCAAACCAAAGAAGGATGACAAGAGATCAATTGAGAAGGAAAAAAGTCCTTTGATAAAAGTAGATCAAAATATGAAAAGAAGTCCTTGAAGAAGAAGCACAAGGCCTTGGTGACAGAGGAAAGCAAGTCAAAGTGGGCTGATTCTCATAGTGAATGATCTGAACTAGAAAGCTCAAGCAGTTCGAGTGAAGATAAGGAAGTGAAGAACTTAATGGCTAATGATAATGAGCTGGAATCTATCAATGAATATATATTTGATTTTAGTTCAACTGATTTACAAGAAATGATCTTGTCACTGCAACATGAGATGGTAAATGAGTACCAAAGACTTTATCTCTTATTCGAAGAAGTTTAAAAGCTAAGCAAACTTATCTGCTATACAACAAAATTGAACGTGACAGGGAACAATATAGTGAAATGTTTAATATAAAGGTAGAAATTGCTAAACTTAAAATTGAGAATGAAAGAATACATGATAAAAATCAGAAGTGAAAATATGAGAATATGAAGCTAACTGAACTAATTTAATCCTGGAACAAGTCTTCGATTTCCTTACCGAAATATAAGAGTTGCATTAAACCATTTGAAGACAAAACTGGTCTCAGTTTAAATAACAATGAAAGCATTGTTGAGACAAGTACTCGACCAAAACTGTAAATATGCAAAGAAAGTATATTCACTTTGTTAGATCCAATTTGGTATATGAACACAAGAATATATCCCTCAAGTTGCAAAGTCTGTTGAAAATATGAGTAAAGGTAGAAAGTTTGGTGTTGAAAATGTGTCGAAGAGTTCCAATGCTAAGCTAAACTGGAAGCCTAACTAAACCAGTTTTACACGCATAATTCAATTAAAAGCAAGCTTCCGATACTTTAGCAATAAGCTTGTTCATAAAATATACAAGAAAATCGATGAAGTTGGAATGGAAAAACAATATTTTGTACCTATTTCAAATAGAACACACCACACGCATGCATATGCACAACCTATTTAGAGCACATCAAGTGGTCTGTCAGTTAAACTAATCCAAGTTTGGGATCCAGAAAGACTAATCCAGTCTAAGCCCAAGTAGGAATGAGGACCAAAAGTTATTTTTGATTTGTGACAGGTTTAACTAATCAAGAACTCAGTACTTGGACAGTGGATGTTCAAGGAACATGACTGAAAGAAGCCCAACTGATATCCCAAATGATCCAATGTTTTGGAACCAAGATCACATTTCGAGATGCTTTTCAAGTTAGAACTGTGGGTAATAGTAAGCTAATCCATGGTAACATTATCATTGAAAACATATTACTTGCTGAAAATCTTAAATTTCAGTTGAGTTCCATAAGCATTTGTCTGTCGAAGATACTTTCAGATGCATTATAATGAAAAGTGACAGATGTGGCAATACATACAAAATCAGTTGGACTACTCAACCTAATGTACTAGTGTGCTTCATTGCTTCTAACTTACCAATGAACTGGTTGTGAGACAAGAGATTAAATCATTTAAATTCGAAAGACATTGAAAATCTGAGCAAAAATTATTTGATCACCGGTCTGCCCAAAATTGAATTTTTCAAAGACAGAGTCTGTTCAGTTCGTCAGTTTGGGAACAATTTAGGTCATCTTTTAAAAACAAATGGCGTAACTCATCAATCCGAAGCTTAGAATTTTTGCATATGGACTTTTTTGATCCTAACTCAGTCATGACCTTAGGGAGAATGAAATACCCTCTAGTTATTGTTGATGATTTCTCAAGGTTTACTTGTTCTTAAAATCAAAAGGTCAAACTACTGCTCAACTGATCAAAATTTTCAAAAGACTTTTAAATGAAAAATCAAAAGAGATTAACAAAATCAGATTTTATAGTGAAACTGAATTTTTCAACCGAACTTTGTCTATTTTTTTGAGAAAGACATGGAATCAGGCATGTGTTCTCTGCAGCTAGAACACCTCAATAAAATGGAGTTACTGAGAGGAAGAATAGAACTCTTAAAGAAGAGACTAGAATAGTGCTTGTTGATTCTGGTATTTCTCAAAAGTTTTGGGCAGACGCAATGAACACTGTATGATATACTCAGAACAGATCAATGATTAACAAGAAACATGGCAAGATACCGTATGAGATCTGACGTGGCAAGAAACTTGTGGTATTCTATTCCAAAATTTTTGGCTGTAACTTCTTCATTAACAATAATGGTAAAAATCATCTGACTGCTTTTGATGCTAAGTCAAATTTGATGCTAAGTCAGATGAGGGTATATTTTTTATTTATTCTTTAGTTAGCAAATCTTATAGAGTATTTAACAAATGAACTTTAAATGTTGATGAATTTGTGCAAATTGTTTTTACAGTCAACTGATCCATTTGAACTGACCAATTGATTTGAAGATATCGATCTGGAGTGTGAGAGTGATGATGAGGTCTATATCAACAAAAGGACACCTCAATCTCCAGAGCCTGAGCTGGTTGATTTATAAGTTGAACAAGATGGTGTTTCAGTTGACCAGTCTACTGATGCACAAAGAACAATTGACAATCAAATGGAAGTCAACTCAATTGATGCGAACTATATTTAATTTTTTACATATTATATATCATTTAGAATAAGGCATGATATTATGACATATATCTTATGTCCGTTTGTTAGAGTAGCCCAAGGGATGAACGTCGGGATCATGATATCCAGTTCTGTTTCGTTGTACCAATATTGTAGTATCGTTTACAGTTGTATAGAGGCGGAGTCGTGATTGTTTATATCAGCACAACACGGCATACCTCGCATACTTGGCATGACGGTTTAGTTTGCATGAAGATTTAGTTCCCATGTGTTGTTGCTCGAGCATTATTTTTGTTGTTATCGTAATGTTTGTTGATTTTAGTTACCCATTGTTATTGAGTCCTATACATGAATTGCATGTATCATTTTATTATATGTTTATGCATTATTTATATTTACAGTTATTGTTGTTTAACTGTTTCATACTAAAATCCTCACCTCGCAGCTTTTACTGAGGGGCTGTTGTGGCTGCTATTGGACATCATGGTAGGTCACTCAGGTAGTTTTGCAACACTTAGTGGAGGGTCCACCAGTGGAGCTCATGAGTGAGGTTGGATTGTGTTTATCCAGTCTATTTGGAGTCTCTCAGCTAGTATATCTATATATTTTGAGTCTTGTCTGTGCATATGTCATATTTTATTTGCCAAGGAGATGTCATGTGTATCTATGCACTTATTTGGATTGTTATTTCTTGTTTGGAGTTAGTTTCTGTTGTTTTGAAACATTGTCGGCTTATTTGAATTATTGTTTGTGAATTGTTGGATTATGCCTGGCCATCACTTGCACGTGACTGTTTATGAATTCAGTAGCGTCGTCCTCGAGTCATTTTTATTTTACAGGTATTTTAAATTTTTATTATATCCTATATATAGAGAGGTCATGTCGAAATTTTTTTTTGATGCCCTGAGGTCAATTTTAAAGTATTTTAAAACTATTTTTCCTATGCATAATTAATCTAGTAATATTGTTTGATAATAAAATTTTAATTATAATAACTGGACCTCACAATAAATATAAACGTAACAATATATGCCATTTTCCATTTTGTTATATATATATATTATATATATTGAACAATAAAATTTTTAGAAAGTATGAAAAAATTATGTTATTTTATAAATTTCACATAAAGTATTCTAATAATTTTATTATTAGATTAAACCAAATTATTTTAT
Organism: Primulina tabacum; assembly: GCF_025594145.1. NCBI lineage: Eukaryota > Viridiplantae > Streptophyta > Magnoliopsida > Lamiales > Gesneriaceae > Primulina > Primulina tabacum. Next base: position 29,667,890 of record NC_134558.1, on the reverse strand, counting down.
GGAAAAAAATAATTGCCCCTTAGTAGGAGAGCGATCAAATTATTCTGCTTGGGCTACGTAATATACTGTTTAAAATATTTGATATTCATCTTCATGAATGATTATAACTTTTGGTGAAACAATAAACAATTGATCCTACACTTATCTTATATGATTTGTAAATAATTTATTGTTTTTCACATCCTAAGTTTGAAATCAAATTTTTAAAAGGTTTGGACGAGAAAAGTCTTGGGAGAAAGAAAAAGAAGCAGTACGAAGAAGACCAAATTTAGTGAACGAAGAGAGACAAAAGAAAACATATAAAGTGGAGAGAAATTGAATTGAATCATAATTTGGGATATGGTATAGTATATTGCCGTTAATTTAATTTTTTTTTATAACAAACGTCAACTTGATGATTTTTAATAAATTGTAATGTTAAAATTACATTTGCATAATCTTATTATTTTTTTAAGATAAAGATCTAATCGATTCATTTTAAATATTATAGATATTTTTTTAAAAGACTAACAATTTCAATTAATTTTTTTTATAAATTCCTAAATATATTTCAATAGATAATATATTTGATAATGAAAAATAAATATACTCTTAATTATAAGTTTACATATTGCTGTGCTTAGGTCATCCAATTGGGTTTTCTCTTTTGAATTATGTAATGACAATAATTCCATGAAAAGACAATTCACCAAAAAAGATTACATATCAATGAAATAAATTTAAAATTCCCTACCACTATAACTAGCACTATCTCACACTATGATATATATTGCCCGTCAATTTAATATCTTATCATTTGCAAAAAAAAAAACAAAAACTGCATTTTCAAAACTTATCCATTCAAAAAACATTAATAATTAACTATTCCTAAATAGGTTGGAGATATATGACTGACAAAAACTTGTGTGAGATGGTCTCACGAGTCGTATTTTGTGAGACAGATCTCTTATTTGGGTAATCCATGAAAAAATATTACTTTTTATGTTAAGAATATTACTTTTTATTTTAAATATCGGTAGGGTTGACCCTTATCACAGATAAAGATTCGTGAAACCGTCTCACAAGAGACCTACTCTACATGACTTTTTAGTACATCTTTTATTTTTGTCTCATATTCAAAGAATTATGATTCAAGTATTAAATTTTAAATGTTGAAGGGGTGAGTAGCATGTGTGCAATACAAAACAACATAAATTTAAACGAAAATGCAAAGCTATTCATTGGAGAAATAGACCAATATTTACATCTCGAGCTAGACACAACTCGACGCGTTCCCAAAAGTCCGCTCAGTTACAAGAGGTAAACTCTTGACATGGATTGCGGCTCGACGCATACATCGCGGCTATATAATCGATGCAACAGAAAAAAAAACATGTGTTGACAAAAAAAATTTAGTTTTAAACGTCAATAACACCATGAGACGAAAACAACATATAACATCTAACACAAATACCTATTGTATATTACTTGATCACGATATTTGGTACGTAATTGTGGCCCCCCTGAACCTCGCCACGTAATCATACAATATGTGACGTCATATGCATAAAAAAATTTTCTTTTCGACGACGTAATAATATAATGCATATACGACAAAATAGTGCAATCACCACAGTATCTATGTCAGTGCAGCAGAAACAGTATAATAAATACATACACACATAACTCAAATAAGACAATAAACTATACTGTCTCTATCTACTATCAACTACAGGACTGTTTGACTACACACCTAGTCCTTCGCCTCTATCATGTCTCACAGCATAGTCCTGTAACCTGTCCAACAGAAACAGCCCCAAAGGGTGAGCATACACAACAATCATCATCGCAATATATAACAGTTATATTAACAACAACATAAGATATAACTGAAATGATAACAGAAATACTCCCTTTGCCGTTTCTGGACAATCAGCCATCAACAACCTCAACAACATCACACTGCAACAATAACATCGACGATACGTCGCACCCCAACTCCGGTGACAGCAATATCGTCGAACGAACAACAACATCGACGATACGTCGCACCCCAACACCGGCGACAGCAATATCGTCGAACGAATAACATCAACGATACGTCGCACCCCAACTCCGGCGACGGCAATATCGTTGAACGAACAACATCAACGAGACGTCTCCCAACAACGATAGTCAACAATATCAACAATAATAAACAACAACAAATATAATACCAAATCACCTAATTCCGGTGATTTATCATCGTTCAATGCAATAGTATTCATCAATACTAAACAATAACAACATATGCTCGTACGTCAACACGTACCTGATAATCAAGTATATATACAATCTGGTTATTTCTTTGATCCTGAGGCGTGTGATGTATCTAAATAATTCAACAACAATTATCAGATCATTGTCACCGTATCAACATAATCATAACAGCCTCAATATATAACATCAAATAGCCCAACAAAAATTAATTCAACAAAATATAAAACTCGATTATAAATTATTATCGCTCAACAATTTAATATTCTGGTGTATTTAAATTCACAATACTACCATCAAATACACCCTAATTAATTTAACATCAAATAATATGCTATTTTACAACATCCGTCAAATTGCGAAAACTTTATATCAACGTGTAGCCTATACTTCGTAGACTCCGAATATATAATCAGAATTAATAACAACTGACAAACAACTCTCCAATCTCAATCCAACGATTAAAAATCCCTAATTACAATAAATTAGGAATAATTCAAAATAACACCACTATAATCTTCTCTACTTCTTTAAAATCATACATTATTCAACAATCTTCAATTTCAGTATGATTTAACAATTTATCAGATTTATTCCAAAAATCGACGAATTTCAAACATCACCAAAAATATAAAATTTATACCTCAAATCAAAGATCTCGTGTCAACAATCCCAGAACTGAAGTCGGTTCGTCGATTGGATAAACCGATAAGTCGCACGATCGAAAAGAAAATCAAAATGTTATTTCCTCCCTCTTTTCTCGATTTTCTCTCCGTCAAATGTCTTCTGGCCAAATGATTCGTGAGTTTCAAATTTATCCACTTTTTGTTTTTTTTTTTTTTATTTTAATATTATATTATATTATATTAATAAAATAATAATACAATATATAATATTTAACATTTTAACACCGGTACATCCCTTTGGACCAGTCAAACGACCAAATTTTCAGAAACTCAAAACATGGAACTTCTATATCTTTCCGTGTCCTACGTTATATCCAAATTTCAAATCATTTGGACTTTATATGGCCAACATATGTCATATTTCATTCTTTAAAAATCGTTAATTATTTAGTAATATCATATTACTAAATCAACAACTCGTGATATTCATTTTAGGCATTACAGTAATGAACCAAATCAAACAAGTACCTTAGCTTGGAAGCCCATAAATGTCCACAAGTACAATCTACAACGATCAAAATACATGAAGACTGTCACATCCCGAGACTCGGGATTGGCACCGGCGTTGTTTAACAATCACATAATCGAAACAACAAGTCTTTGTAGCACAGTGTAAATCGAAACCAGTTTATAAATCATAATTCAAACGAAATAACATTGTCTTACAACTCAAAACGAAACAGTAAATAATGCGGAAACGTCTTACAATTTATTTAATCATAAAATTCGAAATATAATCTATTATTGGTCTTGCACATCACCAGTCCCAAAAGTGTTCCGATTCCTCTTCCTCGAGTTCCTCCTCGGATTTATCTGGGAAAGATTGTAAGAGGGGGTGAGTATTTTGAAAATACTCAGCAAGTAGGGGCGAATCGAGCACAATAAAACAACATGCATAATCTCGAAATTTAAACATTTAACCCATGACTTGCAAACATAATTCATAGCACATGCATAACATTGACCAGCACTGAGATTCATCTACTTTCTATGGTTTACTGATATCAGTCCCTAATTTTTACTCCTATAAGGGGGCGATGCCGTATAGCGGTTATATCCCCCACCGCGTAAGGGTACGTCATAATTGGGATTCCCACCTATATACAGCTGACTCCTCACAGTGCTTAAAACCGTGTGACAACCATTTTCGAAAAAAAATGAAATTTGTACTCGACTATTTTCGAAAACCGAACACATGCATAATTCGAAAATGTAACTTTAAAACAGCCCACTTACAGTGTCTTGGATGCTAAAAAAACATGGAGTGCACGGCTTGGATTGGATTGCTTCTTGCTCTTCACTTGGGCAGCGCGTCGGCTCGACTTCGCCTTATTTTGGGACGATTTTTGGGCAATATTTCGGCTAGGGAGATGCTGCTGGAATTCGAACTTTTCAGCAAGAAATTTCGAAATTTAGGGTGTATGGAATGCTAGGCTTGATGTGGTATTTATAGAAGAGGAGAAAGAAGTTAATTATGGCACTCAAATCATGCCTAAAATTGGCCTAAATCTCACATTTTTGGCTTCAAAAAAATCCTTCCATGGTTGCTGATTTTTCTACCAAATCGAGTTCCCCAAAATCCTAATCTATTGGCTCGAAAATGAGGTGCAAAGGAGGGGATGATTTGCTTCCTTTCTTGTAGCATAAGCTTGCCTATATTCCAATATTTAGGCACTACAATATTTAGGCAAAATATTTGGTGGGTGATTTTCGAAATTTGCTAGAATATTTATGCCTTATTCCATCTAATTTGTATGATATTCCAAAACTTGTAAATTTCCTTGCATATTTTCGAAAATATGCATATTCATGAGTAGGGATATTAAAGATTGTATGCCCACAGTATCACAAAATAATCCCTTGTATGTTAAAGATTTGTAACATCGACGTGTATAGTTTATAAACGGAAAAATGCATTTTTCATTTGGCATGTTTATGTCTTATATATTACCAAATCGATGTTAGAGAAGGTGTCCAGAAAATCAACTTGTGAATTGGATTTTATTAACTTTTATCTAATAAACAATTTTTATTTTAATGATATTATGTGATTTAATATATTTTGGCATTTACTTTATTTGCATACTCATGTAAGTTACATACACAAAGACCTTGAAGCTCCTGTGGTACAATGAGGTCATATATGTCAGGTCGATCATGAATACATTTTGGTTATCGTTTATTCCAAACTCATTCTTGGTCGATTCAAACGCCTAAAATAGGGATAAAGATCATTCAATCCCGAGACTAGTATCTTTGATGTTATATGTCATGTTTAACTAGTATGGACATAGAGATGTCTAATCATACAAATGAATGATAATATGTTTAGTCACTGAACAATCTTCTATCTGACTTTTTAAGTTGTTATCACATATCAAGTGGATTAATCAGTGGTTACAATGTACACCATTAGTCCGCTGTCCGTGATAACACAGAAGCTCTACGTATTAGTCTTGCAGTTTGACTCGTTTACCAACTCCTCGAGGGTCATCAAGCGATGAGGTTGGGTGTATTTTCGACATATGTAGGAGTCGATGCATTAGTCGGGGATTTATCGCTTACATACAGGTGTGAATATCCTATGTGATTTGATGAGTTAATAGTACAAGGAATCTCTGGCCAGAATATGAATTGTGCTTTAGGGAAAAGTGTTTTCACAATTTCACTCATGATGCCACTATCAATACTAGAATATACAGCACATCGTTATCGAATTCATATGCAACTCTCAATATATTAATTATTTTAGACTCGATCGAGATGAGTTGAAGGGACCTTACTGTATGTTAACCATAACCTACTGGTTCTTGCAGACACCATCAATAATACTTGGAAATCATGGAATGATGCTATTAGATGCTCTTATCATGATTCGATGTGTGTAATAGAACTGAGTTATGATAATCAGAACCGGGTTATGAAATTCTTGTGATCAAGGTGTTAATGGATATAAAAAAGATTACTTATAAATGTGTTCATAAGTGGATTTCATATTTAGAAGTTGTGATAGTTAGCATGACTACTAAATTTGTGAGAATATTGCAACTGCTTAAAATTTAGAAAGGAGTTCGAAATTTGGAAGCTGCCAAATATGAATCAATGGAAATTTTGACATTCGAAATTTTCATTGTACATTATAATAACGAGTTTTGTACCCTCGTCACATCGACGATATATGATCGTCAATCAGAATTATGATGAAATCACAATTGTGGACTTTTTTTATTAATAAAATTTAAGTTTCCAAGTCAAAAATTTGTTAGTAGATTTTTTACTAAGTCAAAATGCCCATAGAGAGCTCTAGAAGAATTTAGAGACCATTGGCTGAATAATGACTTATCTAATACTATCATATCTATTGAAAGATAAAATAAACATGAGAGATCAAATTTTGTCTAGATTTATAGTGCAATCTAGACAATGAGCAAAATTTTCAATCGTAGACCCAATTTCCTTGCTAATGGATTGAACCGATTCATAATTTTCTCAACCTCCGAACCGGTTCTTGTTCTAGAACCAGATCCGCCCCGTTACCGGATCTGAATTGCAACCAGCATATAAACAGAATTTTTTTTGTAAAAATAAAAATAAATGCTTAGGGCCAACGGCTACTATAACGGCTACTGAATACCACAGTAAGTATTTGCAATTTGGTCCCCAATTGCAAATATATATTTTTACCCCACAAATCAACTATTATTACAAGATCTTTTTGATATATATTTTCATACATCAATTTTTTCTCAATTCTACATTTCTCTGTAACCGATTTCTCTCTTTGCATTTATTTCTCAAAATATATTCAATAATTGTGTTATAATTTTATTTACACTCAATATTCTCTTATACTCGTATAAATATTTCGAATTTCAATGGCATCATCTTCAAACCGTGGTGATGGTGAATTTGATGAAGTCGGACCGGACACGAAGATGAAGAAAGCATGGAACTCCCAACAAAGATGTAAAGACGCATCGTCCACCCGAGCAAGCAATACAATGGCAACGAGCACGACGACAGCCCGCAAAAAGTTTGGGATCACTTCGATATTGAACAATAAAGTACAAACAACTCTTTTGACATAAGTAAAATTTGTGAAACCAAATTTTCTTACAACATAGGTGGTGGTTCCGGCACTTTGAAAAACATTTATTCAAAGTACATAAACTTGACCTTGATACGCTATAACCATTAAGTAGAGAACTTACCCAACAACAAATTTATTCTTCAAGCGGTAAATCTTTCACAACTGTAAAAGAAATTTCTCAAAATGTCATCGGATAATTTGTTACTAAACGTTGTCAACCTTTTCTAATAGCTGAATAAGAAGATTTTGTTGAATTTACTAGTACTATTCAACCTGGTTTTCAGAACATTTCTAGGCACACACTTAAGAAATATTTCTTTGATACATAAACAATATAAAGAAACACAAAAATTGCATCTTTCAAATATTTCTTGTAGAGTTAGTTTGACAACTGATATTTGATCTAATTTGAAATATGAATCTTATCTTGTTGTCACATATCATTGGATTGATGAAACTTGGACTATGCAAAAAAGAATTTTAGAACTAGATCATTTAGAGTCGCCACACAATGCATACACTATAGCTATATATGTTTTAAATGTTAATATTTATGGCATATAAAATAAAATAACTTCGACCACATTAGATAATACGAGTGTCAATACTCTTGCAATTAAATATCTTAAATATTCACTAAAACCGATTTTATATGGTAATTTGTTTCATGTTAGATGTGCGTGTCATATTATCAACTTATGTGTTAAATGTGCATGTGATAAGCATATGCCTATTGTAATAGAAAAATTCAAAGTATGTGGGAAATGATTATATGAAAGAAAACATGCATGATTGGAAAATACTGGTCAAACCAAATGAGATTAAATTAAAAAAATTAGCTTCATACTTTGTTATATTTTCAAATTTAGTTATTTCATATTACAATAATATTGTGATAGAGTTTTTAATGTTGACTGACAATGATTGAAATATTTTGAGTAAATGTGTTTCTTTGTTAAAAATTTTTAAAGAAGCAACCGAGAATTTTTTGGGCATTAACTATCCTACTTCATCCATGTTTTTACTTTTACTTTTCAATACGTTTTATAAATTTCTTGAATATTGTGATGATATTGTTATGCATGATTTTGTTTCAAAGATGGAAACTTTTTAAAATATTAGAAAACTATCCCAATTGTGCATGGTTTAGTGGCAATTGCAAGAGATGTCCTACATGATCAAAGTTCAAGTGTTGTTTCCGAATTATCATTTTCAGTATGTGGAAGAATAATTGGTGAAAACGAACTAATTAAAGCAAGAAACACTTAGCATGCTAACATCCAACAATATTGGTTTGCAACCGAAAAATCATTATCGTTGGAGGGATCAACAAATTTCAAAGCTCAAGTTCCGACGAAGTTGTATTCAAATATATTTTAATAAATTGTGATGAATTTTAGATTTTCAATTGTAAAATCAATATCTAAGTTATTTAATTTTTTTGATTAATCAGTATTGTTTCAACTCAAAATACTAAATAAAAAATGTCTATTAGTTAAATTAATTTTATATTAAAAATAATAATAATCGAACCCGAAACCCGGAACTATTTCGATACGGACCAAAATCAGTCTATAAAGTATAGAACCGGTCCGAGATTCGGATTGGTTCCAAGGTTTTTACCTTGAGACCGGAACCAGTTCTTGCACCACCCGATCTGGAATTGGTCAGAACCAGAATGGAACCGGAACCGATGAACCGATAAGCATGCCTAGACCCAATTGTTCGAGATTGAAGAATGACGACTTCTAATTGATTTTTCTTAGGAAAATACAAGAAGTGTTATCTTTGCTTAAAATCCAGGATAGTTGAAGACAAACTTTAATCGCTAAATGTAAAATTTCAAAAAACACCCTATAGATGAATTTAGAATCATATGAAACTCAATTCAAGTTTTGATTGTCAAAACCAAAAATTATTTAAAAATTTTAAATTTTCGTTACTTCTTGGGTACAAAAAAACGATACACCAACTATCGAGTCTTAGTCCAGTATCTTTCAATTTTTTACAATTTTAATATTTAAATTTAGATTATTAACGTGACACTGCACAGATGAGCACATGGCAGCATCACATAAAAAAAAGGACAAAAATATAAAGATAGCAAAACAATAATGAAATATAACGACATAAAAATAAAAATATAAAATAATTTTTTTAGAGGGCATGATAAAGTTGTATATATGTGAAATAAAGTTAATTTCTTGAACTAAAATATAACGTATATTACATGTGTCACTATATACATCACCTTTATGTTTTATAAGTAAAAACAATTTTAAAATGAATGGCCATAAATTAGTGCCTTCCACTTCATGATAATTGTTCATCTTCTTTTCTTTCTCTTTCTTTTTTTAACATGCGAAATCCATTGATAAAATGTTAAATTTCTGACGATATTTCAGATTTAAGATCTCTCTCACTTATAGAAAAATCTCACCCAACATGATCAATTTTATTATGTGTAGATTATTTTTAAAAAAATTAAAAATACAAGATTAAATGGACCAATAAGATAATCTCAAATAAATAGGTAGGGATCCATTTGAATTCTCACCACAGCACTATCGGCTTTATTTGAAGAAAAAATTTATGATGTCCTTTTCAATCTTAATAGTGAAAGATACAAAACCTAAAGCCCTTAAGTCATATAGATCAATTTGAATCACACAGTTCAGTGCTCCACTTATTACATATAATTTCTTTTATCATATTGCATGGTTAGTGTGATCACATTCATGATTTGATTAAATGGGTATTGGAAATATCTTTAATAAAAATAAAATTTAGTCAGCATAAGTATCAAATATATCTATATTATAAAATAAATCTACAGATCGAGATTAACTAAGGAGAACACAATTCAGAGTTATTTGGTTATGTCTTATGAATAGAATACTTTTACTTATCTTACCACTGATTTCTTATCAGTCTCAATTCTATATTGGCTAAGAGGTTGTAATAGCAAATATGAACTGCTTATCTATGAACATAAATTTTTAAAAAATAATGTGTATGGCGGCGTTTTGCAGCACTACAAAATGCCACCAAATGTGGCGGACCCTGCATTTGAAGGGTGCAGCGTTCGCTGCAAGTAGCAGCAGCTTTTTCAGCGTCTGCTTACACCAGACGCTGAATTTCGGGACATAACTTTTATTATTATAAATACTGGGAAGATAGTAAAATAATCAAACAAAAAAAGAATAACTAGTATTTATCTATACAAAAATAAGTATTTGTTTATATGAAAGTGAAGATTAATTTTTTATTTTGTAAATATATTAAATATTTTTAAACTTTTTGCACATTAAAATTTTCAATTAAATTTTATATGTGTTATTGTTGGAAATTTTCAAGTTCACAATCTTGATTTTGATGTTAACAAAACTTGTTATTGTGTTTCTAACATATTTACTCAAGTGTGAAGTTGTTAACACAAGAAGCAAACTGAAACCGAATTCTGCACAAATTGAATTTCTGGCGAGCTTTGGTATTTGAATGATATCTCCCAGCTGGATGATTCAATTGACAATCCGCCAATTGAAGTGATCAGAAAACTCAATTTGGAACAAGTCGTATTTCACGTCAGTTGGGCAAAATCGGATGTTATCACGGTCTAACTGATCGCTCAATTACCGAACTGATCACACGAAAACAGCAATCAGTTGGGTTTGAGCAGCTGCGGTATTTTGGTCATATCTCTTAGCTCAATTATTGAAATGAAGAGATTCAGTATGCGTTGGAAATATAAGACAAAGATCTATAAATCATCTTAGAAGTCAAAGTCTGAATCGAAGCTTATGATGCTGATAAATGACGATGAAGCTACTGGTTCTGCACAAACTGAAATCAGCTAGGCTGATTTCAGTACACCAGCTGAAACTGAACCAGCTGCTGACCAGCTGACCAACCAACTGAACTGAACCAGCTGCTGACCAGCTGACTGAACTGAACTGAACTGAACTGAACTGAACCAGGGCCAACTGAACCAGCTGCTGACCAGCTGAACTGAACCAGCTGCTGACCAGCTGAACTGAACCAGCTGCTGACCAACTGAACTGAACTGAACCAGCAGTTGACCAACTGAATTGAACCAGTTTCTGACCAGTTGAACTGAACGACCAGTTGAGTTTACCAGAGTTGAACAGTTGACCAGAGTTGACCAGTCGGGAAAATTCCCAGCAAGCTGAATTTGACCGTTGCAATTTCAGAAACAATACAGAAACTTTCCAAACGGTCATATTCTTGTGTCTAACGTATATATCATTGTTGGGGCTTATAAATACAACATCTTGAAGATCAAAAAAGAGCTTTGGAAGAGGATTCAAAGCATGGGCAGTTAGCATGAAAAAATCAGCTAGTTGAGAGCACAAGCTCTTGTGTGAGGATACATTTGAGATGCACACTGTAAATGAAAAATTCCTCACACACAATCACTCACACATATACAAGAGAGTTGAACTTCAAAGATTAGTTGAGTAAGTCTTGCACAAAGACAATAAACTTGTGTATGTAGTATTTGCATATGAGACATTAAACAATATGCTGATTGTGAGGTGCTGCCTACAATCTTTACTGCTAGGAGTTCAGTTTAGGCAGTGGGTAAGTCCTAGCTGAATGGGTTTGTACAAAGAGTTGCATAAATCAAAGTCTTCTAGTGAATCCTTTCCAAGGGGAAGAAGGGATGACGTAGGAGTATTTAAATCCCCGAACATCCATAAACAAATTCGTGTCTATTTGTTTATTGCATTTACTTATCATTTTCATAGTTTTAAAGAAGCATTGTTGAAGCATTTTATGTGTTCTTCAAATATCAAAATATTGGATACCAATTGTTTGATAAAATGCTTCAACCAAAAATATTTTTACCCATTTAACTTGCATATATTTTAAATGCTTTACAAAATATTTAATCGGTTTCTACAAGGATTATTTCGAGTAATTTCCGCTTGGTTTGAACACCAAACTCGATTTAATTCATCGGTGTTCAATATTTCAAGAACCGAGCTATTGTAGTTCATCGATTTTCCCCCTAACCGATCCTAACAGTTATTTTATTTCTTATTATAATTTTATATTAACTTATTGTTTTGACAATTTATTCAGAATGACAGAAAATCGAGGTCCAGAAGATCTCAGTATTCTCTACTTACAAGCAACACATATGTTATCAACAATTTCTTCAGAAATAGTTGATGATAAAGTAAGAGTTAAGATATCGGGCAATCTGGTTTAGATGTTATATGTTGGAAATTATATACATAATCGTGTCCTTGATTACTTACATCATATGGGATTTTATGGTGTTTTACAATGCGGTTTTCAAGTGTTTGACAATAATTTGAATACTCATCTTGTTTAATGATGACGACGCGAGACACACACTTTTCATTTTAGATGTCGTGAAGCGATTGTGACGTTAAAACATGTTTCGATAATTTGGGGTGTAACAATTGATGGTGAACATATGAATGGAATAGATATTTCATATACAGTTGGCCAATGACAACATATATGTCTTGACTTGTTAGGATCTGCGCTATCACCATTGTTAAACTTAATTTAATTGTGGTGATGAGAGTCAAAACCAGTAGGCCGCGATAGCTAAACCAGAAGACAGTATAGAAACCAGAAGTTCTCCTATCGCTTAAACAGAAGCAGTACTTTACAAAGTACGTAACAGCTTATAAAAAGCAGAAGCATAACTTATCAGAACTTAATGTCTTAAACGTTATCGTTACTTTACATAATACTAGTATTAATTGCACAATTAATGCTTTACGAAGTCATTTAATACACCTTACTATTTTTAGTATGAAACATAGACTGATTTCTTTGAAGCTTTCTGCAGGACCCTTTTTAGGTGTTAAAGTTGATTCTACTCAGAAGTCACAGAAGCCATTTTTGATTATAGACGTTGGATTCAAAGCTTTCTATATATAAGAGTCAATCCTTTATAAAAAACAAGATCATCAACATTATCAACATAACGATTATTCCAACGCTAGTTTGAGCTATCATCATCTACTACTTATCTTCAAGCTCAACATACAAAAAAGCATCACACGCTTTATAGTAGATATCTGATCTTCTGAGATCATTCTGTGATGTTGTTTCTTCATCTCTTCACAAGCGATTCAAGTTTGATACATCTTATTGAGAAGAGTCTGTAACCTGGAAAAGAGTCTTTTCTAGAAATTTGCTATATTCATTACATTGTGTTGTGTCAAACTAAGAGTTTCAGTAGGCGAAGGATAAGCTCTACTGAAGTGGGTGTGTACAAGTGTTGTACTGTAAAATCCAAAATCTTTTAGTGATACCTTCTGGAAACAGAAGAAGGGGAGATGTAGAAGATTTCATCTTTGAACTTCCATAAACAACCATTGTCTATTGCCTACTGTTTTATCGTTTTCACCCTTAAACCATCAGATCATTTCCGCACAAGTTATTGTGATTTGCTGGTTATATATTTGAACAAGATCAGCTATAATCTCTAACAGGATTCTAACACCCTTTGCAAAAACGTCCAACGAAGGAAAGAGTTTATTCACCCCCTCTAGACTCTATATCGATCCCCCACAAGTAATATCAGAGCAGGTCATTCTTGTTCCAAAGAATCTACAAACAGATATAGCACACTTCAGTAAAGTTCCTATGTTCTCAAAAGAAGATTTCGATGACTGGAAGATCAGGATGCAAGCCCATCTTGCAGCCCAAGACGATGACATGTCACATGTGGTTTGTCATCACAGATGGTCCATTGAAGATTCTAAAACCTAATACAACTATTGTTGTTACTGATGGTGCGCCACAAATAGTTGAAAAAACAAGAAGTGAATGGACTGGCGAGGACAAAAAGAAAGCTAATCTAGACAATGTTGCGAATGACATTCTCTACAAAACACTTGATAATAACACCTTCAACAAGATCAAGATGTGTTCTACTGCGAAAGAGATTTGGGAGAAACTCATCCAAATCTGTGAAGGAAATGAAAATACCAAGGAGAACAAGTTGTCTGTAGCAATGCAAAAATTTGAGAATCTCAAAATAAAAGCTGGAGAAACTCTAAGCAAATTTGATAAACGTTTCAGCAGCTTGGTTAATGAACTAGCTGCCTTGGGAAAGGAACATGGAAATAGAGAAGTGGCACTCAAAGTAATGGGAGTCTTACCCAGGGAATGAGATGTCAAAACAATGGCTATGAGAGTCTCGAAAGATCTGAACAAGTTAGAACTACATGACTTGTTTGCAGACTTAAAAGCTTATGAGTTTGAACTAGAAGTGAGAAGTGGAGAAGAGCCCTCATCGAATCCATCTACCAAAGCTCTTACTGCTACTGCTACTGCTACAGTTGTTCCAAGTGCATCACCTGCTACTGCCATTGAAAGCACATCTGAAAAGACTGCTGAACAGATCAGCAATGATGCAATGTCCTTATTTGTGAAGAAATTCTCCAAATTCATGAAGAAAAATCACCGAGCATATCAAAATCCCAACAGAAATTTCAAGAAGGATTCACCATCTGGTGACATGGCGTGCTTTAACTGTGAAAAAATCGGACATTTTATTGCTGATTGTCCGAAGCCGAAGAAGGATGATCAGAAGAAGAAGGAGCACAATCGGAGACCACTAAGAAAATCGGTTTACCTTTTTTAGCCTCATTATTTGCATCAACCCATTGAACACAAGAATGTCATAACTTTATTTTTTATTGCACCCATAAAATAATTGTAAGAGCGTCTACTATCATCGTGGCAGTTATTCTATATCACTGATAGTGCCTGCAAGAACCTTTAGATAGTGGTTAGTATGCATTACAGTCCTTTCAACTCATATATCTCGATTGAATCTCCAACCAATGGTTTGTCAAGGGTTACATATGAATTTTATAACAATGTGATGTATCTTTGAGTAATAATAATGGGATCGTATATGCAACTAAGGAAGTACTTCACCCTAAAGCACTTTCATTACTAAGGTCAGAAATTTCTTGCATTATTAACTCATTAAATCATATATAATATTCACACCCGTAGGTGAGTGGTGAATCTTAGACTACAATGTATCGGTTCCTACGTTTGTCAAAACTATACCCAACCTCACCACTGGATGACTTTTATGGAGTTGGTAAACGAGTCAAAGTGCAACACTAGTACATAAAACCTCTATGTTTTCAAGGGTCAAAGGTCTGATGGTGTATAAACATAACCACAGATTTATCTACTCGATAAATGATAACCATTTGAAAAATCATGGGGAGGGTTGTTTAGTGAATCATCATATGAGCACTCATCATGTATGATGGAACATCTCTATGTCTATACCAATGAAACGTGACATATAACATCACAGATGCTAATCTCAAGCTCGTGATCCCTCCATACTGTCACCGTCGTCGTGAACTTTTATTTCTCAACACACAAATTTTTAAGTTTCTCTAGTGCGATCTAGAAAAGGAACAAAGATAAAAATCATGGACTTAACATTGGCGATTGAATAAATGTGTGCTCAAGTTTATTGTTTGTAGGGAAATACAAGAAAATCTATCTCCACTTAAAATCTGAAATAGTTAAAGTCAGATGATTTGTTCACTAAAAGTAACATACAATAAACCTTCTATTGTTAGATTAAAAACATACAAGTAACCAAGCATGATTTTAAACGTCAAAATAAAATATTAAACTTTCATTATTTCTTGGGTACGAGAAATGACACACCAAAAGTTGTATCAAAGACTAATTATCAAAATCATATGGTTATATTTCTATTGTTTGAATCGTTTTGAGTAAATTGTTTCTTATTGCTTAATAAAAAATTTCATAAATTAGAGCACACAAAGGAAAATTGTTTTCAGAAGCATTCAAAAAAATCAATTATTACGCACATGGTTCGCAACCGTCGGAGCAACGCACGTGGACAACACTACCATTCTTGGGTTGTGCAGCCCGAAACTGCACAAAGTCTTTCAAAAAAAATGGTTGGTTCGAACAAGGCTGTTCGGGTAGCCCCACCCTTGAAAGCTACTGCCTGAAAAAGTTCAGCAGCAAGCGGCACTTGAATAGGGTGCCCGAGATGGTCTCGAGCATCTCCAGGCCCACGGGCCTAAATTTTTGGCCTTCGGTGTAATTTTGTAATTTTATATAAAATTTTGGGTTGGATTGATATTTTTTGAAAATTTAACTAATTTTCCCTTAAATTGATTTGGCTAAAATCATGAATATTTTTTTTATAAAATAAATAATTATAATGTGATTTTAATTAGTTATATTGAAAGGTGTTTTATAGTAAATTTAGTTATGGATAAATAAATTTGTTAATTTATTTTTTAATTATTACGATTAATAATAGATTTCAAAGATACGTAATTGATGATAATATGTAATATTATACGTTAAAAAGATGATAGAGAGTCATGCATATATATTCTAAGTTTATGTTAGGATATTTTATTGCTTTTAATTTTTAATTATTTGATAATTATTAACATGAGTCTGGTTTATGGATTGTTTCCAGCCCCATAAAATGTATCCCAATTTTCCATTGAAATTTAATGTAAATTATTAGAATGATTGGGATTCAAGATTCGAAGATGATGGGACGGAATCATCAAGAGTTTTGAAGATCAAAAGCATGTAAACTATTAAAATTTTATGTAATATTATATTTGCATCCCAGAATTTTCTTGTGTTTTTGGATCGAAATCTGTGTATGGCTCACATGGATTAAATAGCTCTTGATCATTGATCATCATTTATTTATTATTTATGATGTATGTTATTTATAATACATAATGAGTGTGTATTATTATTATTATTATAACAAAAATTACATGAATCCGACAGACATACAAATAAACATGACACGACTTTAAAATTAAAAATGATGAGACAAATTTTTAAAATTAATATATCTCATTTTGAATAAGATTCAAGATTTATATCAATTCATTAAAAAGAAATTATAATGAGTTTAAATTGTTCTTGTGTTCCATCGACGGTGGTTCATGATAAACACTATCCGCGGTCAGTGTCTAGCTCATATTACAGGAAAGTTGTGACTTCCAATGACATACATGAGGCGAATTTGGTGGAACTTCCATGACATTGGCTCATATTTTTGGAGGAACTCATAGTGACCATCCATTACAATTTAACATTGATGGACCGGCTTGACACGTGAATATAATGATGTCATATTATTGGATCATTACCAAACGTGATATAAACTATGTGGCGGCTGAATGATTTGCAATTGGGCTCTACCTTCTGAAAATTAGATTGGCTGATATTATTTAGAATCATTATTTGTTGATCGGGGGCAAATTCTGTTTTTAGTAATGTTTTATCAATTCCTTTCATTTGGATCTGTTGCAACTTCCAATTTAAGTTCTAAGTAAACATTTCTCTTTATTCTTCCTTACATACGTAATTCATACACTTCATTACAAATATGTAGTTGGGTAAAATTTCATGTGATTCATTAAACAAAATAGAAATTCCACGTGCTCACTGAAGAAATATGATTTCTCGTTTTCATCAGAGGAGTGTGAGATAATTCATAAAATTTGAGTTCATATTTTATTTCTTATAAAATATTTTAAAATATTCGAAAATGTCTCTCTGTTTCATGATCAGTATATTCGTGATTTCATCACGTAATATGATATCCACAATTCTCCATAAAAACAAAAAAAGCGTACCTAACTATTTAGTTTGGCTAAGAAAATCAAAAATTGTGCTGGCATAAAAAAGATATGGCATACACACTTACTAAGTCTCCTCGAAAATAGGTGCCTGAAATGTTAGTCTTGCTAAATTGTGCGAAACTTGAGAGACTAAAAAGGCGGTTCGAGAAATATTTAAATGCTGCTGACATTTACATGCACGTGAAAGAATTGTATGGTGTTGAAACTCGTACAACGAGGCACGCTATTATCAAAGAGCTCATCAATGCAGGCATGAAGATGGGGCATCATTCCATAAGAATGATGTATTTATGATTAGGATTATTGAGAAGGTGGTATGCCTAAAAGTGGTGATTCTCAATGAGTTCCATGATGACATCGTCTTATTGTCACTCTCCTCCTCATTCGACGATTTTGTGATGAATTTAGATATGAATAACTCGATTCTAGTCTTGAAGAGTTTGACAACATACTTTGGACTTATGAGACCACCATAAAGAAAGAAAAGCATGTTCATATAAGTGGGATCTTCATCTGGGACTAAGGAAACGTCCCGAAATAAGAGAAAGAAGTGTTTTGCCTCTTCAAATAAGAGCGAACCTAAAAGGAAACATGCCTCAAAGACTACTAAAGATCCCACAAAGCTCGATAAGTCTAAACATGTTTATTTCCACTGCAAAAAAACTGGACATTAGAAATTATCTAGGTCAGAAGTGTTCTGGAAATGGTAAACAAATATCCTAAATGATTCCATCAACAAATAAAAGAAAACAAGATAGTATGAGCCAAACACTCTTATGACATGCTAGATTATGATATATTTCCTAAATAAAGATGCACAAGCTAGTGAGTGAGATCATGTTTGATTTTCAGATATAAACCCTCTTCCTATATATGAGTCCTATCTGAAAGAAAAATGGCCAAAGTCCTTTTCCTAGGGAAGTGGAACGTGCTCAAGACCAATTGGATTTGATCCATAAATGTGTATGACCTACTAAGTGTTAGTATAGAATATGGGCACTCCTACTACATTACCTTTATTGATGACTACTAGATATATGGGTATTTCTATTTGATGAAATACAAGTCTAAACCTTTTGAAAGGTTCAAAGAATTCAGAGCTGAAGTAGAGAAACTGTTAAGAATAAGGATCAAAACACTTCGATCTGATCTAGGAGGAAAATACTTGAGTACAGAATTCAAAGACTATCTAAAAGATAACAAGATTGAATGTTATGTCAAAACTTCGTAAATCAATATTGATGAACATAGTTCGATCTATGACGGGATTCAATGAATTGTTGCCACTTTTTTCTAGGACATGTGCTTGAAACTGTAGCAATGTTGTTTAACAATATCTCCATACAAAGACAGTGAACAAAACTCCATACGACATATGAATAGGAAAGACTCCTCAATATTCTTACCTAAGAATATGGAGATGTCCTGCTTACGTGAAGCATGCAGTAAAAGACAAATTGGATAGTAGATTCTTTTGTTGATATTTGCAGGATATCTAAATAACTCTATATATAGAATATCACTTCTATCATCACAAGTAAACATAAAGTGTTTGTTTCAATGAACATTTTCTTCAAGAATGAGTTTTTATTGGATTGAAAGGGCAAGATTATAGAAATCAAGGAAATTCGAAAAAGACCCACTCCTCATATTGTAGAAGTCACACGCCAATAGCCAATTAAGGAAGTACACTCTCTTAATAGATCTAAGAGGATCTCAAGACCACTTATAAGGTATGGTATATTTCTTGAAAAAGGCCAGGATGAGCCTAATCTTTGATATGACCTAAGAAACTTCAAGGAAGTAATATATTATGTTGATTCATCCAAGTGGCTTGAATAGTCTTTGATGGACTCCATATATTCGAACCAATTTTGGTCCTTAATGTATCCACCTGAAGGAATTGTTCTCATAGAATTCAATAAATTTATTAAAGGAAGCTTGGTCCATATAGGAAAGTGTTGACCTTCAAAGCTAGACTGGTAGCTAAATGATATATTTAGATGTACTATCAAGAAACTTTTTCTACAAACAAAACATTCAAGTTTATTAGGATTCTACTAGCCATGGCATCATGGTATGACTATGAATTATTACAAACGAATGTGAAGACATCATTCCTTTATAGTGATAGTAAGAAAGAGATTTACATGTATTAGCCCGGTGGATTCACATTATTAGGAAGTAAACATAAAGTATGAAAACTTCAAATGTCGACTATGGTTCAAACAAGAATCGAGGAGTTGGAACCTTAGATTAAATAACATTATCAAAGAGTTTGATTTCATTAAGAATCCTGAATAACCATGTGTGTACAAGAAAACTGGTGGGAGTGTTGTGACATTCCTAGTATTTTATATTGATGACATCCTACTCATTGAGAATGATGTATGATTATTGCAATAAACCAAAGTATGTCTAGCAAACAAATTCTCCATGAAAGAAATGGGTGAAACATTCTTTCTATTAGGAAGATCTATAGAGATAGATCCAAAAGGATGTTAGGGCTCACCCAAACCACTTATATTGTTATCATAGTGAGGAGATTCTCTATGTAGGAGTCCAAAAGATAATAATATCTATCAATGTATCATGGTATGACTATATCCAAGTCTATGTGCCCTAAGACTGATGAGGAAATAGAAACCATGACACGTGTTTCATACGCGTCAGCCATTGTTAGTAATATGTATAGTATGATATCCACACGATCTGATATAGTTTTTGCATAAAGTTGCATGTAAATATCAGTTGGATCCTGATCCATTGCATTGGAAAGTCCTGAAAGATATTTTTTAAGTACCTAAAAATGACTAAGTATTTATTCATGGTTTTACGTAGGGGGAGGGTGAATTAAAATTGAAAGGCTACAATAATTCTAGCTTCCAATCAGACGTAAATGATTCGAAATCAAACTATGGATTTGTATTCATGCTCGATGGTGGTGATGTATCTTGAAGAGTTCCAAAAGACACCACTGCGGATTATACCAGTAAGACCAAATATGATGCTGCATTAGGTGCAGCAAAGGAGGAAGTTTGGATGAGAAATTTTGTCCAAGACTTGGGCATCATTCCAATTGGAGTTGATCTAGTACCAGTGTACTACGACAACATTAGTTCGTTGCAAAAGCGACGGAACCAAGGTCTCTTCAGTGATCCAACATTTACTGAGAAAGATTCACATTATCCGAGAGATTGTGGTAAGATGAGATATATAGGTCGAGAGAGTCGCTTCTACAGATAACATTGTTGATCCATTTAAAAATCTCATGCCAGGACCAGTGCTTGAGAAGCATCATGAATCATTGAGATTAATATCAATGGTTAGTTGGATATAATGCATCTGGGAGATTATTCGCGTAGGTGGTTAGCAAGTAAATATTTATTCTGACTTTTATTTTATATGTATACGAATGTAAGTTGCATAGATAAAAAACTTTGAATATATTATGGTACAATGAGGTCATACATAGAATGGAGAACATGAAACACATTTAAAAGTTAATGTATATTCTAAATATGTTCTTAGTCGATTCAGTCGCCTAAAATAAGTATAATGGTCGCTCGAGCTCGAGACATCTATGATGTTGTGTTCCAAGTTTCATTGGTACACACATGGAGATGTCTGATCATACATGATGAGTGCTCATATGATGGGTCACAGAACAACCTTCCATTGGATTTTCCAAGTCATTATCATTTATCGAGTTGATAAATCCGCGGTTATGATTGTACACAATTAGTACTTTTGACCTTAGACAACATAGATACTTACGTACTATTGCAACACTTTGAATCATTTTTCTGTTCCACGAGTGTCATCAAGTGGAGAGTTTAGTTTTAGTATCGACATATGTAGGAGTCAACGCATTAAAACTGGGGATTTTCTGCTCACCTATGGGTGTGAATATCCTATGTGATATGATTAATTAATAGTACAAGGAATATTTGGCCAAATTATGAGATGTGCTTTAGAGTAAAGTGGTTCACTAGTTGCACATGCAATGACACTATTATCACTCAAGATACATCACATCGTTATCAAATTCATTCGCAACCCTCGATGTATCAATGGCTGCAAATTCGATCAAGATATATAAAATGAAGGTAACATATTAAACGCTAATCATTACCAAATGGTTATTGCCGGAACTATCGATGATACCTAAGAAATCTTGGGACAATGCTACTAGGTGTTCTAACTGTTATTTTGTGAGTGCAATAAGAAATGACTTATGACATTCATATGATCAAATGCTGGATGCCTAGAATGAAGCTAATTAAGGGAAGTTCGAATAAAGAATATGTGTTGTCTCGAATCACATGATTATGAACTCATGGCTAGCAGTATCTTTGAACTATTGACATTCACACAAGTATTGATTTATGTATTCATGTTGAGATATTCAAATTCAATTGATTGAATTTGGTGATTGAAGTTTGATAGAGGACAAATATTTGGCTTATAAAAGAGTTCATAAGTGGATTCTGTATTTGAAAGTTTTGAAAATTAGCATGACTGCTAAAATTGTTAGTATAATGCAACTGCCTAAATTTTGTGAATGAATTCCAAAATATCCAGATGCCAAAATTTTAGCTAGTGGATAAGTGACTTTGACTATTTGAGTATGACTCAATTGAATTTGACAAGATGGCTTTGACTAGATTGATTTTGACTACGTTGACTTTTTTGTTTAGTTTCTTTGATAGAGTTGACTTTTGACAAGTTACTTTGATCAAATTGACTTTTACTAAGTGGTCTTCAAAAATCTGACTTTACATAATTATAACGAGTTGTGTGCACTTTTCACATCGATTATGTCTGACCGTCGATTGAGATTATGATAAAACGATGATCATTGATTGTTGATTAATATGATTTGAGTATCATAGTGAAACTCTAATTTGTAGAAGTCCTAGTTAGACTAAATACCCAATAAAATTTTTGATTCATTGGATAGCATTATTCTAATCAAAATCTAACTAGTAATTTTGACATGATGATCAGATCTCAGATTGATGGGGTAAATTAATGAGCACAGATATTAATGAACTCTATAGAATAGTTATCTATCAGAACAATACTTTTACCGATCTATTAAAAAAAAGTTCAAATTGATTTTTTACTTAACGTAAGAGTCGATTTTTATTTTCATAGATCTTGGAATCACACTATGTAGGATTTGAATCTACGACATCGGCACGAAAAAATCACTCTTGGAGTATCATTCAGTACGGGCCGCGATAGCAGTACCAAACCATGGCCTACTCAATTTTTGGATTATCTATAGTTTGTCATAATCAAACATTATCTAGTAGACATCCTAGTTGGTCACAACATCTTGTTAGAATTCTAGATAAGTTTCTAGAAAACACATGTAGATTTTTTAAGTTTAGATATTAGATATGATAAATATGTTAATTCATATCAAAGATTTATAATACAATTAAGATTGGAAAACGTAGATGTTGATGGAAGTGTCTCCCAACTGTAAGGCACGTGAGGCCCTTTTGTGACTGAGATGAGCCAAGGATGGGAAAGGAGTTATTGTTAGTTGCAACAACTCAACCAATCTAGGGGGACCAGCAGTAAAGAAAGGAAGCTTGCAATTGGATCGGAGAAGATATATAATTATCTCTCCATCCCGGATCACGTACAAGAAGAGGAAAAAGACTTGACTTACAAGATGGAAGAATAATGATAGAAAACACACGAGAATATGGACTTGTACAGAGAGTTTCTGTGTGAGAGTGTGTGTGAAGCCTTCTGTAATTTCCACTTTGTACATTGCTTGAGATCAGTAAAAGTCTTTGGGTTGTTCTCCCGTGGATGTAAGCCGTAAGGCCGAACCACTGTAATCTTTGTGGTGTATTCCAAGCTTTATGATTTGCTGCATGTGATCTGTGAATTGCTATCATCTTGTGTAAATTGTTATCTCTGGTTAATCAACAATTGGCGCCGTCTGTGGGAATCGAGGCCACGACACGACACGAATAACAATCAAGAAGATGGGAACGATGAAATTTGACATCGAAAAGTTCA
This sequence comes from Primulina tabacum, assembly GCF_025594145.1. Taxonomy (NCBI): domain Eukaryota; kingdom Viridiplantae; phylum Streptophyta; class Magnoliopsida; order Lamiales; family Gesneriaceae; genus Primulina; species Primulina tabacum. The sequence continues at coordinate 29,644,128 of NC_134558.1, read as the reverse complement.
CAGGGAAGAACGATTTTGGCCTATGGAGAATCAAAATGCGAGCAATCTTAATACAACAAGGTCTGGAGGAAGCATTGAAAGGACCTGAAGCCATGATGGGTGATCCGAAAGAAAAGATCCAAAATCTTGCAAAGGCACAAAGCGCAATCATTCTCTGTCTCGGAGACAAACCCCTGCGTGAGGTCTCCAGAGAAGAATCGGCAGCAGCTATGTGGACGAAACTCGAATCACTCTACATGACTAAATCTCTTGCCAACAGGTTGTACATGAAACAAAAGTTATATTCGTTCAAGATCTTTGACGAGTAGAACATCTCTGAGCAGATTGATGAATTCATCAAGATCTTGGATGACTTGGAAAATATTGAAGTCAAATTGCAAGGAGAGGACAAGGCATTAATCTTGTTAAACTATCTCCCAACTTCATATGAAAACTTCAAGGATGCACTTCTCTACGGCAGGGAGCAATCAATCTCATTGGAGGAAGTCCAATCAGCAATACGGGCCAAAGAACTACAGAGAGGAATGAACTCTTATGGTCATGGGCAAGGAGAAAGCCTCAATACAAGAGAGAGACCTGCTAAAAGACAGCAAAGAAGGAACATTTTACGATTAAGATCCAAGAGTCAAATCAAATATAAGTGTTTCTTATGTCACAAGGAAGGACACTTCAAAAGAAATTGCCCCGAAAGAAGAAAGAATCATCAAGAAAAGGGCTATGAAGATGGTGAAGCCTCTGTGACATCTGATGGATATGACACGGCAGAGGCATTGGCCATATCAGATCAAGGGACATCAACTGAATGGATTTTAGACTCTGGATGTACATTCCCATATGTGTCCCACAAAGTCATGGTTCGAAACTCTTCATGAAACAGATTTGGGAGTGGTCATTCTAGGAAATGACAGATCATGCAAAGTAAAAGGTATAGGCTCCATCAGACTTAGAATGGATGATGGCTCCTATAAAATCTTACAACAAGTCAGATATGTACCAGACCTCAAAAGGAATCTGATCTCCCTAGGAACACTAGAATCAAATGGTTGCTCCTTCAAATCAGAAAATGGGAAATTGAAAGTACTCAAGGGATCATTAGTGATTATGAAGGCTGTAAGAAAGAACTCCCTGTACATCTTGCTGGGGAATACAGTGTTGGGAAGATCAGCAGTGGCAGAGGATAAGACCAATAAAACATGGCTTTGGCATCTGAGACTTGGCCACGTAAGTGAAAGAGGACCTAATGGAAATATCTAAAGAAAAACTCCTTTGTGGGGACAGCATCAAAAGAATGGATACTTGTGAATTCTGTATACTAGGAAAAGCAAAGAGAGTGAACTTTGAGCCTGGTAAACACACTACTTCTAGGCCATTCGAGTATGACATATGGGGTCCCTCAAGGGCAGCCACTCATGCTGGAGGGAGGTATTTCATGTCAATCATAGATGATTACTCCCGAAGACTTTGGGTCTATGTACTCAAGACAAAGAATGAAGCATATACCAAGTTCAAGGAATGGCTAGTACTGTATGAAAATCAAATGGACATGAAATTGAAGCACCTTCGAACTGATAATGGATTAGAATACAGCTCTGATATGTTTAATCAACTCTGTGCAAAGAAGGGTATCTTGAGGCATAAGAAAGTTGCTGGAACACACCAACAAAACGGGGTAGCTGAACGTATGAATAGAACTCTATTGGAAAGAACTAGATCCATGCTGCTAAACGCTGGTCTACCAAAGGTCTTTTGGGGAGAAGCGATGACTACAGCATGTTACTTGATCAACAGGTGCCCCTCAAATGTGGTAAACTTCAAGACCCCTATGGAGATGTGGAAAGGTGCTCCCACAGATTACTCAAATCTAAGAGTGTTTGGTTGCCTGGCCTATGCTCACATCAAAAGAGACAAGCTTGAGCCTCGAGCAGTAAAATGCATATTCATTGGATATCCTAATGGAGTGAAAGGATATAAGGTGTGGAATCTAGAAGAAAAAGGGCTCAGGTGCTTTATTTCGAGGGATATAATATTTGATGAAAGGAAAATGGGATATATCCAACAAAAAGGCACACCAAATCCACCAAGTGAACTTCCCATGGAAACACAGATTGAGGTGGAGAACTGTGAGAATACGAATGAAGCTCCCCAAGATCCTATGGATACTGATCATGGCAAAGATCCAATAGAAAATGAATCAATCACTGATAAAGACAATAACTCATATATGCTGACAAGGGACAGAAAGAAAAGAGAAATAAAACCACCTCAGCGATTTGGACAAGCAGATATGATTTCATTTGCACTAAATATAGCAGAGCAGATAGATTACTCAGAGCCAACCTCCTATAGAGAAGCTATTACCTGCCAACAGAAGAACAAGTGGCGTGAAGCTATGAATGAAGAATTGAATTCATTAAGCAAGAACAAAACATGGGAGCTAGTTGCCAGACCAAAGGGGCAAAGAGTGGTGGGTTTCAAGTGGATATTCAAGCTTAAAGACGCTGGAATAAGAAAGGTTGAAGTACAATACAAAGCCAGGTTATTGGCAAAGGGATACGCACAGGTGGAAGGTATTGATTTCAACGAAATCTATTCCCCTGTAGTCAAACATGCTTCCATCAGAATTTTGCTAGCATTGGTCACTCAATTTGATCTGGAATTAGAGCAACTTGATGTTAAAATAGCATTCCTGCACGGAAATTTGGAAGAAACCATATTCATGGAACAACCGGAGGGCTTAAGAACCTCTGAAAATGAAGGAAAGGTGTGTCTGTTAAAGAAATCTTTATACGGTCTCAAGCAAAGTCTCAGACATGGTATAGACGGTTTGATGAGTTCATGACACAAATACACTTTGTGAGAAGTAACTTTGATAGCTGTGTATATATAAAAAATGACAACAATCAACCCAAGATCTTCTTGCTCCTCTATGTGGATGACATGCTTGTAGCAAGTAAAAGCCGAACTGACTTACTAGCACTTAAGGTAAAATTAAGCTCTGAGTTTGAAATGAAGGAACTAGGAGAAGCAAGAAGAATACTTGGGATGAACATCAAAAGGGACAGGGGAAACACAACCTTGTTCCTAAACCAAAGCCAATATATAAGGAAGGTACTCCAAAGAGCTAGGATGCTGGAATCAAAACAAGTAAGTACACCGATTGGCCAACACTTCAAATTATCTACCGATCATTCACCAAGCAGCAAGGATGAAGAGGAAAACATGAAGAGCAAACCCTATGCAAATGGGGTAGGGAGCATAATGTATAGCATGGTATGCAGCAAACCATATCTCGCATATGCTATGAGCATGGAATCAAGGTTTATGGCCAACCCAGGAGAATTACATTAGGAGGCATTAAAGTGGACCATGAGATATTTGAAAGGAACTTCAAACTTGGAACTGATGTTCAGACAGCAGACGAATGATAAACAACCACTAGTTGGTTTCGTGGACTCAGATTATGCAGGGAACTTGGACACCAGGAAGTCACTCACTGGATTTATCTTCACGCTCTATGGAAATGCTATCAGCTGGAAAGCTACTCTCCAACATGTTGTTGCATTGTCTACAACCGAAGCAGAGTATATAGCACTCACAGAAGGAATAAAAGAGGCTATATGGCTCAAAGGCATACTAGAAGAACTAGGAATTACACAACAATGGGTAGCTGTCGATATCAAACTACATTTTGTAAGGGACATCACGACAAAGGGCCAAGTTAAGGCAGAGAAAATCTCAACACATGAGAACCCTGCTGATATGATGACAAAGGCGTTACCACAAGCTAAGTTTAAGCATTGCTTGAACTTGGTTAATGTGGTGGAGTCTAAATAGTCCAAGGAGTACTAATGAACAGCATGTATTTGGAAGACAAGTTGGAGATTGTTGATGGAAGTGTCTTCCAACTGTAAGGCATGTGAGGCCCCTTTGTGACAGAGATGAGCCAAGGATGGGAAAGGAGTTATTGTCAGTTGCAACAACTCAACCAACCTAAGGGGACCAGCAGTAAAGAAAGGAAGCTTGCGGTTGGATCAGAGGAGATATATAATTATCTCTCCATCCCGGATCACGTACAAGAAGAGGAAAAAGACTTGACTTACAAGAGGGAAGAATACTGATAGAAAACACACGAGAATAGGGACTTGTACAAGAGAGTTTCTGTGTGAGAGTGTGTGTGAAGCCTTCTGTAATTTCCACTTTGTACATTGCTTGAGATCAATAAAAGTCTTTGGGTTGTTCTCCCGTGGATGTAAGCCGTAAGGCCGAACCACGTAATCTTTGTGGTGTATTCCAAGCTTTATGATTTGCTGCATGTGATCTGTGAATTGCTATCATCTTGTGTAAATTGTTATATCTGGTTAATCAACAGTAGACAAAATCTCTCTCATATACATGTTTAGGCCACCTTGTGTTTTTCCAAAAACACTTGGTTGGAACCACCTCTCTGTCATGACACCGTCATATCGCCGTCGTACTCCCGCCACGCCATCGCCAACATAGTGCACCTTTATTTCTCAACGCATAAATCTTCTAGTTTCTCAAGTGCTATCTAAAAAAAGAACAAAGCTATGAATCATGGATTTAAAATCGACGATTGAAGATAGGTGAATACAAGTAGATTGTCTGTAAGAAGATACAAAAAATATATATATTCACTTAAAATTTGGAATAGTTGGAGTCAAGTGATTTGTTCAGTAAAGATAACATATAATAAACCTCCTATTGTTGGATTAAAATCATATGAGTATCCAAGTATGATTTTGAATATCAAAAGAAAATTTTAAACTTTCATTGTGCTTTAGGTACGAGAAAACGATACACAAATATCAACATAGTTTAAATGGCTCATATGAAGATAATAAAACATATAATACATATATTAAAATTTACAATTAAAAACTTTTTCCTCTAATTTTGAAATATTTGATATCTTATGGTTTAATTTTGGTAAAATTTACCTAAGCAAAAGCTAAAACTTTTTCCTCTAATTTTGAAATATTGGATGTCTGATAGTTTAATTTTTGTTATATATATTTTAATGTATGTAAAATGAGTATTATTTACATCACATGATCCACATGAGAGAGAATTGTTGTCAAATAAAAAATATTCGATAAGTTTACCGGCTTCCGAAAAAAAAAACCAAAACAAAAAATCCGAATTATTGAATAAAAACCAAACTTTAACAAGTTATATAACAAAAATCCGAAACACGATAACTTACCTTACCAAAATCCCATTATTCCCAAAATTGATGTAATCAACAAAAAGTTTAACTCGATGCAAGAAAATAATCAAATTTAAGCTACCACATATATATGATCCAACTTAAATAAAGACAATTACCTCAAATCAGATAACAAAATCGAGCTAGAATCAGTGGACCGATATCGGGTTACAAAGAATTTTTTCTCTTTTTTAAAAAAAAATAAAATAAAATCCTTTGGAAAAATAATATATTTAGCAAGGCCACTTGTACATAGTTAATCTTTTAAATTGGAGAAGTCACATCCCTTCGTCGATTGAAAATGCAGGGAATGTATGGAATATGATAAATCATAAAGGCAAAAACTTGTGTGAGACGGTCTCACGGGTCGTATTTTGTGTGACGGATCTCTTATTTGGATCATCCATGAAAAAATATTACTTTTTATGCTAAGAGTATTAATTTTTATTGTGAATATCTGTATGTTGACCCGTCTCACAGATAAATATTCGTGATATCTATTCAATCATAAATGGACGGTCAGTTATGAAAGTTACCCCAACTTATCTAAAGCACAAGCCACTTTGTAATGGGCTTGCATCGTCGATGCATATACTGCGAATTTTTTTACCTTTTTTTAAGAATTTTTTTTCAAATTTTATATAAAATTTTCCATAATTATAGAAATTTGATCAAATAATACTAAATAATTTATAAGAAATTATTTTTATTTTAGAATATTTGTTTGATTTAAAAAGAAAATTTTGTTTAAATTTTTTCATTATAAAATATGGAGTGACTTGAGAAGGTTTTTAGTAGGTAAGAATAGTAATTATAGAATTAAATATTTTTGTATCCTCTAAGGTAGTTAATATGATGACTCACATTTTTTATAATAAATAGTAAGAGATGTATACGAGTTGTATGTGTTATTATTATTTTTAATTTGATCAAATAATACTAAACAATTAACTCAAAATTATTTTCGATTTAAATTTAAGTTTTATTTAGATTTTTTTTATGTACAACATGAAGTGATTTGAAAAAAAATTTAATATAAGAAAAAAATAATTATAAAATTAAATATTTTGATCTCATCTGCAAGCACTTGACAATATAATGTGTTTGTATATATATATATATATATATATATTAGTGCAGTAGACAACTCACATTAGGACCCAAACGTAAGAGAGAAAAAAGTGGCGAGAATTGGTAAAAAATGGTGAAAGAAAATGCAAAAAAGGGTCCCTGGACTGAACAAGAAGATGTCCAGCTTGTGTTTTACGTGAAGTTGTTGGGGGATCGGCGATGGGATTTCATAGCTAATGTTTCAGGTTTGAAGGTGGCGGGAGACAGATCAATACATAGGTAAATTTTTGGGCATGGAATTTCGAATTCCAAGGAGCCCAGATGAAAAAAAATATGTAGAGAGATCAAATACCCTAAAATTTCATTTGATTATCAGGTCTGAAAAGAACTGGGAAAAGTTGCAGGTTGCGTTGGGTTAATTATCTGAATCCTGGGCTGAAAAGGGGGAAGATGACACCCAATGAAGAGAAACTCGTTGTTGAGCTTCATAAGAAATGGGGAAACAGGTTTTTAATGATTTTATGTTTTTGAATTGATTAGAGTTTCTTTCTGCTATTTTAATGACCCTGATTTTCTGGTTTATGTATGAGATTTTTCTTGATTTATTACTTGTTTTTATGGGTTGTTAATTTGTGATAATCTTGTCTGTGTATGTGTCTGAGATTGGTGGCTGATGGATACTTTCTGAACATTTCATGGTGTACCATTTCTGGTTCATGTTCTTGGTTCATATTTTATTTGCTGCTGCTGTGAATTTCTTGTTTAAATATGCGTTATGTCTTCTTATCATTTAGTCATGTTAGCTGTTTTCGGGTTATGATATTGGTTCATCTTCTATTTGGTTTTTAATGGATTGTTAAATTTTCTGAACATGTTATCATGTAACTATATTTCCGGTTGTAATTCTTGTTCTTCTACTTGATGTTGATGGAAATCTAGCTTAGATTTCGGGTTAAGTTTAAGGTTCTTCTATTTGTTATTAATAGAAATTCTTGTGTAGATAGAATCTAACATCATTTCTAATATTCTCTTTACACTTTGTCATGTTACCGGCATTTTGGGTTAAGTTTAAGGTTCTGTTTGTTTCTGATAGAAATCTCGTGTATGTATAGTCCAACTCTGTTTCTAACATTTGCTAAACGTAGTCATGTTGCAGGCTTTTCGTATTAAGTTTAAGGTTCTTCTATTTTTTGCTAATAGAAATTTCTGGTGTAGGTGGAGTCTTGCATTCTTTCTGGTATTCTCTAAAAGTTGTCATATTACTGACTTTAGAGTCAAATTTTCGATTCTTCTATCCATTCTATAATCTCCATGTGATGCGTGTCTAATAATTGTAGGTGGTCGAGAATTGCCCGAAAATTGCCCGGTCGCACCGACAATGAAATTAAGAACTACTGGAGGACTCACATGAGAAAAGAGGCTCAAGAAAAGAGGAAAAAGGGAATATCTTCGTCTTCATCATCTTCCAACTCTTCCTCATCCTCCTCCGGATCCAAGAGCCCCACCGTCGAATCTACGCCAGGTACTGAGACTAAGGAATGCAGCTTTTACGACATGGGAGGGCTCGATTTTCTTGTTGACATGGGCAAAAAGAAGGATGTCTTAGAGTTAGAAGATGGCTCCAACACTATGGATGAAATATTCAATTATCTTGATTTTGATGAAGGAAATTTCAATCTTACATACCAAACAGTGGCCTCTCCGATATGGGATTATTGCCCAAATGACACTTTGTGGGCTATGGATGAAAACGAAAGCAAGATGTTTATGCAGCCAATGGGCGATCTCTTTCATTCTTTCCCTTTTTACAACAATATGATAGGCTAACAAGAGTTTATTTATTGAAGATATTTGTTTATAGAGATTAGGTATAACAAGAAACTAAACGGAGTTCTACTTCTGTATAGCTCTAGAACTAGTATAGCTTGTCGTTTGAGAGGGTTCGTCACTAGTTTAATTTCAGCAAATCATCTGTAACCAGTCAGTCGTGTACTGTAACTTTGTATCAAAATCATGGAGAGTGCTTTCTTTGTCCATTTCTATACGTGGTTTTGATCGTTTGGGTCTCTCATATTTTACGAAGAGGTCGTATCGGACCAAAGGGATCATCCAAGGGTCGTTGTTTGTCCACGCTGTCGACAAAAGCCATGGCGCATACATCGTGTAAAAGGAATCCTCGTACTTGGGCGTTGGTGGTGGTATAGGGTAGGATGTTTCGTTTTCTGTTGGTTTAGTTTATTTGTCTCCCATTTACAATTTAAATAAATTATATTATCTATATCTACACTGTTGTATAAAGAATCTGTCACCTACAGGACATCGTTTTTGTTTCCCAAACTATCTTTACACTAACATTTTTTTTCAAAATCACAACAACTTATTTTCAATATTACTCATTTCAAATTGCAGTATGACATCTACTAAGTTCTATCAATCATTATTAAATCAAACATAAAATTAAGTATTTAATAAAATAACACAAATCATATATAAATTATGATTATAATGTGTACATAATTTTATGCATAATTTACTAGTATTGATAAAGCAAGAAGATTGATTAGAAGTATTTTTCTTAATTCCAAAACTGTCCATTCAAATATTTAGTTCTATTATATATTTAGTTTTGTAGAGTTTGTTTAACTTTTAATATTTTATAATTATAATTGAAAAAAAAAACCATCTTGTAAATTTTATGTCATATTTAATTTTGAAAAATATTGTAACCTTCTATTTAAAAAATGTGTGGAATATGTGTGTGTCCAGTGACTAATATATACATTATTGATAGTATATATATTTATTATGTTAAATTAAACACAATATATGTGTTCGAGTCTAATTTTAATGTCTTTATTCGTAGACAATGGCATCCCGTTGATCACTCATTAGTAGAATTTTCTTGATTTACTTCGCATATTCAATGAAGTCATAAGTAGATAATTGTCGAAGTGGACGCACGTGAAGTAGTAAAGTATCATTTTACTTCGCATTATAACCGAAGTCGTATCCAAGAAATTAGCGAAGTCTTTAGCCGGTTCAATGAGGAAAAACCTGTCCTGAATTAGACCGATGCCGAAGTAAAACAACGTCTTTTACTTCATCTATTTCGTAAAGTGCATAAGTAAATATATTCTATAACTTCGTCATAATTTTTATTTGTTGAAGTATTTGGTATTTTGTTCCATCACAATTTATATTTATTGACAAAGTAACTAGTGACGAAGTAAAAAAAAAATTTCTACTAGTGACTTATCAGTAATGAGTATGTTATATATTATAATTTTTTATTTTGGGAAACAGTTTTTGAAACTAAAAAAAATTTCCAATGTGACACAAAAATAATATTTTACAATCTATCTTTAGTAAAGCTAGCTTTCCACTGTATAGAATGATAAGTATATTAATTAACCAGAGATAAGGAGAGGCCAATTCGTTCACTGTTTTGTAGTGGTCCACTCAGGCATCCACTCCTAACAAATACAAGTGGAATGAACTGAGAGTCGTTTAATGTCTACGTTGGTGGAATAAATAAATATTCAATTATTAGTTATGAAGTTTTTATCCAGTGAGCACTGAATGATAGTGATAGCGGGTTCCATCCTCGTAAAAAATGGAAGAATGAGGGTCAAATTCAAACACGATTGGAGATGCAAACTGATGCGATCCTGGTGAAATGAGTGAGCAGGGTCGGGTGCTCCACCGGATCTGCTATCAAAATGATGAAGGAAATAAGAGCAATGTAGATATCTGAACCAGAAGCTTCTTCCCCGGACGGAGAGGATTTCCTGCACTCAAGAAGGTAACCACGTGAATGGGCGTCGGAGGGGTGTCCGGCGTGGCCACTCCGATGCTTAAGTCAGTGAATGATTCAAGCTAAGAACCAATGTAACCAAGTGATGGTTGTGGTATTGGTGTGTATGAATGAATGAATGAATGTAAATGTAAAGAGAGAACCTGGTATTTATAGTAGGAGAAGTAATGATGACCTCGTTCTCCGTGCTACCTATTAATTATAGTAGGACGGCTGAGCACATCCTATATTCTGATATGTCAAATCTCATACTGGTCATATCCAACCCATCTGATTTTGTCAACCCATCGGCCTAGTGTCAGAGATGGGACAGTCGCCCACATCCTATTCTGCTTGTATACTCGAGTGCGGTGCTCATATCGAGGTGGCCCGGGTAGAAAGTTCCCGGGAGTTTGAACGAGAGCCCGGGCGTCCGGTGGCTCGGGGAGGAGACGTCCTGGGCATTCACCCGCCCGGCTCCTGATGAACCATTCCTGCCGACTTTGCCTGATTCTGGCCATCCATCCAGTATCCCGGGTCGCCCATGACTCGGGCACAACCCGGGCTATCGCGAGGGTATTATCACTCCCTCCTTAAATAGTCGGGCTAGAGTCATACTCGCTGTCCCGATTAGTCTTGTGTGCCCGATCATGGAAAATATTTAATTTGTCTGTAAAAGCATCGGGGGCTTCATGTGTCCCAGAGATGGGATGAAATGCCGGAGTCTCGTGTCTTATGGACTTGAGATAAGATGTCGGGACCTCATGCCTCCCGGGCTTTAAAATAGATTGCCGGGGCCTCATATCTCCCGGACTTAGGAATGGTCGAGGTGAGGAGCCCCGAGCCAGGTTTGAGAACCCTGGGCTTATGAATAACCAAGGTGCGGAGCCTTGGGCCGGGGAGCATGTCCCGGGTCTTGGGAGTGGTCGAGGTACGGAGCCCCGAGCCAGGGTACGGATCCCTGGACTTAATAGATGATCGAGGTACGGGTCCCTGGGCTAGGGTACGGATCCCTGGACTTAAAAGATGATCGAGGTACGGGTCTCGCCGGACCAGGGTACGGGTCCCTGGACTTAAAAGATGATCGAGGTACGGGTCCCCGGACCAGGGTACGGGTCCCTGGACTTAAAAGATGACCGAGGTACGGGTCCCTGGGCCAGGGTACGGGTCTCTGGACTTAAAAGATGACAGAGTGCGGAGCCCTGGCCTTCATGAATGATCGAGGTACGGAGCCCCGAGCCAGGGTACGGATCCCCGGACTTAATAGATAACCAGGGTGCGGAGCCTTGGCCTTCATAAATGGTCGAGGTACGGAGCCCCTAGCTAGGGTACAGATCCTCGGACTTTCAAGAATGTGCCGGGGCCTCATACCTCCCGGGCTTAAGAGAATGTGCCGGGGCCTCGTACCTCCCGGGCTTAAGATAATGTGCCGGGGCCTCCTACCTCCCGGACTTTCAAGAATGTGCCGGGGCCTCGTACCTCCCGGACTTTAGATAATGTGCCGGGGCCTCATACCTCCCGGACTTAAGATAATGTGCCGGGGCCTCATACCTCCCGGACTTTCAAGAATGTGACGGGGCCTCGTACCTCCCGGACTTTAGATAATGTGCCGGAGCCTCATACCTCCCGGTCTTAAGATAATATGCCGAGGCCTCGTACCTCCCGGGCTTAAGAGATTTTGCTTTACCTGCTGTATGAGTTTATTAAAAATCAAATCACTAACCTGAAAATATTGAATCCGAATTCATTTTCGGTAAAGTGAAACTTCTCTGGTTGAGCTAAATTAGGTGACTAATATAGCTGTATACTACTGAGTGCATAGCACATGCTCTTCATGCCAATCCGGGATAGCTGCTGAGCTTTGAGCCCATATGAAATCCACATATAAGATCTGAGTGCCGAGCTGGTCGGACTTGTATGTTTGCCAAACAGAGTTGGGCTTATTTTTGAATGAAAACCATATCTGCGTCTTGAGCTCAATTTCTCACAGACGGCGCCAATGATGCGATCCTGGTGAAATGAGTGAGCAGGGTCGAGTGCTCCCCCGGATCTGCTATCAAAATGATGAAGGAAATAGGAGCAATGTAGATATCTGAACTAGAAGCTTCTTCCCCAGGCGGAGAGGATTTCATGCACTCAAGAAGGTAACCACGTGAATGGACGCCGGAGGGGTGTCCGGCGTGACCACTCCGATGCTTAAGTCAGTGAATGATTCAAGCCAAGAACCAATGTAACCAAGTGATGGTTGTGATATTGGTGTGTATGAATTAATGAATGAATGTAAATGTAAAGAGAGAACCTGGTATTTATAGTAGGAGAAGTAATGATGACCTCGTTCTCCGTGCTACCTATTAATTATAGTAGGACGGCTGAGCACATCATATATTCTGATATGTCAAATCTCATACTGCTCACATCCAGCCCATCTGATTTTGTCAACCCGTCGGCCTGGTGTCAGAGATGGGACAGTCGCCCACATCTTATTCTGCTAGTATACTCGAGTGCGGTGCTCATATCGAGGTGGCCCGGGTAGAAAGTTCCCGGGAGTTTGAACGAGAGCCCGGGCGTCCGGTGGCCCGGGGAGGAGACGTCCAGGGCATTCACCCGCCCGGCTCCTAATGAACCCTTCCTGCCGACTTGTCCTGATTCTGGCCATCCATCCAGTATCCTGGGTCGCCCATGACTCGGGCACAACCCGGGCTATCCCGAGAGTATCACAAACTAAGAGATAATTAGTTTCAAATATGTATAAGTTATGACAACAGATCGGGTGTAACACGGGGTAGGCCAAACTCTTAAAGAAAAATTTTGTCCCAAACCCACCTTGTCCCAAAACTTTCGGTTCCAATCCGAGTCAGCCCACAAATCCACTAAATATCATTCATATTTTCAATTCTTTTAACCACACAAAAAAAAGTCAAAATATTAATAATTTCATCGAAGTTACGTCCACAATCATAATATTTTAATAACAGTCGGTAACAAAAAGATAATTATAATAATACTAGTCACAACGTAGCAATTTATAATATTTTTAAAGGAAAACTAATTCAATATTAATATAAAATACAAAATGGAAGTTTTAAAATTTTAATTTTGACGCTCGAAACTATCATTGGGTGTCGTATGTTTATTTAACATCCATAGGGTGTTTAGTTTTTATACATGCGCGTATATAACGTTTGATACCAAATCAATCTGGGGTTACCGGTGATGACCCTTATTGTATATCCCTACGAATTGATTTTCTTCCTCTTGATCCTCAAATCCGATCCACAATCAGATACTGTGTTCCTCGCTAGGATCGCATTAGAGAATCCAATTGATTTGTGCATTGAAATTGGATTGTCCGAATTTTCAAAATCCGGAATCGATGCATCAGTGCGGGGGGCGTGGCCATGGAAGTGGTGGCCGATTTTTTTTCACTAAAATTTGGATATGGCCGAGACTTTGATTGGAAGTCGGGAGAGTTTTTGTGAACTTTTGTGCTAGTATTGCATGCAAAAATTCTCTTCTGTTTTCTGCCCCTCACGGTATATTTATAGAGTACGATTCTTGACCCATGAGGAATCTCTCTCCTATCACTATTCCTAATCATTGTCTCACCAGGACTCTTAATTTCATTAAATAAAAATCATATTATTATTGTTATTATTATTATTATTTTATGTATTTATCAACATTTGATAATGTATGATATATTAATATTATATATACAAATATTTTATATCTTCATATAAAGTATATATATATAAACATTAATATATTTACACATGCATATTTTATACATATATGGACATATTGATTAAATTAAATAACTATTATTTAATTTATATAATTAATTTATTAGTTAATTAATTCTAGACTCTTCTAGATCATTTTATGAGAACTTTTACATATTGGTAATCGTCACTACTAGTACCATCATTTAATCTATAAATTATAAATTCACCAAATAAATGATTTTGAACTCACTGAAACCTCGATCGACGATCTGACAGCGCTGATGTGTCAAGGATACAAGTTTTGTTCATATGATTAAAATTTAAAATTTCGAAGATCAAAATTTTCACTTACCATATTGGGCAGCTGCTAGTTTAGTAAACTCTTGCAATCACTCTCCTTCCTTAATTAGCAATTAAGTCAATTTCCATTTTTTCCATCTTATTCATCTTATGGACTCCTTTATAAGTATTGTGTTTGATTTCCATCAAACTATAGTTGCCAAATTCAACTCCTTGAACTTTGATTTTGTCAATGGGAACATAGAGTCTGATACTTGTGTGACTCTCGATGGTTCACAGATATAGCTAGTTGTGGGTTCATATCTCCATGTGACTTAAAATAATATTTATTCTTATTTTAGCTTATCCTAATTAGCCTCATTCTTTTCATCAATTCCTTGATCAAGAATGTTAGAACTCATTTTTGATTGCACCCATCGGATCATGGTAAGAGCGTCTAATAGCATCACCTCATGATCCCTTATGTATCACTGATAGTGTCTGCGAGAACCTTAAATTCTGGTTAGCGTACAATACAGTCCATTCAATACATATATCCCGCTCAAATCTGAAACTTTTGGTATATCGAGGGTTGCATATGAATTCGATAATGATGTGATTTATCTTTGAGTACTAATAGTGTCATAGTATGTGCAACTAGAAAAACTCATTTTCCTAAAGCACATTTTGTTGGAAACTAAATTTCAGTGATTTGACAAACCAAGCATCGAATTTATTGAACTAACTGATCAAGTTACCAGGCTTCGCAAATCGACTATCACTTGCCTAACTGATGATTAATGTGCTTAATATTAAAGGCAACTGATACCAACGCAACTGATTTACGCAACTGAATGAGCAGTCAACTGACTGATCAGTCATAAACCTATCAGTCGATATATTCAGCCGAAAACACTCAAGCTAGTATCTTTCAGCTAATCTCTCAGTTGTACACGTCATCAGTTGAGAACGAAAACCGACAAATAGTACAACAGACTGCAACTAGTAGTGGAACGCCGCATTTCAGAAAATGCAGTGTACGAATGTCATAGAATATTGACGTGGCAATCAACGGATATATGAATTCAAACGTTATTTAATATTACCGTTGAGAGGGAAGCCTATAAATAGGTGAAGAGGGCAGCTGAGAAGAACATACGAACTACTATTCTATTCAAGCTTGCTGTTACTCTGCTAAAATCACAACTCGTATTCAAATATCGAAAGCTCACTCTTATCAGATTGATCAGTAACAATCTAGGCTACATTTACGAGCTTGTTAGCACTTTGAAATCTTTGTTAGATTCATTCAGTCGTGTTAAATTTCAGTCACCCACTGTAAAAGTTTTTGTTAACTAAGAGTTTCAATTTTGACAGTGTTAAGTCCAAACTGAAGTGGGTCAGTACAACTATTGTATTCGATCAAAGTCCTTTAGTGGAAATCCTATCTTCGTAATAGAAGGGGTGACGTAGGAGTTATTATATTCTCCGAACATCCAGAAACAAATCGTGGGCATTTTCATTTCAGTCATTACTTTCAGTTAGCTATTCTATCTCTCAGTCAGTTTACTTCCGCAACTGTTTTTCTCAGTTAAACTGATTGTTATCAACTGACGAGATACCGATAATCAGTTTGTCACTAAACTGAACTCAACATTCGAAAAGAATACAAAATACGTGAGTGTTTATTCAACCCCCTCTTCTAAACACTTATCACCTTATAACCGATCCTTTCAAGTGGTATCAGAGCGGTTGTATCTCGTCTCAGAACATTTCTACTCAACATGATTATCATGACATCCTTCAATAAGATCCCAATGTTTTCCAGAGAAGAATTCGATGATTGGAAAATCAGGATGCAGGCTCACTTAGTTGCACAAGATGATGATATGTGGTACGTCATCACTGACGGACCAATGAAGATTTTGAAATCCAACACAGCAGTTGCAATCACCGATGGGGCACCTCATAGAATTGAAAAGCCCAGAGATGAATAGACTGCCGAGGACAAAAGAAAAGCAAATTTGGATAATGTGGCAAAGGATATACTGTACAAAACGCTGGATAAAATAACTTTCAGCAAGATCAAAATGTGTAAGACATCTAAAGAAATTTAGGAAATGCTGATCTAGCTTTGTGAAGGAAATGAACAAACCAAAGAAAATAAACTTTCTGTTGCTGTTCAGAATTTTGACAACATAAAGATGAGAGCTGGAGAATCGATGCATGAGTATGATGAAAGAGTCAGTTGTATCATCAATAAACTTAATGCACTTGGAAAAGTGTATACCAACAAAGAAGTTGCCTTAAAATTGATCAGAGGTCTTCCCAAGGAGTGGGACGTTAAAACCATGGCAATGAGGGAATCTAAGGATCTAAACAAGGTTGAGTTTCATGACCTATTTGCTGATCTGAAGGCCTATGAGTTTGAGCTACAAACTCGAGAAGGAGAACCCTCTACTTCAGCAGCCACAACTGCCTTAGCTGCTGTAAGAACAGAACCAACTGGTTCAGTCGAGAAGGTTGCTGATCAACTGAACAATGATGCTATGTCATTGTTCATCAAAAAATTTGGAAGGTTCATGAGGAAAAATCAAGGGAACTACCAGAAGCATTATCAAAGAAACAATTCTAAAGAGAAATCAAATGCTTGCTACAACTGTGGCAAACCCGGTCACTTCATTGCTGACTGTACCAAACCCAAGAAGAACAGTCAAGGCTCGACTGAAAGAAAAAATAAGTCATATGAGCACAAAAGGAGACCCAAGGATGATAAGAAGTCTTTCAGGAAGAAGCATGAGGTACTCTTAGCTGAAAAGAGTAAATCTAAATGGGCAGAAACTGACAGCGAAGAGGCAGAGCCAGAAACCTCATGCAGTTCCAGTGATGGTGAAGAGGAAGTGAAGTGTCTAATGGCTGGTGATACAGAAGTGGAGTCAAGCAGTCAACAAGTATTTGACTTCACCTCAACTGATTTCACTAGAGAAGAACTTATTTCAACTCTTCATGACATGGTTAATGAGTACCAAAAGCTTGCCTTATCTTTTGAAAAGGCCATAGCAAAGCAAACTGATCTCATAGACAATAAAACTAAAACTGATGAATCAGTTGATGAGTTGAGTCTAAAAAGGGAGATTGCTGAGCTCAATGCTGAAAGAAGCAGGAATCAATCAATGATTCAGAAGTTGATGCTTGAAAATTCAAAGCAAACTGAGCTTATTCAGGCTTGGAACAAATCATCTGCTGCATTAACTGATATACAGAACTCTCAGAAATCAGTTACTGATAAAACTGGTTTAGGGTTCAGTAACCAAGATGAAATGTCTTCCAATGATACTCAACCAAAACTGAATATGTTTAAAGGGAAATACATTCACTTTGTCAAATCAGTTATGGTACAAGAACAACCTGAGCCAAGTAAACTGGTTGAACAGCCTACTGAAAGTACGAACAAGGCTAGAAGATACAGTATTGGTTATAGCCCAAAAGTTTTAACTGACTCACGCAGTCAGTCGTCAAAAAGATTCAGCAGGAATTATTCAAATGGCTACTCCAATTACTATAACAACAAGCCGGTTCAGAAAAGATATCGGCTGAACAATCAGTTGAACAAAGCTAAATCACATGTTGTCTCACCTGCACACTACACACCTACCACACACAAATCGAGAAAGACCATTTGGAATACATCAACTGGACATCATTCAGACTAATCCAAGTCTGGATTCCTAAAGAACTAATTAGTGTAGGACCCAAATAAATAAGGGTACCAAAATCATATCTTGTGTGTGATTGCAGGTAACAGGTACAAGCAATGAATCAATCTGGTACTTGGATAGTGGATGCTCACGACACATGACGGGAGATGCAAACTTGTTATCTCAACTGATCAAGTACACTGGACCAAACATCAGTTTCGGAGACAATTCCAAAGGTAAAACTGTGGGTAAGGGTAAGCTTATCCATGGTAACTTTATCATTAATGATGTTTTATTAGTTGAGAATCTCAAGTATAATCTGATTAGCATTAGTCAGTTATGCGATAATGGATTCTCAGTTCAGTTTGACAAACATTCGTGTTCAGTCAAAGACTCAACTGATGAGGTCATCCTAACTGGCAAACGGTGTGGAAACACTTACAAAGTCAGTTGGAATTATCAACCTTATGCACCAGTATGTTTTATTGCTTCAAAATCTTCTAAAAACTGGTTGTGGCATAAGAGATTAAACCACCTGAACTTTAAATCCATTGCATATCTGAGTAATCACGATCTTGTCACTGGTTTGCCCAAAATGGATTTTACCAAAGATAAAATTTGTTCAGCATGTCAGTTTGGTAAACAAGTTAAATCTTCTTTTAAAAACAAGGGCATCAAATCTTCTTCCCGATGCTTAGAGCTGTTACATATGGATCTATTTGGTCCAATACCAGTCATGAGCTTAAGGGGAATGAAATACACATTGGTGGTTGTTGATGATTTCTCAAGATTTACTTGGGTTTTTCTAAAATCCAAAGACCAAACTGCTGCACATTTGATCAAGCTTTTCAAAAGACTATTAAATGAGAAATCAGTTGGAATTGATAGAATCAGATCCGATCGAGGAACTGAATTCATCAATCAAAGTCTTTCAAATTTTTTAGAAAATGCGGGAATTAAGCATGAGCTCTCAGCAGCTAGAACTCCTTAGCAAAATGGTGTAGCTGAGAGGATAAACCGGACCCTTAAAAAAGCTGCTAGAACAATGCTTGCTGATTCTGGCATTTCTCAAAGGTTTTGGGCAGAGGCAGTAAACACTGCGTGTTACACTCAGAACAGGTCGATGATTAATAAAAATCATTTAAAAACACCTTATGAGATCTGGCATGGACGAAAAAGTTTGGTTTCTTACTTCAAAATATTCGGCTGCAGATGTTTTATTCTTGACAATGGCAAAAATCATTTAAAAGCCTTTGATGCTAAATCTGCAGAGGGAATATTTCTGGGATATTCATCAGTCAGCAAAGCTTATAGAGTGTTTAACAAGAGCACACTAAATGTTGAAGAGTCTATACATGTTGTTTTTGATGAAACTGTACCAACTGACAAGCCAACTGATCCAGCTGAGCTAGTGGATAGATTTACAGATATCAGTTTGGAGGATGTTCATGAAGAAGAAAATCACATCAATCGAAACATCCTTCAAACACCAGAACCTGAAATTGTGGATCAATCAGTTGAACAGGAAGCTGTTCCTGATAATCAGTTGGCAGAGCCTATTGAGGATATTCAATTACCAACTGATGCAGCAGCAACTGAAACTGAAGAAAACACGAAGTTGCAAACTGAAGCAGTTGCTGACTTGGATACAACAAATGCTGAATACAGATGGAAGAAATCACATCCTCCAGAATTGGTAATAGGTAACCCATCTGATCCGGTGAGAACTAGAAATCAGATGCTCAACTTATTTATTCATTCAGCTTTCGTATCGCAATTGGAACCGAAGAAAACTGATGAAGCTCTTGCTGATCCAAACTTGACAAATGCAATGCAAGAGAAGCTGAATCAGTTTACCCATAACAATGTCTGGAACCTAGTTCCAAGACCAATTTCAAAAACTGTAATAGGTAC
Organism: Primulina tabacum; assembly: GCF_025594145.1. Taxonomy (NCBI): domain Eukaryota; kingdom Viridiplantae; phylum Streptophyta; class Magnoliopsida; order Lamiales; family Gesneriaceae; genus Primulina; species Primulina tabacum. The sequence continues at coordinate 29,624,421 of NC_134558.1, read as the reverse complement.
AAAATGGGTGTACAGGAATAAACTGAACAAAGATGGTTCAGTTGTGCGCAACAAGGCGAGACTGGTAGCACAAGGATATAGGCAAGAAGAAGGAATTGACTACGATGAAACATATGCACCAGTTGCAAGACTGGAAGCTATAAGAATATTCCTTGCCTATGCTTCATTCAAGGATTTCAAAGTCTACCAGATGGATGTAAATAGTGCTTTCCTAAATGGTCAGTTGCAAGAGGAAGTCTACGTTGAACAACCTACAGGTTTCATCAATCACATTTTTCCTGATCATGTCTACCATTTGAACAAAGCCTTATATGGTCTTAAACAAGCTCCAAGAGCTTGGTATGAAACTCTTTCAAAATTTCTAACTGATCACGATTTTTCTGTTGGATCAGTTGATAAGACATTGTTCAAATTTTCAAAGAATGATCATATTTTACTCGTTCAAATTTATGTTGATGACATTATATTTGAGTCAACTAACCCCAAACTATGCGAGAAATTTGCTAAGTTGATGCAGGATAAATTTGAAATGAGCATGATGGGTGAACTGACATTTTTTCTTGGACTGCAAGTGAAGCAACTGGAGACAGACACGTTTATCAGTCAGACTAAATACACGAAGGAGTTGCTGAAGAAATTTGGCATGAAATCGTGTTCAGCTGCAAATACTCCCATGAGATCATCAGTTAAACTAGACACTGATCAAGGGGGAATATCAGTTGAGGCGACACTTTACAGAGGTTTAATAGGTTCATTATTGTACCTAACTGCTAGTCGCCCTGATATTGTATTTGCTGTCTGTATGTGTGTCAGATTTCAATCAAACCCTAAACAATCACATTTTTCAGCTGCCAAACGTATTTTAAAATATTTGAAAGGCACTCAAAATATTGGGTTATGGTATTCTAAAGACTCCTCTGTCAATCTAGTTGGCTATTCAGATGCAGATTATGCAGGATGTAAGCTTGATTGAAAAAGTACAAGTGGATCATGTCAGTTTCTAGGAGACAGACTGATCTCTTGGTTCAGCAAGAAGCAGACATCCATTGCTACTTCCACAACTGAAGCAGAATATCTTGCTGCTGGAAGTTGTTGTGCTCAACTGCTCTGGATTCAGCAACAACTGAGAGACTATGGAGTCATCGCCAAAGAATCGCCCATATTTTGTGACAACTCAAGCACGATTGCTATTACCTACAATCCAGTTCTTCACTCTAGGACCAAGCACATAGATGTCAGGCATCATTTTATCAGATATAATGCCTTGAAAAAGGACATAAGACTGGAATATGTCTCAACCGAACAACAAGCAGCTGACATTTTCACCAAACCGTTACCCGAGAATAAGTTTTCTCACTTTCGCAATATACTTGAATTAATTGATTTATCATAATCAGTTTTACTGCTAATATGCCAGTTGTCAATTAATTTGTGTTATATATCAGTTCTTAATTTCTAACTGATGTCAGTTTGTTATTTGTCATCTATTATGTTCAGTTCGTGATTTATTTATCAACTGTTGAGACTAACCTTTGCAGGAAGATAAAAGACAAAGATAAACTGATAAACATTTTATTCATCGAAAGAAATTAACACGGAGTACATCGAAATATTCTTCTTCAACAGAAGACCTCCACTTGGTCAACTAACGGGTTAACTCTCCGGTGGAAGTCTTCAGGAAGCTATTTGGGTCCGCTATATGCTCTAGGATCTTCCTTTCCATCTGAAGCATTAGCTGGTAGACATATTCATCTTCGAAGAGGTCCACCGTATCAGCAACATGCAAGCATTCTCGATATTTCCTTATTTTTGCCAATAGTTTGGGGGTGGTAGCCTCTCCACACTCATAAAGAAACTGGAGCCCTTGAAGCTCCTCCCAGTATCGAAGGATTTTGTGGAAGACTTCATCTTCCATAGCAGTCTTCTGTTTCTCCAAAGCTGCGTCCATAAACGCCTTGGCCATATCTGGAGTCTTCGAGCTACCTGCATCTGCCATTTTAAGTTTTGATTTTTATTTGCTGATATGATTGAAACTAACCAAGTTATTTTTATAGCCCAGGGTCAAGGAAGATAAAAGGACAAAGTCATTACGGCAGACGATTAACCTTCTAAGCATAAGATTTTATTTGATTCGTCTTGCTTAAATTCTCGTAATCTTTATATGCATTTATTAAGGGGGAATATTGGTTTAAAAGGTTAACTGAGAAGATAACAGTTAGTAAATCTTCAACTGAAGAGACACAGCTTTACAACTGATCGTTCAGCTGATTATTTCACTAATCTTCTCACATAAGTTAACACATTAACCATTTTTTATTCCAAATTTAGTGACGTGACTGATTATCAAAGCATTAAATGCTATCTTTCAACAAATGATAGGTTGAGACGTGGATCCTTTTAATCCATGTATTTTCAACACACGCTTTTACCACACGTACACACGTCTTTTAAATCAAAATTTTCTGGACTAACACATGTCCAAGAATTTAAACAGTCACGTACATAAGTACTTTGCCCGCTCCATTTCAGTTCTTCCTTACGTTTACCTAAAATTCTCAGAGCAAAAGCAAATTTAAGCTTTCTTTTTCGCAGGAACTCATTCAGTTCTAATGGCAAATCAAATTCCCGCTCACATGTTGAATGCTATGGCTATCAATTTTGAATCAGTTCTATCAGAAGCTGATGTCAATAACGTCTTTCTGAAGCTAGAATCAGCTGGGCTGAGGAAATTTTTGGGGCAATCTTCACAGGAGATCTACCCGAAGGAACTTCAGGATTTCTACTCTAATGGGAATATCAATTCTGATGGAAGCATAATCACTACTGTCAATGGTCAGTTGTTGACCATTTCTGAAGAATCGTTTGGAGAAATGTTCTTATTGCCTTCTGATGGGCTGGCAAACCTTGCTGACGTTAAGGCATCTGATGTCGAAGAGATGCAAACTCTACTTTCTGCTGATAGACGGAAAATCAAGGTTTCCGATCCAAATAAGGTACTGAAGCACGAAGTTCAGTTTCTGGCTAATATTGTAGCCAAGGGGCTATTAGCAAAGGTAGGATCATTTGCTGCACTAACCTTGGAGAAATTTCAAGCCATCACTGTTATTATGGCTGGTAGAAGACTGAACTGGAAGCACCTTATCTTCAATATCTTGAAGAATATGTTTCAATCCACCAAGCAATCCAAAGAATTTGCAGTACATCTAAGCTATTTGATGAAAGTCAAAGGGACTGGTGACTGATTATTCAGAGAGATCATCAAAATTCAAAGTCTTCAACGCCAAGAATGTTCAACCACCCAAAACTAAACTGGACATCTCTCCTGATCGGTTTGTGAAGATCAAAAAAGAGATTGGAACGCAGCAGGATGCTCCCAATTCAGTAAAGAAGGGAAGAACTTTGGCTCAACTGAAAACAATCAAGAGAAAACTGATTGTCAGTGGATCAGATTCTGAGGAAACACCTGTTCAGTTGATTACAAAGAAACAAAGGACACAGAAAACCAAGCCAGTAGCAATGTTGGCATCTTTCCCAGCTGATCGAGTGAAGAAATCAGACGCTCAACAGCCTATTCAGGCTATTTATTTAAAAGCCATTCCAGCTGATGTTTCAGCTAATGATCAGTTACCTCCACCAACTGATCCATCCAAAAAGGTCATCAGTACAACTGGTAAAAAGAAGGAATCAGCAAAAGTTTCAGCTCCTTCGATCAATATCAATCGACCTACAATCCTTGCTCCTGCTCGACCCAAAGGAATCAAAATTCAGGAACTAGTGGATGCTACTCACTCTGGACTGAGCATTCCACACATTCTTTCTGATGAGAAAGGCAAGGGAAAGTTGATCGAAGAGCCCAGGCCATCAAATGCAATTCAGACTCACATTGACCTTATATGGGAACAGGTCAACGCCTTTGCTGAATCCAAACTGAAAGTTTATAATGCTTGGACGAATTTCAGAACACATAATTTTGCCAAACAGTTGAAAAAAAAAGTCTAAACTGAATACATTCATCAAATTGGAAGCAATTGTTCTCAAAATGGTCAAAGCTGCTACAATTGTTCATGCATTGGAGAGAAAGAATTATTTCTTTGACCAAATAAGAGCCAAAAAGTTGGGCCAACTGATTGACAAGCTCAAAAGCAACTACATTCCTATAAGTCCAACTGTTTATAATGATCGTGTTGTGCTCACTCAGTTGGACACAAATCTTATTGCTCTGCAATTGCAGATAAAGTTTTGAGAAATAGATCAGGAATTAGTCATTTATGAAGGCTCTTCCGAAGATGAAGAAGATGAATCGCCTTCTCAGCACAAAGAGCCATCCCCAAAACAAGCTGCTGCTACAACAGTAGAGCCAATTCAGGATGTGCCACCAACTTCTTCTGTTGCTGATCCTCAACCTTACTCGGACGCTGACTTGACACTTGCTGATATCGATGAAATCATTCAGTCAGTAGCCCAAGAACTTCAAACAAATGTGCCTTCAACTGAATCAGTTGATCTTCCAACAGATCCAGCAGCTACAGATGCTCATATCTCTATCTCTACTGAACAAGATGTTCAAATTGAAGTGCAAATTCACTCAACTGTTGAACCAAATGTAGAAAATGTTGTCACTGAGGAGGCTCAGTTGCATGTTGATGAACCGCAACAAGTTTCAGTTTACCCACAATCAGAACCACCTGTCGCTGATCCTCCAAGTGAAATTTCCACAGATCATCAAATCAATCAGCATGACAGTCCATCTGCTGATCCAAATCAATCTTCTTCTCCTCCTATTCAACAAGAAGTCAGTATACAAGACGTTACAAAGATGACACATGTTGAAACAAAGGTTTCTGACCGGACTTTGGTGATATTTGATCAATCTACCAAGGAACAAGAACCAGGGCCATCTGGACCTGTATCTCCACATCCATCCTCAGACATGGATTTAGTCCTCGAAGAGATTCAGCACATTCAGAATAACATGTCACAAATAATGAAAGAAATCAAGGGAATTCAAAGCACTCAGCTTGCTCACTCTCTGAAACTGAACTCCTCTAGTGAATTCAATTCTGAAAAGCTGAAATCAATTCAAACTGCTGTGACCTCCATCTCTTTTGTGATCGACGAGCTTAAAAAGAACAGAGGCTTAGCTGAGAGTCTCTCCTTTACTCAAGACTCAATCAGCAAGCGAGTAGAATCTATGGAGACATCTGTCTCAAAGAAAATCGACTTGCTGCAAACCACTGTGTTGACTGCCGTCAAAGATATTGCAGTTGATGTTAGGATTTTATCTCTCAAAGTCGACGTGCTTGACAAAAAGGGGAAAGCAACTAGATTGATGAAGGAATAAGAGAGGATACAACTGAAGAGACAACTATTATTAGTTGAAGATTATTTGTTTTCTTTGTACGAATCTGTACACTAGAAAAATTATTTTATCTACAAGGATTCTCTTTACTTCAGCAGATCAATTTATTAAATTCCGAGTTTTGACAATCACCAAAAAGGGGGAAATTGTTGGAAACTAAATTTCAGTGATTTGACAAACCAAGCATCAAATTTATTGAACTAACTGATCAAGTTACCAGGCTTCGCAAATCGATTATCACTTGTCTAACTGATGATTAATGTGCTTATTATTAAAGGCAACTGATACCAACGCAACTGATTTACGCAACTGAATGAGCAGTCAACTGACTGATCAGCCGTAAACCTATAAGTCGATATATTCAGCCGAAAATACTCAAGCTAGTATCTTTCAACTAATCTCTCAGTTGTACACGTCATCAGTTGAGAACGACAACCGACAAATAGTACAACAGACTTTCAACTAGTAGTGAAACGCCGCATTTCAGAGATTGCAGTGTACGAATGTCAGAGAATATTGACGTGGCAATCAACGGATATATGAATTCAAACGTTATTTAATATTACCGTTGAGAGGGAAGCCTATAAATAGGTGAAGAAGGCAGGTGAGAAAAACATACTGAACTACTATTCTATTCAAGCTTGCTGTTACTATGCTAAAATCACAACTCGTATTCAAATATCGAAAGCTCACTCTTATCAGATTGATCAGTAGCAATCTAGGCTACATTTACGAGCTTGTTAGCACTTTGAAATCTTTGTTAGATTCATTCAGTCGTGTTAAATCTCAGTCACGCACTGTAAAAGTTTTTTTGAGCTAAGAGTTTCAGTTTTGACAGTGTTAAGTCCAAACTGAAGTGGGTCAGTACAACTATTGTATTCGATCAAAGTCTTTTAGTGGAAATCCTATCTTCGTGATAGAAGGGGTGACGTAGGAGTTATTCTATTCTCCGAACATCCAGAAACAAACCGTGTGCATTTTCATTTCAGTCATTACTTTCAGTTAGCTATTCTATCTCTCAGTCAGTTTACTTCCGCAATTGTTTTGCTTAGTTAAACTGATTGTTATCGACTGACGAGATACCGAGAATCAGTTTGTCACTAAACTGAACTCAACATTAGAAAGGAATACAAAATACGTGAGTGTTTATTCAACCCCCCCTTCTAAACACTTATCACCTTATAACCGATCCTTTCACATTTCTTGCTCTGGCAAGAGCCTCATTGCACTATTAACTCATGAGATCACGTAGGATATCTTCACCCGTAGGCAAACGGTGAATCATTGACTACAATACATTTTCTCCTACGTATTTCGAAACTACACCCAACCTCGATATCCGATGACCTTCAATGGAGTCGGTAAATGGATCAAAGTTCATGCTAGTACGTAGCCTCTATATTGTCTCGGGTCAAAGGACTAATGGTATACAACCATAACTGTCAACTATTTCATTCGATAAGTGAGAACCACTTAGAAAGTTCGAGGGGGGGTTATTCAGTACATCATCATATAATCACAAATCTGTATGAATGGACATTTTCATGCCCTTACCAATAAAACATCGTGTTTATATCACAGATGCTAGTCTCAAGCTCAAGCGACATTTATCCTTATTTTTTGCGGCTGATTCTACTAAGAACCTGTTTAGAATATACAATACACTTCCTAATGAGTTTCATGATCTTACGATGAGAGACAGATGTCATGGTACCTATTGTATATTCAATAACTTTATTTATGCAGCTTGCATTAGTATACAGATAAAGCGTAATATCATAATTGGATAAAACCGTGAAATATTATTAAAATAAAGATCGTTTTGCATTAGAATCAATAAAGTTCAAGCTATAAGTTGGTTCGCTGAACACCTACTTTAACAGTTGATATATATACCGAGACAGGTTTATCAAAAATGGTTATCATCCATGGACCCTCTTTTGGACCTATTGACTATTTGGGTTGTATTTAATAGGGGTTGGACACATTGTCATTCCAGCTATGATCATATTAAATTTATTTTTATCGACCTGAGTAATATTTGACCAATAGGCTGGACTACATGACCAATCTACAAAACTATGGTCGATTTGAACCATTTTTAAATATAATATACTCTATGTTCGGTGCAATAATTGTCCTTACTTGATAGAACGATCGAATCGTGATACTTGAGCTGCTGTGCGGTTTAAAAAATTTGAGTTGCACCATTACCACTAGCTATAGCTTTTGGTAAAGCGGTAAGTACTCGATCCTACAATTGGTGTTAGAGCCATGATCACGTGTTTGATTCTCATTTATTGCAAGGAGTGCAATTATTGAAAGGGATATTGTAGAGTGCAATAATTTTTCTTGCTTGGTAGAGCGATCAAACCGAGGTGCTTGAGCTGCTGTGAAATTTAAAATATTTGAGTTGCCTTTTGGTAAAGCAGTAAGCACTCGATCCTAGACTCTCATGGTTCCGCTCATTTAGTTTTATGTGTGTTTTCACACAAATTAACAAAGTGTTTGGAAATGTAAATTTTTAAAGTGTTTTATCATTTTACCTTTATTTAATGAAGGTTATATAAGTAAATGATTTTAAATAGGGGTAGATTGGTAAAAGAATAGGGAAAATAAGGATAAATTAGAAAGTGGACTTTATAATTGGGACGGATGAAAAAGAAATTCAGCTTCGATGAATGAGAAGAGGGTGTAATATTGAATTATTCCATTGATTTAACTAGAACTTTTTTTAGAATGATGGTAAAATGATATTTAAAAATTCATTTTTATAAAATTTTAAAATTATCAGTAAATTATTGTGACGATTCAAGGGTTCTCACATCATAGATTTAACAACTAGCACAAATGTAATCCAAATAAAAATTTTCATATTGGTTTTTTTCTCTTATTTTCGGCCCACTATATGTGAAAGATATTATTATTATTATTATTGGAAACAAGTGACCTATAATATAACAGGACGAGTCGCGTGTGGAAAACAAAAGAAAACAAGTCCAAGGAGACAGATATCCCTCCAAACTGGTGCACAAAATAGTACAAATTTAAATTTATATTTTGAAATTTATAGCTGTAAATATAACATTCTCAACCCTAGGTTTTCATATATACACCATGAACTTCATTGTACCTGGAAAATAAGAAGTTTCTCCAAGAATGAATGCCAAATAGAAATAAACCATACAGGCATAAAAAATTATCTATACATGTGATGTCTATGGAGTCCAAAGATAACAAGTATCACTACAAGAAATATGACATATCGCGATGCACCGCACGTTGAACATCGTCTTATGGTACCATTTGGCGACGAATAATGTGCTCAGCGTCGCTCAAATAGCGAATCGTGTGTGTTCATTTTCCCATCTTTATTTTGGGTTATTTGACGACTAGACAAAGCTAACGCGTCACGAAATGTAAGCATAGAGCACACTCAATGTCGCTGATACGTAGCGAGAAATTTTCCCTCCAATGTTCTGGGTCCTTTGGCAACATGACTCAGTTAAAGCGTCGCAGAAAGATAATCCTAGAGCGTCGCAAAACTGGTAAATCATTTCATGATGCGTAGCAAGCATTACCGAATTTTTGATGGAAAAGTTATTTCATTGGTACATTTCGCGACGCATCGTACACTCAACATCGCTAGAGCGTGGAGTGTCCTTTTGCAACACAAATCATTGGCATTTGTACGTCGTCGAATGGCTTTTATTTTTCAACCAATGTCAAGGAACGTAAACAAGCTGAGCCTATTCACGAGCTTTTTGAACCAACTCATGAAATATTTAATTCGAATTTAACTTAACTCGAGCTCAAATTATTTTGATCTATATATAATTCGCGAGCTTTGATATCTTATTAGTATAATACAAATATATATTAAATAAATAAATTTCTAGCATTTAATTATTCGAATAGCTCACGAACAAAATATTTTAAAAATTTCGAACTTTAAATCGAGCTCGAGCCCGATTAAATGTATTTCAATCCGAATTCGAGCCATTAATTTTTCATTGTATTCAGCTCGATTCAGTTCATTTACTTATCTCATATTAACATCAAACTTAATATATTTTCCCTTCTTCCATTAAATTTTAAAAGTGTCTCATGGTAGGGGTGTTCAAACTTTTGTTAAAATCGGAAACCAAAAATTCAAATCGAAAAAATATGTAACCGAACTGAATCGAACCGACAACCGATTTTTTATTTTGGTTACAAATGCTAAAAATGAAATTTATATGATTAGATTTCAGATTATGTGTCAAAACCGAACAGACAGATGCCCGTCTTGAGTTCTTTCCATATTGAAGCATGTTGGTCGACCCTTAGACAAGAAAGAGGTCAAAGTTCTTGAGCCTTCTTTACGAAGTAAGGCAGAGTGGTATGTTCTAAATAATTTTCAAGAAATTGAGAAATACCTTGAGTAAGTCATCTATAACTCTTTCAATTATTGATTTTATCTAAATGCATATTTTTAGTTAATATTATTGTTTTAAATATTATGCAACTAATAACCAATGTGGTTTAGAGATAAGGTACGTAAAATAACATGTTCAAGTCAATACGATAAATTGTTCAATCCTAAATAATATTAGGTTGCATTTGAATTGAGTCATGTCAAATCAAATGATATATTTGTATCATACTTCTCTAACATTTTTTAGGTTAATGAAATGCGAGAAGCTAGGTCATATGAGGCCACAATGAATTGTATGCATTAGCTAATAGATCCAGTTTCACTGTGCACTCATACTCTGGTGCTATTATAAATGGTGTTAAGTTTCTTGTGGAACAACAGGATGTGAGACAAACCACACAAAATAGCGGTATTCTTGTACTTGACGTAGAAGGGCAAAACTTTTATGGTGTTTTTCAAGAAATTATAGAGTTGTGTTATTTAAAAGATATCAATGTGTTGATATTCAAGTGCAAATGGTTTGACACTAATACTAGGAAGAGAATAATTCAAGTAGATAATATATTCACAAGCATCTATACTGGGGCAGAATGGTACAAGAATGATTCATTTATACTTGCATTGCAGGCAAAGTTAGTATGTTACTTGAATGATATCAAGAATGGCCCAATGTGGAAATTGGTGCAGTCTTATACACCACGTAATCTATGGGACTATCCAAATTTTGAAGTTGGAAGTGATGTTGACACAACTAGTTCTGATTCTCACGTAGTGCAGGAATTGAATTCACAATCATTGCAATTGTTGGTAGAATTACCAGAGTTAGAGAATACCAGCTTCCCTCGTGATGATGTTGAACCAACCGATATTATGAATATCGATCATTTGTTGCACAATTTAGGTGATTTTTGTAGTAAGTGATGAAGATTTTGAAGACGACACATTAGAAGAATACAAAGAACAAGATGATGGTACTGTTGAAATTGAAGAGGATGATGGTATTGAAAATGAAAATAATGACACTACTTTAGACGAAGTAAGAATTATATTTTTCATATTACTGTCGGTTTATCTAGTCTCTATGTTATTGTCCATTTATTCAATGATTTATGTCAATAATTTATTCGTATTATTGATTTTTTTATATTTTTTTTACAGGATGTCTAATTTGAATGCTAGTTGTTCTGGTACTGGAGAGGGTGGATCAGTAGGGGATGGAGGAGTCAGACAGACAACATGGAGATGACAATCTTGTAGTAAAGTTCTCGAGAAAGCATTAAAAAGCGAAAAAATGATAAATTGGAGGTTGAGTTTGAAGAGTATACATGGGTAGTGTTGGAGAAACTGGAAAATTATTTAATAACTTGATAGCTCAAATAGTGCAAGATACAATATCTCCTCGTATTAAAGCTTGGGAAGATGTCACTTTGGTTGAAAAAAAACTCATCTTTCATAGTCTTGATGTAAGTTTAGAAATTTACATTATATTATTTTAATGATATAATAATAAGAATTTATGTATTAATGACTTGGTTTTTTTTTTTTTGGGAAGAACAAATTTACATATCCAAAGACGAGTGTGGTGAAGGCAAGAGCGGCTCACCATGAGAGCAATTCGAGAAAAAAGATGTAAGATGAGGAGGCACTGGAAGCAACTCAATGGGTTGCAATATAAAGATGCACCAAAGAGAAAGCCATATAAGGGAGTAAGCCAAGATGATTGAGATTTTCTTTGTGATTATTTTGGAAGGAGAAAAAATGGTTAGTAATAATTAGATTAGTTTATTTTATTATTACTTTCACTGATATTATTCTTTATTTTTGTAGGAAAAATCCGAGAAGAATACAAATAATCGATTTTGTAGACCACTTGAAGGCGCTCATGGATCGAAGACTTTGGTTCAACATTATCACGCTACTGTAAATTTTATTATAAAATAATATTTATTTTTACATTTTATATGATAATAACTGTTTTATTTTTCAGGGCCGATCCTGTGACGGGAGAGCTTCCGATTGTGATCGACACTTTTGAGCAATTGTTTCACAAAGGATGAAAATTGAAGAATGATTGGGTAGCACAAAAATATGTAAGTATCTTTTACATTTTTTTAGGGGAGCCATGAATACTAATTGTTTTGTTTGTGACATACCAATTTTTCCCTCTCGATGTATATGTGTCTTGGTTTTCTTATGTTCATTGGTGCATATATTTTCTGGGTTTTTTTTATTGGTGTTTTTGAGTGTCGTTTCTTCTAATAGTTTGTTTATTTTATGCTTTTCAATTTTTTTGCATGATCAAGCTTCTTTTCTTGGATCAAAGAGAATAATGGATTGAAACCGGTTGCAAATAATTGCTGATTTTGGCGAATATTGGATTTTGAATGTCAAAATGCTTTATTGATTAGTTTTAGAGAATATTTCTTTTTTTCCATTATATTTTTTGTAACAATGATTTTTTTAAATACTAATAATTTAATTTCTTTTAAGGCTGAAATGGTGGAAGTTCGATCGACTCGGCCAGAGGGTGAAGTGTCTGTCTCTACTATTGATAATGTGCATCAGCCCAAAGATGTTAATATCATGACGCAAGTCTTAAGCTCACGATCTCGCTACATCAAGGATTTAGGTCCATTACCTAAACTATCTATAGTGGATGGTCTTAGGGCCACAAACATCAGCTCAAAGCATAATGATGATAGTGAAAAAATTATGGCTCTGCAACAAATGATCGATGAGCAAAAACAGGCTATAGGTGAGCAGCAACAGACTATAGGTGAGCAACAATAAAAATTTGATGCATTATTGCAACACTTGCAACAGGTCATTTCTGGTTTCTCTTTCCAACCTCCACCGACAGACTCTTCGACTTGATCTCCTCCATCATTTCCCTCGCATCCATCAACGACTATGTAGTTTTTTTTTTATTTTTGCAACATTATCTAATTAGTGTTTGAGTAATTTTGTTTTAATTTGGACATTATTTGATTAATTTGTTTGTCTTTTTGAAAAATATTTGATTATTGAATAGTAAATTGCACATCTATTAAATTTTGTTATATATAATTATTTTATTGATATTCATATTTTAATAGACAAAAATAATATTAATGACACATTTTGGCAATGGTTTTATAGGATGAGTAAAAAATATAAAATTGGTAACGCTAAGGGCGTCGCCAAATGTCTAATATCTTTGGTGACGAGGTTTCTGCGTCGTCAAATAATTACAATAATATAGGAAAATCGAATCGAAAATACATTTCACGACGCAAGAAATGCGTCGCCACATGATAATACCTTTTGGCGACGTGTAGGATAAGTGTCACGAAATGCATACACTGTTAGTGGCGTTTTACTACTTTTCGCGTCGCCAAAGGGCCGATTGACATTTGCCTACAAATAATTTGCGACGCAACTCGTCGACGCGTTTTGGCGTCGCCAAATATTCGGCGGCGTGTTTCACATACATTTTGCTACGTTGTTCAACGTCGCCAAATTTCTTGTTATATCAATATGCATGTGAACATGAAAAAATTCAACGACTCTTCTCCTCACTGCAGCTTGGGATGCTATCTTATTTTTCTCGATCTTGACGTATCGCGTCCCGCCTCTCATATCAAAGAAGTGAATTTAGGATGCCGGGGTCCTTTGGCTGTTTAGCTGAAAGACGCGTCATTGGAGACGATTGTATATGACTAGGCCCACATGTTGGATAAATTAAGTATATACTCTATTGAATGGACCCTAAAGAGACATACAGAGATGGGAAAGAAAATGGTAGCAGGAAAATAACTAGGGTACAGTGTCGGCTTCTCCTTCATTTTGTCTTTAATCAGAAATCTTCGGAGTCTCTCCTCCGGTTTGAATACATTATTGAAATCACCAAGAACCAACCAAGGCGAACTAAGACCATCAATGTTATTGTCACGCCCCGGGACGGGGGTTGTTGACACCGGCGTTGCTCTCAAATTTACTTTCGAAAACAACAAGCCTCAGAAGTACAAAATTCAGAAATCAGTCTTTTATTCATAATACTGAATAATTCATTATCTGTTACAACTCAAATAACTAATATTTTACAGCGGAAATATAAAACCAGACATAACAGTGTCTTAACAAATGCAGCGAAAATAACAAAAATAATAACTGAGAACAACAGTCTTCTTCACCAGCCCCAGAATTGATTTTGCTCTTCTTCTTCTTCTAACAATTCTTCCTCGTTCTTATCTGAGATGGGTTTGGTGGGTGAGTGATATGGTTGTCACTCAATAAGCGGGGGCGAGAGTAACTCCCAGTTTTTGAAATCATTTTCAACAAAAACAGTAATACAAATAATATACAGAAAACTCTTCTTTTCAGAACAGAAATCAATATTCAGAACAGAAATCAGAAATTAGCACGTAAGTAAGCACTCAGTACGTTTGTGAATTTCATGGCTAACTGATATCGGTCACCTATATGTTCTCTCTTCTAAGGGGTGATGCCAGAATCAGAATCAGAATTTAGAAATGTCCAGAATATATATTCCTACCATTAGTTCACTAGGTTTCAGTGCTTCAATAATCAGATATCATAAATCAAACATACAAAACTTTGCTTTTAAACAAAATTTATCAAACTGATTTCAAGACATTTACACATAAGACCACTTACAGTAATTTACTATAAAATTTCAGTGGAAGTCTGGAATCTGCTTGTTCTTGCTACTGGTTTCTACTGCTCGTAAATAAGCACTCTCTTAGCTTGAAAATTCAAGCGGTAATCTCAAGATTTGTGTAACACTAATTCAGAGGTTTGAGGGTGTTATTTATAGGCAAAATTCTGATTGTTAGCCCCCAAATTAATGGCCATAATCTGACATTAACAACCTTTATTCCATGTTAAATGCTTCAGTTACAAGTCATAAGCTGAATCAGTAACTATCTGCTGGAATCTCGCTCTTTTGCTGCTGGATTTTACCTGTTGTCTGCTGCTGGATTCTAATCTGCTGGAAAAATACCAGCTTCTGAATTATTAGCTTCTGCTGAAAATTTTGCATTGCTGCTGAAATTTCGCTAGCTGCTGCAAAAAATGCTAGCTAGTGCTGGAAATTCGGGTTCTCACAGCCCTCCCTCCTTATGAGAAGTTTCGTCCTCGAAACTTGGGTATACATGATCCTCAAAGAGATATGGATATTGTTCTCGCATCTTTTCTTCCAACTCCCAAGTAGCTTCTTTTTCAGTGTGATTGGACCATTGTACTTTGACATATGGAATAGTTCGTCGCCTTAGTACTTGGTTTTTGTTATCCACAATTCGAATTTAAATTTTTTCATTCTTCAGTTCTTCATTTAAATTTCCCTCAACCAACAGTGGTCCAACTTCAAGAATATGCCTTGGATCGGAAATATATCTTCTTAACTGTGACACATGGAAAACATTATGGATCATTGACATATCAGGGGGGAAATGCTAATCTGTAAGCAAGTGTTCTCACTTTCTCTAGAATGTCAAAATGTCCAACATATCTGGGATTCAGTTTTCCAGCCTTATTGAATCGGATTACTCCCTTCATGGGTGACACTTTCACATATGCCTTTTCGCCCAGTACAAATTCCACGGGTCTTCTTTTCAGATCAGCCCAGCTTTTCTATCGATCTTGTGCAGCTTTTAGTCGCTCTTTGATCATAGCAACTTTATCCATTGTTTCTTGGATTAGTTCGGGTCCAACGATGGCTTTTTCCCATACTTCATCCCAATACAATGGTGATCGACACTTTCGTCCATACAGAGCTTCGTATGGTGCCATTTCAATACTATTGTAATAACTATTATTGTATGCGAACTCGATTGAGGGCAGATGTTCGCTCCAATTACCACTGAAGTCTAGAGCACATGCTCTCAGCATATCTTCTAGAGTTTGAATTGTCTTTTCTGTTTGGCCATCGGTCTGAGGATGATAGGCCGTGCTAAGAGTAATTTTGATCCACATGGCTTGTTGAAAGCTCTTCCAAAAACGGGATGTAAACCTCGGATCTCTGTCTGATAGTATGCTAGCTGGAACTCCATGTAGTCATACGATCTCATTCATGTACAATGTGGCTAGCTTGTCCAAATTATAGTTCATGCGGACATGTAAGAAATGCGCAGATTTCGTGAGTCTATCTACGATTACCCAGATGCCATCATGACATTGTCTCGACTTGGGTAAACCAACTACAAAATCCATGGAAATATGTTCCCATTTCCATTCCGGGACTTCTAATGGTTGAAGAAGTCCACCAGGTCTCTGGTGTTCTGCTTTGACTTGTTGGCACACGTGAAACTTAGAAACAAACATTGCCACGTTCTTCTTCATTCCATTCCACCAGAAATTTTTCTTCAAATCTCTGTACATCTTGGTACTGCCAGGATGGACTGAAAATTTCGACTTATGTGCTTCAGACATTATTTCTTGTCGAAGGTTATCAATGTCTGGTATGCACAATTGTCCCTTCATCCACAAGATTCCCTTGTTAAAATTGACTTGGCAAAGCCACCTCCGTCTTGAAATCTGGTGTTTTCCCTTCTTTAACTTGCTCTTTTAGTTTTAGCAAAATGAAATCTCTATCTTGACATATTTTGATTGTCTCTCGAAGGCATGGTTGTGCTGAAAGTGACGCCAGGATCACCTTACTCGTATCCTTTCGACTTAAAGCATCTACTACCTTGTTGGCTTCGCCTGGGTGGTAGCTTATCGTCAAGTCGTAGTCTTTCAAGAGTTCAATCTACCGTCTTTGCCTCATGTTTAACTCTTTCCGAGTGAACAAGTATTTGAGGCTTTGATGATCGGTGAATATCTCACATCTAGCACCATATAAATAGTGTCTCCAAATCTTCAGTGCAAATACCACTGCTGCAAGCTCGAGGTCATGTGTTGGGTAATTATGTTCAAACGGCTTCAACTGTCTCGACGCGTATGCAATCACCCTTCCCTCTTGCATGAGTACACATCCTAAACCTCCTTTAGATGCATCACTGTAGATGGTGAAGTCTTTACCTTCCATAGGTAATACCAACACTGGCGTGGAGGTAAGTTTCTTCTTCAAAGTTTCGAAGCTTTGCTCACATTCTTCCCTCCATTGAAACTTAGAATTCTTCTGTGTGAGCTTAGTGAGAGGTATGACAATTGAAGAGAATCTTTCAACAAATTTTCGATAATAGCCTGCTAATCCCAAAAAACTTCGAATTTCTGTCACGGTCTTTGGTCTAGGCCAATATGAGATTGCTTCAACTTTCTTAGGGTCCACAGATACTCCTGCTGCTGATATTATGTGTCCCAAGAATGCGACACTCTCTAGCCAGAATTCGCATTTCTTGAACTTGGCGTACAGTTCTTTTTCTCTCAGCTTCTAGAGAGTGAGACGAAGATGTTCTTTGTGGTCTTCCTCACTTGACGAATATACCAGAATATCGTCAATTAATACCACAAAAAAATTGTCAAGAAATAGGTTTGAACACCCTGTTCATGAGGTCCATGAATACTGCTGGAGCATTTGTTAACCCGAACGGCATTACCATGAACTCATAGTGTCCATACCTTGTTCTAAAGGCTGTCTTCGGAATATCGTCTGTCTTGACCTTTAGTTGATGGTAGCCTGACCTTAAGTCGAGCTTGGAAAATACTGAAGCTCCTTTGAGTTGGTCAAACAGGTCATCTATCCTTGGAAGCGGATACTTGTTCTTGATTGTGATCTTATTCAGTTCTCTGTAATCAATACACAATCTCATGCTTCCGTCCTTCTTCTTCACAAATAGGACAGGAGCTCCCCATGGAGATGCGCTTGGTCGAATTTGATTCTTATCCAACAATTCTTGAATTTGCTCTTTGAGTTCTTTCAACTCTGCCGGAGCCATTCGATATTGTACTTTTGAGATTGGTGTAGAATTGGGTACTAAATTAATCTCAATTTCCACTTCGCGGTCGGGAATTTCGTCAGGGAGTTCTTCGTGAAAGACATCTGGAAACTCTTGTACTACTGGAATCTCTTCTAGGACAAATGTGGTTTCTTCCTTTACCTCGCTTAACATAGCTAGGTAAACTTCTTCTCCACTCTTCATGGATTTCCAAGTTTGAGAAGCGGAAAGAAGAGTCTTTCGTTCTTTTGTCTTATCACGAAATAAAAGTTTCTCTTGGTGTGGAGCTTGGATAGTTACCGTCTTTCCATGACAGTCTACTAAAGCATGATTCTTGGCTAACCAATCCATTCCAAGAATTACATCGAATTCCACCATGTTTAGTTGGATTAGGTTTGCCTCGAAACTCTGATTTTCTATGAGAACACCAATATCTCGATATAGAGTGCGAGTTTCTAAAATCCGATTTGCAAGAGTTGCTACTCTATATGGTTCTTCTAAGTTATCAGGCTTAGTTCCTAACTTCTTGGCAAATCTCTTAGATATGAATGAATGTGTAGCACCACAATCAAATAACACATATGCAGGTATATCATTGATTATAATGGTACCTGCTACGACATCATTTGAGTTGTCAGCCTCTTCTTGAGTAAGAGCATAAACTCGAGCATTTGTCTTGTTTTCCTTAGGCTTGTTTGGAGTTGTTCCTCCTACTGGACCATTCCTTGGATCTGGAAGAGGGCATTAAGCAATGCGATGGTCCATCTTTCCACAACGGAAACAAGCTCCAGAATTCCTACGACATTCATCAGTGTGAGTGAATCCACAAGTTTGGCACTTGACTCCCTCTTTGCTTGATTGAGAAGAAGTGGTTCCTTTGGATGGAGCACTGGTAAATTGGTTGCTTGAAAACCTAGGCTTCTTGAATTGTTGGCCCGATTGATACTGGCTTGACTGAGTACGTTTGAGATTGTTCTCACCTTCACGTCTCTTGATGTTATTCTCAGCTAGGATGGTGGCTCACATCAATTCATCAAAACTATCGGGTTCGATAACAGTAAGGGCAGATTGAATACGGCTGTTCAACCCTTTCTTGAAGCGATGTATCTTCAAGGCCTCGTCTCCCATGATGGTTGGGGAGTAAGTTCCCAATGAGTGGAACTTAGATGAATACTCCACCACTGTCATGTTTGGTTCTTGAACCAATCTTTCAAATTCTGACAGCTTCTGCATTCGAATTGATGTCGGGAAGTACTGTCTCAGAAATGCCTCTCGGAACCTTTGCCAAGTGATAGGCCCCGCCCTTACCATAGCTGATGAGACTCCTTCCTACCATTTGGCTGCTTTATCCACAAGAAAAGGTGTAATCATATCTATCTTGATCCCTTGTGGAGCCTCAAGTAGTCGAAAATGGTTCTCCACCTCCTTCATCCAATTCTGTTCGACCTCAGGATCGGAGCTTCCGTCGAAATTTGAGACTCTTGCTCTTCGGAGAGCCTCATAGTGCTGCTTAGTCCCATTCTGAGCAGGAGGTGGTGGTTGTTGATTAGCATTAGGGTTGACAAACCCTTGCAGCGTGGTTGTCACAATCGTGGCTATAGCCATCAGGTCTGCCTGGCTGAGGCCAACTGCTGGTGGTTGTTGTTGTGCATCCTCATCATTTTGGTTGTTGTTGCGGTTGCCGTAGCGAGAATTGCGATTGTTTCTAACTGGTCGTCCGTCCATTTCCTACAATTATGAAAGTTCTAAGGTTAATGGCAGAATAGAGACTAAACAAAAGAAGCAAAATGATTGAGTAATTGCTCAAAATTAAATATGAAACCAATGGATAGAAATAAATTTTTATTGATTTCTCAAGAAAGTGCAATTACATCTAAAATTCGGAAATACTAACAGAAATGTAAATGGAACAAGTGTTATTACAAAGAACTACTACTGAAGGTCTAATCTATCATTTCTCCTAATCCCAAATCCATAGGATCCTCTTCGACTTCTTCTTCTGGATCCTCCTCGGGTTCATCTTCATGGTTGGTTATCACTGTTTCCAGATGTTCAATATGACCATGCAGAACTGCATTCTGGTCGCTAAGAACTTCAACAGTGCTCTGCAACTCATGAATCTGAGCATCAGTCTGTTCATAATACTGATTATGCTGATGCACAAGTTGGTGATTTTGATCCTTAAGCACTTGGATCTTCTCAACCAAGGTATCACGTAACTCGATTAACTCTGCAACAGTCTCTTGGGAGGTTTCAAACTCTTCTTGAGCCTTCCTATTCCTCTTTTCTGCTTCATGTAGATAGTGAGCATAACGTTAAACATCACTTCTTAAGTGTTCTTCTCTACGCTGTAACTCATCTTTTTCTAACTCCAAGCAGTAGTTATGTTCCTTGAGTTTCTCTAGCTTCCTCTTTAAGCTCTTAATGTAATTACTCTGGTTAGTCATATCCTACATCCAAAATATGGAAGTGAATGTCCAAAAATGATCTCAAAAATACAGGTCAAGTTATAGACGAATACTGGAATGAACAAAGTCAGTACTGCCTATACATTTAATAGAAGAAATAGCTCAAAATTTTTCGATCTCAGAATCTCGTGAAAAATTTACTAAAAATCATTCACATCAAGATCATGAAGTGTACCAAGTTTGGTGCAAAAATATTTAGCCGTTTGGAAATGAAAATTCCTCAAAGTTTCAAAAAGTTGGAAAATTTTACCGAAATGATGATATCACTATCTAAACGAAGGATTTTGGGGTTCGTCGGCGGTGTTTCGTTCTAGCTTAGGTTCTCCTCGTCGAGAGCTTTCCAACCATATCTTTTAATAGTCAAAATTCTCCTGGATCAAAAGTTATGGCCGTTTGAAGTTTGTGCGAAAAACACCTCAACTTCCATGCCATTTTGCAAGGCCTACTGCATGCGCTTGCTGGAATTCACTTCCTACTGCAATTCTGATGCTACTGCAATCAAGTCTGTTGCTTTGCAGCACTGTTAAAATCAGTCTGCTGCATTCCGATCTACTGATTTCTATCTGCTGGTTCTGGTTTCCAGACTATTGGTTTTGATGCTACTGTTTTCTGGTCATCCGCTAGTTCCGATCTACTGATTTTGGCCTACTAAATTTTATTATTATTATTACTCATTTCAGTAGTCTATTACAGTAGCTTATTTTTAGTAGTCTATTCAGTAGTTTATCAGAACTTATTTTCAGAAGTCTATCAGAACTCATTATTTCTAGTTCCTCCTCCCCAGATTATGAAACATGGTTTGCTCTGATATCACTTCATTGTCACGCCTCGGAACAAGGGTTGGTTGACACCGACGTTGCTCTCAAATTTACATTCGAAAACAACAAGCCTTAGAAGTACAAAATTCAGAAACCAATCTTTTATTCATAATACTGAATAATTCATTATCTGTTACAACTCAAATAACTAATGTTTTACAGCGGAAATGTAAAATCAGACATAAAATAACTGAAAACAACAGTCTTCTTCACCAACCCCAGAATTGATTATGTTGTTCTTCTTCTAACAATTCTTCCTCGCTCTTATCTGATATGGGTTTGGTGGGTGAGTGATATGGTTGTCACTCAATAAGCCGGGGCGGTAATAACTCCCAGTTTTCGACATCATTTTCAACAGAAACAATAATACAAATAATATATAGAAAACTCTTCTTTTCAGAACAGGAATCAATATTCAGAACAGAAATCAGAAATTAGCACGTAAGTAAACACTGAGTACATTTGTGAATTTCATGGCTAACTGATATCAGTCCCCTGTATGTTCTCTCCTCTAAGGGGTGAGGCCAGAATCAGAATCAGAATTCAGAATTGTCCAGAATATATATTCCTACCATTAGTTCACTAGGTTTCAGTGCTTCATTAATCAGATATCAGAAATCAAACACACAGAACTTTTCTTTTAAACAGAATTTATCAAACTGATTGCAAGACATTTATACATAAGCCCACTTACAGTAATTTGCTATAAAGTTTCAGTGAAAGTCTGGAATCTGCTTGTTCTTGCTACTGGTTTCTACTGCTCGAAAATAAGCACTCTCTTAGCTTGAAAATTCAAGTGATAATATCAAGATTTGTGTAACACTAATTCAGAGGTTTGAGGTTGTTATTTATAGGCAAAATTCTGACTGTTAGCCCCCAATTAATGGCCATAATCTAACATTAACAACCTTTATTCCATGTTAAATGCTTCAGTTACAAGTCATAAGCTGAATCAGTAACTGTCTGATGGAATCTCGCTCTTTTGCTGCTGGATTTTACCTGTTGTCTGCTGGTGGATTCTAATTTGCTGGAAAAATACCAGCTTCTGAATTAGTAGCTTCTGCTAGAAATTTTGCATTGCTACTGAAATTTCGCTAGCTGCTGCAAAAAATGCTAGCTAGTGCTGGAAATTCGGGTTCTCACATTTATCCCACAGCGGACGATCGATTCACACTTGAATGCAAACTATACACTAAAGTTACTTCAAAAGAAATAATAATGTGAAGGCACAATGAATGTACTGCGTATCACAAGCAATGACATCCAAAGAAACCACAATCGGATTCCATTATACAAGAATAATCTTCGGATGAAGGTCATCAAAATTATTAACATACTTCCAAGAAGGCAATCTAACATCCATAATCCAATCAAGAGAGTGAAGCTTGGAAACCGTAGCATAGCTCCACTGGTTTCACCCGAGATTTCTCATGTAACGGCAATTGTAAAATGTTGGGTGAGTTGTTACGATTTGTGATGGGTGATCCCTATAATCTTGAGAATAACGTGTGGCTATTTAGAATTCAAGATTTTTGTAGACCAATATCCATGAGAGATGAGTCATGATTGTGACTCGAGGTCAGCGTCGGCGATGGAGGGTCACCATGTTGATTTAATGGCTCAATTGTTTCTTTTTGTGCTTGTTTCTAATTTACTCACCCCTGGTGATTCGACTTGTTTTCACTCTTCCAGCTCATTTTCATAGCATGATGCCCATTTCTTGATGTAACTTTCGGCATTGTTCTTATTCAGAGAGCTGGATTATTATCTATTATTGTTATTTCAATCTCACTTTAATTCTGATTTTCAACTGTATAATTCCTATATTGAACCATGTAAAGTGCATATATATAATCAGAGTAGCAGGATCCCTGAAAGTCATACGAGACTTGACCTTTATTTCTATATTAGAATTCTTGAGGCACAAATCATCTTCCGTATCAATCTCGGATTACCTTAGACCGCTAATAAAACGGGAACGACTCTAATGGAGACCGACTAATGGGTATCGGAGGACTGAGTATGGACAACCAACCCGTAGTTTGGAATAATGTTGAGGTGCATTCCTTTGTCCATTTCATCCTAAGATAAGAAATTCTATGTCAAACTGTCTGGGCTGAAAATTAAAATTAGACAAGCCCAAATTAAATTAAACAGGCCTGGGTAAATTATGCAAGCCCATCAACTATAGCAGATCAATCCCTATTAATTTAAAATGATCACGAGAAGTTGAGAGGGAGAAGGTCGTGGGAAGAAAAAGAGGAGAGATCGTGGGATGAAAAGCGGAAAAACATGGATCATGAGGGAGTGGAGAAGGGTCGCACAATTGCAGAAGATAAAGAATCGATCGACACAGAGAAAAGACAACAATCTCTCGCACAACTCCAGGCAACTCCTGCAGAATTCTCATAAATTTAGTCAAGCTTTTTCATGTTTCTCCAGTAATATTTTAGCTTTCTCGTACATATTCTAGCACTATTTTGTTATAATTTTCACGTTTTTGTGATTTCCTATTGATTTGTTGGTACACAGTCATGTTGGAGTTTATTTCATCACTTTCTATCGTCTTTTCTTTCGTTTTGATGTTGTATTAGTTTAGGAGACTATAACGAACGGTCAAATTTAGTGTTCATAATCGTCGTAATTCTTAGAAGTTAGATTTTCATTATTTTTACACAAATCAGTGCATTTTTGCACCTGACACGCCCGCAAATCTCAAATATTGTGCAAACACAAACCAAAATTTAAGTTCTGCCGGTGTGTTTGGCACTTCGACGAGGACAAGACGAGTAATCCTGTAAGCTACCCGCCTAATACATTCTATAGAAATGAGAGTTCTGACTCCAAACTTTAAAACCATCTTCTTTTTAAAATTTGAATTGTTGAGATTATTTGGTCAATATCTATATTTCCTTAGGGATTATAGCATTAGGACACATGAGAAAAACCTAATGAGCATGAAATCCCCTAAAAAAAATTAATGGGCTGGCTAGTTCTCAAGTTTTCAAAACAATGACTCACGTGCTCCATCCAGATTTCAAAATATATTGTCGGTCTCTTATGCGACATATTGATATATAAATATGAAAATAAAGAATAAAATTGGACACCGAGATTTACATAAAAATCCTCTAAAATTATTAGGATGGAAACCACGGGCAAGATGAAACGATTCCACTATAATATTTTATGGTGTACATATACTCACCGTGTTTCCAAAAAGAATACACACTGTCTCGAGTCCCGAGTCGTTCGGCAAGTCGTAGGCTATTTTAATTAATTCGGGAGTCGCATGTGTACATTTGGGCTTTTGAGCAAAGCTTAGTTATTTAAATTTTAAGGTTATGGCAGCAAATCCAGGGTGTTCCAACGAAGTCCACGATATTTGAAAATATGTATCACGTGCAAAATAATTATTTCTGAATTATGCGAATTACGGGTTTGGAAGCCGGAGAACGTGTCTGGGGATCTCTCTAACCTCTTCAGAGGATTATGATATGTTAGGGAGCGGACTTCCAGTCCAAGGGCTGTGATGATCCTTGCCGGCCCAGTATTGTGGTTTAGTTTAATCAAACGATTTATGTGTATGCGCCACTTGCATTGAACAAAACTCTAATTATTTCTGTTTATGATTATGAATAACAAATATTAAAAAAATATGATTTTTATGAAATTGTTTATGCAGGAAAGTCGCGTTATACATATTTACGCTTATAATATTTTATGTACAAACTATATTAACATTGCATGGATTTTTATTACGTTTACGGTTTATACATGCTGAGTCATTAGACTCACTAGATTTGATCGATGCAGATGTTGTAGTTGAGGATACGGGAGGAGGGGACCAGTGAGCAGGCTCGGGCCAGTGGCAGTGTAAACCCGAGGACCTTGTAGTTTAAGTTATATTATTAAGCACGTTTTTAAACTATTTACTCTGACTTTTGATTTATTAGGATTGGTGATAAGCAAATTAAATATATAATTTTGTTAGATTATTTTTAAATTAAATTGATATATTTTTTGGATTTTAGGATTAATTGGATATTGGTGATTTATTTTAAATGATGGAGTTTTAATATTAATTTTATATTAGTATGAGTGGTGACCGTTAATTTATTTTAAAAACTATACTTTTAATAAATTACTTAATAAGATAAATTTTAAATTTTTTTCGCAAATGTAATAGTATTTTAAGATACGGTTCGTCACATTAACATTTTATAAAAGTTGCACGAACACCCCCTGCACCAGTTGGAAATCTGGCGTCGAAGTATTTTAATGATATATCGTAGATCAGTTATCAAAATGACTAGTGGGAAAACAGTTAAAAAGAAACATCAAATTGTTACTAGACATATTTCAGGTCGACTAAATTAGCTATGATGTTACTTATATTACTTGGACACTGCAAGATCGAGCTGGATCACAAGGATACAACTGACGACATCAATAGTTAATTCACTTTATTAATTTCACTTCATCGACAAAAACAATTTTTTATGAATCAATTATTGGTAAAGAATCACGGATTCGGGAAAAATCATATTCGGTGCATAAACAAAACACAACACCAATTCGTATAAAAAATAAGAATTTAATAAATATTCTTCTCTTTATTGATGTATATTGATGTGTATGTAGCTTTTGATGCGAGACTTCATTAAAAAGGTGAAAAAGTAGCTTTATTTGAATAAGAAGAGCATTTATGGTAGTTCAATTGAGAAAATAACAAAAATATCTGTTAGAACCTAAATTTTTGGGCATGCAATTAATTAAATATAGACATGTATGAGAATTTATTTTCGAGTTATAATAAAATTCGAAAATATTAAATAATACATGGTATTGAAAATTTCAAGCCAATAAATACATGAAATTCAAAATTCAGTACAAATCATGTATTAATTTCGAAATAAGGCTGGATATCAATCAAATTGGAAGGAAATATTACATACAAGGCAGCTTTTCTCAGCAAGGAAGCATATCAATATTTGTGGAAGGAGCATCTCCAAATTTTGGAAGGAAAATCAATCGGTTTATGGTAGGATTCTTACCCAGCACCTATAAATACCCCCTAAGCCTTTGAAATTTTCACCCCTCATTCTAGCAAGCAATTTTCGAAATTGCTCTCACAAGTGCTCCAAAGAATTTTCGAAATTTTCTCCCAAAAATTCTGCACGAGTCATCAAAATTCTTTCAAAGTTCAGAAATTCGTTTCTCTCGTTCGGGTGCTCCGAATCCGATCTCCACCGTTCAGAATATGAATCCATATGTTTTGAATAACATATCCAAATTTCAACAAAATCCAACGGTTAGTTTTTTGTTTATAGCCTTTGAAAAAAAACTGCTCAGATTTTAGGCGGGAATTCAGCATACCTACGGTTTTTCTGTATGAACAGGCCTAAACGACTTCCAAACCCGATCTTCACCGTTCATAATATACTTAACGTACTTGTGAACGTACTGTAAAATTTTGAGTCCGATCCAACGGTGAAATAAGGCGCAATGAATTTTTCAAAGACGGCTGATTTTCCCGTAGATGTGCTGCTGCGTCTTCGAGGGGTTGGTTGCATGATTCTTCTATAGTTTCAGAGTTCTTCACGTTTTCTTCCAGTCTAAGGTAAGTGGGCTTGTTTTAAAGATTAAACTTTCGTTTATGCATATTTATTTCGTGTGTTTTTGAAAATACGATCGAGTACATGTTCTTTTCCTACTCCTTCTTGTGTTGTTGTCATTCGTTTTTAAGCACTGTGAGGAGTCGACTGTATATGGGTGGGAATCCCAACCATGACGTACCCTTACGCGGTGGGGGATATAACCGCTATACGGCCTCGCCCCCTTAGAGGAGTAAAAATTAGGGACTGATATCAGTAAACAATAGAAAGTGGATGAATCTCAGTGCTGGTAAATGTTATGCATGTGATATGAATGATGTTATATAAGTGCAAGTCATGTGATTTTCGAAATTATGCATGTCGTTATATTGTGCTCGAACGGCCCTCACTTGCTGAGTGACGATCATATCACTCACCCCTTACTTTACTCTCCCCAGATAAATCAGAAAAGAAAATCGAGGAGGATGAGCAAGACCAGTTTTGGGGCTGATAATAAGATGATTCAAGAAGTTTATTTTAGTTTTGGCTTAGTAAGTTGTAAAAGCTTCCGCATATTATTTTTATCATTTTAAGAATCTACGTTGTAAAGACAATTTTTTGATTGATTATGAGTAATAAACTGGTTTTTGGTTTATACTGTACTATGAGGCTTGTTATTTTCAATTGTGTGGTTGTAAAACAACGCCGGTGTCAACTAACCCCGGTCTCAGGGCGTGACATTTAAGTGGTATCAGAGCCGCCAGGTTCATAATCCAGTTGGGAAGAAAAAATTTGTCAGGTTATGGCAAAAGGCTGATGCAGTCTCTTTCGGAACTCCCAACAAGTATTATTCACAACTTTGATGTGAGGCGTGGTCCGAAAACAAGAAAATCTTTCGTTTAGACCTCCGAAATCGCGTTTTTTGCTATTTTAGGAAAGTTTCGTAGAATTCCTAACTTTTCATAGGAAACTCAGAATTTAATTCTGTCGACTGTTCTAGAATCCTCTCGACGTATTCTTTCTATCCATGGGTCAATGTCCAAACTTTCTACTTTTGGAAACTTTCTCGAAAATCTCGTTCAACGTGTTTCTTGAACTACTTGTCGATTTTTTTTGAAATTTTATTATGAGGACAATTAATATTTGTATTTATTTTGGAAATATATCTATCAGAGATAAGTTGACTTAAGCTTCTGATTTAAGAAAAAAATTGACTCGAGGATGATAAGTTATTTATGAAAACTAATATGAGAAAAGTTGATATAAGGATTATATTATAAGTTTTGGGTACTGTACTATAGAAGTTGATTTTGTGTCGATAGTTAATTGTGTGAGCAATATGTTTGGGTTATTAAGAATATTAAGCGCTAACTTTAAATATGTAGAACATTGGAATATCTTGTGAGAAAATATCATCAGGTTAAGGAATTTATATTATTTTGGGATAACAAGTAGGCTACGACCTTACGTAAAAAAAAAAAGTAATTTATGAGATATTGATGGGTATCAAGGAAAGTATAGTACAATAAGTTTTGACTTTTATGGTACTAAGAATGATTCAAAGAGAATGACATTCAATGAACTCCTTTGTTTTAGAGCGTGATAGGCTCGTGATCTTGATGAAAATAAGATTTAGTAAAAGAATAATTATTTGAGGTAACGACTATGTTATAATTTTCGGGATTTAAGTCAATAAGCTATAGATCAATACTGAGTTAAGTTTTAATATTCTATATGGGTTTTAAGTTTTGAGATAATAATTGGGGTAATTTCAAATAAGATAAAATTAGTATCAATTCGCATATATTCAGTGCCGACTTAATTCAACTCACTTCGGTAGATTTCGATGTCATCCTAAGGATGAACTGATTAGCTAAGAGTCGTGCGATAGTAGATGGCCAGAGTAAAAATGTCAAACTCTGAACCCCAAACCAAGAAGAAATCAGATACCATGGCGATGCCAAGGGACAGAAATGCATTTTTCTGTTACCCAGAATTGGAAAGCCATAATATCGGGAGAAGAAGTTTACCTAGCAATGGTGAACAAAGTGCAAGAAGGAGATAAGCTGAAATTGGAAGATATTCAAGTAATACGAAAATTTTCAGACGTTTTTCCAGAAAGGCTTCTTGGAATGTTCTCGGACTAAGAAGTAGAGTTCGAGATAAATTTGGTACCAGTGATGCATTAATCTCCAATAAACTGTACCGAATGGCTCCAGATGAACTCAAGGAGCTAAAATAATAACTCCAATAGTTGTTAGACAAAAAAAAATGGATTAGGCCAAATGCATCTCTTTGGGGAGCCCCGGTCCTATTTGTAAAGAAGCATTATTAAAATATGAGATTGTGTATAGATTATAGAGAACTCTATAAGATCACAATCAAGATAAATATATTCTTCCAATAATAGACGGTCTTTTCGATCAACTTAAATGAGCTACAGTCTTCTCCAAACTCGACCTGAGGTCAAGCTATAATCAGCTAAATGTCAGAGCAGAAGACACCCCAATGTCAGCATTCAAAATAAGGTCATCAGTGGAACTAAGAAAGTAGAGGCAATTCTAGATTATCCGAAACATAAGAATGCAACCAAAATTAGAAGCTTCTTTGGATTACTAGGCTATTAGCTGAAATTTGTCGAGGGCTTCTCTTCAGTAGTCGTATCACCAATGAGACTCGCACAAAAGAACTATGAATTCAACTGAAGATAAAGATGTGAAAGAGCTTTCAAACATTAAAGGAGAAGCTAGCACCTAAACCAATGTTGGTATTATCTACTGAGGACAAGGATTTTACCATCTACAGCGAAGTATCAAAGAAAGATCTCAGAGGCGTACTCATGAAAGACAGGCTAGTCAACTAAAGCCGCATGAGCAAAACTACCCTACTCACGATCTCTAGTTGGCAGCAGTGATTTTGCTTTGAAAATTTGAAGACACTATCTCTACGATGCCAAGTGTGAAGTATTCACTCACTGGCCACAAAGTTTCGATTATTTGTTCATTCAAAAAGAATTAAAAATGAGACAATGACGGTGGATAAAGTTACTCAAAGAATGTGACTTGACAATAAGCTACCACGCCAGCAAGGCAAATAAGGTAGCCAATACTTTGAGTCAAACATAGGTAAGATAACCCTAGCATCACTCTCTGTGCAATCATGTCTTCTAGAAGCAGTCAAGCTAAATCAGAGTCGAGACATGACACTAGAGAAGTTCAAAGAACAAGCCAAGGAAATACAGTCGTCAGATTTTCAAGTGGGCCCAGACAAAATCTTGGGGATGAGAGGACGATTGTGTGAGCCAGACATCGACAATCTTATATAAGAAGTGATGTTAGAGGCGCATAAGTCAACATTCCAGATCTATACCATCAGTACAAAGATGTATAGAGATTTGAAAAAAAAAAAAAGTTTCTGGCAAAACAGAATAAAAATAGATGTCGCCGAGTTTATATTTAAGTGACAAGTATGCCAACAAGTGAAAGTCGATCATTAGCGACATGGAGAATTACTGCAACAGTTAGAATCCCAGAATGGAAATGAGAACATATTTCCATGGATTTCGTAGTAGAATTTCCAAAGTCAATACAGATTCAAGACGGGATATGGATAATCGTAGATAGACTCACAAAATCTACGTACTTTCCACTCGTTCGAAGGAATTATAATATTGACAAGTTGGCTACTCTATACGTGGATAACATTATGCGGCTACATGGTATGCCAGCAATCATAATGTCGGATAGATATCCAAGATTTGTGTAACGTTTGTGGTAGAGCTTTCAAGAAGCCATGAGAACAAAAGTCACTCTTAATACGGCTTATCGTCCTTAAAATGATGGTCAAACAAAGAGAATGATTCAAATCCTAGAGGGTTTGATAAGGGCATGTGCCATAGACTTCAGTAGTAATTGAAGTGAACATATACCCCTGATAGAATTCGCCTACAATAACAGTTATCCCGTCAATATTGGAATGACTCCAGTTGAAGCCTTTACGGACGGAAGTGTCGATCACCACTGTATTGGGACAAAATAAAGGAGACATCCATAACAGGCCAGAACTATTCCAAGCGACAATGGAAAAATTGGCCATTATCAAAGACATACTCAAGGCTGCATAGGACCAGCAAAAGAGTTAGTCTGATCTTAAAAGAAGACAAGTGGAATTCACATTGGGTGAACACCTTATATAAGGGTCTCACTGATGAAAGAATCATTAGATTCAGTAAAGTTGAAAAAGTGAATCCTTAGTACATAGAACCATTCAAAATTCTGGAGAGATTGGAACATTGGCTTACAGAATAGAATTGCCATCAGATATGTGTAGAATCCGCAATGTATTCCACAAGTCCAAACTAAGGAAATACATCCCGAACCCAAGTAATGTTGTGGAAATTATACTGCTCATGATCAAATGTAACTTGAGGAAAGAGCAGAAATATGAAGTTGTCTCTATTCATATTGTGGACATCAAATACCAAATACTGAGACAACGTATCATTCCCTACGTCAAGGTGCAATGGTCAAACCACACAGAACGAGAAAACTACTTGAGAGTTTGAAGAAAAAATATGCAAGCAATATCCCTACCATTTCGAAAGTCAAGCCGACTCAAGTTTCGAGGACGAAACTTATAATAAGAAGGGAGGGATGTGAGAACCTAAATTTTTGGGCATGCAATTAATTAAATATAGACATGTATGAGAATTTATTTTCGAGTTATAATAAAATTCGAAAATATTAAATAATACATGGTATTGAAAATTCCAAGCCAATAAATACATGAAATTCAAAATTCAGTACAAATCATGTATTAATTTCGAAACAAGGCTGGATATCAATCAAATTGGAAGGAAATATTACATACAAGGCAGCTTTTCTCAGCAAGGAAGCATATCAATATTTGTGGAAGGAGCATCTCCAAATTTTGGAAGGAAAATCAATCGGTTTATGGTAGGATTCTTACCCAGCACCTATAAATACCCCCTAAGCCTTTGAAATTTTCACCCCTCATTTTAGCAAGCAATTTTCGAAATTGCTCTCACAAGTGCTCCAAAGAATTTTCGAAATTTTCTCCCAAAAATTCTGCACGAGTCATCAAAATTCTTTCAAAGTTCAGAAATTCGTTTCTCTCGTTCGGGTGCTCGGAATCCGATCTCCACCGTTCAGAATATGATTCCATATGTTTTGAATAACATATCCAAATTTCAACAAAATCCAACGGTTAGTTTTTTGTTTATAGCCTTTGAAAGAAAACTGCTCAGATTTTAGGCGGGAATTCAGCATACCTACGGTTTTTCTGTATGAACAGGCCTAAACGACTTCCAAACCCGATCTTCACCGTTCATAATATATTTAACGTACTTGTGAACGTACTGTAAAATTTTGAGTCCGATCCAACGGTGAAATAAGGCGCAGTGAATTTTTCAAAGACGGCTGATTTTCCCGTAGATGTGCTGCTGCGTCTTCGAGGGGTTGGTTGCATGGTTCTTCTATAGTTTCAGAGTTCTTCACGTTTTCTTCCAGTCTAAGGTAAGTAGGCTTGTTTTAAAGATTAAACTTTCGTTTATGCATATTTATTTCGTGTGTTTTTGAAAATACGATCGAGTACATGTTCTTTTCCTACTCCTTCTTGTGTTGTTGTCATTCGTTTTTAAGCACTGTGAGGAGTCGACTGTATATGGGTGGGAATCCCAACCATGACGTACCCTTACGCGGTGATGGATATAACCGCTATACGGCCTCGCCCCCTTAGAGGAGTAAAAATTAGGGACTGATATCAGTAAACAATAGAAAGTGGATGAATCTCAGTGCTGGTAAATGTTATGCATGTGATATGAATGATGTTATATAAGTGCAAGTCATGTGATTTTCGAAATTATGCATGTTGTTATATTGTGCTCGAACGGCCCCCGCTTGCTGAGTGACGACCATATCACTCACCCCTTACTTTACTCTCCCCAGATAAATCAGAAAAGAAAATGAGGAGGATGAGCAAGACCAGTTTTGGGGCTGATAATAAGATGATTCAAGAAGTTTATTTTAGTTTTGGCTTAGTAAGTTGTAAAAGTTTCCGCATATTATTTTTATCATTTTAAGAATCTACGTTGTAAAGACAATCTTTTGATTGATTATGAGTAATAAACTGGTTTTTGGTTTATACTGTACTACGAGGCTTGTTGTTTTCAATTGTGTGGTTGTAAAACAACGCCGGTGTCAACTAACCCCGGTCTCGGGGCGTGACAATATCAACAACAAAATAACCTGCATTCACGGTTAAATTCTAGGACGGAGGGTGGTAATAGCCATTGTTTCCAAAAATGAAAGACTAATTAGGTTTTTCACAAGGATCACATGCTATTAGCCTCATTAGGATTTTAAATCTTTTAAATTAAATTTTGAAAGGACTGTTGAGCATAAACTTACAGGAAAATAATATATTGAGTATGTATCAGAAGTTTAGTGTTATGCTAAGGTGTTGACAACACCAGCGCACAACATGACATCGGAAATTAACGTTTAATAAGCAGATATAAATGCGATGAATAAGAAGAGACCAGAATTAAATTATGCACAAGTACGAATACTTATGCGATGCCTCATGTCAAGAAATTCAATAGAAAACATGTAATCAGGTTACACCAACCAATACTAGTGAAACAATCAAACACTAAATTTTTTGACACACCAAGGAATTAAATATCAACCAATAATTTAACATTAAAACCAATATGCATAAACTAAAATCAGAAACACCAAGAACTCGACGATCAACACTCAGAGTCAGTGTTTGTTCTTCAAGAGTTGGCAACACCAATCAGCATCACGTGGCTACGCGAAACAATCACTTAAATTCTTCGTGTAAATCTTCAACACCGAACTAGGTTTATCAAAGCTTTATGCACTACTGATATTACTTCCTCTCTCCAATCTCTTATATATATTGGTATCGGTTCTTCACCTAGATCTTCATAGATCCTCCTGTATCTATCAACAAGGATACCAGTGTTTAAATAGAATCAAACTTTACACAAGGTATAGTATATCTTATAGATAAGTTCCCAAAGTATATTGAATAATTCCCAAAAATAGGATTATCTATATTTAAGGAAACAAAGAAATAAATTAGTCTAGAAATACAAACAATAAAAATAATAATTGAATTTGAAATTGAATTAGGAATACACGATTCCTTTCAAATTTCTTCATGTTATTGTATAGTTCACTATTTGATAAAATATTTAATCTCGAAATTTCCTGCAATACTTACATATGTATATGTTACTATGCACATATTCATATTTTTTCTATTAATTATTCCAATTCTAGTTCCTATTATTTTACAAATTAAACTTAATGATGAAAATGGAGCAGGATGATGCGAGAGCGAGAATGCCTTCCTCATCCCCCGAATCTAAAACTCAACATCATCTCCACATCAAACCTTTTCTCTTTTTTCTTTTTTCTTTTTTTTTTTTTCTAATTTGTGACTCTTCATCCTCGTCCTTGTGAAAACACAAATTTTTGTAAAAAAAAACCTAACAATTTCAGAATAGCTACTGAACTCAAGAGATGATTTCAGCATGGCCAAAGTAAACAGTCAAGATTCAGCAGCCGAGGGAGTTCATCACCGCGAAGTTTTTGAGGACCATTTCAGCAGACTATCCCGACAGTCACATGTTGTTACAAACTTGTAACTGATCCACTAACTTGAAATCATGGTAGATAATGATAGATTCTAGCCATTAAATAACAGATGAATTTCTGAGTTAGTGTTACTCAAAATATGTGACACATCACCTAAATTTCGAAGCAAAGAACAACCTTATTTTCGAGAAGCATTTCAGTAGCGAGGACAAAAACCATTGTAGACTTCAACCAAAACCTTATTAAGATTATTACATAAGTGGGCTTTCTGTTGTAATTCGTATAATTTGATTTAAAATAGACCAGTACATATTGTATATATTTAAAGTCTGATTTTTGAATTCTGTATATTTGAAACAATGAAATTTATTAACAAATGGTAGTGATATATATTCTATTGATTCTTGCATCACCCCTTAAAGGTTAAATATAGGGGACTAATATCAGTTAGCCATGAAATTCGTAATATGTTCAATGCATAAAATGATACATGTTATTCCGAATATATGCTTTTATGTTCTGAATACACACACACACACACAAGATTTTGATTAAAAATCAGTTTTAAAGGCCGGGAGGATTCATTCATTTACTGAGTGAGGACTATATCACTTACTACTCATGATTCTCATATAAGAACAAAGCATAGATCAAGGAAGATGAACAAATTCAGTTCATTGGCTGGTGAATAAGATTATACTATATCTGTTGTGTTGGAACTTTTCAAGTTCGCAATCTTGATTTTGATGATAACAAAACTTGTTAATGGTGTTACTAATGATCTACCTTAGTGTGCAGCATCTAGGATTACTCACGAGATGTTTACTTCGCAAAACTAAAGACTCAACTGATCGCACGAATTGAATCAGTCTAACTGATTATATCAATTGAGCAGTCCAGCTGATTGTCCAGTTGATAGGTGATTCAGCAGGAAAACCTCAGAAGCCTGGCCAGCCGAAGGAGTGTTCAATTGATGAAGAAACCCAACTGATCAGTCCAACTGAACAAATGTGAAATCAATTCAACTGACGAGTCAACTGATTTCATCAGCCCAACTGGAAGATCAGTTCAACTGACCAGTTCGAAGTATCAGTTAGAATCCTTCAGTTATGGATGAAGACAAACTCTTTCAAGTGAAATCCAGCTCTACGTGAAGGTACAAAGCCATTATCCAGTCAAAGGACAATAATGGACGTTGCATCAGTGCATTAAAGACAAAACGTTTCAGAAAGACAGTCGAAAAGTCGAGACACAAAGTCCAAGAAACGAATTCAAGATGCAACGGATACAATGAATGAGTCTCACTGTACGATCAAGTTTTCCCACCTATATAAAGAGAAGATCAGTGAAGACTTAAACAAGAGAGACAACACAAGAGAGAAAAGAAATGGGCACGCTTCAAAGTCATATCAGCTTAAGAGAAGCATTCAGCCCAGTCGAGAGAACTCTTCACAGATAAATTAGCTTAGATTAGAAGCGTATTTCCCTCAGTATGTGAGAACATCCTGTTCAGTTCTCACACACACAAACACTCTCTACCACTCAAATACAGTCTTGCACAAAGACGTTAAACTTGTGTATGTAGTCCTTCTCACATAGACATTAAAGAAGTGTTGACTGGAAGGTGTTGCCTTCAGTCTAAGTCTAGGAGTTCAGTGTAGGCAGTGAGTAAATCCTAGCTGAGTGGGTTTGTACAAGTGTTTGTATAAATCAAAGTCTTCTAGTGGCTCCTACCCGAGGCGGTAGAAGGGGTGACGTAGGAGCAGTTGAAGTCTCCGAACATCCATAAACATATCTTGTGTATTTAACTGTTTAACTATTGCTTTTTAATTGTTTGGATCAGTTAGAGTATCCATCAATTCAGTTGCCACCATAACTGAACTGATAAATGCAAAAACTAATCTGTCATCTTTCGGTTATTCTGTTTACATAAGATAAAATGCTTTCTAATATAACAGTCTTCTTCACGAAGGATTACTTCGAGTTTCTTCCGCTTGGTTTTTAACCAAACTCGATTTAATTAATCGGTGTTGATATTCTTAGAACATATTTTGTTTAAAGCATCCGAAAGAATGCTCAGCAAACGGTCCTTCAATTGGTATCAGAGCAGGTTGTTCTAAGAAGAACATTTGAAGAAAACTGTGTTTTAAAAATCTTACATTAAAATAGTGTTAAAAGCTATTTAAAAGTATCTCATACGATTTTCAAAACTATTTGAAAATATTTATA
Organism: Primulina tabacum; assembly: GCF_025594145.1. Lineage (NCBI taxonomy): Eukaryota > Viridiplantae > Streptophyta > Magnoliopsida > Lamiales > Gesneriaceae > Primulina > Primulina tabacum. The sequence goes on along the minus strand of NC_134558.1, from coordinate 29,588,007 downwards.
TGTCGCTTTTTGATAAAGAGTTGAGAGGATTGGTTCTGCGACTAATATTGTAGCCACTTCTTTAGACTCTTTACTTAGGGGTTTTAATTAGTCTGCAGGAGACTGAGAACCATCTGCAAAGATGCACAGCTAAATTGCTCCTTGAACAAGTCTTCTGTTACAAGCCTACCAGGTCAGCTGTTCTTCAGACGAAACTCACCCATGCTGGGATGTTGGATGATTAAAATCACCAGCTACATTCCAGTTGAGTTTAGTCAGAGTCTGCTCGACCAGTTAGTCTGCTCGACCAGTTAGTCTGCTAAGAAGTCAAGTTCAAGCAGTTTAACTCGTTTATCTAGCAACCGGTTGATGGTATATCCAGTTCTGTCACACAAACCATTAAATTGACTAATGAGATAATCACATAAGAGTTTTGTGTAATTATGATGACGTGGTCCTTTGATTCTCTCCCACAACGGAAACACACATAATTTATACTTAGCTTCTACAAAATGTGAAACATGTCAAAATATAGATGTCTAGTTTCAAACTTTTTAAGTTTAAGCGAGATTGTTAAAAGTTTAAACGCAATTTTTTTAATTTTAATTAATTTAAGTCAAATAATATATAAAATGATATAATTACCATAAATTTAAGGTTAAATGAATAAAATTTCAAGTTCTAAACAACATAAAATTATTAAAATTGTAGTAATTAATGGTTTCCTACAATCTACAAAATAATATCATAAAAATAAGCTCTTATCAATTAGTATAAAAATATTCATTAAGAAAAATAAATAATTCTTGTGTTCACTTAATCAAACCAAGTATATTAAAATTTAAATGAAATACAACTTAATCGAGCTTTTTAGAACATCGACTTGTACACAATTACTCATAGAGTAGCTACTAAAAAAACTCACACAGTAAATACGAGAGCATGGTGCGGTTGTTCGGGTGCTGAAACCAACCCGACCCAACCAGGTACTTTCGGGTTAAAATTGAGTGAATCCGATTTGGCCCAAACCCGTGGGTCCAAAATCCATAAATATGGTTGACTTTAGCTACCCCTCTAGTTTCTATGGTCGGTTCGATGCAAGCAGCCATTTCCACAAAATTTCTTCAGGCAAGATCGTTACCCTTGTTCTTCTCAAGCTCCCTTTTCGGACCTTCCCTAGGTGCGCTGGATTTTAACAGATTATACTGTTACTGGGTTTTCTTTTATTTGTTTCTCCTTCTCGTGTCTAAATTTTGAATAAATGTTTACTTGAGTATATGTGTATTTGAAGGTGTGCGAAAGTTGAAAACTTTGACCTCATTACAACGCAGGAGGGACAATGGAGAGTTCCGTGTAAAAGGGATGGCTTGGAGTTTGGAGAAATGTGATGGGAATGGTATGGAGATTGGTGAGTTGGGTGTGTTGCGTCCGGCGACGGAGGATTATGCGGAAGAGGCCATTAAAGCTGTAAAGGCTGGGAAAGTGATTGCTGTTCCCACTGATACCATTTATGGTTTTGCTTGTGATGCTTGGTATGTTCTTTACTCTGAATTTTTCTTGTATTTACAGAGTAGAGGTTTGTGTAGTCAGCCCCAGGGAGCAAGTGTCAAACATTATGTGTAATATAGTACATATTTTGATTATGATACGTGTAGTGCTTGAGATAATGTGGAAAAGAACGTTGATACAAGTTGACTATGAAGCAAGTTTTTGCCTCTATGTGATTGTGATTATTATGATAGCTTCATTGCTCTTGAAATTTGATTGTAGATTAAGAAGGCGATTGTCCATGTTTGTTTCTGCCCATTAAGATGGCATTCTTCTATAAAGTATAGTATTAAATGTGGTGATATCAAGGCTTATTGTTGTGTATCGGCCTAGTGCAGCTCCATGGATGCAGTGAATCGGATTTATGAAATTAAAGGTCGTAAGTACACAAGTCCTCTGGCAATTTGTGTTGGTGATGTTATGGACATACAACACTTTGCTGTCACCGATCATTTGCCTCATGGGTTGCTTAACTCTCTTCTTCCTGGACCTGTGACACTGGTGTTAAGACGAGGTTTGTAAAGCTCATTAGCTTCTTGTTTTAATTATTGTAATGAATTGACCTCTTGGTCATGATATTGTTTCACTCTTTTCGGCAACAGCGAGTTAACCAGTTAGATTTTGTAAATTGGAAATGCTGTTGGCATTAAATCACTTACATTCTCGATTTGGTTGCTTTCCCTATATCACCTATAACATTCTTTACGGTGAATAGATCATATTCGCTATGTTTATAGTTGGTGCAGTGTAAAGCTTTATGTTGACATATTGCAGGGGAGTCGAGCATCCTTGAGAAATCATTAAACCCTGGTTTGGAAAGCATAGGTGTTCGAGTCCCTGACTACAACTTCATCAGATTAATTGCCCGTGGTTCCAGAAGTGCATTGGCCTTGACAAGTGCGAACCTTAGTGGGCAGCCTAGCAGTCTAGATATTAAGGATTTCGAGAATCTCTGGAAGCACTGTGCATACATCTACGATGATGGTGTTATTCATCTGATCGTGCTGGATCAACAATTGTAGATCTCACGGAGCCTGGAAAGTACAAGATTCTAAGGCCTGGGAGGTAAACATCAAAATATATATGAATCTTTTTTCATGAACATAAGAAGAGATCTCATCAGACATTATTACAACTAAGAGAATTTTTCATCAAATATGTAAAGCAGCTTGTTAAAAAAAAAAATTCTACATTAATCTAGGTGATCCAAATATGTATAAACCAACTCGTTAGAGTTTCCAACTCTTCTTATCATTTACTCATCCATGAGGTAATATTAGTTCTGGGAATAAAAATAACTCGGAAGCCCCTTCTAAAGGAACTATAAGAGACTTCCACTTCCATTTCCACATGATTTATGCAATTTTTGTTCTCATGCTATCTGCCTAATGGATGTGTATGCCTTAATTATTTTGCTTTTTCTTGGACAAAAATTCTGTCGTTTGGCCTTTATTTGCTTTCGAGAACCTACAAAAGTTTGTATGACTTACTAGGATTAGAAAGAAACCTGTTTTGGTATTTTTTTGGTAATCAAGTCTGCTAATGTCTCAAAGATAATAAAATGCAGTTAATGAACTAACGTTGAGCTTCCTGTTGAATGTACCGATATGGTAGAAAGTTGAATTTTTGATCAAACATTAAATTCTGTAAATCTATCAGACTTTTGTTTTATCATTGAAGGTTCATCACATCCTAATCAAGAAAATATATTTCCTTTCATTTATTTTTTCGGTCGAATCACCCCTACACGAAGAACTGTATTTTGCATTGACGCTGACAAAGATATGTCGAAAACTGAGATTACAGTATAATTTTTGCTACTTGCTCTTCCGAATATATTTATTCTAAGGTTTTGTTCGTGTGTTTTCCAAAGCTCATGCACTTTTGTATTTTGTCTTGGCAGTGCAGAGGAAGAGACCATCAGAATACTTGAGAGGCACGATCTAGTAGCAAATGCCAACGCCACGTGACAACTCCTGATTTATTACATGACCAGTATTGTATTCAGCTAAGCTCGTGGATGCGTTTCTTGCATTTTGTACCATAGATGCTGTTTTTTCCCATTCACATTGTTAGCTTGTTGTAGCCCTGAACTGGCCTTTCCACATAACAAAGTAAGGAAAGAACCTTCTTTCTTCATTTAACCGCAGATTTTGGATTCCGGTTGTTGTATTTGCTTGTTTATTGTTCAAATATAAAACAGCTATTGGTCTATTTTTATCCATCCGAGCTTTTAAAACTAGTGCCGTTCTAGTTCTTAAAGTGAAACTAAACGTAGATTAAGCGTAAACTTAGATTAAACACAGTGATTTGGCCATCAAATGAACTTAACGCATATCTTTTAGTTTTGACATTGATATTAAAATAATTTAATATTCTCGTTATAAAATGAAATATTAAAAATTTTGTATTGACTCCAAACAATCCGAAATTCATTCCACAAAAAAATTATGGCTTTATTTTTTTTCCTCCAAATAAATTTGATCAAGAGTTTGTTTTGAAAGCACAGGAGATTAATCGGTAGATGAAAAGGAAAAAATTAAATAGTACTCGATCATTTCAACAATAAATATTTATGCGAAATAAGATCACAATTAATTTATGTATAGAATAAAGCCCAATATGTTAGTTAATAAAATATATTAATAATATTATTCCGGATCGAGTCGGGTGGAGAATCTCATGGGGAAGAGGTTTTATTCCCTATCCCTTCCCCGATATTAATCGGAATGGGAAAAATCCCGACAATTCGGGTCGAAAAAATGTCGAGTCGAGATTTTTTCGAGACGAGAATGAAACGAGATTTGGTATGGCCTGGATTTTGAGAATTTTTTTCCAGCACTAAAATCAAGAGATCATTTAAAGGACAATAATCTCAAAAATCTTTATTTGATACATAAAAAAAAATTTGTGTCACCTTCTATTCAGTTGGGATGCCAAGAATTGTGTCACCGCTTCAGCCGCTGCACGAACGACGATCTCTTCCAACATGGTTCTCATTGCCTCCTAAGTGATTCGCATCCCTGGTGGTGGCTGGGTCATGGGAGGCGATCGTCCACCATCATTAGTATCGTGAGAGGGCTAAGGTTGGATAGGTTCATTCTCAATGATGAGGTAATGGTTTCCCATGGAAAGCAACAAACTGTTGTGGCAAAAAAAAAATGAAATTGATCGAATTACGTAGACTGGAGTAGGAAGATCCTACTAGCTCATAACGATTCCAAGGGCCATAGACCGGAGTAGGAAGATCCGATTTCCTGATAAACATGTCAAAATAACCGGTAAACCACAAACTTTACTGATTGTCTTAAACGTAACTGACAGACTTGGGCATTTGACCAGAATTTTGGCTTTAATCATTTTGACCCGGTAAATAATTATTTTACGTGTTCCGAATAATTACTTTTAGAATAAGAATAATTAAATTGAGCTTATAACCCATCAATATTAATATAGTTTTTTTTTTAAAAAAATAAAATAAATAATACGACAGATTTTGTTCATAAAATCTATTTGCAACGGGTAAGCCCGCAACGCTTTGAAGAACAATAAGTTAATAATAGATCCACAGGCCCAAATGTGGGATATAGCCCGATAACCCATCCCACCTATTTTTATTTCCCGTTCAAAGCTCTTTGAACCCCCAGTTCGCCTCCAGTGGAGCGCCAAGCTTCAGCAAACCAAGAACAAAAACAAGAACCCAGCGGAAGAAAAGGGTTAATCAAAAAGAGAATCTTGAGAAATTCACTAGAATATTAGTTGAATAGGCAGCGAAATGAAAATAGAAGAAGTACAATCCACCTCCAAGACGCAGAGAATAGCCACTCATACTCACATTAAAGGCCTTGGACTTGAGGTTTGTTTAGAATTCTTTACCGAGACTTGTTTTTGTTTTTGTTTTTGTTTTTTGTTTTTGCTGTTTCAGTTGTGCCGTTTTTGGTTGCTATTTTTTTAAAAAAAATTTCTTAACCCCTTTAGAAGTCGAAGGTAAGATCCAAAAAAAACTGGGTTTGATGGTTGGGTGTAAAGTTAAATGAATAGAGAAACAAGAAATGATGAAGAAAGAATTTTTCTTCAGCCCAAATGATGCACGTAATTGAGTTTCACGGGGAAGATTGATGTTTTCTTTTATTCATTGTAGCACTGGTTTTTATGGAGAATGCTTACAGAGTAATAAGACATTTGATATGGTATGGTGAAGTAGTGCTTTTTTCTTTATACTTGTGGAATTACTTTTGTTCCGTGCTCTTATTGGATGTAGCCTAATGGAAAAGCACTACCTTTGGCTGCTGGCTTTGTTGGTCAAGCATCTGCGAGGGAAGCTGCAGGCCTTGTTGTTGATATGATACGCCAAAAGAAAATGGCTGGGCGTGCATTATTACTTGCTGGTCCTCCTGGTACTGGAAAGACGGCTCTTGCTTTAGGGATTTCACAGGAACTTGGTAGCAAGGTATTTTTGTCCGCATTTAGTCTGTAATTTTGGTTGTTTGACCTGCATTGTTTTAGTGGCTTGTTCATGTTGATGTTCATCAAATAAGTTTTTGTGGTTATATTTTTCCTTTTAATAAAATATGCAGGTTCCATTTTGCCCAATGGTGGGTTCAGAAGTGTACTCATCTGAAGTAAAGAAGACAGAGGTTCTAATGGAGAATTTCCGAAGAGCTATTGGCCTCCGGATTAAAGAAAACAAAGAGGTCTACGAAGGAGAGGCAAGTTATCTGATTATTATTCTCTTTATCTGTTCTTATATAATTTATTATGTATTTTCTTTATTCCAGTGTTGATGTTTTATTTGCTGCATGGATGACAGGTGACAGAACTATCTCCAGAAGAAACTGAAAGTACAACAGGTGGGTATGGTAAAAGTATAAGCCATGTTATTATTGGGTTGAAAACCGTGAAAGGAACCAAACAATTGAAGCTGGATCCTACAATATATGATGCCTTGATTAAGGAAAAGGTGAGTTCCTAAAAAACCTGACTCTTGTGGTTAAATCTTTTATGAAGATTCGTCTGATACTTTCATCTCCATCTACTAGATAAAGATTTTAGATGTCATTTCCTTGTACAACACCAATGTCCCTCATGGTCATGTAAAAGGATTTTAGATGAAAATGTTCTCATCTTAAATAACACTCCCTGCCATGATTCATTAACTTACGGAAATTGTTGCTTTTCAATGTTCACATTTTCTCGCTTCAGTGATAATGCTGAAATTACAGGTGGCGGTTGGTGATGTTATATACATCGAAGTAAATAGTGGAGCAGTTAAAAGGGTTGGCAGGAGTGATGTCTTTGCCACAAAATTTGATCTCGAGGCTGAAGAATATGTTCCACTTCCTAAAGGAGAGGTTCACAAGAAAAAAGAGATAGTCCAGGTATGTATCTATGCTGTGCAATATCATTTATTGATCGATAAGAAATGGGCATTGTTAACAGTATTAAAGTTTTGGTTCGCATTAAAATCCTGGGAGATCAATTATGACCATGGCATTGACTTTCATCTCTGTAGATTACTGGAGAAGAAAATGTCTAATATGTGTAACGTGATGTGCTGCTTTGTTACCCTATGATATAAAATTCACAATAATATTATAGCAAATGATTGAAAAGAATGTCTAGTTTGCCTCTCCCCCTTTTCATGAAACAGTTATAGGTAATCCTTAATTTTCTGATGTCAATCATGCAATATCTTCATGTCAATTTCAATATATGGCACTGCATCTGGGGGCATTTAGTATAGGTTTGATGTTATTGACCACTTTCGCATTTGTTTATTAATTTCGCACATCTCAAGTCGGGGGCTTGGTTTAGAGGTTGGATTTCTCGCAAAGTATTGACCGATGAAGTGGATTGGGAAAGAAAATGTAGTTTAGGAATTAACATTCTGCTATTCACCAGAGGCATAATTTTTTAGGCTAGAGGCGAGGTCGGACTAAGGGAAAATCAGGTGATTACCTGAGGTTGTTGTTCATGGAGGGAAAACAACCTTATTGGGGGCATCATTGCATGTTGTTTTGGAGGTTTACATTGTTTAGCTCTAGAAAAATTGTAAGATCTAAATGCCCTTGCAAAATCTAAATCAACCATGATTGTCAAAGGGCATGATCGTAAAATTTCATCTATATCACACTTATATGTTACATGGACAGATTAAATGCGATAATGATGAAGATCAGATTATAGAGGCGTAATATAACGTGTATTAGATGATAGAAATCATATATTTTACAGAGAGAATCTTTGTAATTCCCCTAGCAACAGCTAGTCTGCAAGAATAACAAAATATGTTGAATAACTAACGCTTCGCTTCTCCACTCTCTTATTCCCTGTGCCCCGCTTGTTTTCTTAATTGGGCCTTAGGCCTTCTAGTGTATACATATCTGATTGTGGGCTTTGATTTATCATCTAGGCCCGTAACAATATCCCCTCCCTCAACATTAGCCTTGTCCTCGAGGCTAAACTCTGGAAATTGGGTTGAGAACTCAATGGCGTCTTCCCAAGTTGCTTTTTCGACTGCCTTGCCCTTTCTCATGCATCATTTCTCTCCTCGAGTGCCTTATATCGCCCATAGTTGTCAAAGACGAGCGACTTTTGCCTTAAGGCAAGAGACGCTGCTAGGCGTGAACGTTGCGCCTGGGTAAAAAAAGCTATCTCAGGCGCGCCTCAAGTGCCCTTACAAGGGCTCGCCTTAGGGCCCCAGGCGCATCGATTCACTAAGGCGAGCCCTTATAAGGGCACTTGAGGCGCTACTGAGATAACTTTTTTTAAAAATTCAAAAACAAAGAAGTTGCATTTTGAAAATACAACTTCTCTGTTTTTTTAATTAGTAAATTAAAAGACAAAAGGCCCAACTCCGAACCCAAACCCAAACCCTAATAGCCCAAGTCCACAACGTAAAAAACATAAGGGAGCGGCATAAGCAGAAGTGCAGAACAAATAAGATAAGGGCAGAAGGCTGCAGTGAAGATTGAAGCACAGCAGCAACATGCATAAGAGAAAGTGCAGCAGCAACGTGCAGAACGTGTCCATTTCTGAAGACAAAATTTAACTAGTTTGATTTCTACTTCATCTTGAACAGCTATAGTTGATTTTAGTTGTCACGCGACTTGTCTCGTGCGATATTATGAATATCTTTTTGAATGGATATACTTCACTAAATTAAGGGCAACAATATTGGAAAACTTTAATCTTTATTTTTTAGTCAATATAAATAGTGTTGTGTAAGTCAAATTTCATAATATCGCATGGAACAAGTCAAATGAGAACTAAAATTTGCTGTAGTTGTTCAAGATGAAGTAGAAATCAAACCTAGCGGATTTTGTCTTCAGAAATGGTACGTTCTGCCCGTTGCTGTTGCGCTTTCTCTTCTGCACGTTGTTGCTGCGTTTCTCTCTTAACTGCATCCTTCTGTCCTTCTCCTATTCATTCTGCACGCTTTCTCTTCTACACTTCTGCTCCTGCCGCTCCCTTCTGTTTTTTACGTTGTGGACTTGGGCTGTTAGGGTTGGGTTGGGGTTGGGCCTTTTTCTTTTAAATTACTAATTAAAAAAAAAGGTTGTATTTTGAAAATGCAACTTCTCTGTTTTTGAATTTTTAGAAAAAAAGCTATCTCAGGAGCGCTCGAGTGCCTGGGCTCGCCTTAGTGAATCTATGCGCCTGAGGCGAGAGGCGCTCGCCTTTGACAATTATGTTCTGAACGAGTTGCTGCCACTGTTTTCTATCACTTCCGATGGGTATCCGGCAGGTCGGACCAAATGTTACACTGGTTCCTGGAATTGAGAAACATGGACAGATAAAATGCGATAATGATGATCAGATTATTAGGCATAATATAATGTGTATTAGATGATAGAAAGCAATAATTTTCCTGAGAGAAGCCATGTAATTCACCTGGCAACAGGTAGTCTGCAACAATAACAACATATGCTGGATAACTAACTTTCGTTCCCCAACTCTCTCTTATTCCCTGTGCCTCGCGTGTTTTCCTAGTTGTGCCTTAGGCCTTCTAGTGTATACATATCTGAATTTGGGCTTTGATTTATCATCTAAGCCCTGCAACATTATCTTATCCTTATCATGTGGGTGGAGAGATATGCAACCCACATATAGGGTCATCACGAACCAATTGATGAAAATGAGATGACTAAAAAAATGAGACAAACATAAGATGAATAAAAAACTATACCTCATTCCACCGTTATCAAGTGCACTAAACGGTACCTAAAATTGTCATGCCTTTTATATTAGGTAAGAAACATGACATGTGTAGGAAAACTATGGGAGACTGATTTTTATTGGAATTATTTGATTTTGATGTGTATGTGGATAGTCGTGGATATGAGTTCCTGCATGTTTGATATAATCTGTGAACTTTCTTAGTGTCCAATCCTCCAATCTTATATTTGGTTGTTATTTCTTTACTTCACAGAATTTATCCTCTAGAGTTTCGTTTGCACGCTCTTCAATTGTACATCTGTTTTGAGAAGAATTTGTATTGCTTCGAGTTTATCGTAAAGGCCTTCAGATAATAATGTAAGAATACCAGAAATTATTATCTGGCAGTGTATTCTTTTTTATGGTTTGTGAAAACTCTCTTGACAAGCTTTCCTACTTGGTTTTTGTTTTTCGGTTTTGTCCAAGTTACATACTTCGAACTGATGGAGGGATATAAAGATTTAAACAAGTTATTATGCATCCTTTTTACATTGATTTTATTCCTTGTCAGGATGTTACGTTGCATGATCTAGATGCTGCAAATGCACGGCCTCAAGGAGGACAAGATATATTGTCCCTAATGGGTCAAATGATGAAGCCCAGGAAAACTGAAATCACTGACAAACTAAGGCAGGAAATAAATAAGGTATGTTATGTTTCAGATTTCTATTGTTTGTTTTTTCTCAAAAAAACATGTACTACGGAATATATTCAAATTTCTTGAACTGTTCAATTTTCTCTTCATGCTAAGATTATTCAGTATATTGAGTACTGATAAGGTATGAAATTCAGGTTGTTAACCGGTACATAGATGAAGGTGTGGCAGAACTTGTGCCTGGTGTTTTATTTATCGATGAGGTTATTTTCTCTCGCACATTTATGTACATGCTACCTTTAAATATATGCTTAAACATTTACTCCCATTCTGAAAATGACTCAGGTGCATATGCTTGATATGGAATGTTTTTCGTATTTGAACCGTGCTTTAGAAAGTTCACTATCACCAATAGTGATTTTTGCTACAAATAGAGGAATTTGTAATGTCAGGTAAAGAAATATCTGTTGTGTCGGGGAACATGCTCATGTATGAACAGCTGATCTTTAAGATTAATCTGAAAACCGTGGTTTTTTACAGAGGCACTGACATGGCTAGTCCTCATGGCATTCCAATTGACTTATTAGACCGCTTGGTTATTATAAGAACAGAAACCTACGGTCCAGCTGAAATGATACAGGTAAGATTCCCGCTTTTATCTTACATAGCACAAAACCCTTGTAAATGTCATCAAAACCTCAGAGCATCGTACATACACAATGAATCTTGACGAATTCTTAATGTATGGGTCAGATATTAGCCATACGAGCGCAGGTGGAGGAATTGAAAATAGATGAGGAAAGTCTGGCTTATATTGGAGAAATTGGGCAAAAAGCATCCCTGAGGTCTGCATCACTTTTTTTGTTTTCCTTAATTTTTTTGTTGTAGACATTTTTATTCCTCGTCGCAAAAATCTGATTCAATGTTTTCTTCCTCAGACACGCCGTGCAACTTCTTTCTCCATCCAGCATAATCGCTAAAATGAATGGTCGCGATAATATTTGCAAGGTAATCTTGTTCACTCTTGTTCTCGGCACAACGAGGTCAATTTTGAAGAGAACGTGCTCAGTTTCTTTGCATGCTTTTTAGGCTGATCTTGAAGAGGTGAACAGTCTTTATCTGGACGCAAAATCGTCGGCTAAACTTCTTCAAGAGCATCAGGATAGATACATATCGTAGTGATTTGGTGTTGGAGCTGGGCTCTTGCTCAACTGAAATACACTATTATTTTATTCTCGTTCATGAAAAAATATTTTTTTTTTTCTCCATAATGGAAATGGAAATTGCATTGAAAGCTTATTTTAGCTAATTTGTATTTATATTTTGGAATTTATTAGAATACAGGATAAGTTATTTTTAGTTGTAATTATGATTAATAATTAGTAAAATTAAAAATAAATAACTACATTGACGGAGACGGCCAACTTCACGAAGGAAAGAAAGACAAAAATAAAAATAAATCACTTTCGAATTCCACGTGAATGTGAGTGTCATCCTTCTCCAAAAGATTAGTTGTTCAGGATACCTGGATCACCCAAAACCATAAATGGTATTGATAAAATTTATTTATTACTATTTTTATAGGGATTACTCAATACCGACCCACTCTTGTTAGATATGATTGGAAGCCCTAGTAAGTTCCATCTTATAAATTGCATAATAAATTTATGAGCAGTTCTTATGAGAGACGATATCACGTATCTATATTCGTGAGATGCGTCAATTTCTATCTATATACCTAGAGTAGAAAACAATATTTTCGGTATAAAAAATTTTATTTTTTCACTGATCGGGTCGAATAAAAACAATTATAAGAGTTTTTGTATAATTCAGCAATGTGGTTTTATGATTTTTTTAAAAAAATTCAAACTGATTTATCATATGTGGTCAGTTATTTTTTTTTTAAATATGGTTTTAAATGTAGAATTAGATTTGCTATTTTGAGCAATTTCGTTTAGTGCAAGGTTTTTTTTTAATGATAATGTAGAGTGTAAAAATCAGAGCATATATTGAAATTGATTTGAAAACAACAAAACAAAAATAACAAAAGAGCGTTTTTAAAATATATAATGTAGTTTAAATCATACAAAAATAAAATAATAATCAAATATTCAAAATTAAGTTAATAAATTCTAGTATGTTCAAGTACAACAAAATCACATTCGCACTCTGCTCTCATTTTTTACTTGCAAAATTCAAACAAAACATTAGTAGTAAAAAATAAATAAATAAATAAATACCGCAAACATATTGTTTTCCTCCTACAAAGGATGGTTTTCAACATTTTTTATGAACATTAGTGTGTTTACTTCTCTTATGCTGATGCGGTTTAATTTTTTATAATCACAGGTTTTTAGGAAAAAGGAAAAGAAAAGAAGGCACAGTACAATAAGGTTCGAGCACACCTAGCTAAAGTGTTGGTCATGATCGGGGTGGCAGGGATGAATGGACTGGTTTATAAATTTAAAGGATTTTTACAACCGTAACAGAAACTGCAACAGTTATCAGAGGTGATAGCCAGTCGATACACAGTAAACTAGTTTATATCTCGGAAAGTAAAGTGCTTAAAATTAATAAACTTCTACTCGACATTGGTTTGTCAATGAAAAGCATCTGCGGTCTTTGGCACTAAATTCTTGTACATGTCGGTCTATATGTACTAGAAGACGATTTGCGATATTAGCAATGATCAAGCAAATCAAGAAATCTACGCCAGAGTTGTCGTGGTTACCTCATGACCCTTGGAATGATACCTCTACCAACGCCGAGCTCTTTGCGCATCCCCAACATTGATTTGGTTGACATCGTTGTCCTTATGAATTTGTTCCTATGATATTAAGATTGTAAATGATATGATTGGAAACACGAGGGTTTCCGATTTTATTCTCAAAAGCATTAACAAATCGTCCAAAACAAGGTTTAATCGAAGGTATGTCCAATGTATACGTAGAAATCGCTTCCTAGGTTTGTAAGTTTTCATAAATTCATAAATTGTTGATTGTTGATTTTGGTTTTTATCATATAAATGATGATATTAATCGAGGTTAACGTGATTTTAATATCTTAGGACCAAGCCAATCGATCTAACCATCATTTCTCAGCTTTGTATATATGTAGGGTTTCTCCTGTGCTGCCTCACATGGGCATAATAGGTTTCCATCAGAAAACTGAAGTAAATTTTGATGCATTATTATATATGTAACTAGAATACGGATTTCCTTTGACGATTTTAATGTTTAAAGTACTTCCTCATTGAACTATTTTGTTGGAAAATCATGTGGCAATAAATGTTACAAATGTAAGAAATCATGACATGTTGCTAAGAATTTTTCGGGAGGTTCTAGTTTTTGTACCAACAAGTTTTAGGGGCGAGCATTTGTTATGACTAAAGAAGAGTCAAATCCTATCTCTTCAATGATTACATGTATGTTTTTGGTTTCTGGTATTACAACTATTACTTTTATTGACTCTGGAGGCACACAATCTTTTATCTCCGAGTCATTTGTGAGGAAACTGGGCATTACACTATAAAGAAGAGGGATCCAATTTGAGATAACATTGCCTTCGGTTCAAGAAATACAGACATACCAATTAGTTCGAGCATGTGCAATACCAATATAGGATCAAGAATTATACGCTGATTTATAGTATTTATCATGAGTTAATTTGTTATGATGTTGTGTGTGGATTGACATTTAAGTATAGGCTACGATAGACTATGGGAGGAAGAGTTGTAGATCCCTCGTACATTGTTGCTCGAGCAATACTATTGTTGTTATCATATCGTTTATTGGTTGTAGTTGTCCCGTTGTTACTGAGCCTTGTTCATGCATTGTATATCTCATTTTATCTATGTTTATGCATGATTTATGATTATTGTTGTTGTTATTTAACTTGTTTCATACTATAATCTTAACCTCAGTTGTTTACTGGAGGTTGTTGTGGATTCTATTAGGCACCATGATAGGTCACTCAAGTAGTTTTGCAGCACCAGGTGGAGGATATGCTAGTGGAGTCTGTGAGTGAGGTTGAATAATGTTTATCCAGTCAGTTTGGATTCTCCCAACAATTTTATCTATATATTTTATTTTTCTCTAATTTTATGTCATATTTTATAACCAGAGAGATACGCCGTGTATCTGTAATTTATTTGGATTCGTTGATAATTGCTTGAATTTAGTTCATGTCGTTTTGAGTCATGCCGACTTTATTTGAATTGTTCTGTGTTTGTTGTTGGATTGTGCCTGATCGGCAATTGTTTATGATTGTTTTTAATTCAGTTGAGTAATATTTTGAGTCTTTTTTATTTATATGTATTTTAAATTTTTTGTATTTTCTATTTATGAGCATGTCATGTCAAATTTTTTATAGGACACATATATTTTTTAAAAGTATTTTTAATTATTTTTCTGCTGCATATTTAAATTAATAAATATTTTTTGATAATTAATTATAATTGAGTATGTCTATGGTGAAACTGTTTCACGAATCTTTATCTGTGAGACGGGTCAACTCTACTGATATTCACAATAAAAAGTAATACTTTTCATGGATGACCTAAATGAGATATCTGTCTCACAAAATACGACTCGTGAGACCGTCTCACACAATTTTTTGCTATTATAATTATAATAATTGAGTCTCACATATTTAGTTGTTTGCGAATATCTTAAAGTCACACTGCACTAATAATAGTGTTAGGATCGGAAAAGAGTTTAGAGGGGAGGTGAATAAACTCTTTAAAAATATTTGCTTTTTAAAATTGAATTTCCATCGTTTTTAGGCTGTTGAAAGATTTTATTGAACGGTTAGAAATATGAACCACTTGAAAAGTGCTGAAAACAGTTCACAATTTCTAATGATATCTTCAACTTGTTGACTGTCTTGTTAACAAGAAACGGTTTCGATCGAACTATCTGTTCGGAGATAAAAACTTTTATGTCACCCCTTCTTCCTCTTTAGGAAGGATTCCACTAAAAAACTATGGCTTTACAAATTTATTGCAACAGCCCACTCCAATCAGGACTTAACACTGTCTGTTTTGGAAATCTTAGTGATCACTTTACACTTATGAATTTTAAGAACCATCGGTTCACCAGAAAAAACAATCAATCAAATAACCAAAATGTTACTGATAAAAATAACTGTATGTTTTGAGTAGTATGATGTTGATTCTTGAATGATCATATATCTTTCTGCTAAGTGTATGCTTGATGAACGATGAAGTATATGAACTTTAAGAGCGCTCAGATCTTTGAGTATGTAAGCTTCAGTAGTGTGTTAATCCTGTGGTTGAAAAACTTAAAAATAATCTAACTATCTTCTGCATTCTTCAACTCTTCTTTTATAAGATATCATTCCAGCGGTCGGATAAGATGAATAACGTAAACCTGTATCGCTGGAAAGATGTGTCACTATCAGATACAACTTCATTAAATGTTCTTCAGCAAACATTTAATGTTCTCTTTATTTCTATAGCTTTGAATCTCGTTCCTTGAAGAGTTGATGCTCAGCATCCCTTTGTGGTGACTGTTACCTTCATCAGGACTTGAATAATGTATAAGCAATCTTTTTATTATGGAATAGTGATATTAATGCAGATCTTTATCGAGACTCGTGCAAGATATGATTGACTTGTAGCGGTGCAAAATCATTGAATATCTTGTGCCGGGCAGAGAATGTCCTTCATTAAGGGAGCAATAAATAGCTCTTTAATAAAGCGATTTGAAGACTTTGAACAGCCGATTGAAAGTTTTCTAAACGGTTGAAACTTATTCAACCTGTAGGCGGACAGCCGGTTGAAAATTCAAACGGTTGAAATATAAACGGTTGAAATGGTTCCTGTTATATGAGGAAAATTGCAGCTGTTTCCTGAAACAGTTATGTGCTGTTTTGATTTTGTCAATCACCAAATCTTTAGGACAATAATAATTTCTTAACATATAGCTATATTAAATTGCAATGAGGATCCATATATTATTATCACTTTTTTAGTAATATATATTTTAGTACAACGAGAGGCGGGAAGTATTTTTTATTTAACAATACAAAACAAAATTGGGTTAATTGGGATTTAGTTTCCAAATTCAAACATAAGTTCTGATTCAGTTTTCGTGTCAGAAAAACTTAATTTTAATTCTCTGATCTTATATTTTTTTCATTTCAGCTAAGTAAACTTAAGAATCCAAATATTATATTACATATACCCAATTGAAGTTGATTGATACTCAATTTAACTTAGTATAAAAAATATATACATTTATATCTTATTTTCAACCATACTTACTTTATTATCTCAAAAAAGTGTTAACATTTCATACATAAAAATATTATTATATACATAATTTGATTCAGTTGATACATAAAATTTGTACTTTTTCAACTATTTCTTTCTATACAGACTAAAAAATTCCATGAAATTGAAATGATAAAAACACACTAGGATGACAGACACCCTTATATCCAAGGCACACGTCACATGTAAAGTGTCTCCAAACTTTTCCTAGTGGCAATTTAGTTGGGCAGAATCGTGCTCTTGTCACATTTGTCTTATTAGGTAAAATAAACTGATTAGTTATTACCACATTTTATTTTTAATAATTTATATAAACTTTGAAATCATATTAATTTAAATATTTCATAAAAATTGAGAGAGAATTACACAATTTAATTACCAGCTTGTCACATTCAAAAAGCCAGTGGCCTATTAGGAAATAAAGACAATTAAACAACACCACAGAAGAAATACTGAACAAAATGACCAAATTCAAACTTTTTTGAAGCGAACCCCTCAATAATCCACAGTTGGGAGATGTTCATGACCACCCTGTTTAGTGAAAAGGATCTCGTATACGAGGGCGGCGACACCAGCACCGACGAATGGGCCAAGCCAGTAGACCCAGTGGTTCTCCCATGTCCAGCTAACCACTGCTGGACCGAACGACACGGCTGGGTTCATTGATGCCCCATCAAAGGCGCCACCAGCTAGGATGTTGGCACCAACTATGAAGCCAATGGCAAGAGGGGCTATGATTCCTATGTCACCTTTCTTTGGATCCACTGCAGTGGCATAAACTGTGTAGACTAGGCCGAAAGTCATTACGATTTCGAATACGAGAGCGTTCCATACCGATACTCCCGACGATAGGGCGAACGCCGATGTTTCCTGCCATAGCAATCGAATATATATTTTAACATAATTAAAATTACACTTTATATTAATTTAGTGACATTTAATAATTTAAAAACTTATATTAAAAAATCTTCTTAATTTTTTATGCATGATTTCTGAATTTTTTTTCCCCTGAAACAAGTTAAATTGGTTTAATTAGTTTATAACATAATTAATTACCAGTCCACCAGTAGAGAACTTTAGAAGCAAGCATGCGACAACAGCTCCAAGCAACTGTGCGATCCAATACAAAATGCTCCTGAAAAGTGTTATGTGACCACCAACCAAGGCACCGAAGGTGACGGCGGGATTTACATGGCCGCCGGAGATGTTGGCACCCACGGAAACTGCCACGAAGAGGGCGAATGCGTGGGCTATGGCCGCCGCGATCAGGCCACCAGGCGTACTTCCTCCGCCGGAAGTTAGCTTAGCTGTGCAGACAAGATGGGCACGGAAAATTTAGTCGATGAGATATTATTTTATTGTACTTTTTCATCGAGCTCATGTCAAGATTTTTCGCGATGTATAATATTATTAGAATAGTTAATGATTTATTGTAACAAAAAATAAAATAATTAATTTAATAAAAGTACATGTTAAATATATCATCAATAATCAATCAAATGTCAGAGATTACCAAACGCCATGCCCGAGCCTTCACCGGCGAAAACGAAAATGAGCATCGAAATAAACTCAGCCACAGCAGCCTTGATGGCATCCGGTTTGCTGGCCTCCGCCGGTGTTCCGATCGATATTCTAGTAATCGGCATTGTAATTATTTTTTTAAAATTTTTGGGTGACGGAATTTCGATTACTCAATAAGCTTTTGCTTCTTGTTTTTGCTTTCCGTCACACCCCTTATATACTGGTAGATAAGTATTGTTCCGAGGAGCTAAAAATTTGGTCAAATAATGTCTTCAATAATCATACCGACATGTTGAATATCTAATCGGTAGAACAAGAAATGAATGTTGAATATTACATTAATAAATAGATTATATATTATATTAAAAATAATAAAATGTTTGAAATTAACATCAGAACGTTTATTTTTACATTTATTAAAAAAATTAATTTAGAATTTGTTGTTTTTGCTCCAACATTAGTTGAAAGAGCTCATAATTGCTTCCAGTTAAGAAGTTGATAAGAATTTCAATATCAAAACTTTATATATATATATATATCAAAAGAGGCGCCTCCAATTTCTTGAAAATTTGACACGTGGCATTTCTATTTGCCTGACCAATAATATTCGTGGATTTTGGGATTTTGGGAGCCGACTAAAATGATTGCTAAAAAATTATACAATATCACCGACCATTTTTAGTTCGTTAATTATAAACTCTGGTATTATTATTATTATTATTATTATTAATACCAAATCCCGTAGCTAATATGCTTCGGATCGATGATAATAATAATCCAGAGTCGTGACCCAAAAATTTGAGTCTAAGTTTTGGTAATTATATCTACGATCTTATTTTATCATTGTATATTAAAGATCTTTATCTATGCAGCTTGCATGTGTATATACATAAAGTAAATATCATAATATATAAATGTAAAGTATCATTGAAATAAAGATTTTTTGTAACATAAAAGTCAATAGAACTCAAATAACAAGTTGGCTTGTACACCTACTCTAATGTTAAGATAATTTGAGTCTAAGTTTTGGTGATCACAAACTAAACTAATACTGACTTAAGCATGATGTTAAGATAAAATTTGAGTCTAATTTTTGGTGATCACAAACTAAACTGATACTGACTTAAGCATAATGTTAAGATAAAATTTGAGTCTAAGTTTTGGTAATCACAAATTAAACTGATACTGACTTAAGCTAAATTATTAAATAAAGATCACTGGACTGAAAAGACTACAATGAAAGAACATCATTTATGCTGATCGACTATGCTGACACACGATGAGACGGACAAACACAAATATACAAATCGAGTTGTCCAACTTAACTGGTCTAATAAGATTCTACAACAGTTTGAGTGGAACCAAGATGTTCGTATTTATTATTTAAGCAGAACAGATCGGTCTAAGAAGTGATCTGACAACATTCTCTGAAGTCAACAGACTATGTCTGAGTTTATTCCAAGTGTTATCAGGAAAGACAAAATAAAAGATATATATGTTGGTTACTTCTTTCAGCTAGAGCACAAGAAATTTGAATTAGCCCACACTATTTTCGAAAACACGACAAGGACATGTGACACTCTTTGCTTAATTGTCGGCTACCCAGTACATCTGTGTGTACCGTCTTTATTTATTAACATTGGGGACCGATAACTATAAAAAAGATTCATCAAGAGCGAAGAAAACTACTGTTACATTGACTTTCAT
Source organism: Primulina tabacum (assembly GCF_025594145.1). Lineage (NCBI taxonomy): Eukaryota > Viridiplantae > Streptophyta > Magnoliopsida > Lamiales > Gesneriaceae > Primulina > Primulina tabacum. The sequence goes on along the minus strand of NC_134558.1, from coordinate 29,568,145 downwards.
CAAGCATTCTCAAACGACACAACATCTCTTGCAAGATTTATCTTAAGATGTTCTTGAACAAACATAAAGTTTTTATTAGATCGATCAAAGATCATGTTGTGCACATTGTATTCTCACTTATCATTTGTATAAAAGAGTTTTAACTGTATTGTGAGCATATATGTAATTGTCAGAAGCTTGTTTTTTTAAAGATCGAGTTAAGAAAAAAAGTTTCTTAAAGTTTCAGCTCATTAGGACTGGTGAAACGAGCTGAAATAGATTTGTAAAATAGTTGTATTAATCAAAATTTCTAATGAAATCCTTCTTGAAATCGAAGAGAGTAAGACATAGAAGCTTAATCTTAAAATTTCCATAAACAAGTCGTTGCCTCTTTTTACTTAATGTCATCTTATATGTGCTAATAGTTATTATCTCTGTTGTTCATTCACTCACTTGAACTTATTAGCATTTGCATATATCGTATTTGCTTGGTAACTTGAGTAGTTTTCAAACTTAAATATTTTAGTAGCCCACGTTATTTGGTCTAATTGGAATATTGACTTAAGCTGTTAAAACAATTTGAGTTTCACATTATTTGTCATAGTTTTACGACAGTTCATTCAACTCCTTTAAACTATTATTTTTTATCCCAACGTCTAACAATGCACATGTGTTTCATAGCGTAATTATAAATTTTAACTATGGAACCATACACAGGTAGTTCGATTATTGTTCCATCTCGTATGGAAACCTTAACCCTTCGTTTTAGAATCGTGGTCTGACATACTTAAATCATTAATTTTTTTAGTACAAATAACTGTATTAAAAAATATGTATAAATTTCTTGGTTTTTTTTACAAGAATATATTTCTTAATTGAAAACATACAAAAAAATAATTTTTTTTAATGAGAATTGGTTCAAATATAATTCCAGCATCTCTCCCGATTGGAACCGCCCACTAAGAATAAGACAACGACAGTACAAAAACATAAGCTGGCCGGTTGCGTGCCATGGTGGACCTGTTTGAGCTGCCCAAAACCTCAATTATAATTAATTTTTTATTATTTTTTTGGCTTGGTTGTAAGATAAGATCATGCGAAAATAAATTTTTTGATCCACTTATTTTAGGTTTTGGTTTATTAAATTTTCAAAATTTTGTTTTGATGTATTAACTTTGATTTTTATTTTGTTTTCAATCAAATTTCGTCGGAATGTTAACATGACACCAAAAAATATTGATGTGAGGTTGGAAAAATGATAATGTAACATTAGAAGTTATTGACGTAGCATCGAAAATCAATGACTTGGCCAATACCACCTCAGACAGAAATTTAAAATTGGCGTACCTAAAATAATTTTTTAATTTTAATGGACTAAACTTAAAATTGGATAATTTAGTTGACCAAAAATTTATTTTCCCTAAGACTAACTATCTCTCAACTTAGATCTAAATATTTCAGCATCTTCAGTATGTCAAAAAATTAGATAAGTGCTCAAAAAGGTTTGGAAGATTTTGATATTTTCAGATTTTAATTAATATTTTCACAAGTAATGTTTGGTGTTGCGTTTACTTCTAATAGGAGAAGAATGGCTGACACATTGACTGCCTTCGATACTCGAAAAATAACCCAAGCGTTCTAACCCCTGGGGCGGACCCCAACCGAAAGGCGACGGACTAATGGCAATCGAGATAAAGAAAGCAGCTGGCCCCATGTGTAAAATCTTGCCTCAGGAGAGCCTACCATGTCGGAGGCTACGCAACTACAACTTAAAAGAACGAAGCTTTTCATGTTCTCGACTCTGCTGCAATTGAATCCGCTACAGTTAGCTCGAAAGCGAATTCAGTCACCCCAGCCCCAGGGTCTCAATCTTAATGAGAGGATAAAATGAAGAGTGAAGTATGCCATTACTCTCGGCTGTTCACTCTTGATCAAATGGGTTCCGGTCACACAGGCGTAGAAGGGGACCAAAGGAATGAGTCTCTTCTGTGCTTTCAGACTGAACCAAGATGGCAGCTAGCTCTTACCTTCCTCCCTTGCCAAGCGAGTTGTTCCACTTTCCTAAAAGCACATCTTATCCCACTCGTTACTCTAGCGAGAAAGGTTCACAAAGTGGTTGATTTTATTTTTTTTTTTAAAAAATAACAAATATTATTTAGCACTATTCAATTTTTTAAAATTAGAATTGAAAATTTTAGATCTCAAATCTAAATTAAAATTGAAAATTTCCAAATCTAAAATCTTATATATTTTCTTGTTTTCCCTATTAACTATCATATAATTTTTAAATCTCAAAGATACAGGATTGCAATTACTATTTTATGTACTTTTTATGCTTTTTTTTAAATTATATTATTTATAAAAAATTACTGGTTATATCAATCTTTAATCTTATTTATAATATAAATTTATAAAAAAAATATCTTTTATGATATAGCGATGATTAAACATTTTTTTTATTTGTTTTCATCATGATTTAGGCATTTTGGTTCCGTTTTGTAAGTGATATTTTAATTTTATATAGAATAGTTGTACTACGTGGTTCTATTTCATGGGTCTTGCAAATTAAATTATTGTTTATATGTTACTCGTATGGCATATAGAAGGTTTTCCATTTTATAAAAAGTTATAGTTTTTGTTAACGGTGTAACTCAAATTATTTTAAATCGTACAATATTTCAAGTACCATTGTTTGATCGCTCTACCAACATGAAAAATTATTGTTGCATCCCAACAATCTCTCCAAGTAAGTGCACTCATTGGAATCAATAAAAATCGAACATATGAGATTGACTCTGATACTAATTGCAGGAATAAACACTTGTCGTTTACCAAAAGTTAGAGTTGGTGATAACGGTACAACTTAATTTTTTTTAAATCATACAACTCAAGTATTACGGTTTGCTCGTTCTATCAGTATAAAAAATTATTGCATTCCAACATTCTGATTTAAATTTAATATTGTCAGAATTATGTTTTTCAAAAAATATTGTTAGAAATTATTGAGGATTCATGAAGTCAGTATTTTTGTTATGAATTAGCTTTGTATCATTAATTAGTTCAAATACTTTTCTAACTTTTTTATAATATTTTTCAATTTTATGTTGTGTTTGTTTTCATTTTTTTTAAGTCCATGAATGAGAAATTTTTTTTAATAGTTTTATTAAGTTATTTAACCTTTTTTTAGTTTTAATTACACACCTCAAACATAGTAAGTATATATTATCTATATATTAATTTTTTTTAATGATTTGGTTCACTAACTTGTTCAATTGTGAGTTTTGCTCACCTAAGTTCTCGAAGTTTAGTTTTGATGTAATAACTTTTAATTTTCTATTATTTTGGTTCAATTATTGATGTAAGATTGCAAAATACTGATGTGATATTATAAATTAATGGCTGAAAAAATCCGACATATAAATCTAATTTTTCCTAAATAATAATATGTTTTGTTTAGTTGACTAAATTAAATAATGAAATATAATTAAGCGACAAATTCAAATTTCGCTCTTCAACTATGATAAATAATCTCATATTTGGTTTCTAGTTTAAAATTAGAACTGTCAATTACATAAAAATATGTAATTTATTATTTGTTCACTTGTAGTTATTTTTTGTTCAACAAAATTATTAGGTCTAAATATTTTTGGCAAAAACTTACGTGAGACGGTCTCACGGGTCGTATTTTGTGAGACGGATCTCTTATTTGAGTCATCCATGAAAAAGTATTTACTTTTATGCTAAGAGTATTACTTTTTATTGTGAATATCGGTAGGGTTGACATGTCTCACAGATAAATATTCGTGAGACCGTCTCACGAGAGACCTGCTCTACCAAATGAATCAAAATATTGTGAAAGTAGGCACTCAACAAGCTTATCATTTATGACATCTAATTCACAAATATTTCTTATAATTTATAAATTTGTCTAATAATTGGTTAAACAAATGTTTCAATCAAGAAAACAGAACTGCTATTCTACTTAGGGTGGGAAAAATACCGAAATACCGAAATACCGAAAAATCGTACTGAATTTTCGGTATCGGTACAGAATATTTTTTTTCGATATACCGAAAATAATTTTTTATTATTATTTTTTTAAATTTAACTTCGGTATACCGAAAAAATTTTCGGTGTCGGTACGGTACCGGTATGAACTTTTTTCATACCGAAAATTCGGTACACCAAATGTACGGTATACCGAATTTCCGATATCGGTATCGGTATGGAAAAATTCCATACCGATATTTTCGGTACGGTATACGGTACCGTAGTTCACCGTACCGTACCCACCCCTAATTCTACTCGTAAATGCAGTTAAGAAAAACTAAATAAGTTTAATTTCAACCAAATAATAATATCCAGCAGATTGCGTGATTTCGTGAACAAGTACTTAACGAAGTACTGCAAATGACATAAATACACGATTGACATCCGTTAATTTGTCCCATTTTGGATTTTGATCTGTTAAATTGTCAAAGTTTGATTTTGATGTATTAATTTTCGTTATTGTGGTTTAATTGTTGACGTGTCATTTGACAAACCATCAATTTTTTATGTCACGTCAAGCATTTTTCTACGTCATGTCAATATTTCCGATGTCACATGAGTAATTTGACCAAAATAAATGAAAATTAAAATTTAGTATATTAAAACAAAACTTTGTCGGTCATGCATATCGATCCAAAGACCGGTCTTTTATTGAGAATTTTTCAATAAGTCGTTCAGTTTGAATTCACATAAATCAGAAGAACATTTTTATTCAGTGATCAATTGTTGATGAATATGCTGGTATAAAAGAAAGAAACGAAAAGACGATGCATCTGGGATTCTTGTTTTTTATTATTCACCGCAACACTCTTTATATAGAGCTATCACATCTTGCTTCCTAGAACACCGTGAGAAAAAACTCCAAGATCTATGAGTTTTGGATACCGACAATAATTGAAGTGTTGGGAATGTAATCAAAGTCCCACGTTGAAAGATCAAGAGGAAGAACTTGGAGATGCTCTCATTGGAAGCTTAAATTGTTGGCGATTTGTTATTCCAGTGTCAACGATTGAAGAAGGATTTAACTAAAGATTAGTTGGGAAGTTGGAACGAGAATTGTCAGGTAATCAGTTGTGAATGTAATGAATCAAATGGCTATTAACCTCCCTCTGGTGATCAAGGGCCGTTGGATGAAGTACTCCAAGGAAGGCCATGCATATATAAAAGAATGTTGGTCGATCAAGTTGAAAAAGGTCGAAGCATTTGAAGAATTCCCAAAATGAATATATAGAAACTCATGATTGTTGATACCTTTTTCTTTTTTGAGCCAAGAGTGTTCTTTTGTAATTCATATGAGAAGACATAAGAGTGAGCTAGAGAATCGAGAGTCGGGCGTGTTCCTGTATTTCAATTTATCGTGTCATCTGAAACTATCCAAGTCTGATGAGATCGCCACCCATGGATGTAGATCAATTTGATCGAGCCATGTAAACCTTGTGTTCTTTTGCATTCGATCGGTTCTGTAATTGCATTCATAATCGGTTTTGATTCGTGATTGTTCAATGTAGCTGGACTCAAGAATACATATTATTTATAGTATGTTCTTGAGGTCATCATCTTGATTGTTGAATTTATGGGATTGAATCTTTACAAAATAAAGCTTATTACGCACTAACCTTTGTTGTGGATGCAACCAGGGGCGGAGTCAGAATTCAAAATTATCTGGGACTGACTCCGTCCCATAATATATTTAATAAAATAAATAATTAACTAAAAAATTTAAAATTAAAAATATGTAAACATTGATTTCATGAAAACATAGAACAAGGGTATTTAATATTTAATACCTTCAAAAACATGTAGCTAAAACACTACTGAAGTCGTGCTCTTCGATTCTTTTTAGAATAAAACTCATTAATTATTAAATTGTTATCAAATTTTTCAATCAAATCTCGTTCGATGTAGATTACCATAGAATCTCCGAAAAACTATGATTCCATGTTGTTATGAAGAGTTGTTTTAACAAGTTTCATTGATGAAAAATGATCGTTCCGTTGTTGCTGTAGAAACGGGACGAGTTAAAATAAGACGAATCAAGCTGTCAATTAAATAAATATATCAGATTCGATAAATAAGTAAACGACGTAGATAAAAATGTATAAATCACCTATCAATCAAAACGTAGGTTCCTGAATTGATTTTTTAAATTAATTCAGCTCGATAAGTTATTTGGGTTGAAATCGATATTTTGTTCACCCATAGACTGAATAGATGTAATGCCTTATCTTAATTCCAAAAAGGAGTTCTCAAATTTTTTACTATTAAGAATTACTGCGGTCAAAAGCCAACGTCATTTTATATCATTTTTTGAAACTAATGGTAAAAAAATAATAATGACATTGACAAACATCAAAGAATAATATGGACATTAATAGAAAACAAAAAGTTTGATACATCATTTAAGTCATTATGCACAAAATTTAAATCATTGATAAATCATATAATATCACATACTATGATTCACATGAAAAATATGCGTAATTTCTCAAAATCATTACTTTATTTTTCTCAAAATCAATTATTATAAACATATACCTAGTTCATATTAAAAAATTAATATTCTATAAAACTTTTAGTATTAATAAAAATTAAATAAAGATATAATAAAATATGTAGCTACTGCATAATTCTATTACCATATTAGCTAAATTTAATATATTTGTATGTTATTGTAAATATAGTCTGAAATTATATTTGGAACTTGAAAACTAATTTTAAAAATCAACTGACATCAAGTTCTTCAACCTTTTAAGCAAAATGCGAGCAAAAGTCAAATTTGATTATATATATTTGCAGAAAATCATTTTAAAAAGTACTCATATTTAAAAATTCTTCAAATTTACATCAATAAAATAAAGAAAAAAAATACAAAAATAAGACAAAAATAAAAAAAATAGAAAAACTAAAAAAAAATTATAAAATTTAGGTGGGGCTAGAGCCCACCCTAGCCCAAGGGTGGCTCTGCCCTGGATGCAGCGAAACCCGATTAGAGCCAAGGTGTTCATCAAATCACGAGTTCAAGCTTGTCTCGAAACCCTAGATCGCGAAGTTGAAAACGCGCACGATTTCTTTACAAATCCGACTTTTTGGCCTGTGATTTCTTTGAATTAGAGCCACGATTTACTTGCATTTAACCTCATAACATTTCCAATAGAGCTTGCTGTTTTTCTTGTCGATTATCGTCGTTGTGCAAGCACATTTATAATTTAAGGATACTTGAGAAATTTGCTGAGAACTGATCTGTGTTATCGAGACTTGTGTTTGAAGGCGGCTTCGTGGTTTGTTTTGAACCATCTTGTTGGATTCTAGACTTGGACTTCATATTTCATCTTTGTATATGTTGTGATATCAGGGAAATAAACGATGTAACATCGCAGTAGAACATCACAAATAATATTAAAAAATGAATAAGATAAACACCAATATTTATAATGATTCACCTCAAGATGGGCTATCTCCGCTCTAAGCCTTTCAAGGAGATCAATTCTTCATTAATAACAAAGAAGACAAGAGAATTGAAAATATAAAGTATTTCACTCATAACACTATGATTTTAACACTCATTTTTTCTCCACTAATTATATTCATATAAACACTTCTTGAGAAATCTCATACTAAATCATTTATGTCACTTCTACACTTATGATTGTAGATGAGAGGATTTTGTGTTTTGGTGTAATTTTGAAATAAAAAATGAATGTGTATTTATGGGTGAAATTTAGGGAAGAAAACAAAAAATAAAATATCATTGTTTACATAATCAAACCAACTATTTTTTACTAACACAAAATATTTGTTAATTATTTGCAAAAATGACATGCCTTGAATTCAACTCTGTCTTTTGATAAACTGATATTGCACTTGTCTGTATGGACTAGGAATTTGTCCTATTGAGTCGATGGAACTTTGCATACTTTTGGCATTAATAAAAGCATTGTTCCATCTATTCACTCTCCCTAACCAAATTTCAATCTAGGACTTTAAATTCTCCGTGCCAAAGAGTCAAGCAGCTTAGCTGCTTGAATCTCGTACTTATACTCCTTCATTGACTTTTTTTTTTAAATATTTTCTCATCTATTCAGGATTATGTCATCCCAATGAAATTCTAGCCGTTAGTTGGCTCACTTTTGCTTCTTACTGTTTTTGCGACTTTTAAAGCGCAAAATTTGATCATGGGTATCACATCATGTCATTCGAAGAGTTCTCTCTTTAGTTTTCACTAAATTTATTCCTGTCGTTTTCATCGTATCGAAGGGGTTATAATTGACAACAAAATCAAAGCAAAAAATATATTTATTATTATCTTATATTTGAAAGAGAGAAAATATATGATTTATGAATTTGGATTTTGGGCCGTCGTAAGCAAAAATGTTCTCATTGTGTTATATTAAAGCCCAATTGGCCATGGTCCAAAGAGAAAGCCCATTAAGCAGCAGACTGTTGGCCCAAGAGCCCATATTAGAGCTACTAGGGTTTCATAATTCAGTTTCACTCTCGTAATCCTGGAACGTGAGAAACTGAAGGAGGAAGAATCTCGGAATGGGTATCGACAACGAATACATTTGAAATCAAGAAAACTAGTTTGTATCGATTTTTTTAAGCACTAATCAACGTATTGTGTATTTTGTTTGATTTTAGCGAGGATTAAGGTGCACGAATTGAGGCAGAAGGGGAAGGCGGAGCTGTTGGCGCAGCTGAAGGATCTGAAGGCGGAGCTAGCGTTGCTTCGTGTTGCGAAAGTCACTGGCGGCGCACCTAATAAGCTGTCGAAGATAAAGGTGGTTAGGCTGTCGATTGCCCAAGTGCTGACTGTGATTTCTCAGAAGCAGAAAGCTGCGCTTAGGGAAGTTTACAAGAACAAGAAGTATTTGCCTCTCGATCTCCGCCCCAAGAAGACGCGTGCCATCCGCCGCCGCCTCACCAAGCACCAGGTTTGCTATGTTCTTCTTTGTTTTGACATTAAATGTGCTTTTATCTAACTTAATATTTGATATATTGTGCCAACAGCTTGTGTTTGGATTAGAATTTTTGTGCCAACAGCTTGTGTTTGGATTAGAATTTTTGTGCCAACAGCTTGTGTTTGGATTAGAATTTCTCATAAATTTTAAGTTTGTTTGCTTTCCAAATCTATTTTATCAATGATTTTGTTATTCTTGAAATTTGCATTTGATGTTGCATCACCAGTTAATGTTGAATAAAGCAATGCGTTTCTTAAGAATTTTGGGTGAACTTGAAGGATTCATAATCGAGGATGCTGAATAAAGTTTACACGAGTTTAATTGCAACCTATATTCAATTAAATCGTGTCTCCTTAATTTAGAGCTGGCTTCATATGACTCATAATCGATGCAGCATAATTCTTAATTAGTAAATTGCTTAGATTGTTCAACCGGAAAGGAAAATTGTTGAGATAAAACAGACCCCTTTTCAAGTTTTACTTGGACTTTGCATGCTTCGATCCTATTGGAAAAGACAGTAGCTCTAAATTCTTTTGCTGATTGTACTATGGCTGTACCTTTGTGAGCCAAAGTTTGATATTTTGCATGTAATTGATATGATGTTCAGTGTTCTTTCAAAAGGCCATGATTTTGCCAGTAGCATCTTGTTGATGTAACATCGTGTTGCCTTTTTCCATCTGCAAGCCAGATTGAGTTTCTCGCTTATTTGACCTATCCAGTCTATTTTTGTTATCTTCAATTTGTTGTGCTTTACATTCAAATGGAAGTAGGTTTGCAAGTTCTGTACACTCTTAAACAAAGTATCCTCAACATTAGACTCGTGGTTTACCCATTAAGTTCAAGTCAAATCAAGTTTTTAAATGAGTTCTCACAGTAAACTTTATTTTGAATAACAATATTGTGTCTGGTGTCACCCGTAAATCGTAATTATTCTGTTTCATTAGATTTCCTGAATCTAATATTGATTGGAAGAAACCTGAGTACCCATAATGTGCTGTTTGAGGAAATTGTCTCCTTGGGAATCTTGGATCAGTAACAAAACCATATTTGGATGCACGTGTAACCCCTTCAAAATCTTGATCAATGTTGAGCCGAGAGTACAATAGGTGCCAGGTAGCACTCGAGAGTTGAATTGTTACTTCATTTTGGTATTATTGGTCTTTTCTATTTAGTGAAACCCTCCGAATTCGGGTGTTTAAACTAAAAGTAATTTCAGGTACTCACTCCACATTTGTTAACTTATTACTTGCGTCATCTTTCTCCAGGCATCTTTGAAGACAGAAAAGCAGAAGAAGAAAGATATGTACTTCCCCCTCCGAAAGTATGCTATTAAAGTTTAAATTTTCATTTACTTCCAATGATGTTAAATTTTCATTCAATTTCAAAAGGCACAAGAGACTTGTAGTTGGTTCGTTTTTATGCACCATCAACCATTTAGTATAATGATTAGCATCGTTCCTTTCGCCAACCTTAACTATTTTGTATTCGAGTACACATTTGAGTTAGAGGTCAAGTGTCGAGTTCGATTTGTTAATGTTTGATTTTAACATCAGAATCTATTTGGGTGAAAACTTGAATTATGATTCATGCCTTTGGTATATGGCTTAAGATATGCAATATGGCTTTAAAGCTCGGCGAGGAGTCTATTAACAGAAGCTTAATTTGAAATTGGGACAATTTCAAACATGCTCAAGTGTCATTTGGGTTCTACAGTTTCGAGTATGAATCATAGATCATTCAAATTGACTTGGATTAGTTCATGTCCTAGTTTGACACAGAAGTGGATGTAAATGATCCAAGCCAAACAAAACAGTATCATGCTTGAGCTTGATTCGTTTAAGATTGTTTGAGGGCTCGAGCTCTATTCGAACTTCTATTATCAGGCTCGAGCTCGGTTTGTCTTGAAATTCTCGAGTTCGGCTCGTTAAAAGCTCGTTTATCATGTTAATCGAGCCGAGCTCGAGCTTGATTCATTAATAGCTCGTTTACCATGTTTAACAAGCATGGCTTGAGCTCGGCTCGTTTTTGAGCTCGTAAAGTATATAATTGAGATCGAGTTTGAGCTTGATTTGAGTTTGTTAAAAATTAAATATATCTACGATCTAATTTTAAATCTGACATAAAAATGTAAATTCATTAATAAATAATCAAAACGAAAAAAATAACAACTAAAAAAAACATAAACTTATTATAATATAGAATATCTTAAAATAATACATCTAGTAGCATACTGATAACAAATATTCGTCATATCACTGATATCACTATATAAATAACATTGCAATAATTTCACTCATTCAATACTTCAATTCATTTCATTGACATTAGTACTAATATTTTTATTTATCAACTCAACAAATGAGCCGAGCTCGAGCTTACGAGCTATCTAAACGAGTCGAGCTCGAGCTTGCGAGCCTATTATCGAGCATATTTGTGAGCTCACGAGTCGAATATCTTTGAACTTGAGCTTGATTTGATATGATTAACAAACGAATTTAAACGAGCTTTTTATCGAGTCGAGTTACAAACGGTTTGGTTCATTTACATCCCAACATAAACCTCTCTATTTTTAGTCAAAGATTGCATAGCTGAATTAAAAACATATGCTTTTGACTTGTTGAATTGAATTTAGATCAAGTAATATAATTTGATGGTGCTAAGTGCTAACATGGCATACCACAAATAATATAATTGACCAGGGCGGGATAAGACCAGGGCGAGTTCGATAGACAGATCAAATGGTTTTTTCATTAAATTCAAACCGAATTGTTGCCTATGGGGCCACCATTTAGGAAAAAAATAAAGAAAGAATGTAAATTTATTATAGAAAAGATATTATAGATGATTATTGATATTGTTACCTATTCAAATTCTGTAAATCTACTCTATAAATAGAGGTCTCCAATGATGAATAAAGCACACACAAAAATCATTCTCTCTTCTCTATATTCTCTACTATTCACAACACGTTATCAGCACGAGTGCTCTTCAAGGTAAAATTTATAAATTTATTCTTATTCTTGTATGAATGCTCTTGAAGAAGCACAATATTTAGATTTAATATCGATGCTCCCGAAGCAACACAAATTATAGATTTATATTGATGCTCCTGAAGAAGCACAACTTTTAATTTTATGTTGATGCTTCTGAAGTAGAACAACACAACTTTATGTTGAAGATATTGATAGATCTATGAATAAAATATAGATGAATAAGATTTATCAATATTCCCGAAGAATCTTGATCTAAAATCATAAAGATCTATCAATATCTATGAATAATATTGATATAAAATATAATGTTATCATATTCCTGAAGAATTTAGATAACTATCATATGTTTCGACAATATTCTTGAAGAATATTGATTATAAATATATTGTTGTTTTGATTTAAGTTTTTTTCATATCTTGGATTGCTTATTTAAAATTTATATTATTTGGATTTTGATGATTTAAATAGTCGCTAAAATATTGTGTGAATACTAGTATTTACTAGTTTTATGATAATTTTTGAGTCAATCACAACACTATTTTGGATATCAAGTTGGACCAAAAAAAATAATAATAATAATTCTTCACAACCGTAGCAGTGGTGTGAGAAATTCTAGGTGTAGGAGTAATTTTTTTTAAGATATAAATTTTATTATAATTTCTTTAAGTCCAAAGTGTTGGATTTTTTCCTTTTCAAGAAATATATGGCTTGTTTACGAAGTTGGGCATGATTATGTGATATTTGTTTTACGTATTTAGAATAATTGTGCATAAAAGAGTTTTATTTTTTTCTTTAGTTTATAATGCTACAATTTGTAATTAGTGCAATTTGTAATAGATACATAAATTATTAATTGAGCACATCTCAATGTACACCTGCATCGATGTTAGTTTAACAAATAGAATAACAAAACTTCAAAATTACATAGTAAAAGTAGTAACATGCATAATTTGTTATAATATTTATTTTCAATAATAGTAATGCAATTTTACTCTATTTATGTCATGATTCTAATTATATAATTTTTTTTTTAAGTTGCAATGGCGAACATCACCAAACTTGAATTTGAAGCACTTGACTTGACTGGAAAAAATTATTTATCATGGATTTTGGATGCCGAGGTCCACCTTATCTCTATGAATTTAGGATATACAATAAAAGAAGGAAATGAAATGTCCCAGCAGGACCGTGCAAAGACACTTATTTTTCTACGTCATCACCTCAATGATGGGTTGAAAGTCGAATATCTCACTGTGAAAGAGCCACGAGAGCTTTGGAAAAATCTAAAAGAAAGATTTGACCATCAACGAACTGTAATTCTCCCAAGAGCCCGATATGAATGGATGCACCTACGGTTACAAGATTTTAAGTCCGTAAGTGACTATAACTCTGCATTATTCAATACTAGTTCCACACTGATACTTTGTGGAGAGAAAGTTACTGATCAAGACATGTTAGAAAAAACATTCTCCACTTTTCATGCATCAAACGTGCTCCTGCAGCAGCAATATCGTGAACGTGGATTTCAAAGGTACTCTGAACTCATCTCATGCTTACTAGTTGCTGAACAAAACAATGAGCTGCTCATGAAAAATCACCAAATGAGCCCAACTGGATCCACACAATTTCCTGAAGCAAATGGAACTACATTTCCTGAAGAATATGAAATTGCATTTCCTAAAGCGAATGCTAATTCCACTCAAAATCATAACAATGGACGTGGACGTGGGCGTGGGCGTGGGCGTGGCCAAAGAAGATACTATCAGCAACAAAATGGAAAGAAACATAAAACAAGCCACCAGCAGTGGAATTCCAATAATGAAGAAGCAAAGGAGAAGAGTTCCAAAGTATATGAAGAAAAATGTTATAGATGTGGAATGGAAGGGCATTGATCTCGTATCTGTCGTACGGCAAAACATCTTGTGGATCTATACCAAAAATCAATCAAGGAAATGGAAAAATGGAGATAAATTTTGTGGACAATGATGATCCAATTGATATAACTCACTTGGACCTCTCTGATTTCTTTGCTAATCCAGATGGAAATATAGATAATTTGATTGGTGGTGGTGTGTTAGAAAATAATACTGAATTTCTATTGTTTATTAGGTTATCATGGTCTCGTTTTTATTTTGATGTTCAGTTCATGTTTAGGATTTGTCATGGAGGTTTATTTTGTTATTCAATAAATGTTTTCATTATTCAATAAAATATTTCTTTTGAAAGCTTTACACATTATTTATGGAATTTAGCTTATTGAATTATATTTTTATTTTAGATTAACGATGAAATGTCAGGATGAATGCTTAGTGGATAGTGGTACAACACATATCATTCTTCAAAATAAAAGGTATTTTTTTGGAGTTAACATTAGCTGAAAATAATGTTACTAACAATATCGGGTGCATAAAAAATTATTGAAGGTTATGGAAAGGCAAAAATCATTTTACCAAATAATACAAGCCTATATATTGAAAATGCCCTATATGCGAGCAAATCCAGTAGAAATTTGCTTAGCTTTAAAGACATCCGTCGAAATGGATAACATATTGAAACATTAAATGAAAATAATTTCGAATACCTTCGCATAACATCTATTATATCTGGCCAGAAGCAGATAAAAGAAAAATTATGTGCACTTCCTTCAGGAATGTATTTTACAACAATAAAAACAGTCGAAGCAAACATTGTCACAAACCAGAAGTTTGTTGACCAACAGAGCTTCAAATTATGGCATGATCGACTTGGTCACCCTAGGGCAACAATGATGCGCAGAATAATAATTAACTCACATGGACACCCTCTAAAGAACCAGAAGATTTTTTTACACAATGATTATCCATGTGTAGCTTGCTCACAAGGCAAACTAATTATAAGACCTTCCCCTACAAAGATTGATGTTGAAATCCCAACCTTCTTGGAGAAAATTCATGGGGATATTTGTGGACCTATACACCCACCATATAGACCATTTCGATACTTCATGGTATTGATTGATGCGTCTACTAGATGGTCACATGTTAGTTTGCTTTCAACTCGAAATATAGCTTTTGCAAGATTACTTGCGCAAATTATTAAATTACGAGCTTAGTTCCCAGATCACTCAATCAAGACAATTCGTCTTGATAATGCTGCTGAATTTAAATCGCAGACATTTAATGACTATTGTATGTCAATATGGATTTCAGTTGAGCATTCGGTTGCCCATGTCCATACACAAAATGGCTTAGCAGAGTCATTTATTAAGCGTTTGCAATTAATTGCTAGACCATTATTGATGAGAACCAAACTTACATCATCTGTGTGGGGACATGCCATATTACATGCTGCATCATTGATTCGTATAATGCCAACTAATTATCACCAATACTCACCCTTACAACTTGCTTATGGTCGAGAGCCTGATGTTTCTCACCTTCGAGTATTTGGTTGGGCAGTACAAGTCCCTCTCCCACCTACACAGCGAACCAAAATGGGCCCACAACGTAGACTTGGGATTTATGTGGGATATGATTCACCATCTATTATTAGATTTTTGGAACCTTTAACAGGAGATTTGTTTACTGCGAGATTTGCAGATTGCCACTTCGATGAATTGGAATTTCCAAATCTAGGAGAAATAAAGTTGTGTCCCGAAGAACAACAAAAGATTTGTTGGAATGAGAAAACACTATCTCATTATGATCCTCGAAATAATCAATGTGAGCAAGAAGTTGAAAGAATCATTCACTTGCAAAGAATTGCAAATCAATTGCCCGATGCTTTTGTTAATACAAAGAATGTGACAAAGTCACATATACAAGCAGAGAATATCCTTGTAAAAATTGATGTATCCGTAGGACCAGCTATTATTCAACCTGCAAATGAATCTAAAATACGCCAGAAGCGTGGTTGACCAATTGGTTCAAAGGATATTGTACCTCGAAAAAGAAAGGTACAAGAGAAAGAAAATTCAAAAGCTCCCGAAGAAGAAATCTTGGATGATATAGTAAGAGAGATCAATGAACCAAACTTGGATAATATTATTCCTGAAGAATCAAATTCTCATGAAAGTAATGAGATTTCAATAAATTATATATCATATCAAAAATTGTGGGATCGAAATAACACAATTGTTGACAATGTCTTTGCCCTAAATATCGCCCTTGACATCATACATAATGAAGACCCAGAACCACAATCCGTTAAGGATTGTCAACAAAGAGATGATTGGCCAAAGTGGAAGAAGGCCATACAAACTGAATTAGACTCACTAGAAAAACATAAAGTGTTTGGACCTGTAGTACGAACACCTGAAAATGTAATCCAGTAGGATACATATGGGTTTTTGTACGAAAGAGGAATGAAAATGGTGAAATTGTAAGATACAAGGCCCGACTCGTAGCCCAAAGTTTCTCGCAGAGACCTGTAATTGACTATGAGGAAACATATTCACCTGTGATGGATGCCACTACTTTTCGATTCGTAATCAGTTTAGCAGTATCAGAAACTCTTGATATGCGACTTATGGATGTTGTAACTGCTTATCTTTATGGTTCACTTGATAGTGATATATATATGAAAGTGCTTGAAGGATTCAAACTATCGAAAGAAAATGGTGAAGCGCCCAAGGCTATGTTATCAATAAAACTACATAAATCCTTATATGGATTAAAGCAATCTGGTCGCATGTGGTACAATCGTCTTAGTGAATATTTGTTAAAAGAAGGATACACAAATAGTGCTATTTGTCCATGCGCTTTTATGAAAAGAACAGATGAGGGTTTTGCGATTGTGGCAGTATATGTTGATGATCTAAATCTTATTGACACTCCAGAAGAGCTTACTAAAACTGCCAATTACTTGAAAAATGAGTTTGAGATGAAAGATTTAGGAAAGACAAAATTTTTCCTCGGATTGCAGATTGAACATTTGCAAGAGGGAATATTCGTTCATCAATCATTATATACAGAAAAAAATATTAAAGCACTTTTACATGGACAAGACACACCCATTAGCATCACCAAAGTTTGTTCGATCACTTGATGCTAACAAAGATCCTTTTTGACCACCTGAAAATGGAGAAAAAATCGTTGGTCCAGAAGTACCATATCTAATTGCCATTGGTGCACTGTCATATCTCGCAAATTGTACTCGCCCAGATATATCATTTTCTGTTAATATTTTAGCGAGATATAACTCATGTCCAACCCGAAGACATTGGAATGGTGTAAAACACATATTTCGTTACCTTCGGGGTACAATTGATATGAGATTATTTTATTCGACAAAATCAAAGTCTCCTTTAGTCGGATATGCAGATGCAGGATATCTTTCTGATCCACATAAAGCTAAATCCCAGGCAGGTTATGTGTTTACACGAGGAGACACTGCTATATCATGGAAGTCGGTGAAGCAATCCTTAACAGCGACGTCTTCAAATCACTCTGAGATTAGGGGGAGTATCTATTGTTGTACTCTTTTTCCTTCGTTCAGATTTTTCCATTGGGTTTTTACTGATAAGGTTTTAACGAGGCAGCATTTGAACTCCCACATCTCTTAGAAGTGATTTAATGAGTCGATAATCATCTAAGGGGGAGTATTATAGAAAAGATATTATAGATGATTATTGATATTGTTACCTATTCAAGTTCTGTAAATCTACTCTATAAATAGAGGTCTCCAATGATGAATAAAGCGCACAAAAAAATCATTATCTCTTCTCTATATTCTCTACTATTTACAACAAATTGTGTATTTTTGAGGAACTTTATTAGCAACTTTGGTAGGTTTCGTTAGAGCGGCCAACTACAAACAAAAACATATGATTCTATTAGATTACAATTATTTAAGTTTGCAAGATATTGAATGAATCATTACATTAGTCATGCTAGAATAAAATTAGGTAAAATAATAATCAAAACTTGAGATCATAATAAGATAATTTGTAAAAAGCTTCGTTTGGTACGTGTGATAGGATAAGTAAATGATTAGTAATTAGAGGATTAAAAAATGAGATATATTGATTAATAGTATGGTGGGATAAATAACATGGTGTTTGGTATGATTTTAAAATGATGGACTAATTTTGTAAATTTTATTGCAATGACCAAAATGTCCCAAGTGTTAATTAAATATATATTCTTAAAATAATTGGATTGATAATTAAATATTTATAATTATAATTTACATTTATGAAAATTAATTTAAATATATTTATTAAAAATAAATTTGTAAATATACATTTATTTTAATAATTAAAATAGCAATAATATTTTGAATGTTAATGTTAAATAAATTTTAATAATAATTACAATATTATTGTTTTTTAAAATAATTATAAATATTCTTAAAATAATTTGATAGTTAATTAAATATTTATAATTATAATTTACATTTATTAAAATTAATTTAAATATATTTATTAGAAATATATTTGAAAATATTACGGTAATCGTTAAACAAAATAAACTAGAATTTAATAAATATTTATTTTTTAAAAGAATTAATTAACAAGATTAGGAATTTATAAAAATTTAATTTAAGATAGATTTGTATTACAATTTATTTTCTTTAAAATGAGTGAAAATAATAAAAATATATGAAATTAATTTATAAAAAATATAATAAAAATTTAAATATTATATTAATTTATTATTATCACTATTCAAGAATTATACATTATCACACTTTTGAGGAGGGATATTTAATACACAAATAACATAAATAGTAAGGGCTTTCAATCATAATCAAGGGCCTCCATGCTAAATTAAAAATGAACCAAACATGAGATAAGAGATGATTATTTAATAATCATTCCATTATCATGGCTACCAAACATAACCTAAAGGAAAATCAAGAGTTTAAAATCAAAGTTCATAGTCAACCTGATTGGTTTGGTGACGACTTACTCATACTGAGATATTATTATAATCTTATTTTAGAAGTATTCTGTCGCTGTATCGTTTGAATTTTTATATACATTGACGACAGTATTCAGAAAGTGACGGGAGTCTCATGTTTTATTTTTTAAATATAAAAATAACATATATAACCTAAATATCTTTGGTAAAAACTTGTGTGACCTTGTGAGACGGATATTTTATTTGGAACATACATGAAAAAGTATTACTTTTTATGCTAAGAATATTACTTTTTATTGTGAATATCGATAGGATTGATCTGTCTCATAGATAAAGATTCGTGAGATCGTCTCACAAGAAACCTACTTAATATATTTTATATAATATAATTGAATTATATATATAGTTCAAAACGCACTACCGTGTTTGACTAAATCAACATTGAAAATCTTCACATATAATTGGACAGAAGGTCAAACAATGCATGACCATTATACAATATTTTTAATATATGTAGTAATTATACTATATTAGAAATATTCTTCCTAATTATTTTTTTAAAAAAATGTAACATTCTTCCTCTATTATTAATGATTTTGGTCTCTTCGTATATCTTATGCTCTTAGTAGGGATGATAATAGGTATGAGTAAAAATGGCATGCCATCCGAATCTACTCGTTTGGGTCGGGTTTGGGTAAAAATTTTGAATGACAAGGAATAAATCCATGATAATTTACAAAAGCCTTCACGAAGAATAAGAAGCACATGCCTCGTATTTACCAATTTATCACCTTTAGTTCCTAGATTCGATTCTTGTGTTGGGTGTTGTCACGCCCCGAGACTCGGGATTGACACCGGCGTTGTTTAACAATCACACAATCGAAACAACAAGCCTTTGTAGTACAGTATAAACCGAAACCAGTTTATATATTATAATTCAAATGAAATAACGATTGTCCTTACAATCCCGAAATCTCAAAAACGACAGAGTTTAACGCGGAAACATAAAACTGAATAACAATAATAAACTTTAAACTTAATCTAATTCTCGAATCATCACCATCCCTAAAATTGTTCGGAATATTCTTCCTCGAGTTCTTCTTCGGGCTTATCTGGGAAGGCTTGTAAGGAGGGTGAGTATTTGGGAATACTCAGCAAAGTGGGAGAATATCGAGCACAATAAAACAACATGCATAATTTTCGGAAGAAAAACATGACTTGCATAATATTTTTCATATCACATGCATGACACTTACCAAGCACTGCGACTCATCTACTTTCTATGGTTTACTGACGTCAGTCCCTAATTTTTACTCCTCTAAGGGGGCGAGGCCGTATAGCGGTTATATCCCCTACCGCGTAAGGGTACGTCATGGTTGGGATTCCATCTATATACAGTCGACTCCTCACAGTGCTTAAAACCGAATGACAACAACACAAGAAAATGAGTAGGAAAAGAATTGTACTCGACCAAAATTTTTATCCAAAAACCGTAAAATCACGTATGCATAAACCGAAATTTTGAAATTTAAGAACAACCCACTTACAGTGTCTTGGATGCTAAGAAAACGTGGTGTGCACAGCTTGGATTGGATTTGCTTCTTGTTCCTCGATCGGGCAGCGCTTCGGCTTCAATTTCTAGCCTAACCTCGGGACGATTTTTGTGCAGTATTTTGGCTAGGGAGGAGCTGCTGGAATTCGAACTTTCACCAAGGATTTTCGAGTTTGAGGTGTAGAAAATGCTAGGGATTGGTGAACTATTTATAGGGGAAGAGAATAAGGCTAATAAGGGAGTTCAAATCATGCCCAAATTGGTACCAAATCTCCCAAAGTTTGACTCCAACCGATTTGCTTCTAAATTCAGCTCCTAAATTCCTAATTAAATACCCTTGATTGGCTCGAAAATTGGGTGCAATTTGAGGGGAAGATTTGCTCCATGCTTTTAGCTTAAGTTGCATATAATCCCCCAATTAAGCACCACCATAATTAAGGCAAAAAATCTAGTGGAAATTTCGAATTTTGCAAGGTCCATGTAATCATCCTTCTAAACCTTGCATGATATCTCCCAAATCTTGCAATATTTCATACATAATTTTCGAAAATATGCTTGTACAATTGCATGAATTAATATCTTGACCATAAGGATTTCCCAAAACATTTTCCAATATATATATCTTATTCTAATACAATAAACAAAATCATATGCTATTAAATTTCCTTAGAATTGTTTAATTAAATGAGTGAAAAATCCGGTTCTTACATCCCTCTCTCCTTATGAGAAGTTTTGTCCTCGAAACTTGAGTTGGCTTGGTCTCCAAACAGGTAAGGATACTCCTTTCGCATCTTCTCCTCAACTTCCCAAGTTGCTTCTCGCTCTTTGTGGTTGGGCCACTGCACTTTGACATAGGGAATAATACGTCGTGTAAGAATTTGTTCCTTGGCGTCCACAATTCTGATGGGGACCTCTTCGTATTTCAGTTCTTCTCCCAAGTTTCCTTCGGTCAAGGGTGGTTCTACTTCCAACACGTGACTTGGGTCTGGAATGTACCTTCTTACTTGGGATACGTGGAACACATTGTGGATCCTTGACATGCTTGGTGGCAGTGCCAGTCTGCATGCTAGCGTGCCCACTTTTTCCAAGATCTCGAAGGATCTAACATATCGAGGGTTCAGTTTCCCGGCTTTACTGAATCAGACAACTCCTCTCATAGGCGAGACTTTCACATAAGCCTTCTCGCCCATGTTGAACTCTATAGGCCTTCTCTTAAGATCTGCCCAGCTCTTCTGTCGATCTTGAGCTGTCTTGAGCTTTTCCCGAATGATTTTAACCTTGTCCACGGTCATCTGTACTAGCTCAGGTCCCGCCACGGCTTTCACTCCCACTTCGTCCCAATAGGGTGGTGACCGACATTTCCTTCCATAAAGGGCTTCGTATGAAGCCATTCCAATGCTGTTGTGATAGTTGTTGTTGTAAGAAAACTCGATCAAGGGTAAATGAGTGCTCCAGTTGCTGTTGAATTCAAGAGCGCATGCTCGCAGCATATCTTCTAAGGTTTGGATGGTTCTCTCCGTTTGCCCATCTGTTTGAGGATGATAGGCCGTACTTAGGGTCACTTTCGTTCCCATGGCCTCTTGAAAGCTCTTCCTAAAGCGCGAGACGAACCTCGGGTCTCTATCAGATAAGATGCTCACTGGCACTCCATGCAGCCTCACGATGTTGTCCATGTATAGTGATGCCAACTTGTCGAGATTGTAATTCATGCGGACGGGTAGGAAGTGTGCAGTCTTGGTGAGTCTTTCCTGGATCACCCATATACCGTCCTGGCATTGCCTAGACTTCGGCAATCCTACCACAAAGTCCATGGAAATATGCTCCCATTTCCACTCGGGAATTTTCAGAGGTTGCAGTAATCCTCCAGGTCGCTGGTGTTCTGCTTTGACCTGCTGGCATATCTGACATCTGGAGACGAATTCAGCTACATCTCATTTCATGCTGTTCTACCAGAAATTATTCTTGAGGTCCCTGTAAATTTTCGTACTGCCTGGATGGACTGAGAATTTAGACTTGTGCGCCTCTGCCATTATCTCTTGGCGAAGGTTATCACTGTCGGGCACACATAGTCTTCCTTTCATCCATAAGATTCCCTTGTCATCAATTTGATGGTCTTGAGATTTCCCTTCTCTGACTTGACCCTTAGGTTTGGTGAGTAACGGGTCTCGATCTTGGTTTAACTTGACGGTCTCCTGCAGACACGGCTGGGCCGAGAGGGAAGCTAGAGTTACCCTGCATGGGCCCTTCCGACTTAGCGCATCAGCCACTTTGTTTGCTTTACCCGGATGGTAGCTTATGGTCAAGTCATAGTCCTTCAGAAGTTCGATCCATCGTCTTTGCCTCATATTCAGCTCCTTTTGGATGAATAAGTACTTGAGGCTCTGATGATCTGTGAAGATTTCACATTTAGCACCATAGAGGTAGTGCCTCCAAATCTTTAAGGTGAAGACAACCGCTGCCAGCTCCAGATCATGAGTAGGATAGTTATGCTCGTGCGGTTTCAACTGCCTTGATGCGTATGCGATCACTCTTCCTTCCTACATGAGCACGCATCCTAGACCTTCCTTAGAGATGTCACTGTAAATAGTGAAATCTTTATTCTCTGCGGGCAGGATCAACACTGGTGTGGACGCGAGTTTCTCTTTCAATGTGTGGAAACTCTTCTCGCAATCCTCACTCCAGGTGAATTTAGCATTCTTCTGTGTGAGTTTCGTCAGTGGCACGGCTATCGAGGAAAACCATTCGACAAACTTTCGGTAGTAACCTGCCAATCCAAGAAAGCTTCTGATGTCGGTGGCGTTCTTAGGTTTCGGCCACTCAGTAATTGCTTCTACTTTCCTTGGATCAACTGACACTCCTTCTTTCGATATTACGTGTCCTAGAAATGACACACTCCTTAGCCAGAATTCACACTTGCTAAACTTAGCATAGAGCTTATTCTCTCTTAAGGTTTGCAGAGCAAGGTGAAGGTGCTCTTTATGGCTCGCCTCGTCAGGAGAATAGACGAGGATATCATCGATAAATACCACTATGAACTGATCCAGGAATGGCTTGAATACTCTGTTCATCAGGTCCATAAATGTTGTCAGTGTGTTGGTCAGACCAAAAGGCATCACTGTGAATTCATAATGTCCATATCTGGTTCGAAAGGCTATTTTGGGGATATCTTCAGTCTTGACCTTCAACTGGTGGTAACTTGTCCTCAGATCCAGTTTAGAAAAGACGGCGGCTCTTTTAAGCTGATCAAACAAATCGTCTATCCGAGGTAGAGGGTACCTGTTCTTGGTTGTGATCTTGTTCAATTCTCTATAATCGATGCACAATCTCATACTCCCGTCTTTCTTCTTCACGAAGAGTACTGGAGCTCCCCATGAGGACACACTCGGTCGAATTTGCCTTTTATCTAGCAACTCTTGGAGTTATTCTTTCAGCTCCTTGAGTTCAGCTGGTGCCATTCTGTAAGGTGTTTTAGAGATTGGTGCAGCACCGGGAACCAGATTGATCTCGAACTCCACTTCGAGGTTCGGGACCGTGTCCGAGAGTTCTTCTGGAAAAACATCTGGGAACTCTTTCACTATTGGGATGTCCTCCAGTTTCAGCTCGACTTCTTCTTTTATTTCGCTGACCATTTCCAGGTAGATGTCTTCTCCGGATTGCATGGCCCTCCAAGCTTGAGATGTGGAAAGCAGCGATTTTCGTTCCTTGGATTTACCGTGAAATACGACTTCTTCCCGATTTGGGGTTCTGAGATTGACTCTATTTCCCTTACAATCTACTATTGCGTTGTTTCTTGCTAACCAATCCATCCCTAAGATGATGTCGAAGTCGACCATGATCAACTGTATCAAGTCGGCGCTAAAAGCCTGATTACTGATACTGATTTTACAATCTCTGTAAATTTCGTGAGTTTCAATGGCCCTACTTGTAGGTATGGCTATTCGAAAATGTTCAACTAGATTCTCGGGCTTATGTCCTAACTTCTTAACAAATCTCTTAGACATAAAGGAATGGGTAGCACCACAGTCAAATAATGCATAAGCAGGAACTTGCTGAATAAGTACGGTACCTGACACGACTTCATTGGCGTCGTCTACCTCTTCCTGAGTGATGGCAAAGATCCTGGCGTTAGGTTTGTCCTGCTTTGGTTTACTAGGGTCTGTTCCCGCATTTGGCCCAGTTCCTCTGTTTGGCCCTGCTGGTCGGTTGGCGGCGGTAGGACACTCTACAATTCTGTGCCCCGATTTTCCAACCCCAAAGCATACCCCACTGGCCCTTCGGCATTCCCCGGCGTGTCTGAAGCCACAAGTTGGGCATGGCTTGAGTCCTTGATAATGAGTGGTGGGGGATTGCCCTGATGGAGGTGAACCTGACTGATTGGGCTTTTTGAACATTGGTTTTCCTTGAGAATGTTGGTCGCTAGAGGGTCGCTTGTTCCTGTTTTCCCCTTTCTTTGATGAATGTCAGCTTCGGCTCGGATAGCCACGCCCATCAGGCCTGAAAAGTTGGCAGGTTGGTAGACTGCTAGAGCTGATTGGATTCTGCTGTTCAACCCTTCTTAAAGCGGTGCAATTTCAGAACTTCATCCGCCATGATTGCCGAAGCATATGATCCAAGGGCATTGAACTGAGAGGTGTATTCCACAACTGATATATCTGGAGCTTGACTGAAATTTTCAAACTCACTCAGTTTCTGTAGTCTGACCTCGGCTGGATAATAATGTTTCAGGAAAGCTTCTCTAAAATGCTGCCACGTGATTGGTCTTGCAGCTGTCATGGTTGGCGAGATTGCTTCCCACCACTTGCCTTCTTTATCCTCCAGGAAAGGCACTATCACGTCCGCTTTCAGTGCCTTCGGGACTTCCAACAGTCGCAGCTGAGTCTCCATGCTTTTCAGCCAGCTCTGGCTAACTTCAGGGTCGGCAGATCCACTGAAGGTTGGGCACATGTTCTTGCGGAGTGATTCGTAGTGGAACTTAACTCCGTGCTGTGGTGGAGGTGGTGGTGGCTGATTGGCGTTTGGGTTTTCTAACCCTTGTAGTGTTGTCGCCACGATCGTGGCTATAGCCACCAGGTCTGCTTGGTTAAGACTGAACCCAGGTGGTGGTCCATTATCTCCTTCGTTGGCATTGTTGTTGTTAGCATAGCTGGGGTTGTGGTTCTGTCTTGGAGGTCTACCGGCCATTACCTACAATTTTTTTAAAACGTTTCTAAGAATTTGCTGAGCATAACGACATGATTGAATAAATAAGTTATGCTGGAACAACTGAGATTAATAAATAATCATAACTTTATTAATTTTCGAATGTAGATGAACAACTGAATGCAACAAATAGTACTGAACGAAAACAAATAGTACTGAATGAAATAATATAGCGATAAAAAAAACTCCTAGTAATAATAAAGGAAGGTCGCTAAGACACACTAGTCATCTATCTCTCCATCCCCAACTGCTGCTATAGGCTCATCTATCTCTATCGGCTCCTCTTTTTCCGATTCCTCCTCTGGCTCGTCCTCTTGCAGTATCTCCACCATATGTGTGAGCTGGGTGTTCTCTTCCATGAGCTGCGCCACATGTGCCTTAAGTCCCTGTATCTCTGCATCAGCCACGTCCATGTCGTCATTCCAATGCTGCTGATACTGCAGATGATACTGTTTCTTCTGCTTGATTTGGTCCTTCATTGCTTCAACTTCCTGAGTCAGACGTTGGTTCACATACGCAAGGCTGTTCATGGCCTCACCTGAATTCTCCAGTCTCCTCTTACTTTTGGCATTCTGCTGTTTCTCTTCCTCCAGCTCCTTGCGATAACGCTCTGTTCCTCTCGTAACTTTCCATGTTGATACTGGCACTGTTCTATGACATCTCTTAGGTCCATGTTATCACTTCTAACTTGCTCACCCTGATAGATAGACTGGTTAAGGCGGACACGAATCTCCTCTTTCTCAGCGGCTAAAGTCTCGACCTCCCTCTTCCTCTCACTCAGTCTGGCTCTAAGTCGCTGAATCTGACGGGACTGATATTGAAGGGCAAGCTCCTTCAAACGAATGGCAGCTCGGGCACGGGTGTGGGTCGCATGGGAGTAGATGGAGCCATTTCCTGAAATCAAAATTGAAATGTTTAGAATCAGAAAGAGACAATATAGAACAATGGACAGTATGCAATATATACGAAATTTTCGAAAATTACATAAAAATATTTTTTTTTCCAAAAATGGAAAGTTTGGAATTAGACATATGGGTTCGAAGCATATGTCGAGAGGATTCCAGAACAATCGACGAAATGGAATTCGGAATTTCCTATTAGAAGTTATAGGGTCTACGAATATTTCCTAAAACGGCAAAAACGACGTTTCGGAGGCCTAAACGAAGGAATTTCGCGATTTCAGCCACTACCTCACGACGAAGTGATGATTTCCACTCGTTGGACCGTTTCGGAGGGGATAAGCATCGGCCTTTCTCAAAAATCCCACCGAAATTTTTTTTTTTGTAATAATTTTTCTCATTTTTCCCAACCGGATTATGAACCTGGCAGCTCTGATACCACTTAAATTTCACGCCCCGAGACTCGAGATTGACACCGGCGTTGTTTAACAATCACACAATCGAAACAACAAGCCTTTATAGTACAGTGTAAACCGAAACCAGTTTATATATTATAATTCAAATGAAATAACGATTGTCCTTACAATACCGAAATCTCAAAAACGACAGAGTTTAACGCGGAAACATAAAACTGAATAACAATAATAAACTTTAAACTTAATCTAATTCTCGAATCATCACCATCCCTAAAATTGTTCGGACTCTTCTTCCTCGAGTTCTTCTTCGGGCTTATCTGGGAAGGCTTGTAAGGAGGGTGAGTATTTGGGAATACTCAGCAAGTGGGGGAATATCGAGCACAATAAAACAACATGCATAATTTTCGGAAGAAAAACATGACTTGCATAATATTTTTCATATCACATGCATGGCACTTACCAAGCACTGCGACTCATCTACTTTCTATGGTTTACTGACGTCAGTCCCTAATTTTTACTCCTCTAAGGGGACGAGGCCGTATAGCGGTTATATCCCCTACCACGTAAGGGTACGTCATGGTTGGGATTCCCATCTATATACAGTCGACTCCTCACAGTGCTTAAAACCGAATGATGACAACACAAGAAAAGGAGTAGGAAAAGAATTGTACTCGACCGAAATTTTTATCCAAAAACCGAAAAATCACGTATGCATAAACCGAAATTTTGAAATTTAAGAACAGACCACTTACAGTGTCTTGGATGCTAAGAAAACGTGGAGTGCACAGCTTGGATTGGATTTGCTTCTTGTTCCTCGATCGGGCAGCGCTTCGGCTTCGATTTCTAGCCTAACCTCGGGACGATTTTTGTGCAATATTTCGGCTAGGGAGGAGCTGCTGGAATTTGAACTTTCAGCAAGGATTTTCGAGTTTGAGGTGTAGAAAATGCTAGGGATTGGTGAACTATTTATAGGGGAAGAGAATAAGGCTAATAAGGGAGCTCAAATCATGCCCAAATTGGTACCACATCTCCGCAAGTTTGACTCCAACCATCCCTTTTCATGGCTGCTGATTTGCTTCTAAATTCAGCTCCTAAATTCCTAATTAAATACCCTTGATTGGCTCGAAAATTGGGTGAAATGGGAGGGGAAGATTTTCTTCATGCTTTTAGCTTAGGTTGCATATAATCCCCCAATTAAGCATAGGGATGTAGTCGAGTCGAGTCGAGTCGAGCCGAATTCTTGAATGTTTGAGTTTGGTTCGTTTATAATCGAGCCGAGCTCGAGCTTTATTTAACGAATATATGCATGGCTCACGAGGTTATTCAAGCCTTTATCGAGTCTAAATAAGCTTAATAAATATGAATTATACATTTAAATTTTCATTAAATTAATTAACAAGTAAATTATATATTTAAAGAAAAATATATTATTCTTATTAGAATTTATAAATTTATTATAATAAAAAAATTTAATAGATTTTTTTATATATTTCATAAATAATATGCAAAATCAATAAATCAAATATCAAAACTATTATTTTTTCATCTAAAAGATTACTCATGAACTTACCAACGAACATGTTCACGAGCTAACGAGCCGAATACTGTAAAGCTTGAGTTTGGTTTGTTTATCTTAACGAGCCTCATTAAACGAGCTCAAACGAGCTTTTATCGAATCAAGCTTTGAATAGCTCACGAACGGTTTGATTCGTTTACATCCCTAATTAAGCATCACCATAATTAAGGCAAAAATCTAGTGGAAATTTTGAATTTTGCAAGGTCCATGTAATCATCCTTCTAAGCCTTGCATGATATCTCCCAAATCTTGCAATATTTCATACCTAATTTTCGAAAATATGCTTGTACAATTGCATGAATTAATATCTTGACCATAAGGATTTCCCAAAACATTTTCCAATATATATATCTTATTCTAATACAATAAACAAAATCCTATGCTATTAAATTTCCTTAAAATTGTTTAATTAAATGAGTGAAAATCCCGGTTCTTACAGGTGTGGTGGTGTCAAAGAAATTTGTAATCTTGGTTCTCACCGCGTTTATAGGTATTGATTCAAGAGTCAAATCTTTTGACGCATGTCTTTGAGATATTAGGTTAATTCCAATATTTGATATTGAGTTTCATCCTAAGTTGGTGGTGTTTTTACCATATATGGTTTTGAGTTCTATCATGAGTTGGTGTGATTCGTAATAGAAATGTGTCTTAGTATATGAAAATGGATCCTGATGCCCTAGGGAATCCATTTGAATAGTATTTGATCATGAACGATAATCACCCATTATATCCTAACCTCAAACAAATAGTATGTTAGAGTAAATGTTCAGCAAAACAACTTCTGGATTGAAATTTATTGACTCTTATCTAATAAAAAATATTTGTTTTAATAATATTTTACGTTTTAACGAATTATGACATTTATTTTATCTGTATATCAACGCAAGCTACATAGATAAAGACCTTGAATATATACTACGGTAAAATGAGGTCGTACATCTAACGTTTTATGAAACACATATTAGTTATCTTATATTCTAAAATCATTCATAGTCGATTCAGTCGTCTAAAATAAAGATAAAAGCCGTTCGAGCTCGAGACTAGCATATGTGATGTTATAAGTTACGTTTCATCGGTATAAGCATAAAAATGTCTAATCATGCAGATAGGTAATCATATGATTTGTGATTGAACAATCTTTCCTATGACTTTCCAAGTTGTTATCTGATGGATCGGTTCGGGTACCTTTGAATGTGTTTCAAACACAATATTCTCAATGAGCTGCAATAGCTCGTATTCTAAGAATGTAAACACCAATGAATTAGATCGATTTTGGTTTTAAACCAAGCGAAAAATACTCGAAATAATCATTCGTTAAGAAAACTAATCAGTTTTATATCTTGTGCAACTGAATAACTGAAAATTACATGGGATCAGTTATGGCTTATATCAGTTCAGTTATGGACAGGGCTGAACTGATAAAATCAGTTAAGAACAAAAATAAGAAGTTAAACAGAAATAACACAAGATATGTTTATGGATGTTCGGAGACTTCAACTGCTCCTACGTCACCCCTTCTACCACCTCGGGTAGGTTTCACTAGAAGACTTTGATTTATACAAAGATCAGCTTAGAAGTTACCTTACTGCCTAACTGAACTCCTAGTTTAGACTGAATGTAGCACCTTCCAGCCAACACTTGTTTAACGTCTATGTGTCAAAGATTACATACACAAGTTCTACGTCTTTGTGCTAGACTCACTCAACTAATCTTTTAAGCTCTACTCTCCGATATATGTGAGTGATAGTGTGTGTGTGTGTGAGAACTTAACAATGAATACACCAGGAAGGTATTCTCACACACTGAGAGAAAAGAGCTTCTATACTAAGCTGATAATACGTTGAAGTATTCCCTCACAACTTGGCTGATTGCTTGTTGTAAGCTAATAAGACTTTAAGCGTGCCCATCTTCTTCACACACTCTTATTGTTCTGTTGTCTTCACTGATCTTCATATTCTATTTATAAGCGTGAAGTTTGATCGTACAGTGAGACTCAATTATTGTATCCGTTGCATTTTGAATCCGTTCCTCGAAATATGTCTGTACTTTCCTATAGTCATTCAGGAACGTCTTGACGTTAAGTATGGCTGCAACGTTTATTATTGTCCTTTGACTGGATAAAAGTTTTTCCTCAGTGCGCACAACTGGATTCCATTGAATAAGCTTGTCGTGTTCTGCAAACCGATTGATTCCTAACTGATGTTGTGAACTGGTCAGTTGAACTGGTCTTGTTTGATGAGGTGAAATCAGTTAGCTTGTCAGCTGAACTGATTTCATTAATTCAGTTGAGCTGGTCAGTTGGGCTCTTCATCAGTTGAACTATTCATCAGCTGACCGAGCTTCTGAAGGTTTTCTGATAAACCACTTACCAGCTGGAAAATCAATTTAACTGGTTTATGATTCATCAGTTGAACTGGTTCAGTTCGATTAATCAGTTGGTACTTTCAGTTTGCATTATTCGATAGCTTTAGTTACGTTCAACTAACTGCATACTTAGCTAAGTCCATTAGTAACAAAATAACAAGTTTTGTTAACATCAAAATCAAGCAAGATTGCGAACATGAAATGTTACAACATCATCACTTATCGAGTGGATTAGTCTGTGGTTATGGTGGTATATCATTAGTCTTTTTACCTAACATAGAGGCTTTACATATTATTGTTGTACTTTGACTTGTTTACCGACTCCTTGAGGGTCATCATGTAGAGATTGAGTGTAATTTTGACATACGTAAAAGCCGGTGCTTTGTATTGGGGGTTCAACGCTCACCTACGGGTGTGGATATCCTATGTAATTTGATGAGTTAATAGTGAAAGAAATCTCTTGCCAGAATATGAGTTGTTCTTTAGGGTAAACTGTTTCTCTCGTTGCACTCATGATGCCACTATGATTACTCAAAGATACATATCATCATTATTGAATAGCTAATCACTCACTGTCAGACTCATTTGATGGGTTTGTGATGAACTTCAACATGAATAAGATAGAGGTTAACCTTGAAAAACTAGTCAATATACTTACCATATATGAAGGCACCATTTAAAAAAAAACATGTTTTCTTAGTGAGCTCGTCATCTGGGACGAAGAAAAGGCGACAAGGAAAGGAAAAGAAATGTTTTGTCTCTTCCAAGAAAAACAAACCAAAAAAGAAGTAAGCTTCAAGTGCTGTTGCTAAAGAGCCCACAAAGCCCTATAAATCAGAAGATGTTTGCTTTTATTGCAAGAAACCTGGACACTAAAAGCTGGAAGCGCAACTACAAAGAATATCCAATGCAGAAAAGTTCTGGCAATTGTATCTTTTATATTGAAATAAATATCTCAATTAACTTAATTTTTGTCTATTAGATACTGGATATGGTTCTCGTCTATTCAAAGATTTACATATGATGAAAAGAATTAGGAGGTTAAATGATGGTGAAACTTTCTAAGGATGGACAATAAAGCAAGGGTTGCCATGAAAGCCATATGATATGTTTATTTGATATTAAACAATAGTTTTAAGTTTTTTGTAGAGGTGTTTAATTGTTTTAGATGTGGTTAAAACATTATTTCCATTTATATTTATCGTAAAGATGAATTTTTTGTTCTTTTGCTAAAAAATTTCCAATATTTAAAAGAATAAATATTATATTTGAACAGATGAATTAGAAAACAATATCTAAAACTTGAAGTCTAAGTTAATGCGATTTCAACAACATACAAAATAAAACAAGATAGTCTAAATGAATCACACTTATGACACGTTAGATTAGGACATATGTCCCAAATAATGATGTGCAAGTTAGTGGAAGAGATCATGTTTGATTTGTCAAACATAAACTATCTTATACATGTGAGTTATTTCTGAAAGTAAAAATGACCAAAGCCCGTTTTCTAAGGAAAGTCAAACATGCACATTATCTATTGGATTTGATCCATACACATGTGTGTGACCCGCTAAGTGTTAGCACAAAACATTAACAATCTTACTTTATTACCTTTATTGATGACTTCTAGATGTATGACTTCAAAAAATACATATCAGATATTACGAAACAATTCGGAACAAGTATTAAAATACTTTGAACTGATCGAGATGGAGAATATTTAAATTATAAATTTCAAGACTGCCTTAAAGAGAATTTGATTCTCTAAAAGTGGACACCTTCCATCATATTACAGTTGAATGGTGTGTCAGAAAGTCGTAATAGAACATTGATAGACATGGTTCAATATGATTAGATTCATTAAATTGTCGTCATCTTTCTGGGGATATGCGCTTCATATTGCATCTACGCTGTTGAATAACGTTCATACAAAGGAAGTTGATAAAACACAATATGAGATATGGATAGGAAAGCATCACAAATATTTTTATCTTATAATATAGGTATATACTTTTTATGTAAAGCAGATAGTGAGAGATAAATTGAATAATAGAGTCAATATATGATACTTTATGGGTTATCCAAAAAAAATATGTATGATATTAATTCTACTGATTCCAAAGAAACAAAAGTATTTATTTTATGGAATGTAACCTTCTTAGAGAAGAAATTTATATTAGATTGAAAATGTGAGATGATAGAACTCGAGGAAATTTGAGAAACACTCCTGAAATAGTATAACTCAGGCCCCAACAACCAATAGAAATAGTACATGCTCCTAGCTATAAGGATGAGTTTGCTTCTTGAAGAGGGCCAAGATGTGATCAATCTTGAATGCAATCCAAGAAACTTTAAAGATGCATTGTCTGATGTTGATTCATTCAAATGACTTGAAGTCATGCAGTCCGAGATGGACTTTATGTATTTGAACCAAATATGGTCTTTGGAAGATCCACCTGAGGTAATTGTTCATATAGGACGCAAATGGATTTACAAAATGAAGCTTGAGAAGATGAAAAGGTAGTGACCTTCATGGCTAAATTTATGACAAATGATACAATCAAAAGCAATGAATTGACTACGATAAAACATTTTCTATCACAATATTCAAGTCCATTGGGATATTTATGGCCATAGAAGCATGGTATGACTTTGAAATATTGCAAATGGATGTGAAGAAAAATTTCCTCAATGATGATATTAGGAAAGAGATTTACATGTATCAGCCTGAAGGATTCACATCAACGGGAAATGAGCATAAAATATGAAAACTTCATAGATCCATTTATGGATTCAAACAAACATCGATAAGTTGGAACCTCATATTTGTTAGCACTATCAAA
Source organism: Primulina tabacum (assembly GCF_025594145.1). Classification (NCBI taxonomy): domain Eukaryota; kingdom Viridiplantae; phylum Streptophyta; class Magnoliopsida; order Lamiales; family Gesneriaceae; genus Primulina; species Primulina tabacum. The sequence continues at coordinate 29,534,471 of NC_134558.1, read as the reverse complement.
TAGTTTTATTTTGTTAAGAATTGTGAGGAATTTTATGTATACAAGAAGGTTAGTGAATTGCAGTCATTTATAGTACTTTATATTGATGACATATTATTAGTATAAGTAAAGAGTAAATTCTCTATGAATGATATTGGTGAAACATCCTATAAATCATGAATACATATCGATAATGATAGATCGAATAGGATGTTAGGTCTTATCCAAACCACTTAAATTTATACCATATTAAGGAGATTCTCTATGGAGGAGTCCAAGAAATGATATCTACCCATGTGTCATGGTGTGATTCTATCTAAGTCTATGTGACGTAAGACTAAGAGGAGATAGAAACCATGACAAACATTTCATATATGTTTTTCATTGATAGTATTATGTATGTTATGATATATAATCAAATTGATATAGACTTTACAGTGAATGTTGCAAGCAGATATAAGTCGAACTCCGATCCATAAGCATTGGAAATTCATGAAAGATATTATTGTGTACTTGAGAAGGACTATGAATTTGTTCATGGTCTACAGGAGTGGAGAATTAAAATCGCAAAGCTAAACTGACTCTAGCTTCCAATCAAATGTAGATGGTTTGAAATCAATATTTGGTTTTGTATTTAAGCTCAATGATGGTATTATCTCTTGGTAAAGTTCCAAGCAAGACACCACAACGGATTCAAACAATGAGGCCGAATACACAGCTGCATCAGCTGCAACAAAAAAAGCTGTTTGGATGAGGAATTTTTGTACAAGAGTTGAGCTTCGTTCCTAACGATGTTGATCCAATCTCGATGTAATGTGCGACTACACATGTGCCATTGCCCAATAAAACGATTCGGGGTCTCATTAGGGATCCAAACATAACTGAAGAAGTTCCACATCATCCGGAAGATTGTGAGAAGATTAGAAATATTAATAGAGAGAGACATCTGCAGATAACATAGCTGATCTACTTACAAAGTCTCTTTCAGGACCATTGTTTGAGAAGTATCATGAAAGAATGAGCTTGATAGCTATGGGTAGTTGCCTATATGGCAAGTGGAGAGATTGTTAGAGTAGGTGATCAGCGAGTCAAACTTGTGGTTTAGAATTTATTGACTCTTTTGAAAAAATAATACTTATATTAATAATATTTTAATATTTTATCCGGTTATGATATTTACTTTATCTATATACTCATGAAACTGTATAAAAAAATTTATTTAATATATTATAAATGCCATGAATTCCACAAATCACATAGATCGTGAAATTTATTAGGAAGTGTACTATATATTATAAATTTGTTCCTAGTGAATTCAGCCGTAAAAAATAAGGATAAAGGTTGTTCGAGATCGAGATTAGCATATGTAATGTTAACGTCATGTTTCATTTGTATGGACATGGAGATGTCTAATTATACAGATGAGTGATCATATGATGATATAACTGGACTACCATCCCTCAGAATTTCCAAATGGTTATCACTTACGAGTGGATTAATTCGCAGTTATAGTTGTACAACATTAATCCTTTGACTCGAAATAACATGAAGGCTCTACATATTAATATTGCGTTTTGATTTGTTTACAGAATCCATAATGGTCATAAGGTGGTGAAGTTGTGTGTAATTTCGACATACGTAAGAACGGATGCATTGTAATCGAGAATTCACCGCCCGTCTATGGGTGTAGATATCCTGTGTGATATTATGAGTTGATAGTGCAAGGAATCTCAGGCTAAAATAAGACATTTGCATTATAGAAAGGTGATTCCTTAGTTGTACATCGATCCCACTATGATTACTCAAAGATATGTCACATTGTTATCGAATTCATCTGGGTATACCAATGGTTGCAGATTCGATCTAGATATATGTATTGAAGATATCATATTGTAAGATAACCATAATCTACTAGTTCTTGTAGACACTATCGGTGATTCCTAGGATTTCATGGAGCGATGCTACTGGACGTTTTTACCATGATCCGATGAGTGCAATCAAACAAGAGTTTTGACATTCTTGATCAAGAATACTACATATATATAATTGAAAACAAAGTGATCATAAGTTTGTATGACAAAGTCATTCAACATTTTTTCCTTGATTGATAACTAAACCGATCCATTTAATAATCCTTTGGTAACGTAGTCAACTGGGAATAATTTTTCATTAGTTTAACTAAAAATTGAATTATTTTGACCCCTATATTCCATACTAGATCAATACTATAAAAATATATTTTTGGCTCAAGTGAGGGAAACGTACGTTGCAAGTAATTAATTACAAGTAGCTAGTGTCATTGAATAACACTTAATTGACCGGGAATTCACTTTGCTCCAATTTTTAATTTGGAGTCAAGTCTATTTTGTTTCGAAAGGAAAAAATATATTATATGATTCGATATAAGTTTTATAAGAAACTTATAAGAATTAATATATGATTGGAATGTCTTCCATACACCTAAAAATTATTAATTTTTAGGATTTAGGCTTCAGATATAATAATTCAATGATATAGCAGGATAATACAAAATTATGTTTGGTATTTAAACTTTAATTTTTTATTTATTAAACGGTCAGATAAAAATAAAAATAAAAATATGACGACATACATCACTATTAAACTAATTGCACGAGGAAATGTTGCATTGCTTGCGTAATTTTTCAAGCACGTGTGAGATTTAAGCATTTATTAGTAATAATTAAAGCAAATCCACTTGATTCTTTTGAACAATTTTATTTATAATAAATTTAAGACTATAGTTAACACTCAGTTTGGATATGAGAAATTTACAGTTAAAATTTCTCATTACTTCAATAAATTTTATTTTGCAAACGTAGTCAGTTTGTTTGTCAGGATATTGAGATTAACGTCGTCCTGCGTCATATCAAAACTCGACCAAAAATAGAACTAATGGTGAAAAAAATTAATTTTAAACTTTGATTGCATGTTGAGTGTGAGAAAACGATATACTAACAGTAGTATCAGAGACTAGGTCCTCAAATCATGTGATTCATTTTTATTGTTTAAATTGTATTGAACGATTGTTTCTAACCGCATGAGAAATGTTTTAGAAAATTGTAGTCTTTTTGAAGATTGATCTGAGTTGCTTTCCTATCTGACATGAAGAGCAGATATTGTATTTTGAGAACTTAATCTTGGGCTGACCTTTGACTGAATTGTGTTTACTCAGAGTAGCAATGATATTGAAATTCAAATGATTTAAAATTTTATGTCACAATTAATTTTTATTGTATACAACAGCAATATAATATGTCAAATTTGATGGTTGTTCAACATAACAATCTACTTTATAAGTGTGGACAATCATGTCTTATCACCATAATTTTATCATTCGAATTCTTAATTGTGCATGTGTTAATGAAATTCTACAATGTGTTCACTATCGCACAAATGACATGCTAATGAATTTGTAAGATAAGAGCACATCATTAATAATAATGTTATTATGGATAAATTTACTATTACCTATAGTTTTACTTTTTGAATCGTCTTCAAAAGTGATTATAGAACCTAGATAGTCAATGATTTCATATATTACTTTGATATTTTATGTGATGTATTTTGATAATCTACTGTCTTGATATCATGTGGATTTCTTCAATAGCTCGATCTGACTTTCCTAAATCCATAGATAAAAAATAACTTTGATACCCACATCTATTTGGTCCAGAACGAATTAGTCATTTAGGAACCTATATCTCTTATGAATTTATCGCAATTGTGGTAGTGGTTATGTTTGACTTCCATAGATTGTTGTCTAGCTCGACTCTTATCAGACCAGTTTAATCCGAAAAGAGAATCATTTCATTATTGCTAAGTCTCTTTCTGAGCCAGCTTGACTTAGAGTTCGCAGTTTCTACATGTCCAAGCCCATGATATATTCACTTATTCTTTTGAGACACGGGTTGACTATTATGAATTTCAAGCTCTTTTTGTTCATATAATGTGTTGGAATTTACAAAATCTATGAATTTATATTTATCTTGTTCCAGACAACTGAATATTAGTTTCAGAAGAGTTGCGGTCATTATTACTAAAGCCTAATCCATTCTTATCACCAACTTGTTTTTGTATTTCATGCATTTTTCAAATGAAACAGAAGACTTCGTCCAAGTGTTTACTTAATTGTTCAACCATTGGTTCAATAATTATTACTTGGAATTCAGATTACATGTTTTCGTTCTCAATAAACTTTGGTCTTTAGACTATCTAGCTAATCAAGTTGAACACGACTTAGCTTCCGAACTTATACGTCTCACTTGTTCTCTCATGATCACCATGTAGGATCGAACATTTGTCATCATACTAAAAGTTATAATTGATGGTATTAGTGCAACTAAAATATTTTAAACCGTATAATAGTTCAAATGTAATATTTTGATCCTCTCCTAATTGGGGTAATTATAATTTCCCAACATCTTAATAATTACAATCCTTATAATCAATGAAAATCAAATACGTGATCTTTGATCTCATATCATTTGTAAGATCGAACACTTGCTACTTTAGCAAAAAAATATATTCAATGGTAATCGTGAAACGCTGATTTTTTTAACCGTACAGTCAACCAGTTATCATATTTCAATCGCTCTTCTAGAAATACATTTATAACTTTCCATCAGACAAACTAAATGCTAAAAAATTTATGTAAGTCAAATTTTCGTACCCATTTTAGAATTTATCCGATGGCGTCGTGCCGTATATCATTTATTGGATCAACAATATATAATAATAATTATTTTTTATTAGTAACTGAAAATATGGAACGTAAAAGTATATTCTTTTCGAATGACTTTGAAGATCATGGAATTCAGTCTATATTTTGTTTTGATGGACTGAAAATAATTTTATGGGAAACATATCCAAATATAACGTAATTTATTCTACCATGTATTATTCAAATTATTAAAATAAATTAGTTTTTCTGGATTTTTGTGTCACACTCCAAGTTCATAATTGATAAAGCGAAACCATGATATCGACTTTAGTGGAACATTTCACCCTATCTTGTGGGGCACTGCTCCCATGAAAAGATCAAAGATCCAATTTTAAACACGCATATGTGGGGTCCACCAATTTCTTTAAAATCAATGGCCCAAATTCTGTGGAGGCATTGCCCCACAGGTAGCATCGACACTACCGACTTTAGTATATTCAAATCAGCATCTAAGACGAAAATAATTTTTTCTCGATTTTCCAGAAGATCTAATTAAATATTTACATGAAAAATCGTGAAATTCTTTACGACATATGGAACGAGAATTTTTGGCCAAGATGCTTGACTAATTAAGTTAATCATAAAGTTAACAGAGAGAACTTATACATAAATATATACAATTTTAGAATATATTAATCCGATTTTTTTTAAAAAAAATTTGTTGGTGTATAAACAAACTTATAGTAGTTTGTATTATTATTATTGATTAATTATAAAATAGCTTCCAAATTTAACAGAGAAAATTGCAATTACAATCGAATATTTCTTATTATTTTTTCATGTGGCTCACGTGATGAGAATGAAACTTATATTACACACATTTAAATTTACCTGAGAAAAAAATACAGAAAAACAACAAGATTTTTTTAAAAAAATCAATTTTCAAATATTGGATGTCGTTTTTCTTTATTTTTTTCTTTTTTAATTATATGGATTTTAATTTGTATGACTTGAGCAATATTTGATATAGTAAATGATTATCCGGTGAAAAAAGACCAAAATAAAAAAAAAAGAAAAAGTCATTGGATGAAAATGAAACTTTGATAAATTATATTACTAAAACTCACAACATACTAACTCAAATGATTAAAGTTTTATTTTTATCAAATTTTACATATTACGACCAATTCAAAGATGAAAGTTAATTACTAAATCCATCTGGTGGAAATATTTGCTTAAGGTCAAAGTCCATTCAAAGAAATCATTAACGAATAATTAGAATTTATTTTTTTTAAACAAGACCAGATATTATATATAATGTTAATTAAACTAAGCAATAATTTTCAAACGTCTAGCCAGTTAGTTTATTAACTAAGTGATCGAGTATTTAATGATTATTACATAGTATAAGCGTGCACGCACAAATTTTAAGTGGTTCTGGACATGAATATATTATTATATGCTTCTCAGTTGTGTGTTCGTGATGTACTTGTATAATCATTTATGATTATTAATTTTCTTTATTTTATATATATATAATAATAATAATCGAGTATTTAATGACTATTATATGCTTCTCAGTTGTGATATACCGTGTTCACATATGCTTTTACCATTAATTTAACGCTCTATCTATTAGATTTACAATTTTGATATGTTTCATCGGATCTAACAAATATGTGTCACATCAGTGATGAGTACAGAAGTGAGTATGATTAATGGGTAACGTATCAAAATTATATATGATACCCCACAAAATGAGTTCATCCTACTCTCGACAGCCCAGACAATGGAAGTTCCGATAGACAGTCCGCTAACCACTAGATTACACCAAAAGTTCATCTGGGAGCTCATCCTAGACCCATCGACCGACCTTCCCAATATTAGGGATAATGATAATATGAGAACTGAGTTGACCTACCGACCAACCCTCCCAACTGACCTAACTATCTATACTCTTATAGTCGAGATAGGGATTCCATATTCCGAACTCTTGATGAGGCCATGGTCGGCCCATTACATGCTAGATAGCCTTAGGTACCAGATGGACCATCTTCCCAATATCCTAAAAGATTTGCTCCAATCTTATCTAAGATTCTGGAGATCTAGAGTGCTACCAAGAAAGGGTTTTAAGAGACCTATAGAGTCCTACGAGGAAAGAGTTCTAACTAGGAAAGAACCCTACTCTCATGATGACTATTCACTTATAAATATCAGATTTGATGGTATTATTTATTTATTTTCTAACCTTGCTTACAAACATCAATCGCTTTATTTTTCTTATTCTTTGACTTGAGTGTTAGAAAGGTTATACTAAAAAAACCTTATAGCCTCCTTCTCACATTTTTTCTTGTGTTTTCATGCCATTCTTAGGTACATATCTAGGAGACTAGCACGACATCACCCCACTCGAGCATGTGACAAATGCTCCAACCTTATTTGTCAAAGTAGTAGGGCCTCATGGTTGATGGGCCCAGTCTCGGAACTCCCTACGGACTGACCTTGGGAGTGAGGAGGCTCAGAAGCATGCTTCTTCCGGGGTTTGTTTCAACCTACCCGTGCAGGCACTGTCTGCACAGACAATGAACGGCCCGGATCACTCCACATGAGTGATCCGGGCCCATCCGATGGAGTGATCCGGGCCCATCCGAGACGAGGTGTCCGAGAAATCTTTTGTTCTGGGCTCCTCAGAATTTGTCATGATTGGGACCGTCTCCCTACTGAACTCCTCCACATTGCATGTGATTTTACTTTCCCCTCGACGATTGAGCTGGAATTTTGCTTCTTCCTCTTAGTAGCACTACGGACTAGGTCATTCATTATTCTGTTTGCTGCACAAATGAAGAAGCTCGGTAAATACTCAAATAAAACTATTAACGGATAAAAGAGAGTGTGAGGCCATAATTAACATGATCTGTGCCACATCACCATGGAGGGAAATATCGTTCGATGTGAGGCCATGATGGCACAATACGTCCTCAACTAGAAGGGTCGGGGTGTGAAAGCACTTGCCCCCATGGTCTTGAGTTCCCACGTAAATAAGGAACCATTGCGAAATCCCAGAGGGTAAAATGGGAGTTTAGGAAGAACATCGCACCAACTGGAGTAGACCTCCCAAGCATCAAGGGTTAACATAAAAGAAATTAATTTTCCAATATTTGTTGAAGCTCAGAGCCCCCTCAAAGAAGACATAGTTGAGCCGAGCAAAAAAAGAGAGGCCTTCCTCGATCCTCTTGGGGATCATGAAAGTAAAACAGTTTACCTCAAAACCTAAGGCCTTAAAAAAAGCTACAAAATTGCAAAGGGTTCAAATGGAATTGGGGTTGAGGTGAATTTGGCAATAGCGGCTGAGCTATTGAAAGGATTCAGATAGGGGAAATAAGAGTTCGCCTTTCCGCTCACCTAATAGAAAGTGTAAAACCCCGGAAAAGGGGTATGAGCTCAGTCTTCAGGTGCGAGGAAATAAAATTTGTAATATGAAGGGTTATGAGATAGATCTCTGAGCCGATGCTCGTCTGAGGCATCCAGCCACAAAGTATAAAGCTCGAACCAAGGGTAATCACTCTAGCTAACGGAATCATCAGCCTCATACAGACCAAGTTGGTTCCGAGCTTGGCCGACATCCTTGGGAATTGAGCTCCTCACACACGAGGGTCTCACCTGACCCGTCGGGTTTGTCAATGAAGATATATACTGATCCACTTGGTGGAAGACCTCCTCGGAGGTCGAAAAGGAGAACATGTAGGAAGATGCCATAAATAACACATACCTAAGTATGAGCTTAAGAAAGGTCGGGTGATTTGATAAAAAAAACGAGGTGGAAGCCGAGCAGAAGAGATTTCTAAAAGTTAAAAAATAAACGAAGGGTTCTATTTATAAAGGGACCTGAGCAAGATCTAATCACTGATCTCTAGCCAATCGGACAAATGAGATCGTCTTGAAGTATGAAAAAGTTACTATTGAGGTAATGATTAGGGGATGTTTCAAATTCAGGTCCTGAATCGACAAGTGGTCAGAGCCCTTTCAGCTTACCTCAACCACAGGATTGTCGAGAGATCAGACTATGCAAACTTCAGGACTTTGACATCAGCTCGACTTAGGTAGGGGACTTGTGATACCCCACAAAATTAATTCAGCCAACTCTTGACAGCACAGATAGTGGAAGGCCCATTAGCCAGCCTGATAACTATTAGATTACGCTAGAAGGGGATTCCTAGCACATCCTAGACCCATCAACCGACCTTCCCAATAGCAGGGATAATGATAATTACGAGAATTGGGTCGACCTGGTGATCAACCCTCGAGCCGATCTAACTATCTATACTCTTTCAGCTGATATAAGGATTACATATTTCGAGCTCCCTAGTCGAGCTCTTGATGAGGGCATGGTATGCCCATTACACGTTTAATGAGCTCAGGTACCAGATTAGCCCACATTCAGATAAATCTTCTATCCAAAAGTATCCTGCAATATTTGTGTCAATCTTATTTATGATTCTGGAGATCAAGAGTCCTACAAGGAAATAGTTCTAACTAGAGGAAAACTCCACTCTCATGGTAACTTTTCTCCTATAAATATTCATTTACTCATATTGCTTATACACAGCATTATATTTTTCATATTCTCTAATTTGAGTGTCGGAGTGGCTATGCCAAAAAACCTTTTCAACCCCTTTCTCAAGTTCTCACTACAAGAAAAAAAGGCCTACCACAACGGTTTTTAACCGTTGTCGTAGGTCTTTTAAAACTGTTGTTAAAGCCCTTGTTGTTAAAGGGTGCGCTCAAAGACAACAGTTTTTTTTGTTGTTGTAGCTACAATTTGCGACGTTTTATGAGAAACCGTCGCTTACAAAATTAGCGACGGATTTATGTAGCGACGGATTAAACAACCGTCGCCTACAAATGAAGCGACGGAATTAAGACACCGTCGCTAAAATTAGCGACAGTTTGCTCATGCATTTCGTCGCTACCCTTAACCGTCGCTAATAATTTCGGTAAAATAAGAAAAAATTTACTTTTAATAATTTAATAAATTTAAAAAAAACTTACAATATTACTATGATTACATAATTCCTGATCTTAACTAACACTTAAAAATTTACCAAAAATTAAAGGGAAAAAATTTACATTAAATCGAAACTAAAATCGTGTAAGAGATAAAAATTTTAACTGTGAGGTAGGTGTAAGAAAATGGATCGAAAGTTGCAGTATTTATAGAAAATTTTGCGACGGTTTTAAACCGTCGCTAATAGCGACGGTTAATGACAAAATCGTCGTTAATTATGACGGTATTTTCAAAATTTAAATTTTGAAACGGTTAATCTTCTGACTGTCGCTATATCTAGCGACGGTAAAGCTATAACCGTCGCTAATATTAGCTAAATTTAGCGACGGTCATAAAGTTTACCGTCGCAAAATATAGCGACGATCATAAGTAAAACCGTCGCAATTTTAAAATAGCAACGGTTTTGATTAAACCGTCGCCAAATTTAGCGACTATTTTTGCGAAACCGTTGCTAATTATGGCAACAGATTGTCAAAAACCACGCTAATAGACAACAGTTCACAAAACCGTTGTCATTGACCCTAAAAACCATTGTCTTTGACCCCAAAAGACAACAGTTTTTCCTTCAAAAGACAACGGCTTTTGTTTAAAAAAACGCTCTACGACAACGGTTTTATTGGGTATTTTGGATAATTAAGGGTTATATTATTATTAGGTTGCATAATTATATTATGGGTATTTTGGATAATTAAGGGTTATATTGAATTGACGTCACACCCCAAAAACCAGTATTCCACATCTTTCAAATTTTATTTAATAGTATAGGTTTTGTAAATAATATTATAAGTTAAATCACATGTTAATTCTTCTTAATTTATTCTTACTTTTTTAGCAATCTCTGATTTGTTGCCTTCTCTTCATAGGTCTTTCTAGATGCAAATAGCTATAGTTGAAAAGCTCTTTCTCGTTACCCCTTCAACAACAGAAAACAAATATTAACAAGGCAGAACAAAAAGAAAGTTAAGCTAATTTATTAAATAAATTGAAAACACAAAATTAATAAATCAAATTAAATAAAACAATAATCCATATTAAATATATATATTTTTACAGAACATATTATATACTATAAAACACACACGACAAGGAATATACTCCAACATGCATGTTACAATTAATTGTATCACGCACAACTCTGTGGAGTGAAGCTTATTTTTCAATAATGTAGATATTTGAGTTAATTCATTTGGAGTAGAAAGTGTCAAACATATACTTAAGTAACAATGATTTTGTTTCATTTTGTTTGTCTATTGGGATTTATTCGATCCTATATTTAGGAAAATGTTCCAAGTGTTGATCCAACGGTTTGATATGGACCTTATTTGAATTTTCATGTTATCCACAATATGATCTTACGTTAAAAAAACATATGTGACTCACTGCGTGTCATCGAATGAACTCTTGGGACATGATGCTAAAGATAGGATCGAACTAACAGTCTGCTGGATCGAAAATTCTCCTAGCTAACATGTTCAAATTGAAGATTGGGTCCAACTGTTGGGTTTTTTTTTTTTTTAAAGAAGACTCGTATGTGTATCAACTTTGGTTATAAATCGAAACAGATTCTCCTTGTTAAATATGAACTCCCCAACTCTTATCTGGGCATATCATATGTTAGGATGAAGCGTTTATCAGTAGATCAAAAGTTATAGCTGTTAGTCAAGGCGCAACTTTATTTTTTTATAATTGTGACAATGCAGAGTTGGCCTACTTGAGTGCTAATGGATTGGGTTGTTAGGCTTATGAGTTTAGGGAGGTGCGTGTTTATCTGCTGGTGTTGTCTCATATCTCTTAGAGACAAGTCTTACTGTCTCCCTACCACTGGTCATGTCTCCATCAGAGAGAGTATTACCCGTTAAGATGTGACGTCATCTTTTACGGCCAACCTAGACAACCAGGTCACGCCGGGCAACCTCCGCAGCTTGACGCACAAGAACTTCGTAATTGGTCACTCATCTCAGTACTACTGTCATTCATTCACATTTAACCCAGCATTCTCCCCTCACCCAGAAGTATATAAATGTGCTTCTTGGGAGAATTGAATCCATAAACCCTCTCTGATTCTAATTGTTATGATCGAGAGCTACCGGTTTACCAAAAGTTATAGCTACTGTAATAGTGCAACTCAAATATTTTAAACTATATAACAACTCAAGCAGTTTGTTTCGATTGCTCTATCAAAGAGGAACAATTATTGGACCAACAATTTCTCTCCTGAAAATTGCACTCCTTGCAATTAATAGGAATCAAATCATTGACATTGACTCTTATATTAATTTTAGGATCGAGCATTTGTTGTTTTTCCAAAAGTTATAGCTACTGGTAACGATGCAACTCAAATATTTTAAACCGTAGAACAGCTCAAACATCATGTTTCGATTGTTATACTAATCAGAGACAATTATTGCACTCAACATCATCCTATTCAAATTATTCATCAATTACTATCCACCATTGCGCATATTTAACGAGAAAAGAATGAAGTGGCAGGCTATATTTTTACTCATGAAGTTAATATCTTTGAGAGCTTTGAACTCTAATCCCCGCACTTTTACATATTCAAGTTCTTGTAAAACTTGAATTTTCATGATGATAAAACCCGTAATCATTACTCTTCGATTTATATAAAAAAAATATCAGACTAACATAATAGTCTAGTCTGTAAACTACGTTGAAGCATGTAAAATCGTAGGGTGAAAACCTGTGCGACATTTTTGTTAAAAAAAAATCAATTGATTTGACATTTTCTTTGTCTTTGTTATAATTCGATGAATGCACAACTGGGCGGGGTTAGAACTCGGGATCAGTTTACCTATACATTGTTTGACTTGGATTAGTTGACACCAATGAGTCATAAACCCTACCAATCGATCTCTCCTTTGTTATACATATTTGACCATTGACTCGTACATATTTTTTATTTTCTTTTCTTTCTGATATAAATATTCATGGAAAATAATTATGTGGAACCTCCAAATATATATTAAAATGAGAAAATAATAAAATATTTTCATAATTTTTTTAAATTAAAGATTAGGATTTTATGCAACTTTCCAATTGTAGACTATATTTTAACTTATATCCACATATTTTAGAGATTAAATATAAACATACTTTTAAAATAATTAGACATTTTCTTTAGTTATGAGTCCATGTTCTGGATTTTAAAATAATATAAATGATTTAAGGTTGTGTTTAGACAGAAAAAATTGAATTAAATAAAAATTTAAAATGTTGAATTTCAAACAACACTAATATATACTAGTTACTATGCACACACGATGCGTGTGTACAAATTTTTTTTATCATTATCGATGGACTAAAGTGTAATTTGACAATTTATGGAGTGACTAAATTGATATTTGAATTGCTGAAATAAAAAAAAATAAAAATAAAAGTGTGTGTTAAAAATTTAAAAAAACAAAACAAAATAAAAAAAACAAAAGTGTAATAATAGTATCATATAATGATAAAATTGGAAGAAAAAGTTGGTGTCCTCCTAGGTAGTTACTATCATGTGCTCAACCTTAATAAAATAGAATAGAAGAATAGATTAGGTGTATTTACATCCTATTATAATAAATTAAATCATTCTAAATATATAATTGATTTGAAATCTATACAGCTTAATAATTTTCAATTAACTAAATTATATTTGAAATTTAAATTTAAAATGGAATATTTCAAATGGCTGAATCAAAAATTACTCTTATTTATTTGACAAATTTATAATATCATATTTCTAAAAACAAAAACTACAATATCATATTATTTTATACTTACATATTGAAGTTGAGCTTAATATAAGCAAAATAGTGTAATGATATGTTTTTAAAATATCTAAAATGCTTTATTTTCTTATAACAATATCATCAAACATTCAGTTTTTTATTCATATAATCATCTCAATCACACTATGATAGCTGACTTGACTCAGACCCTTTACCTTCGAGATGAAAATTAAATTTCAATGAAAAATTATAAAATAACTTTTTAAAAATCAAATAATTTTTAATTTGGTTTTTAATTTTTCCAAATTTAATGTCTAATTTTTTTTTGACAAAAAACCTATATAACAAACACACTATAACACAATGTTGTAGAAAGATCTAATATTTAATGAAAGGAGAAGTAATTAAATAAATAGATCTCTTGTGAGACGATCTCACGAATCTTTATATATGAGACGGGTCAATCCTACCGATATTTACAATAAAAATTAATACTTTTAGCATAAAAAGTAATATTTTTTTATGGATGACCCAAATAAGAGATATGTTTCATAAAATAAGACACGTGAGACCGTCTCACAAAAGTTTTTGTTTAGTTAAATTCATCATATGTCTACCTATTTTGAGTATGATTGTTTAAGCATGTCAAAATTGTTTCACAGCATAAAATTGGTTTTCTTTTTTAATTATATTTTATCAGAGCGTTGACATGCACCATTCGATATTACATATATTATATGATATCGAATTTATTGACACGTATGATTTCATATTACCATTTGGACAAAATTTGACTTGAAAAAAAAAAACTTACTGCAATGAAAATAAAAATTTGATTATTTAAAAACCCAAAAAGCCAAGATCGATCGACTTAGAAAACGATTTCAATAATTTTTCCATAATAAAAGTTGTGAAATTTACTATATCGTTAGCCTAATTATCAAGCCAAAAGCAAAACTAGCGAATGGTTCAAATTAACGAAGCCCTAAACGCGTAATCATTTGCGGCACAAGATTCTTCCTTTTCCTTCTATAAATACCCAATTCCCTCTCCAAAACTAATCAACAACTAGCACAAAAAACATCACTCGGCAATCAAATCCCACAACCTAAATCTCAGAAAACCCATACAGAATCAAGAAAGATTAATCGTGAAAAAAATGAAGAATTTCCTATTTTCAAGGCCATCATCCCACCGATCACGTGATCATCATTTGCAGAATAATAGTGGAAAAACACAGCACCACAGTTTCTCAGAAACAATAATGGAAGAGAACCTCGATGTGGCCGAGGCCGTGATCAAGAAATGGGATGTAGATTCCCACAAACACGATAAATTTTCATCCATGTTCGAAGATGACAAAAATGAAGCTAAAAGATTTCTTGAAGCTGTCAGAAATCTGCAAAATGCCATGCATTTCTACATGAAGCTTAGCCCCACCTCTGAGAGTATTATACGAGCTCACAACTCGATGAAAACAGCCATTAAAAGATTGGAGAAAGAGTTTTACTTTATCTTAGCTGCTAACAGAAAGAATCTTGATACAGAATCCGTTTCGGGTGGTTCTTCACTGGTTTCGACCCGATCAAGCATCTCGGATTTGGGTGAAGTTTCTGAGGAAGAAGAGAGCATTAGGTCACCTCATGCTCCGGACATTGCTATGGCCGAGTTGAAGAGTATAGCTGACGCCATGATCGGCTCTGGATACGGAAAAGAATGCGTAAACATTTACAAAATAGTTCGGAAATCGATTATCGACGAGTCATTGTATCATCTGCACGTCGAAAGGTTCACCTCTTCTCAGATTCAGAAGATGGAGTGGAGTGTTTTGGAACACAATATCAGGAATTGGCTGCACGCGGTGAAAGTCGCCGTCAAAGTCCTGTTCTACGGCGAGAGAATTCTATGTGACTTCATCTTCTCTTCGTCCGAAAACATCGCAGCTTCGTGTTTCGCCGAGATCTCGAGAGACGCGGCGGTAAATCTGTTTAGCTTCCCACATAATCTCGCCAGAAGCAAGAAGATTCTGTCGCCGGAAAAAATGTTTCGCGGGCTGGATATGTCCGAGGCCATCTCCGGCTTATGGCCGGAGATCGAATCCATATTCGGCCACGAGTCTCTGGCTGCTGTAAGGTCCGAGGCGGAAATGGCAGCGGAGAAACTCGCCGAGGCTCTAAGAGTTATGTTTAGTCAATTCGAGGCGGCGATTAAAAAGGACACTTCAAACCCGCCGGTTAACGGCGGCGTCCACCCTCTCACTCGCTACGTCATGAATTTCCTCGTTTTTTTAGGGGATTACAGCGGCTCGCTTTCCGATATACTCGGGGATCATTCAGCTGCGGCGCGGACTCCGCTGCCGGAATCATATTTCTCCAGCCCAACTTCGGCAGCGGAGGACCCATCAGCCGCCGCGATCACCACCCGCCTCGCGTGGCAGATTCTTATTCTGCTTTGCAAAGTCGACGGAAAGGCGGCGAACTATCATGACGTGGCCTTATCATATTTGTTCTTAGCAAACAATCTAAACTACGTCGTTGCGAAGGTCCGGAGCTCGAATCTCGGGCTCCTTATTGGGCCCGATTGGATCTTGAAACATAGATCCAAAATAAATCAATATTTAGCAAACTACGAGAAGATGGGCTGGGGTAGAACGATGGCGTCACTAACCGAGGATCCGACGGTTGAGATACAAGAAAAGTTTGGAAATTTTAATTCTGAATTCGAGGCGACATACAAGAAGCATAAGTCATGGGTCATACCCGACCCGAAAATGTGTGACGAAATCAAATTTTATTTTTCCAAGAATATCCTCTCGAGTTATAGGGCGTTTTACGGAAAATATAGAAGTAGAGTCGAGGCCGAGTCGATTATCAAATACGCCCCTGAAGATTTGGAAAATTTCTTTTCGGACATGTTTCCGATGAATGAGCCTCCGCGTAACAGTGGACCCATCTTGTATCCGACATTTTCGGTTTCGGATCCATCTCTTTTGTTACATGGTTGTTGATGGGTATTTTTGGTTTTTTGATTGGCCAACATTGGAAAATTGTATAATTGTTATTATTTAAATTCGATCCAATTAGTATAAGTTTCAAATAAATAAATAAATTTATATATTTTTAGATTGAAGTCATTGGTGTTTCAAATTATGTTTACTTATGGTTGTATGAATTATATATTTAAAAAGAAATGTACTAGAAAAATTTGTTTTTACAACGATTTGTACAATATAATTTCAATTTAGAACTTATCATTTGTCTAAATTGAAATTCATAGTTCCAATTAAACTACAATACAATAATTGTAAGAAAACAAATCTCAAATTTAAACAACTCATAGCATTGATTAAACAACGATTTGAGATGTTATGAGAAGTCATGGTTTAATCCTTGATGATATGTGATAAACTTAAATGTGAGGGCTTATGAGTGGCTGAAAATGATTCAAGTTAAGGTGCTCGGAAATCTTGAGAAGTTGTAGACTTATAATTTGTTCGGACAGCCTCAAATAAATGAAAAAACTCTTCATTTCGTATTTCTCTTGACTCTTAATGTTAAATCCTTGAAAAGTTCGACTTTTTCTTTTTATGATGCAAAATAAACTTTATTATTGCAATTTCTTGAATCATAGTACACTACATTTAATGATTCGTTGGCTCCTCTCCACAAATGTCAATTAACGGCTCTGAAAAGTTGATACAGACCAGAGAATATGCTAACTTTTTGTCTCATTGGGAGACATTATGGTCTTCTAATTTCCTTGTTTCTTGTGCATAATTGGTCAAGAAGATCTTCTGATATAACTGAGTTTGATAGATACGATTGCTTTGGACTTTGTGAAGTTCGATTCTAATATCATGCACTGAAACATGCAGAGTGCGGTTGGACTACATAAAGTCTGATTGTATTAGTCATGTTTGGTTGAGTTTGCATTGAGATCCTGTTTTCAAAAGTCCAATTACAAGCAATGCAGTTAGACTTTGAACTCTGGTTCCAACATCTATAAATACATTTAAAAGATCGTTGATTTCTATAACAGTTAGGTACTATCACCAAAACTAAGAAATTACATTTTAACAATTTTTTTTGATGATGACAAAACTAAGACCCAAAAAGTAATTCCTACACAATACAACAAGTACAAATATATGAAAAAAAAATGAAATGACCAATGTATTCATTAATTTAACGAAATATTTTAAAAAAATAATAAAAAGAGCAACCTATTACACCCACGGTTTTCCTAAATCTACCGTCGTTATAGCCGCTTGCATTATCACGACCACGGCCACCGCCTCTTTTTCATTAGAGTAGGTCTCTTGTGAGACGGTCTCACGAATCTTTATCTGTGAGACGGGTCAACACTACCGATATTCACAATAAAAAGTAATATTTTTCATAGATAACCCAAATAAGAGACCTGTCTCACAAAATATGATTCATGAGACCGTCTCACATAAGTTTTTATTTTTTATTATGATTTCGTGAGATCTTTTTCTCCTTTCTTCCTCAGCTCTGTCTATCTGGGCCGTCAAGATGATCTTGAGAACGAGTGATTTGTTTGGATAAATCTTCAATAGTCTTCTAGTATAACAATAATTTAGTCTGTCTAGAATAAAAACCTCAAGCTATGATATCATTTTCATGGCCCGGTATAATTATTTTTTAATAATAATTGAACAAATGATATTTTGGGTATTTTTGAAGTTTTTTTAGCTTAAAGAAACAAATTATGCATAATTTAAAATATTTACAACTAAATTCAGATAATATAGATCAAATTGAGATTATAACTAAACATTTTAGAACAAATTGAGTTTTTTCCCAATATAAATAAATATGCAAGGACATTATATATATATAAGCTGAGTTTTTGTCTAAATTATTAAGTTCTAGCCAAATAACAATTCTAAAAAAATAAAAATATATTACAAATCTCGAAATATGTGTATTGCAATAAATGATTGAAAACATTTACTTTTATCCAATTTTATTAATATTTTGTTTCATAAAGACTTCTATATTTTTCTTAATAAAAATCAAATGTGATTTGAACATATTTGAAAACATAAACTTCAATTATTGCTTGCATTGATTATATCAATTCGTTCAAATTTGAATTTAATTCATTTTTTTATATCAATTCAAATGCAATTTGTGATTTATATGTTTTTTATTTTTTTATTTAAATTGAAACTGAGTTCCATTGAAAACATAAAATAATTTAAAATTTTGCATTTATTATATCAACTCATTTAATTTGAGATATGATTTTGTGTTACTATGATATATTTAGTTGTTATTATAAACTATATAACTAATTAAGTCTGATTTATGCATCACGTTCACACAATCAATTTTAATCAGGATAAAAAAAATGATTGCAATGTTTCAACATCATCCGTGAAGTAAATCATTCAAAAATACATTTGACACTTAAATTTTTATTAGTTTGTTGATATGATCTATCTGCATAGAAAATAAATACATAATTAAATTTGAATTATTTTCAATTTATTTTTTAAAATATAAATTCGATGTTCCTTGAAAATATAAACTACATTTAAGTATCTGCATCGATTATATCATTCTATTTAATTTAAATTATAGTTTTAAGTTGTTTGTTACTTGATATGCTCATAATAGTTAGTATTTTTATTTTCATATTTCTCATTATTCCAATCTCCGATATGTTTAATTGATACATTTTTGTGTGATTTTATTGTAGGAGGAACTTTTACAGTCTTAGAACAAATTTGAGTTAAAAAGGTGATGCTTATCACATTTGAAGTTTCCAAGATATAGGTTTGAAAGAGATTGACCAAACCAGAAGAGGTCCTGGAACAAGGCGTGGACACGCCTTGTGACTACTCTTCTACTGCCTATGATTAGGTTTTATTTTTTATTATTGGGCTGTTAGACTCTTGGACCCAATTTTCCTTTATTTGCCTACACAAAACTCAAGTGAGAGAGGAGACAAGATAAGATTTACATAACAAACAAAATCCTCCAATCCAAAAAATAAGGACCCACGTGGAAGAGAGAGGGGTAGCAGAAGATTCACAATAAAAGAGAAAAAATCTCTCCCACAAAGAAATAATATCTCACGCACAAAACACATGAAGAGCAGAATTCTCCCTCTACCTCTTCAACGTGAAGAGCAAAAGAAAGGCGCAAGGATTTTCTCTCAACTTCTCTCCACAACTTTAGGCTAAGTTTTATTTTTGATTCAAGGGATAATTTTACTATTTCGATTTATCGCTGTGAGGTTTTTTGCACTTTAATTTAATATTATTGTTTAGTTCAAGTATTTGTTGATTTATGATTTATTTATATGAAAGTTGTATGTTGTTGGTTAATATGACAATTTAATTCGAGATATAATTTTCTACTGTTATCCATGAATTCAGTGATCCGTAATTGTCATGAATAATTGATACATGAGTAGCGATAGATTAGGTGTGTTGTGCTATCATAACATATTTAATCTAAACAAATCAACGAAACTTGATCTATCAATTGCAGCTATCTCGGTTGTTAGATTTTAGGATTAACTGTTTTCACAAAACGAAAATGCTATTTTTAATTAATATGGAACGCTATCGTGCCCAGTTAATTATTGATAAGTTTTGACTGGAAGTTGGGTTTGGTCAATTAAATTAGGAAAACACAAGAATTTTAGCGGCTATCCCTATAATTCTAAGGTTAATTACTTGTAAATGCATGAATAAATAATATGTTAGCTGATGAAAAGTGACACAATTGAATAGTGAAAATACCCTTGAATCAGAGTTTGGAAATTTAATTCTCGTTTAGATTTATTATTTTTTATTGCTTACTAATTTTAGTTTTAATATTTTATTTTATTTTTATCCTACAAAACCCCCATGTTATTTATTTTTTCTCGAAAGAAATCATCCCCCGTTCCCTGTGAATTCGACCCTACTCACCATTACACTCGTTTTACTTAGAGAGTAGGAATTTAAGTTTGGTGGTTCAACGACAGCACAACAAATTTTGGCGCCGTTGCCGGGGAACGGTGCAAGGTGATTCATCAAGAAAAGAAGAATTTGAGAACTTTTTGCTATGAAATACTTCGAGATGTTTCATCGATAAGTATTCACAAGTTTTGCCCAACAAACCGAAGAGCCATTCTATACATCATGGGAGAGATTCAATAATTTAGTAACAACATTCAGGAATCATGATTTTTCTAACTATGTTCTTCTTCGACTTTTCATTAAAGGTTTGAATGCAGTTACACGAAGATGGGTATCTAATGGGGCACTGAAAACTGGTAGTCCGCTATTTAGTCGACAGGAAGACGATGTGATATATTTGCTAAATGATATGGCCGACTTTGACTACCATCAGTATTGGGATCCTTCGTTGCAGAGTTGGAGCCACCAATACACTCCAGGAATTAGCCAATCTGATTTTACAGACCAACCTTTCGAGCATCAAGAATATGAGGGATAGAGTCTTGAAAGAATCATAAGTCGATTGAATGATATGGTAAACAAGCGTGTGGCATTGAATGAGGAAACTGTTGAGCTTCAGTCAGAATAAGTTTTGGAAGAAATATCAAACGAAGATGAGGCATCAATTAAATTGATAGATGAACAAGCTCCTGAGACTATCGATTTGAGCTCGTCGATAATATTATCATACATACATCTAGGAGATCCTTGTCTTTCTCCATTGCCAATTTCAATAGATTTTGTTCTTCAAGATCCAACGATGATATTCTCATCCCATGCCTATTATTTCAAGTCATGTTTTGTTGAGGAGACGAGCTTACATTGCATACATCAAGCCAAACTTGAGGGCACATGGAACCAAGACTCATATATGGTGTCATATGACACGTACTTTGGGCGTCAGCCGCTCTTTGAATGAGTGCTTTTGAGGGTCAAGCTGACGACTAAAAAATCAAGCGCTTTTGGGAGACAACCCAAATTTTAGTTCTTGTTTTTTTTTATTATTTTGTTCCAGTAGAGGTTTTCGCACAAGGCGTGGCCACGCCTTGTTGAAACACCTCTACTGAATTTTAGTTCTTGTTTTTTTTTTGTTCCAGTAGAGGTTTTCGCACAAGGCGTGGCCACGCCTTGTTGAAATACTGTAATGCCCGGAAATGTAATCCTAGTAATCTGTAATTATAGATTTATAATTTGATATGATTATGAAAGGATTAATCGAGACACAATTTGAAGTAACGTGTGATAATTTATGTGCGATGACAGTACCATCGGCGCACATGCGCCACATGAGACGCGCACATGCGCGAATTGGACAGAAGGTCTCGCGCATATGCGCGACAGGAAGGCGCGCATATGCGCGAGCTGTGTGAAAGTTCAATCAAAACTCCAGAGAGTCTCGCGCATATGCGCAGAAGGTGTCGCGCATATGCGCGAGCTGCCGAAAAGAAATGTGCGAAGATCAGAAGGTCTCGCGCATATGCGCCGATTTAGGTCGCGCATATGCGCGAGACGTGTTGCGTGAAGGGTGCGCCATTTGCCTTGCTGCATGTACGTTGATGTATATATATATATATATACAATGCAATTCCCTTCGTTCCTTCAGAAGAAAACCGAGAAAGGGTCAGGGGAAAGTTGTGAAAAATCCTTACGCCTTTTGTGAAAAATCCGTCCGTCTGATTTTGAATCTGACTGCAGTACCAAGTTCCTAGCAACGTAGGCTACAACTGGACGTAAGTTTTACTACGTTTTGACATGTTTTGAAATTATGATATTGTTGGAATTGAATACACGTCATATATGATATTCTTGACATGTTAGACATCATAGAATCGAAATCAGATTAAGAAACGGACTGATTATGGAATTGTTATGATTTTCTGATTATATTGATCTGAAATCGGACAGATTTGGATTATGGATGGATTATAGATTGTATCGGATATGAGTTATGATTTGTAACTGTTATCTGGTGATGTTGTATTGACGGGAATATTGAGGTTGTACCGTTATACCGTTGATTTTGAATTAAATCCAGATTAACCAGATTCAGTATTGAATTGAGAATGGAATACTGATATTAGTATTCCGGTATGTCATTTCAGATTTACAAAGACAGTCTTGAGTTCAGAACTGAGATTGCTTCAGACAGTGACTACAAACGAAAGGTATAAGTCAATGTGGTATCGGGAGATCGACTTAAGTCGGTTTAGACTTGAGTTTCCCCAAATCACATACTTTATTTTGTTGCATTGATATTTGCATTGCTTTGATTGATGTACTTGTTCTCTTGATTTATAGATAGCAGGTACTAGACGAGTAATCTTGTGACAGAAGTGCCTGATAGTGGCGGGATCGCCACGGGCACATTGCACGATGTCACAAGATAGTGTATTGGCGATAGTGCCAAAGTCTGTCACCGGATGATTGGCTATCGATGTGGATAGAATTTGGGTTTCTTCTATTACTGTTGATCGATGTCATATCGGTGTGGATAGAATTGGAGCTTCTTCTATTACTGGTGATCGATATTATATCGGTGTGGATAGAATGAGAGTTCCTTCTATTACTGGTGATCGATACCATATCGGTGTGGATATAATCAGACCTTTTTCTATTTCTGGTGATCGATACCTTATCGACGTGGATAGAACTTGAGTCTTTTCTATTATTGTTGATCGATATAGGAATGCCAACTTCTGAAAACCGGGATCCCTAGACTAGGATTGAGTCTAGTCTAAATTGTGTAGCTACGAGTATTGTCGACAGTTTGATATTAGTTATGTTTCAGATTTTGATACATATTGCTGTTACCTGTTACATGCTTTATACTTGTTTATATGATTGCATGTTTCGTTGATTTATAATGGGATTATATTCTCACCGGAATTATCCGGCTGTTGTCTTGTTTGTATGTGTACATGACAACAGGTGGGACAGGATCAGGGTCCAGGAGATGAGGAGAGATCGTGATAGAGTGGAGACTTCGGACTTTGATGTATATAGGGTTTTGGCACTTGATAATTAGATGTTGAACCTTAGTTTTTACTAATTTGTAGATGGTACATGACTTGTTCTTTATTTTATACTGAGTTGTATATTAGTTTGATTTCACTACATTCCGCATTAAAAAGAAAAAAATTTTATGACCCTAATTACTTGATTAGTAAATTGATCCTGATGACGATTAAGAACTGATTAGCGTTCGGGTCCCCACAAATACCTCTACTGATTAAAATTTTTTTTTAAAAAAAAATTTAACCTATCTTTTTTTCCTCTATCTCACAGCCGCCTCCATCGCCTCTCTCCAAAGTCCCCTAGCCGCTCAGCGCCTACTTCTCCAACTCACCTCCGTCTGCAACCCCAGCGCCGCCGCGAACCACCGTTTCCCCCACCAGCAGTAGATGATGTTTCTTTACGATATCAACAGTTTTCAGGGGAGTTCTCTAACTTTTCCTAGTATTTTATCGTTTTAGTTGAGCATCTATTTTTTGTCATTGAGGACAATGTCAAGTTTAAGTGTGGGAGTTTTTGATTTGATTGTGAGAAGTTTGACTTGACTGTGGGATTTTTGAATTTTTTATTTTATTTGATTTTTAGTATTTTGATTTAATTTTTCAGCATTTTGGGTTAAAAAAAAATTAGTGACGTTAGTTCCAAGCACTTAGTTCATTTGTTATATCTTTCTTCTGAATCATGATTGCCTCCGATGCAAAAAAAAATGATGATGTTTTCTTTGCGTGCAAATGTTTTTGCATTCTCACGTTCGCATTATGAATAAGTTGCTCTTGATGATAGTTAGAGAGGACAAGTATGTGGGATTTAACACAATTGCTATATTTTTTTCTTTCGTGAGCTTTGAGCCTATGAGCAATCATGATATCATGCTCCATTTTCTTTGATTGTGTGTTGTCATTGCATTGTTAATTTTTCTAGAACTTGCATTGTTAGACATGTCTTTGTCAACACTTTGTGGTGGATTAGGTGCATAGACAAAATGATAAAGGCATTAGGTTCAAACCATTTTATTTTGAATTATCTGAGCTGTTCTTTGAGCCTACCCTGATTCATAGACCCCTAGTGAACCAAGTTTGAGCCTCAACATTTTTCTTTGAATAAAAATAACGACATTACAAGCCGTGAAAAATCCTTTTTGTTGGTTATCCCTCTTTTTGAACCTTGAATTGGAGAATCATATAAACTTTTCACAAATAGCATCACTCAATCCAAAATAGTGTGAATTTTTGAGATTTGGTCAATCTCGAATCCTTATAGTCACCGTCTACAAAAAAAAAAAACAAAAAACAAAAAAGCAAAAAAAAAAAAAGAAAGAGAAAGAAGAGAAGTAGACGAAGTGAGAAAGAAAAAAAGAGCCGAAAAAAAAATGCTCTTGATTGTTATAATGAGATATAAGAGTTTTTGGATACATTTTTATTTTTGTGAGATAAGTTTGATATGGTTTCTCCAATTCCATAGCTCATTGTTTCTTTTTATCCCACCTTACCCCATAGCCACGTTACAACCCATTTATAGCCCTTTTTGTTTGTGTATTTTAATTCATTCATTTAGTTGAAAGATGTGATATATTTGCAAGTCTATGATAAAAATTTTCAATCCATTTGACATGAGAGTTTGTTGATATATATCCTAGATACTAATGAGTGGAATGAGCGAATCTTGTGAGGAGTTGTTAAATCCCACGCATTTTAATTTCTACATATTTTGATTGCAGTGATTGTTCATGATGTTATTTTGTGAGATGCTAAGAAATTAAAATGTCTTGTTGCATGAAAAATGTTTTGGATAAGTAGAGGAAGCGGAAGAAGGACGAAAAATTGAGATAATGAGTTGATCTATTTTATGCTTGAGGACAAGCATCGTTTAGGTGTGGGAGATTTTGATAGGCTCGTAATAGTTAGTATTTTTATTTTCATATTTCTCATTATTCCAACCTCCGATATGTTTAATTGATACATTTTTGTGTAATTTTATTGTAGGAGGAATTTTTACAGTCTTGGAGCAAATTTGAGTTAAAAAGGTGATGTTTATCACATTTGAAGTTTCCAAGATATAGGTTTGAAAGAGATTGACCAAACCAGAAGAGGTCCTGGAACAAGACGTGGCCACGCCTTGTGACTACTCTTCTACTGCCTATGATTAGGTTTTATTTTTGATTATTGGGCTTTTAGACTCTTGGACCTAATTTTCCTTTATTTGCCTACACAAAACTCAAGTGAGGGAGGAGGCAAGATAAGATTTACATAACAAACAAAATCCTCCAATCCAAAAAATAAGGACCCACGTGGAAGAGAGAGGGGTAGCAGAAGATTCACAATAAAAGAGAAAAAATCTCTCCCACAAAGAAATAATATCTCACGCACAAAACACATGAAGAGCAGAATTCTCCCTCTACCTCTTCAACGTGAAGAGCAAAAGAAAGGCGCAAGGATTTTCTCTCAACTTCTCTCCACAACTTTAGGCTAAGTTTTATTTTTGATTCAAGGGATAATTTTACTATTTCGATTTATCGCTGTGAGGTTTTTTGCACTTTAATTTAATATTCTTGTTTAGTTCAAGTATTTGTTGATTTATGATTTATTTATATGAAAGTTGTATGTTGTTGGTTAATATGACAATTTAATTCGAGATATAATTTTCTACTGTTATCCATGAATTCAGTGATCCGTAATTGTCATGAACGATTGATACATGAGTAGCGATAGATTAGGTGTGTTGTGCTATCATAACATATTTAATCTAAACAAATCAACGAAACTTGATCTATCAATTGCAGCTATCTCGGTTGTTAGATTTTAGGATTAACTCTTTTCACAAAACGAAAATGCTATTTTTAATTAATATGGAACGCTATCATGCCCAGTTAATTATTGATAAGTTTTGACTGGAAGCTGGGTTTGGTCAATTAAATTAGGAAAACACAAGAATTTTAGCGGCTATCCCTATAATTCTAAGGTTAATTACTTGTAACTGCATGAATAAATAATATGTTAGCCGATGAACAGTGACACAATTGAATAGTGAAAATACCCTTGAATCAGAGTTTGATAATTTAATTCTCGTTTAGATTTATTATTTTTTATTGCTTTCTAATTTTAGTTTTAATATTTTATTTTGTTTTTATCCTACAAAACCCCCATGTTATTTATTTTTCCTCAAAAGAAATCATCCTCCGTTCCCTATGGATTCGACCCTACTCATCATTACACTCATTTTACTTAGAGAGTAGGAATTTAAGTTTGGTGGCTCAACGACAGCACACCATTACTTTTATATATTTTATGTTTATTACACTCTATCATACTAAATAAATTAAAATATAAAAGTTTTTATATAATATTACAATTTTCAACTTTTTAAATAGTGTCTATAAACTGTTATTAATATGTATCTTAATATAAATATTTTTAACATGTCCAAAAAATAATTACATTTTTAATCAAAATTTATTCATTTAATAAATGACAAAACATTCGAATTTTTGAAAAAACTTTATTTATTGTTTAAAATTTTTGATAAACAAAATAATTTAAAATATTTTTCTATTCTTTTCATTAATGAAGTTTCACTTAACCAAGATAACTAAGTCAGTTTAACGAAAAAATATTGTTGTCAGCATTTGAGTGTTATATCGAATGACGTAAATATTTTGATATAATAATTTTTTTATAATAATATTTAAAATTTAAATATATTCATTATATTATATCAATAATTTTAAATACTCATTCAGACTCTAATATTTACTAATTTTATTCATTAATTATATAAAATAACACTTCATACGTCGCAGTGTTGGAATACTCGTAACAAATAAATTGGAGATTTAGCTAACAATTGGACTACTGGTAGGTATCTCCGGCTGCCATTACCCAAGAACATTTAAAGCATGAGAAAAAGGTACTCGTACCGAGAATTTAATAAAGGGTATGGAATAACAAAAGTTTAAATCGAAGTAAGTAATTTGCACTATTTTCATGGCCTAGGATGTTGTCAAATTTATTATTAAATTGTAATGCCCGAGATTTGATATCGTGTTAAATTATGATTATTGATTTTAATCGAGATAATTATGAAAGGGATAACCGAGACACGAAATGAGATCGCATGGGAAAATTAATGTGAGAGGGCAGTAGCATTGGCGCACATGCGCGACCGGATGCGCGCACATGCGCCAATCAGGCAGAAGACCCCCCGCATATGCGCGGAAGATGTCGCGCACATGCGCGAGCCTGTGCAAGCGAAGTCCAGAGGACCTCGCGCATATGCGCGGAAATGAGTCGCGCATATGCGCGAGCTGCCAAGGCCGAGACCCGTAGGTCTCGAGCATATGCGCCAGTAATGTCGCGCATATGCGCGAGTCATGCAAAAGGAAAAATCGACATGTGGTGTATTATGCAACGTTGGTAATATATATATATATATATATATATATATATATGTACATGCAAATCTTTCCTCAGAAGAAGAACCGAGGGTCTCCGAAGGAAAATTGATTTTGTACTTCAAGTTACAATCGATCAAAATCCGTCTGTCCGAATTGTAATCTGACTTCAGTACTGCAATCCTATCGACGTAGGCTACAATTGGACGTAAGTTTTGCTACGTTTTGATATGTTTTGAAATTATGATGTTGTCAGAATTGAATGGAATTCATATATGATGTTCTTGACATGTTAGACATCATAGAATCGAAGTCAGATTAAGAAACAGACTGATTATGGAATTGTTATGATTTTCTGATTATATTGATCTAAAATCGGACAGATTTGGATTATGGATGGATTACAAATTGTATCGGATATGAGTTATGATTTGTAATTGATGTCTGCTGATATGGTATTGACGGGGATACTGAGATTGTGCCGTTATGCTGTGATTTGAATTAAATCCGGATTAATCAGATTCAATGTTGAATTGGGAATGGAATATTGATATTATGATTCTCAATATGTCGTTTCAGATTTACAGAGACAGTCTTGAGTTCAGAATTGATATTGCTTCAGACCGAGACTACAAACGAAAGGTATACGTCAATGTGGTATTGGGAGATCGACTTAAGTCGGTTTAGACTTGAGTTTCCCTAAATCACATACTTTACTTTATTGCAATGATATTTGCATTGATTTGATTGATGTACTTGTTCTCTTGATTTATAGATAGCAGGTATTAAACGAGTAATCTTGTGACAGAAGTGCCTAATAGTGGCGGGATCGCCACGGGCACATTGCACGATGTCACAAGATAGTGTATTGACGATAGTGCCAAAGTCTGTCACCGGATGATTGGCTATCGATGTGAATAGAAATGTGGCTTCTTCTATTACTGGTGATCGGTACTGTATCGATGTGGATAGAATCGTAAGTCTTCTATTACTGATGATTGATATCATATCGATGTGGATAGAATCGGAGTTTCTTCTATTACTGGTGATCGATACTATATCGATGTGGATAGAATCAGAGCTTCTTCTATTACTGGTGATCGATACCATATCGATGTTGATAGAATCGGAATTTCTTCTATTACTGGTGATCGATATGGAATGCCAACTTCTGGAAACCGGGATCCCTAGACTAGGATTGAGTCTAGTCTGAATTGTAGAGTTACGAGTATTGTCGACAGTCTGATATTGATTATGTTTCAGATTTTGATACATATTGCTGTTATCTGTTACATGCTTTATATTTGTTTATATGATTGCATGTTTCAGTTGATTTATACTGGGATTATATCCTCACCGGAATTATCCGGCTGTTGTCTTGTTTGTATGTGTACATGACAACAGGTGGGACAGGATCAGAGTCCAGGAGATGAGGAGAGGTCGTGATAGAGTGGAGACTTCGGACTTTGATGTATATAGGTTATGGCACTTGATAATTAGATGTTGAACCTTCGTTTTTACTGATTTGTAGACGGTACATGACTTGTACTTTATTTTATACTGAGTTGTATATTAATTTGATTTCGCTACATTCCGCATTAAAAAAGAAAAAAATTTTATGACCCAATTACTTGATTAGTAAATTGATCCTGATGACGAGTAAGAACTGATTAGCGTCCGGGTCCCCACAACAGGTGGTATCAGAGCGATAGATCCTTGAGACTGAGATAGGAGCTAGTGAGCGGGGTAGATTGAGGTTTTCTTTCCTGCTTTTGATTGCTAGCATGATTTACTGCTTTATAATTCATGTTTATCTGCTTATCTGACTTGATTTGAAAACATGTGTTATTGAGAATGGATCAGCACCGATTCTGGATCAGCAGTAAGATGATCGGAGGAGGACTGAAACATATTTGTATATTGGGATTACTAATCCTTTTGATTATCAGATATGCCTCCGAGAAGAGTACCTGAACAAGGTAGTACTTCAAATCCTTCAATGGATGTTACAGCTACTCCAATGGAAAGCTTGTTAAAGAGATTTCAATCGTTCCATCCACCCACTGTGAAGGGTACTGAGAATTCAGTGGAATGCGAGAGTTGGTTAGATGATATCGAGATGTTGTTTGAGTCCTGGACTATACTGATGAGAAGAGGGTGAAGCTGATAGGGCACCAGTTACATGATGTGGCAAAGAACTGGTGGATTACCACAAAGCGGGTCTTGGAGCAACGATGTACGATTATCACCTGGAATGTCTTTAGAACTGAATTTTATCAAAGGTTCTTTCTAGTGTCGTATAGAAAGGACAAGGGAGCCGAGTTTGCAAACTTGAGGCAGGGCCAGCTAAACATTGAGGAATATGTAGCCAAATTCTCTACACTGCTCCGATTTGCTCCCCACGTAGCTGAACATGATGAGGCCGTTGCGGACCAGTTCATAAATGGCCTAAATCCTGAAATTTTTACCTTGGTGAATACCGGGAGGCCAAACAACTTTACTGATGCCTTGAACCGAGCCAAGGGAGCCGAAGCCGGTCTGATGAGACAGAAAGAGGCTTCGTTTGTGCCTGCAGCACCAAGATCACAGATGTCTCCACCATCTTCTCGATATGAAAGCGGCAGTGGTAGTGGGAAGAAAGATTTCCTGAAAGCTAAGAGAAAGCAATTCAAGAAATCTGGAAGTAGCTCATCCAGTTCGAGTGGCTCGAGACAGACTGGTCAAGGCCAGAGTTATACAGGACCTTACTGTAGCACTTGTGAAGGGAAGCATTCCACAGAACAGTGCCGAGGAGTGTTTGGCAACCGCCGCATTTGTAAACAGCATGGACACTTTGCCCGAGTGTGTCCACAGCGAAGTGCCCAGGGATCCCAGGCCGCTGAGTCATCTAGATTAGTGGCTCAGACAGGGAGACGATCTTCTGCCGTTCATTCCTTCCAGCCAGCACCGCCTACCCAGTCACAGCCATGGCCAGGAGGGAGCCAGACAGCGAGCCAGCCTCCTAGACAGCAGGCCCGAGTGTTTGCTTTGACTGAGGAGCAGGCACAGGATGCACCTGATGATGTTGTTGCAGGTAACTGTTTTATTTCTAGTTATCCTGCTTATGTATTGATTGATACTGGTGCATCCCATACATTTATATCTGAGCGATTTGCTTTGATACATTCTTTGCCTATCGAGTCATTATCTGCGGTAGTGTCTGTCTCTTCTCCTTTAGGGACGGGTTTGATATCAGTGAAATCTGTTAGATCGTGTATACTGCAGTATGATGGGCATGAAATTGAGTTAGACTGTATTGTACTTGGGATATCTGACTTTGATTGTATTATCGATATCGATACGTTGACCAAGTACCGGGCTACAGACGATTGTTTCCACAAGATTGTTCGATTCAGACCTGAAATGACTGAGGAGTGGAAATTTTACGGTAAGGGTTCTCGAGCTAGAATTCCTTTGATATCTGTAATAAATATGACTCGATTATTGCAGAAAGCAGCGGATGGATTCCTGGTATATTCAGTTGATTTACTGAAGTCGAGCCCATCATTGGCGGACTTGCCAGTGGTGTGTGAGCTTGCTGATGTCTTTCCAGATGAGATTCCTGGATTGCCTCCGATTCGAGAGATAGACTTCAGCATTGAGTTGATGCCAGGAACAGTTCCGATTTCGAGGGCTCCGTACATGATGGCACCGATTGAGTTGAAAGAGTTGAAAGAACAGTTGGAGGATTTACTGGCCAAGGGATATATCAAACCGAGTGTTTCTCCTTGGGGCGCTCCAGTACTGTTTGTGAGAAAGAAAGACGGTTCCATGAGACTTTGTATCGACTACCGGCAACTGAACAAGGCAACGGTAAAGAATAAATATCCATTGCCTCGTATTGATGATTTATTTGATCAGTTGCAAGGTTCTTCGGTGTATTCCAAGATCGATCTGAGATCTGGATACCATCAGGGATTCTGATATCTCAAAGACAGCATTCAGAACCAGGTATGGACACTATGAATTTATTGTCATGCCGTTTGGTTTGACGAATGCACCAGCGGTATTTATGGGATTAATGAACCGTGTCTTTCAGAAATATCTCGATGATTTTGTGATTATTTTCATCGATGATATTTTGATCTATTCAAAGAATGTGATGGAGCATGCTGAGCATTTAAGAACTGTGTTGAGAATTTTAAGGGCAGAGAAATTGTATGCTAAATTGTCAAAATGCGAGTTCTGGTTGAAACAGGTGGTATTTCTGGGGCATATTATATCCGGAGACGGGATATTTGTTGATCCCAGTAAGGTTGAGGCAGTGATTTCTTGGCCGAGACCGACATCTGTACCAGAGATACGCAGCTTTATGGGTTTGGCAGGATATTACCGTCGATTCATCAAAGATTTTTCCAGTATTGCCAAACCAATTACACAATTGACTCAGAAGAATGCTCCATTTGTTTGGTCTGAGGAATGTGAGACCAGTTTTCTCGAATTGAAGAAGAGATTGACCAGTGCTCCAGTGCTGACTATCTCGTCAGGTACTGGTGATTTTGTTGTTTATTGTGATGCATCTCACCGCGGATTGGGTTGTGTTTTGATGCAGCGGGGGCATGTGATTGCGTATGCCTTAGACAGCTGAAACCCCATGAATCTCGTTATCCAATTCATGATCTTGAATTGGCAGCCATCGTCTTTGCATTGAAGATATGACGACATTATCTGTACGGTGAGAAGTTTGAGATCTATTCTGATCACAAAAGCTTGAAATATCTGTTTTCACAATCCGAGCTGAATATGAGACAACGAAGATGGCTTGATTTGCTAAAGGATTTCGATTGTGAAATCAAATACTATCCAGGAAAGTCTAATGCAGCAGCTGATGCACTGAGTCGAAAGGTATGTTCTCTATCCTTATCGACTATGGGTGTTTCGAATTTGATTGAAGACTGCTGTTTGTCTGGATGAGCCTTTTAGCCTCTAAGATTATATGCGATTCAGGCTGAACCAGAGCTGATTTTGAGAATTAAAGCAGCTCAGAAAGTTGATCAGAATATACAGAAGTCGATTGCTATGGTCAGAGCTGGACATCGATCGGAATATCAGGTTCAAAATGGTATTTTGTATGTGAATATATGTCTTGTTGTGCCGAATGTTTCGGATTTGAGACAACGAATACTAGCAGAAGCGCTCAACAGTCGTTTTAGCATTCATCCTGGTGGCAGGAAAATGTATAATGATTTAAAGACACAATATTGGTGGAAGCAAATGAAATCTGATGTTACTAAATTTGTAGCCAAGTGCCTGAATTGCCAACAGGTGAAAGCTGAGAGGAAGAAACCAGGAGGATTGTTACAGAGTTTGTCAATTCCTGAATGGAAATGAGATCACATTTCCATGTGGATTTTGTGACACAGTTACCGAGGTCCTTCCGAGGTTGTGATGCGATTTGGGTTGTGATTGATCGATTGACCAAATCAGCATGTTTTATTCCATACAAAATGACGTACCGATATGATCAGATGGCCGATATCTATGTCAAGGAAGTGGTCAGATTGCACGGAGTGCCGAAGTCGATTGTTTCAGACCGTGATCCTCGGTTTACTTCGCACTTCTGGCAGAGCCTGCAGCAAGCTCTCGGTACGAAGTTACATCTGAGTACCGCATATCATCCTCAGACTGACGGACAGTCAGAACGAACGATTCAGACATTGGAAGATATGTTGAGAGCTGTAGTGCTTGACTTTAGCACTAACTGGCAAGATGCATTGCCTCTTTGTGAGTTTTCGTACAACAACAGCTATCAAACGAGTATTGAGATGGCACCATTCGAAGCGTTGTACGGAAAGAAATGTCGATCCCTTCTTTATTGGGATGATATCTCTGAAGTTCCTGAGACTGGACCTGATATGATCAAAGATATGACAGAAAAAGTGAAACTGATTCAGAAGAAAATGAAGGCAGCACAGGACCGACAAGCCAAATATGCAAACCTTCGACGTAGACCATTGATATTTGAGGCAGGAGACGGAGTATTTTTGAAGATTTCTCCATTCAGAGGTGTGGTTAGATCTGGGAAGAAAGAGAAATTGTCTCCACGATATGTTGGTCCATATGAGATTCTCGAAAAGATAGGAGATCGTGCCTATCGACTCGCCTTGCCACCTTCATTATCGGGGATACATGATGTTTTTCATGTATCTATGCTGCGGAAATACCTCCCTGATGATTCTCACGTTATTCAACCAGACGAGACCGAGCTGGATGAGACATTGAGTTATGTCGAGAAACCGATTCGGATTATCGATCGAAAAAAAAAACAGCTCAGAACAAAGACGATTCCTCTTGTGAAAGTTCAATGGACTCGTCAT
This sequence comes from Primulina tabacum, assembly GCF_025594145.1. Taxonomy (NCBI): domain Eukaryota; kingdom Viridiplantae; phylum Streptophyta; class Magnoliopsida; order Lamiales; family Gesneriaceae; genus Primulina; species Primulina tabacum. Next base: position 29,500,281 of record NC_134558.1, on the reverse strand, counting down.
GGCATTGAAGAAGCTACTTGGGAAACTGAATCAGATATGAGACAAGAATTCACAGCATTGTTTCACTTATGTAAATGTTTATACGGTTTTAATTACATGCCTTCTTAATGATATGATTTGACGATCTGTGATTTTGAGAACGAAATCATATCTTAGGGGGAAGAAATGTAATGCCCGAGATTTGATATCGTGTTAAATTACGATAATATATTTTAATCGAGATAATTATAAAAGGGATAACCGAGACACGAAATGAGATCGCATGTGAAAATTAATGTGCGATGGCAGTAGCATTGGCGCACATGCGTGACCGGATTCACGCACATGCGCCAATCAGGCAGAAGACCACGCGCATATGCGCGGAAGATGTCGCGCATATGCGCGAGCCTGTGCAAGTGACGTCCAGAGGACCTCGCGCATATGCGCAGAAATGAGTCGCGCATATGCGCGAGCTGCCAAGGCCGAGACCCGTAGGTCTCGCGCATATGCGCCAGTAATGTCGCGCATATGCGCGAGTCATACAAAAGGAAAAATCGACATGTGGTGTATTATGCAACGTTGGTAATATACATATATATATATGTACATGCAAATCTTTCCTCAGAAGAAGAACCGAGGGTCTCCGAAGGAAAATTGATTTTGTGCTTCAAGTTACAATCGTTCTAAATTCGTCTGTCCGAATTGTAATCTGACTTCATTACTGCAATCCTATCGACGTAGGCTACAAATGGACGTAAGTTTTGCTACGTTTTGATATGTTTTGAAATTATGATGTTGTCAGAATTGAATGGAATTCATATATGATGTTCTTGACATGTTAGACATCATAGAATCGAAGTCAAATTAAAAAACGGACTGATTATGGAATTGTTATGATTTTCTGATTATATTGATCTGAAATCGGACAGATTTGGATTATGAATGGATAACAAATTGTATCGGATATGAGTTATGATTTGTAATTGATGTCTGTTGATATGGTATTGACGGGGATACTGAGATTGTACCGTTATGCTGTTATTTGAATTAAATCCGGATTAATCAGATTCAGTGTTGAATTGAGAATGGAATATTGATATTATGATTCTCAATATGTCGTTTCAGATTACAGAGACAGTCTTGAGTTCAGAATTGATATTGCTTCAGACCGAGACTACAAACGAAAGGTATAAGTCAATGTGGTATTGGGAGATCGACTTAAGTCGGTTTAGACTTGAGTTTCCCTAAATCACATACTTTACTTTATTGCATTGATATTTGCATTGATTTGATTGATGTACTTGTTCTCTTGATTTATAGATAGCAGGTATTAAACGAGTAATCTTGCGACAGAAGTGCCTGATAGTGGCGGGATCGCCACGGGCACATTGAACGATGTCACAAGATAGTGTATTGGCGATAGTGCCAAAGTCTGTCACCGGATGGTTGGCTATCGATGTGGATAGAAATGTGGCTTGTTCTATTACCGGTGATCGGTACTGTATCGATGTGGATAGAATCGTAACTCTTCTATTACTGATGATTGATATCATATCGATGTGGATAGAATCGGAGTTTTTTCTATTACTGGTGATCGATACTATATCGATGTGGATAGAATCAGAGCTTCTTCTATTACTGGTGATCGATACCATATCGATGTTGATAGAATCGGAATTTCTTCTATTACTGGTGATCGATATGGAATGCCAACTTCTGGAAACCGGGATCCCTAGACTAGGATTGAGTCTAGTCTGAATTGTAGAGTTACGAGTATTGTCGACAGTCTGATATTGATTATGTTTCAGATTTTGATACATATTGCTGTTATCTGTTACATGCTTTATATTTGTTTATATGATTGCATGTTTCGTTGATTTATACTGGGATTATATCCTCACCGGAATTATCCGGCTGTTGTCTTGTTTGTATGTGTACATGACAACATGTGGGACAGGATCAGGGTCCAGGAGATGAGGAGAGGTCGTGATAGAGTGGAGACTTCGGACTTTGATGTATATAGGGTTATGACACTTGATAATTAGATGTTGAACCTTCGTTTTTACTGATTTGTAGACGGTACAGGACTTGTACTTTATTTTATACTGAGTTGTATATTAGTTTGATTTCACTACATTCCGCATTAAAAAAGAAAAAAATTTTATGACCCTAATTACTTGATTAGTAAATTGATCCTGATGACGAGTAAGAACTGATTAGCGTCCGGATCCCCATATAAATGATGTATCTCGAGTATTTTTCTCGATACAATCAAATATTATTTTTTGAATCATCGATATATATATCAATTTTTATGAAATATGAAAGACACACATGATCTAATGATATTAAAATAAAAAAAAAAAACATTCTCGACGTAGCATTGTCCTTCATTTTACATAAAAATAACTATGCCCTCGACAATAATCATTTCAATCAACCAAAACCACCTCCTTTTCTTCTAAAATTTAAAGGTATCATACGTGAAAAATCATAAATCAAGCAAATAAGACCTTGCAAAATCTTGGTTTGTACTTGGTTGAAATCCTTAACGTGGAAATAACTAGTTTAATTTTCAGGGTAGGTATGTGTTTGTTTCTTTATTTTATTTTTATTTTTATTTTTATTTTTATTTTACTATGTAGTTAAATTAATGACAAAACCGAGAAATATTATGTAAAATGAAGGACCGACTCGGGATACTTGAAAAAACAAAGGATTGAACTAAGAAAAAGTGATAAAATAGAAGACTAAATACGAAATTATTTTACTGAGTCATATGCTTATTTTCCATATCTTTTAACCATGTAGTTAACGGAGGGACTAAACCAAGAAAATTACGTAAAATGAGGACTAAATTGGGGAAACATAAAAAAGGAAGGGTTGAATCGGGAAAATGCGATAAAAGGAGGGAATAAGAATAATATTATCCTGTCAATTCATATTAAGGTCAACTAATATCTCACTTGTGCGGTGCACGAACTGTAATTTTATATAAATAACTATTAAAAATTGGTTAGCATTACGATTTAATAAATTTTTAAAATCCAGTTTCAAATAAACTAAATTGACAAAAAAACCATATAATTAAAAAACAAAATGTAGAAAAATTCTTCTCGACGAAATACTCGAAGTCTCACAATCTTTTCCGTACAGTCGATACGCAAAAAATTCATATACTCACATGGAAAATAGGATTCTGATTAAGTGATAATTTTGACCCCGAAGTTTAAAACCCGGAGGAGAACCACCTTGATTTAAACTTGAATCTACTTTCCTCCCATCGACGTGAAACAAATTAAAAGATGTTATTGTAGGATTTGATGGTTTCACAAAAGTGTTTGTTTTTATCACTAATTTCATATGACAAATCATGCAATACTTGAGGAGGTTTTTATTCCGATTTTCCCGAAGAAATAGTTGAATCGTTGTATTCTTGGAATTTTGCACGTATTCTCCTGTTATTTTGTTTATTAATTCGATCAAACTAACGTAAAAGGTTTTATTTTATAGGCAACTTTGAAGGTAAAATATTAGTTATTTACATTATAGGTTCATTTTCGGATTATTCGAATGCAGAATCTCATTATATATAGTTTGGCATATGGGATAAGAGAGGGATTGATAAATAATCCTCCTTATCCAACGTTTGGTACCTTTTTAGAAATCTCATGATCATGGGCCCGTGATAAATAATTTTATATAGGGATAAAATATCCCTTTTATGAGATGTGATAATTTTAATCTAATGACAAAAACACCACAAATGACCTCGATCAGACCCTAAGACATCTAACAAAACCAAGACACTGACCTCATGCACGCTCCTAACCACTAGGAATCAAGAAAACGCAACAAGCTACCTACCGAGACTACCCTCCCCAACATGGCTCAGTTGTTTGATCCTTCGACCCCAGCGTTGTTCGAGTCATTCCAGCCCCTACCTCAGACCCCTCAGGGTCTGGTCCAGGGCTGGAGAAGGTCCTCACACGGCTGGTGTACAAGAATCCAAGGACCGAACCAGATGCGGAGCCACATTCTCTTTTGCACGGGCTTTAGTCCGTGTGGCCTAATTTTCTTTTTAAAATGTTTATGTAAATTTGGAATAATATGATATTAGACCGGGTAGATCAATTTAAAATATTAAAAGATTTTAGAGTTTAAAATTCCAGCTATGGCTCCGCCACTGGACCGAACCACTAGCACCAAGTCCCGATCTGCATATCCCTCACGGTTTCGAACAAAACTCGATCAAATTCACACTCCTGCACCTAAAGCTCTCACTCCCGATCTGTACCTGCCCTTGACAAACCAACACAGCAGCCCCTTGCACCACATATCAGAAAACGTGAGTGGTTGAATAAAAAATGATGCAAGTTTCATGATAAAACCCACAAAAAACACACCCACATGCAAGAACGAGATCTGAACGTACACATACATGTTTTACAGAATATTTAGGGCGTATATGATGAGAAACGAAAGTAAAAGCATGCCTTGATGAGTGGAAGAACCAAAAACGATGCAAAAATGGAGATCCGGGGGAAGTTTTCTTGCAAGCAAATGTTTGGTGAAAGCTTGTTGCTGGGGGAGTGTTGAATAGGGGTGGGAAAAAATACCGAAATACCGAAATATCGAAAAATCGTACCGAAAAAAATACCGAACTTACCAAAAAATTTGGTATACCCAAAATTTTCGGTATCGGTATGAAATATTTTTTTTTCGGTATTTCGGTAATTCGGTATACCGAGTGTGCGGTATATCGAATTTTCGGTATCGGTATCGGTATGAAATTTTTCCATAGCTATATTTTCGGTATGGTATACGGTACCGTAGTTCGGTACGGTATACCGTACCGTACTCATCCCTAGTGTTGAAGCCGAGAGGAATGAGTTGAGTGGAGGAGGTGGGCGGCTATTGAAACGTAAGTAGGTTTAGTGGGGAGTTAAGGGAGGTAATTAGGTATAAATTATATGGTTTAGGATTAATTAAATGATTGAATAATAGATAATGAACCTAAATTTTATAATTAAAAGTTTAAAAAGTTAATTAAGCCTAATACGCTTAAAAATAGGTCTATTAAATCTAATCATACTCCCGAAAATATTTCGTATTGAAAAGGTTTTGAAAATAATAGCCGTACCCTTAAAAAATCTCCCGATTTGATAAAATTTGCATACCGTTAAAAAAATAAAATCTTGCGGGTGAAAATATCCAAAAATTCCCATTTTTGAAAATTACACTTAAAAATGCTTTAAATTAATTTATAAAAATAAATCGTGTAATTAAAATAATTTTTCTGAAAATTCTTCGTTCCTTGTTCGAGCGCGAAATGTATCTAGAAACTCTAATACATGAACTTTTAAAATTTCATGAAATAAATTCTATCATACAATAATTATGCATAAAATGCATAAAAATAATTTAATAAAATAAACATGTATTTTATGCTTTAAAAGAATTTAATAAAATACCAAAAAATTTTAATAATTTGCATGCATGTGGTTCACATGGACTTTCAAATTTTTGAAACGTTAGACATTACATGTTAGTAACGTAACCTTTTGCAAAAGAGTTTAAAAGGGCCAGCCCCCTTTACATTGAAATAAATGAGAAAAAAGATTAAATAAAAAAGTGGGCAAAGTGATAGAAAATAACTTTGGTCCTCATCAATCAATTATTAATGGTGTAGAATCTGATTGGAGTTGGGATTTCTCCATTAACAAAGGTAGGAGCAGCGGAGGAATAGTTTAAGAAACGGAGAACGAAAGTTTAAGACTGTTTTAGGGGATCTCGAAGGCTGTTAGGCCATCTCCAAGACTGCATCAAAATGATGTTTGCAGTTTCAATTCCTCCAATAGGGGCTGCGCTAATTTGCCAAAATAGTGCAGCCCTCTTCCTCTGCGCCAAATTTGGCGCTGGGGTTTTCTTTCCTTTTTAATTTTTTTTAATTTTTTCATTATAATAATTATTTAAAATATTTATATATTTAATATTTATTTACTTATGTTAATTTATAATAATTTTTTTTATTTTTAAATTAATTTAGATATAAATTAATTTATGTTATGTAATTAAATTATAAACTCAAATATTATTATTTAAATTTATTAATAATAAAACATTAGTCATAATTAAAAATATATTAAATAAAATATAATAATTTATATATGTAAAATAAAAAGAATATTTCGGGAATATTTTTTTTGGTGTAAGATTTGAAGTAAATGAGTTGAAGATGAATGTTGTATTTGATGCAGAAATCGCACAATTTTAGTGTAAAATTTGCACCAAAATAGATTTTGTGGTTGGAAATGGTCTTACAACGAAAGTCAAAATAGCGCAGTCCCATTCATCTGCGTCAAATTTGGCGCAAAGGTCTAATTTTTTTAATTTTTTTGTTTTTATTTATTATAAATATTTGTATTAAAAATATAAATATTATTTAAATAATATTTATAATATTTATTTTATTATTTTAATAATAGATATTTAATCATAAAATTTAAAAATAATATTTATTGATTTTTTAAATATTTATTTATTTATATCGCATTAAAGAGGATTGGTCTAAGCGAAGTTATTGGGCGGACTGTGGACCACGTGAATCGATTGTGTATTATTTAATCTATTGAATTGCGTGATGTTATTAAAATTTTAATAAGAATTAGAAACAATTTTTACATTTAAACTTGTACTGAATATGTTTAAGCTTATAAAACTTGAATTTTGATCTCGATTCTTTATCATGCTTCGCTTTTTTTCGAACTTTGATTTTGATTATTTCGGGAACAATTATAAAAGTTTTGATTATTCAGATTGTTGAGCTCCCAATTGTTAGGCCATCTCCAACCTATAAATCTATTTTGGTGCAGTTTCTGCACCAAAATAGTGCAGTTTCTGCACCAAATATAACATTCATCTCCAACTCATTTACTTCAAATCTTACACTAAAAAGTATATTCCTAGAATATTTTTTTTGTTTACTATTTATTTATAAATTTAACAATATAATTATAATTAATGTTAATATTAGTATTATAATAATAATTTTATTTTTATTAATAGTTAAATTTATTTATTTGATTCTTATATATATTAACTCTAATATTTATAAAACGTATTAATACAAATGCTTCATTATTAAAATTGACATAATTTTAACACAGATAATTTATTTTTAAAACTTAATATGAATCCAAATTCAAACATCTGAACAACTATATTCCTCCCACAAATGATCAATTAAAGCATTTCGTAGTGCATAGTGAGCATATTTGTCTTTTATCCTTTTATATCGACCGAGAAATTCTTGAAATCTGATATTCACATCGACAACTATTTCTACATCCGGAGTTGGTGCTTCTCTCATATCTTCAATGGGTGCGCTAAGGTCACGTTCATCTTCGATAATCATATTGTGCATTATAATACATGCTGTCATTATATCATGTAAATGATGTTTCTTCCAAGCATGTGCTGGAGATGCCACAATCGCAAATTGAGATTGGAGAACACCAAATGCACGCTCCATGTCTTTTCTACATGACTCTTGTTTCATTGCAAAATATTTCTTTTTTGAACCGTGTGGATCGTGGATAGATTGTACAATAGTTGACCATTTAGGATAAATACCATCAGCCAAGTAATATCCTGTATCATATTGTTTTTCTCCAATTGTATAATGAGCTCAAGGGGCAATACTGTTGGGATCGATTAGGGGGGTAATCGTTGAGCTACATTAGCTCGGTTCTTGAAATATTGAACACCGATGAATTAAATCGAGTTTGGTATTCAAACCAAGCGGAAATTACTCGAAATAATCCTTCGTAGAAACTGATTAAATATTTTGTAAACCATTTAAAATATATGCAAGTTGAATGAGTAAAAATAATATTTTGGTTGAAGCATTTTATCAAACACTTGGTATGCAATATTTTGGTATTTGAAGAACACAAAAAATACTTCAACAATGCATCTTTAAAACTATGAAAATGATAAGTAAATGCAATAAACAAATAGACATGAATTTGTTTATGGATGTTCGGAGATTTAAATACTCCTACGTCACCCCTTCTTCCCCTTGGGAAGAATTCACTAGAAGACTTTGATTTATACAACACCTTGTACAAACCCATTCAGCTAGGACTTACACCACTGCCTAAAATGAATTTCTAGCACTCAAGATTGTAGGCAGCACCTCACAATCAGCATATTATTTAATGTCTCATATGCAAAGACTACATACTCAAGTTTATTGTCTTTGTGCAAGACTCACTCAACTAAACTTTTCAGCTCAAACTCTCTGTATATGTGTGAGTGATTGTATGAGGAATTTATCATTTACAGCGTACATCTCAAATGTTTCCTCACACAAGGGCTTGTGCTCTCAACTAGCTGATTTTTCATGCTAACTGCCCATGCTTTGAATCTCCTTCCAAAGCTCTTGTTTGATCTTCAAGATGTTGTATTTATAAACTTCAACACTGATATATACGTTAGACACAAGAATATGACCGTTTGGAAATTTTCTGTACTGTTTCAGGAATTGCAACGGTCAAATTCGTCTTGCTGGGCATTTTTCCGACTAGTCAACTCTGGTCAACTCAACTGGTCATTCAGTTCAACTAGTCAGCAGCTGATTCAGTTCAGTTCAGTTGGTTCAGTTGGTCTGGTTCAGTTCAACTAGTTCGGTTCTGGTTCAGCTGGTCTGGTTCAGTTCAACTGGTTCGGTTCAGTTGGTCAGCAATTGGTTCAGTTCAACTGGTCAGCAGCTGGTTCAGTTCAGTTGGTCTGGTTCAACTGGTCTTCAGCTGGTTCAGTTGGTTCAGTTTCAGCTGGTGTGCTGAAATCAGCCTAGCTGATTTCAGTTTGTGCATAACCAGTAACTTCATCGTCATTTATCAGCATTTTAAGATTCGATTCATACTTTGACTTTGATTTGTAGATCATCGTCTTATCTTTCCAACGCATACTGAATCGCCTCATTTGGATAACTGAGCTGAGAGATATGACCAAAATACCGCAGCTGCTCAAACCCAACTGATTGCTGTCTTCATGCGATCAGTTACGATCAGTTGCGATCAGTTTGACCTAGATACATTCCGATTTTGCCCAACTGATGTGAAATACGACTTGTTTTAAATTGAGTTTTCTAATCAGTCCAGTTTGCGGATTGTCATTTGGATCATCCAGTTGAGAGATATCATCAAAATACCGAAGCTTTCCAGAAATTCAGTTTGTGCAGAATTCAGTTTCGGTTTGCTTCTTGTGTTAACAACTTCACACTTGAATAAATATGTTAGAAACACAATAACAAGTTTTGTTAGCATCAAATCAAGATTGCGAACTTGAAAAGTTCCAACAAATACCTGTACGATGTTGGAAAATAGATTGGACGATCCCAAAACATTTATGTCATTATTGGATCCGAGCATACCAAAATATGCATGCCATATCCAAAGGTCGTAGTCAGCTACTGCTTCTAAAATTATTGTTGGAGAGCCATTACGACCTGCATATTGACCCGCCCAAGACGTTATACAATTTTTCCACCTCTAATGCATGCAATCAAGACTTCCCAACATTCAAGGGATTCCGCAGTTGTTTACCAATATAAAGTAACCTGGAAACATCATTGGCAGTAGGAGATCTCAAGTATCGCTCAACAAAAACTTCCACCACGGCTCGACAAAAGCGTAGCATGCATTGAATTGCAGTGGACTCTCCAATTTTGATATATTCATCCGTAGCATCCACGGGTAATGCATAAGCTAAAATTCTCAAAGCAGCAGTTGTTTTTTGAATAGTCGATAGCCCGAGACGCCCCACACTATAACTTCTTTGTGTGAAGTAAATATCATGATTCTTTACTTCATCAACTATACGAAGAAAAATATTTCGAGACATTCGAAATATCCGTCGGAACATTACTTCGTTATATCTTGGGTTATCGGCAAAGTAATCGTTGAACAGATTACGGTCGGCAATTTCCCGATCACGGTGAATTACTATATGACCTGGTATTGAACCTCCGTGTGTGACTTCTTGCTCTTGGTGGATAATGTAGGTAGCAACCAACTGTTGATCTTGTGCTGCAATATTCAATATTGCATTTCGTGTATTATCCAAATTCTCAAAATTATCCATACAATTAATAGGTGTTTCATCTTCATTATCAGACAATGAAGATGAACTAGAGGATGATGCGCGAAATTGGAAATGAGAATTCATTTTCAAGTTTGTGAGAGCGTAGAATGTGGTGTGATAATCTAGGATATTTCGTCGCATTATATAATAATTAATCAAAAAATATGACCGTTGGATGACATTGCCTTATCTACAATCTGTCCGTTGAATTAGATTGTGTTATCTACAACCTCATCAGTATTATGACCATTGGATTAGATTACATCTAATCTTGCTCGTTGGATGAGATTACAATCTTATCATCATCTTGACCGTTGGATGAGATTGCCTTATCTAGAATCTGGCCGTTGGATTGGATTGTGCTATCTACAACCTTATCAGTATTATGATAGTTAGATGAGATTGCATCTGATCTTGTCCATTGGATGAGATTACAATCTTATCTTCTTTCTACTATAAGTAAAATATATCCGATTCATGAGATCATCACAGCTTTAATTTTCATTCCAATCAAATCTTTATTCCAAACAAATGAATGGCTTCAAATTCTAGAACTTCTTCTTACAATGTCGAAGAAGACAGAGTCTTATGTCATATGTATCTTGATATATCCCAAAATCTTATAATAGGATATCAATCAATCCAAAGATCAGTTTTGGACTCGTATCGAAGAAGCTTACAACATCAGGAAACCAAACAATCTACAAGTACGTAACAAAAGATCATTGTAGTGTCGCATGAGAAATATACTCCGTGAAGTTGGAAAACTAAGGGGATGCATTCGTCAAATTAAAACTCTCCGCCCAAGTGGCGCATCAGAAGAGGATATTGTAAGTATTTCTTATTCAACTATTTATTAAATTACAAGTTTAATTTCTTATAAGATAATAGTTGGATATTTTCGTACAGTTAAATCGAGCAAAAGATTTGTTCATGCAAGATGCTGATTTTAGTAAATGCTTCAAATATGATCATGTGTGGTATATTATGAAAGATATGGAGAAATTCTCGAGTGACATCAATCCAATGAGCGCACCAGCAAGAATGCATGTCACAAGTTTGGACTCGTCACAGTTAGATAGCCAGACATCAAATACTCCAATTTCAGGTTCTCCTGGATTACCTCCGTTTTCAATTAATTTAAGTAGTGATGAAAATGCAGGCGGCACTTCATCCCAGCGACCTCTTGGTGATAAAAAATCTAAACTAAAGAAAAAAAAGGGACGACAATGTGTTGGAATTGATATCTACAATGAAAGAAGGGCATCGCGATCTTATAAATGTATTACAAAAAGGATCCACTGAACTTCAACAAAGTTATGAGATGAAACTCCTAGCGTTGCAAAATGAGCAACTCAAATTAGCAAACCAACAAAAAAAATTGAAACTAGACAACAACAAATAGCATTAGCAACCCTTCAAGAGGAGAATAAAGTTTTGTACATGGATTTAAGCACGATAGGTGATCCTGAAATGCGCGAAATCGTTCGAAAGGAACGAGCCAAAATTTTGAAAAAAAAAATGAAGAACATGGACAACACGAAAATGACACATTTGGGAAATATTTTGGTGATTTTGGAGGATCGGGATCTAATTTAGGAGATTATTGATCATCTATCTTGTTTATCATTTTTATGTTTTTATTCGCATTGTTATCTTTGTAATTTTCAATTATGTATTATCTTCGAATTTGTATTCCAATTATGTATTATCTTCGAATTTGTATTTCAATTGGGTATTGTAATTTTAATTTCAAAATTTTGCTGTTGGTTTTTCTGATATTTTATCAATTACATATTTACGAGAGTTAAAAATAAAAAAAAAATAGAAATATTTTTATAAATTTTCTAATATAATTATAATTAATTTTTTGTGTTTTTATTTTTATTATGAATTATATTTTATATCAACACGATTTAATTTTACTCACCAATTATATAATATTATTATTAAAAATATTTAATACATATTTATATTAATTAAAAAACATTAAAAAAAATAAAAAAAATAAAAAAGAAGGCCCAATGGCGCTGGGTTTCTCCTCTACGCCAAATTTGGCACAGAGGAGGGAGGCTGCGTGGCGCAGCCTCCTGTTGGAGGGGAAATCTTGTGCTATTATAGCGTTTCACGCTGTGATAGCACAGGGTTGGAGAAGCCCTTAAAAGACTGCGGAGCTCCAAATTTTCCCACATATGTTTGTTTGAGCACTTGATTCGATCTCCGACCGTCCGACACTAAATTTAGGACATTGCATATCATGCATGGCTCAATAATAAAAAAATTTAGTTCAGCACATTTTAAAAATAAAAATGAGGATTAAATTAAAAAAAAAAAGTGCTTTGGCTCAATAATAAAACAATTTTTCTCCTCCTCCGACTGTCCTCCCCCGGAATTCGAGCTGTGAGTGGTTCTATTGGTTGCTTTTAGATTGTCAAGGTATCTCATTTGTTGAATTTTTGCACACTTTGCTCTATGTTTTTTCTACTCTTACTTTCTCAAGAAATATATATGTTCTGTTACATATTATGCCATTTTTTGCGGAGATTTTTTTAAGGAGTGCATATAACTTACTGTACATTGCACAAGTACTCTTAATTGTATCACAAGTTGCTACATTAGTACCATGTAACAATACAATGGTACTAAGTATACACAAACAAACCAATCATGTTGTAAAATATTTATGTATACAATGTCATTTTTCAAATATATTAGTACTTCAAATAGTCTTAATTATACCACATGTGGCCACATCATACATTAAAGATATTTGCAACATAAATGGTAATTAATGACATATAAGTCATACAAACATATATTTTCACTCAAACATATATAATATCAGTTGCATTGTTATGTAGTACTAATGTGGCAATACATGATACAATTAAAACCACTTACAGTACTAATACACATAAAATATGATATCATATACATATACGTGTAATATCAAGATCTTGGTTCCGTATGGCGTGTTTAATATGCACAAAATTTATTGGGTTTTGGCAACGTGCACATGAGGAAACCCACCAAATTTACAAAAACTGATATGCCCAAAATCCATATATCCATCTTTAGCTTTTGTCGCCTTTGGACAAAAGAATAATAGTAGGAATAGTAAATGCGCTATATATCATGAGTTTTCCCAAAAGAAGTCCAAATGAAATGTACGAAATAGAGGAGAATAAACAACACACAGAGAAAACCACTATCTGAGATAATATCAAATTGAAGTTTCCTAGTCTAGAACAGCAAGCATTTTCCCCACCAGAAGTTGCTCTAAGAACTAAGCCCCTGCAGACAGAGGCGGAGCCACATGGTTCTTTAAGCCCGGGTGGTCCAATTTTTATTATTTTTTCAAAATGTATATGTAAATTTTTTATAATTTGGAATAATATGATATTAGCCCGGGTAAATCAATTTAAAATATTAAAAGATTTTAGAATTTAACATTCCAGCCCGGACGAAGCCATATTTCTGGCTTCGTCACTGCCTGCAGAGTCTTCAATACATAGATGACACACTCCAAACATTCACCATCTTCCAAGATTCCAAATATAAGAGTTTTAACGTTTTTTTTAATCATATTTTGATTATCCAAGTAATATGTTGCCCATCCACCAACCAAGGACATGTTGATTTAGTTTTATTTTCAGCCTAAGACTATGAGTCGATTCGATCGCAGGGTTATGGACGAACAAAATCGAGCTCCGGCTCTTTTTGCTTCATGATCTTGACCAGAGCCGACACGCGGCTTCGTAAATATGATCGACTCATTTACATCTCTAATCTGAAACCTCATTTACTTATTAAACGAAACATCTTCCACGAGATTTCTTTGTGTTAATTTATAAAGCATCAATTCAAACGTGACAATTGAATTACGTAAAATTTGGGAATCGGTTTAAGGAATACATTATTATATTGTGTTCATATGGACACTGATTGCATGGGATTAACATGTGTGGGAGTGATAAAAAGACGTGGTATTGACCTCATTCTATTTATTTTATATAACTTATCTAATAGGAAAAATTGAATTTTCATTTTTATAATTGACTTTTTGTCATTTTTGTTAACTAGTTTTTTTATGTAGTGCTGATGTGATACTACATATGTAAGTGTTATATCGACGTGGGGTCATCACAACATCAAGAAAAAGGATAACAATTGAAAAAAAAATGCAAAAATAGGATACTAATACTGAAACTCGATGACGTCAAATATAAAATTGCATAAAGACAAATATTTTGAAATAAGTAAAATTGCCATGCCCCATGTGTGTGACACTGGCGTTGTTCTCAAATTATCATTCGAAAATAATAAGTTTCAAAAGTACATAAATTTACTAAAACCAATATATTCATTCGTAATATCAAAATACATTGTCTTTACAATGATCAAATGATTACATAAACAACAAAATGTCTAACATAATAAAAACTGAAAAATATAATTAATCAAATCTTCTTCACCAAGCATAGAATCGAGTTTGCTCATCTTCTTTCATCTCATTTTCGTTTTTATCTGAGAGTGGGTGAGTGATATGATCGTCACTCTGTAAACAAAAAATCTTCTCATCCTCTAAATTTATTTTTCTACGAAAATCGAAAATATAAAAGTAATAGTGGATACATACATAATTTTATAATTTTACAGAAATAAATATATATCAAACTTATGTACAGAACATATTATGAATTTCATGACTAAATGATATTAGTTACTTATATTTTAATCCTCTAAGGTAGCTTCGATACTACATGTGGGGGCAGTGCCCCCACATGGTTTGGATGGACAAGATTCACACACATATGTGATTTTAAAAAAATTAGTGAACCCCATGTATGTGTGATTAAATTTGGGCATTTGATTCTATCATGGGGTAGTGCCCCTACATGTAAGATGTAATCAACCCATCTAAGGATTGAGACAGAAATCAAGAATAACATGAATCAAATATGTTCAGAAAATATATTTCTACAATTTGCTCATAAACTATAATGCTTCAAACATGAGAATCATGCTTTGAACAAATGCATACATATAATAATTGTTCGATCAGGTTTAACACAAATATACGAGTTAAAACCGAAAACACACTTATTGTAGTACGCTTAATAAATATCAGTTGGTGTTTGAAACAAAATTTGCTCTTGCTAACTAAAAGTTGCTCGAAAGTCTGCTCCTCGCTCGAATTTTAAGTTTTTTTTTTCTCTAAATTTTATGTGTAATAATGATTCAAAATATTATGTTTTTATACAGGACAAAACTTGACTATTGGTCTCTCATTAACTATCATTATTTGTCATAACTTCAAATTAATACGTAAGTTAAAAGATTTGAAATGACTTTCGACTGTTGAGATTAATATGTTGAAACTTGCTTGTTGACTGTTGGGATCCTCAGCTGAAATTTTCATGTTGAGATCGTATAATGAAATCAATAACTATGCCGAAACTTCTAGCTTCTCTGCTAGGTTTGTGAAATTTGAGGTTCTGAATTAAGAAACTATAAATTTTTACGTCTGATATATTGCGAGACTCCGTGGATATGAATTTGAGTTTGAAGTGATGTATTGTGGGGATGGCACTGTCCATGTTGACATGTGACAACTTGTCAGTAAAACTTCCATTACTATAAGGCCTATAGATCGGTGCCCACAAAGAAGCAGACTAAGTACCACTGTACTACTTGGTGGCTTTCGTGGGCTCAATTTCTCACAATCAAGCAAAGATATATTTATATATATATATATATATATGATGAGCAAGAGATTCATGCAATGGTATATATATGTATACATATGTAAATGATATATATGTATATATGTACACATATAAAAGTATTCGGTGTATGTGATGTGTGCTTATACAATTGAAATAATTATTATTGATTTTTTTATATTATTTTTTGAGTAAGGTTGGACCGGGTTCATGTGTAGAATATAGGTAATATTTTTTACATAAAAAATAATATTTTCGTCGAGTCGATGACATAAGAAATGAATATCATTAAATTAGTTCCTGGGACACTTTCATAAATATCAAGATAAATGTATACTTTTATCTATTTAAAATATTTTTTTAAAGGTGAATAAAATATGTCACATCAAAACTAGTTAATAGATCTTCTTTCTTTATGATATACGAGTAGGTTTCTTGTGAGATGGATCTCATAAATTATATCTGCGAGATAGGTCAACCCTACCGATATTAACAATAAAAAGTAATACTCTTAGTATAAAAAATAATATTTTTTCATGGATGACCCAAATAAGAGATCCGTCTCACAAAATACGACTTCCTGAGACAGTCTCATCAATTTTTTTTCTATAGTTATATTATGGATTATATATATTTATCGAGTCAAACTCTTTTTCAACGATTCTATATTAAAATAATCAGAAACATACATTTTATCCCCTAAAAAAATCTTACACAAAGATGAAGGATTATGTTTATTTGAACTTATCTTATCATCAATGACGACATCTTGATAGTATCTAATGTCAAATTTTGCAACTGGAAACGTCGAAGTTAACGCGAGTAAGGCTATAAAGTGAAATTATGTCGTAATTATTTTATATTCGTTCTTGTTTTATGAAAAAAATGGTTTTGAGTTGTAATAGGAATTCACACAAAATAGTTAAGAAAATATTGTAAGACCATTCAAGTTCAGTTTTTTTATTAATAAAAAATACATCAACATTTCCAAATTATCAGAATCGAAATTTAAATCGCCTAAATCAACATGATGCCAAATTAAAAAACGCTAAAACGGAAAGAAAAAATCCCATTAGGATACGATGGAATTGACGGAAAACATGGCAGTCCACGAAAAATACTATTTTTTCGTCTAAATCCGACATTAATGTCGAAGATCTGCCTTATCACGGAAGATCGATCAGTCTAAATTCAAGAATTTCCTTGTTTAGCTTTAAAGTGTAAACTCAACAAGCAAAAAAAAAAGGGCTTGTTCCATCGCATTTCGAGGCCTACAAAAATCAAGGCATTACATATTTGATGAAAATGCATCAAGAAAATGGATCCAATTATCATCGTCTTCGTCATGATCTTCTTGTGTCGTCTTCTCTAATTCATCGTTCCTCGCGAATCTTCCCCGGATGCGTGGCCGACTGTCTGCTAAAGTCTTCCTACATTCGTACTGATCAATTCAATGTATAGTTCAAATCAGTGAACGAGAAGAAAGAAAACAGATTAAACTCTTTTTTAACATATATGGGATCTTAAAAAATAAATATGTTTTTAGGATGAAAAGAAACCTTAATCTTCTTGTTGAAATTCCTGAGATTTTTCTTGCTTCTGTACCTCTCAATTCTTTCTTTTTTCTCCTCTGGACTGTACGGGCTCGCTCTATTCATGCTTTCTATTATACTGCTCTCGCTTGCCATTCCGCCACTTGAATATTGCAGGCTTCGTGGTGCCAAGTTTACGCCCTGTTACAACACACACACACAACAAAGTGAGGATTACTCTTTATGATTATATTGTCATTTGAAATTAAGACTGGTTTTGGTTTTCGAAATCATAAGTTCTTATACTCCATCTTACTTAGCAGCTGAAACGCAAGAAACGTGTTATACCTGCAGATCACCGGTGCTCAACGCTTTCCTGAAAGAATCAGCCTCGGCTTCAAAGTAGCCATGCGAAGAATTCGTGGCAGAGTAGCCTTCCAGCTGGTTTATCTGCAGAGACTGGCTACTAACGCTGCTCTGGGTTAAAGTCGGACTGTATGTCGTGTTATAGCTAGTGACTGAACTAGGCGAGCCTCCATAGCCTGCTGCAGCCGCTGCTGATGTACCCGAACTCGGGCTTCAGTGCTGATATCAAGTCGTGGTCGTTACCTACCGGGATAGCCAGAGGGGGGAGGAATATGGGAGGCTGTGGGAATGTAGACGGTGGCGGAAACGGAGCGGCGGGGAAGGCGACGGAATATTCATCATGAAGTGGGTTCCCGGTAAACATGTTTGGCTTTAGGTTTTAGTGTGTGGGATCGCTTTGATTCGATTTCAAGAATGTGGAATGTGCGGTCTACTTATAGGGGTTGAGCTCTGCTGAGGGCGTTGACTTGATGGCTTTTCCTGTCACGGTCCAATGGACAACATGCAGTGTTGCCACCAACAGCTTTCTACCATTTTTTGTTTTTTTGTTTTTATAATAAATCTACAACATTAATCAACCCGCAAATCAACGTTTACAAGTGCCTGTGAAACAATGAAATTGCTTCCAAAAAATCAAAAGTCACAAAGATAATGAAGACTTCGCGAGCCAATTCATGTGCCACTTGATTTGCAATCGGAGAGCAATATTGCTGGAACTTAATTCGATCCAAGGTTGAACAAAGTATGCGAATATGCTCCGCAGCGGGTGTATCCATGGAGAAAGGAGTATGATGATGTATGGCTTGAATCGCTGTAGATTCAATTATTATCTTTGACTATCCCAAATTAACGACACTCTTGAACCATGCAAAATTTTACCTTCGATCAGCGAATAAGATAGCTCCACTACTGTCTCTGCCAACTAATCCCACGCCAAAGTACTCCAAAGAAGTGATAACAAATGCATCCACATTGACTTTAATGACTCCAGCAGGTGGTGATTGCCATCCCTGCAATTTGCGCCAGACTTTCTCCTCAATTCCCTCAAAAAATTCTTTGTTTATTTTTTCCCGTAAATGCTCTAAGACCTGGATAGACTTCATAGGATTCATTTCGTTGCATATTCAGAGAAGAGTAAACAAGA
The DNA here is from genome assembly GCF_025594145.1 of Primulina tabacum. Lineage (NCBI taxonomy): Eukaryota > Viridiplantae > Streptophyta > Magnoliopsida > Lamiales > Gesneriaceae > Primulina > Primulina tabacum. Next base: position 29,481,385 of record NC_134558.1, on the reverse strand, counting down.
TCTTTTCTCTTGACTAGTACTAGGACTGAAAATGATACTTGATTTATTGAGGTTAATATTTTGGCCCGAAACAAATTCATATTCTTGTCGCGCATTATGTATAATATTGCAATTCTCTCGACCAGCATTCCCAAATAACAGTGTATCATCCGCAAAATACATTTTTGTTATGTCTGGATCATTTCGAACACACTACACCCCTCGTGTATCCCATGAAACAGATTGTCGTTTCAGTAAGGAGGATAGTCCTTGTGAACATAGCAAAAGTAAATACGGAAACAACGGACATCCCTTTTTTAGACCTCGAGATGATAGAAAATATTTAGTTGGTTTGCCATTTTGTGAGAGGATCTCACGAATCTTTATCTGTGAGACGGTTAACCCTACCGATATTCACAATAAAAAAGTAATACTCTTAGCATAAAAAGTAATACTTTTTCATGGATGACCCAAATAAGAGATCCGTCTCACAAAATAGGACCCGTGAGACCGTCTCACACAAGTTTTTGCCTAAGAAGAATTGAGAATCTGGTAGACTGCAACAAATTGAATATTCGATCAACCCATGAATGTGAGTGTTATGCAATGATCCCAACACGCGTTCAATCAGAATACGTCCAGGAACAAATGGATTCAACCAAAATGCAATTGAATATAAAGAAACCAAGAAAATTACATAATGCAATCAAGAACACTCGATATATAGTGGTTCGGCTAAAAAAGCCTACATCCACTGTCGAACCAGGAGTTATGGAATTTATTCACGCTCAAAAGAGATTACAGCAAGAAAGAGTTGTGGCCTCAAGCCTTTTAGAAGTTGCAGAAGCAAAGAAGAAGAAAGAAGGAAATGAATATTTCGTACTCTTAGCTAATGGAAAAATACTTGAATATATTAGGCTAACTAACTCTTAACCTCTAATCCTTCACTTTGTCAACTAAGCTCTATTAATCTACACATTGACTCGAGTTGACCCCTTTCATGTTTCTACAAGCTGGAGCTGATTCATTGGTCCATTAACAACAGTTAGAATCCCAACCGCCTCATGATAACACATAAAAAGTCCCATTCAACCCTGTCATATGCTTTTCCATATCAAGTTTGATTGTCATCGGTCTTTTCCTTCTTCTTCTCTCCTCCGAATAGTGTGCAAACATTCAAAGGCCACCAAAATGTTATCCGTAATCAATCTCCCTTGAACAAATGCACTTTTTTCAGGATCAATAATATCTTGGAGATGCAGTTTAAGCCGATTGGCTATTGCTTTTGCTACAGTTTTGGCAATAAATTACATAAAATAATTGAACGGAATTATCTGAAAAGTCCTGGATGCTTTACCTTTGGGATGAGAACCAGGTAAGTAGTATTGAGATCTCTAATAGATATGACTCTATACAAGATCTGCAGGCACACTGAAGTGAATTGCTCAACAACCAATTGCCAATTAGATTGGAAAAAATTGGCATGAAATCCATCGGGGCCAGGCGATTTCCACAGTGCCATCCCGAATAATGCAATGTGGACATCCTAAGCAGTGTATGGTGCATCCAGGAGGGTACACATTGGACCAGTAACCCGAGCTTCCTAGTCTAGAAAGTGCAACATCTATAGAGATCGATGAATGACTCGAAATGATGAACAAAGTGTTGTAATAATACATAAAAAAAATGACTGCACCTCTTTTGGTTTAGAAACCCAATCATTTGCCATAGAATGGATCCCTGAAAACCTATTATTGTGACGTCAAATAGAAGCGTTATGATGGATTACTTTTTTTTTTGCGATCTCCTCCGACAATCCAATCTGCGCGTGGACGTTGTTTCTTATATGACTCATTCAAATCTAAAAGATAATCTAGTTGATATTCAAGATTTCTCATTATTTCTCTGTTTGATTGTCCAGTGGGAAGAGAATTTAACAGTGAAATCTGATCTTGAAAAGATTTAATTCTTCAAGGGATCTCTCCAATTATGGCTTCATTGTTTCAAGTTATGTCCACACATCTTTAATTTCCATTGAAAATCCATACCTTGTTACTTCCAATAGGACCGCTAGAATGACCAATATTCTAGTAAGAGTTTGTTCAAATATGCTATCTGATTGCCAAAATGGTTCGAACTTAAAAGGTTTAGCAGCTGCAATACGGGATATCAATTGGATTGTAATGTGGGGATAGCCCGATCAAAATCATTCGATGATGATCAGAGCCATGATAATATTGATGTGATACAGGTGCTTTGCAGAACATATATTTCCATGAGATGTTTGCCAAAAAGCGATCCAAGCGCTCTTGTATTGTATATGGGAACAACTGATTATTTGTCCAAGTTGAACGAGGGTCCTTCAAATCCAAGATCTAGTAAGCTACAATGGTGCAATGTGTTAGCAATATTGCTTGACAGATGTAAGGTTATATAAGAACAGTAGTGTAGCGTTGTGAATTTGTATTATATCATAATTAAGTGTTGTGTCATATGTTACAACATTTAAGCTAACATGCAGCAGAATATTAAAATTTATAACACAGATTGACTTTAAATAAATAGATGGACAAGATTAAATAGAAAACCAAATCGTTTACAAAAAGCCAATCACTAGTGATTATGACTAAAATCAATTTTCTCAATACATTGAGAAAATAAACAGCTTTCTGAAACAAGTAACTAGAATAAACGTAGTCAGGAAAGCAAACAAAACGTGATGCCAAACAGGAGAAACAAAAGACGATCTTAAGCCAACTTCGTCACAGATGTTGTCTGTAGATATCTCCAACATTCAAGGCAACACGCGGTGTCTGCACTCTTCAAAACTTCATGTCTCTTGAAGAATGTTTTCCTTTGAAGTTCCACAAAGCACGAGCGTGAGTGTATGATTGATCAATAGTCCATCCGTCCATTACTATCCTTGCTTCTCTTATTTATCACATTCATCACCATGAAATCTATAAGATAAGGAAGATATCAATTTGATTAGAAAATAACTCTTCTTTTAAACATTGTTACCATATCAAGATAATACTTGCATATTTATCTCATTATCTAGAAAGATAAAATCTCATTAAATATCATACACAATCAAATCAACAAGGAAGGATAATATTAGGGAAATTATTTAAGATAAGAAATTATATCAATTAAATAAAAAAATATATTTCCCTTCAATCTCCCCTTTTTGCCTTTCTGGAAAAAAATCAAATCAAACTCTATATCCAAGTTAAACTTCAGTTAACTCCCCCTTAATATGGAAATTTTTCTCCCCCTGAATAAACACAAGGTAGCACGGATGCTGTTAGTTGTGATGGCAACATGTGAGACAACATCTGCAGAATATCAGTTCATTAACAGAAAGTGGAATTTAATGAGGGAAAGCAAAACATTGATAACATAGAGGAATTAACACACTAACTCACTAACTAAAAGAGCAAAACAATAAAATTGATCAAGGAAACAAATAAAAGCTACCAGAGCTGTTAGGGGCAAAAATTCAGTCTTCTTCATTCCCTTAATCTGCATCGGCATCACTACTTTTTCCACCGGCGGCATCTTTGGTTCCTGATGGTCCAGCTTGAGTTTGTTCTCCCCCATTTTGCCCAGAATGGACACATACTTCTAACAGTAGCCGGTAGTTTGCAGCCAAATTTTCATAATAGGCAATGTCAGCCTAAGCCTGAGCAATCTTGGTCAGAGCATGATCAAGTTGTGCTTACACCTCTGGGACAGTGAGCAGTATAAAATCAGTGGTCTGTGGAGGAGCAGAAATGCCTGGGGAATTATCAGGTGCTGCAGGAGCATTGCGAGGGTCGGACCAAGGAAGATCAACCTTCCTATTTCCCTTGAAAAGTGCAGGGACAATCTTCAGAAGCTCGCTGACATCGGAGGAGGGCAAATCAATATCAGGACTGAACCCTTGAGATTCAAGAATCCCATAAATGAGCGATGGGAATGGCTGTTTGGATGATTTCATCCCACCTTCAGTGTATTAGAGAATTGTTTTAAACACCATTCTCCCAAAATTGAGCGTCCTGGTCCCAATGGCCAACAATGTCAGTGCTTGAGCTTTTGTTACCACCGTAGTGTTGGTGGATGGTGTCCAGTTGCGAATTGCAACTTTGTGAAGCACAGAGTACATGGAGGTGAGATTTGCAGCAGAGAGGCGTTCTGGATGTGCCGGGAATGCTTTGATCAATCCCCATGTCCGTAAAGAAGTGACTTCGTGAAGATCGGGTTGAGGACCATCATCAATCTCCGGTGTGTTGTAAAAAGCATTGATGACCCTGGGAGTGAAGTCGTACACCCTGTTGCGTACAAATGCTCGGCCGTACTTGGCAGATCTCTCATCACTCACTCCAGGTGAGATGGTGGTGTAGATTCAAGCACTGGTCAAGTTAAACCAAGATCGAGACCTGGTACTGACCAAACTTAAAGAGCAAGTCAGAGAAGGAAAGTCTCAAGAGCATCAGATTGACGACAATTAATCATCTGCTTCTCAAACAAAAGGCTTTTTCTTACTAGGTGTGATTCGTTGAACATAGATCAATCAGAGGAATAATTGGAACAAGGGTATCGAACTTCTTAATAACATTATTGATTAGAAATGAATTTTTTTCTAGAATTTGACTCCGAACCACTGAAAGCCGTCTTTGGTTTCATTGCTTGTTTTTTGTCTGGTTCAATAATACTGCTTAATCCTAGCGAGTTTTACGAACCTGGATGAAAGGAATACTGTGTGTGCCTGACAGCAATAACCTTCGCCAAGAGATAATGACAGAGGCGCACAAGTCCAAATTCTCAGTCCATCCAAGCAGTACAAAGATGTACAGAGATCTCAAGAATAATTTCTTGTGGATTGGCATGAAAAGAGATGTAGCAGAATTCGTCTCTAGATGTCAGGTATGCCAGCAGGTCAAAGCGGAACACCAGTGGCCTGGAGGATTATTGCAACATTTGGAAATTCTCGATTGGAAATGGGAGCATATTTCCATGGACTTTGTGGTAGGATTGCCGAAAGTCAAGGCAAAGCCATGACGGTATATGGGTGATCATAGACAGACTCACAAAGACTGCACACTCCCTACCCGTCCGAATGAATTACAATCTCGACAAGTTGGCTTCACTATACATGGACAACATTGTGAGACTGAACGGAGTGCCAGTGAGCATCTTATCTGTTAGATATTCGAGGTTCGTCTCGCGCTTTTGGAAGAGCTTTCAAGAGGCCATGGGAACAAAAGTAACCATAAGTACGGCCTATCATACTTAAACCGATGGGTAAACTGAGAGAACCATACAAACCTTAGAGGATATGCTGCGAGCATGCGCCCTTGAATTCAGCAGCAACTGGAGCACACATTTACCCTTGATTGAGTTTGCCTACAACAACAGCTATCACAACAGCATTGGAATGACACCATATGAAGCTCTGTACGGGATGAAATGTCGATCCCCACTGTATTGGGATGAATATGGAGAAAAAGCCGTGGTGGGACTCGAGCTAGTACAGATGACCATGGACAACGTTAAAATCGTTCGGGAAAAGCTCAAGGCAGCCCAGGATCGACAGAAGAGCTGGGCAGATCTTAAAAAAAGGCCAACAGAGTTCAACTTGGGCGAGAAGGCTTATGTGAAAGTCTCGCCTATGAGAGGATTTGTCCGATTCAGTAAGGCCGGGAAACTGAACCCTCGATATGTTGGACCATTCGAGATCTTGGAAAAAGTGGGCACGCTAGCATGCAGACTGGCACTGCCACCAAACATGTCAAGAATCCACGACGTGTTCCACGTGTCTCAATTGAGAAAGTACGTTACAGACCCGAGTCACGTGTTGGAAGTAGAACCACTCATAATCGAAGGAAACTTGGGAGAAGAACTAAAATACGAAAAAGTCTCCATCAGAATTGTGGACACCAAAGAACAAGTTCTTAGACGACGTATCATTCCCTATGTCAAAGTACAGTGGTCCAACCACACAGAGAGAGAAGCAACTTGGGAAGTTGAAGAGAGGATGCGAAAGAATTGTCCCTACCTATTTGGTGACCAAGCCAACTCCAGTTTCGAGGACGAAACTTCCCATAAGAAGGGAGGGATGTGAGAACCAAAATTTTTTTGCCACCATATAATTAATTTTTGCAAGGAAATTAGGATCTTGGATCCTTGTACTAGAATAAGATATAGATATTGAAAATTTTTATAGATTGGAAATCTTTAATACCAAGTCAATGATATCTACACTTGTGCATGCGAATTTCGAAATTTGGTGGGAAATAATACAAGATCATGGAAGATAAGTGCAAGCCAAGGTAGTAAGGAGAGTAAATAATTCCACAAATGGTGGATTGTGGCCTAAATTTCGAAATTCTATATTTAATGGCATACTTATACAAGAGCATATCCATGCATGAATTGGGAAGCCTAGTAAATGGAAACAAATCAACAAATTATACACAAGGAATCAATAAAGTTTGACCCAAGATTCAACAAATCCTTGACCTAGCCACCAAAAAAAATCGAGCCAAGCAAGGCTACTGGATTAGGGAACAATTGGAGTCAAATTAATGGTAAGATTTGGTGACAAAATGGAAAGGAAATCGTGTGATTTTGATACCAAACGAGCAAGATTTGGCTGCCACCTTAAGCCTCATCCCTCCACCTATAAATATGCCATCACCCTCACTCCACAACACACCATCAATTTCGAGAATCCCTTGCTGCAGGTTCAAAATTCCAGCAGCCTCCCCTAGCCAAAACTCTGCCCAAAAATCGTCCCAAAGTTGGCCTAGCAATCGAGCCGAAGCACTGCCCAAGTGAAGAGCAAGAAGTGATCCAAGTCTAGCATCGTGCACTCCACGTTTTTAGCACCAATATATACGTTAAATGGGCTTGTTTTAAACTTGAAATTTTCGGATTTATGCATATTTTCAGTTTTCGAAAATATTCGAGTACAATTATTCTTCTACTCCTTTCTTGTGTTTGTCATACGGTTTTGAGCACTGTGAGGAGTCGACTGTATATGGGTGAAAATCCCAACCATGACGTGACCCTTACGCGGTGGGGGATATAACCGCTATATGGCCTCGTCCCCTTAGAGGAGTAAAAATTAGGGACTGATATCAGTAAACCATAGAAAGTAGATGAATGTCAGTGCTGTAAATGTTATGCATGTGTTATGAATTATGTATGAAATTGTTATTTCCTTTGAATTATGATTTATAAACTGGTTTTGGTTTACACCGTGCTACGAGGCTGATTGTTTCGATTGTGTGATTGTTAAACAACGCTGATGTCAACCCTGAGTCTCGGGGCGTGACATGCATAGCAATACATATAGCAATCGACCCAATTTTAAATCACATACATATCATTTTACAACGTATATAAGCCCACTCACCTCAAATCAAAAATGCGGATCGAACTTGATTGAAATTTGGACGAATGCTTGGAGGAGCTTGTGCACGACTTGGGCAGCAACTAGAACTGGTGTTTGGACGTGATCTTCACTCATGTACATTGCTGGAACGTTGGAATCAGGACAGAAAATGGCCCGAGAAATCTGCTTGCTTGGACGGTTGTATTGACGGAAAAAAGGCTGAATGCTTCACAATTTTACGGCTGTTATGGCTTGATTTCCTTGGGCTTGAACTCAAGTGCACAACTGGGCAGAATGTTGCTTTAGATACTGTGTGAATTCTGCTAAAAATAGAGCTGAACACTTGGACTTGGCAGCACCTTGATGCTCGACCTTTTGTGAGGCTTCGGGAGGGTTTTGCTGTAACATTTTATCACCATCCGTCGGGGTATTTAAAGGGCTAGGGGTCGGCTAAAAGGGCTGAAATTATGCCCTCATTAAATTGATTTCTTGATCTCCGAACTCCCAAGTTTGATGGTCAAAGATCCTCCCAATCCAAGGTTCACCTAGATATGCTAAAAGGGAAATTCTTGCTCCTTAATTGTGTCCGTATTTCAGCTCCTTTCTAAGCTGTATTTCAGCCATTTTAGGACAGAATAGATGGAGCTTCATTGAGCTAAATAATCAAGTTTATGGGCTGGGGGTTTGAACTCATGAGCCGTTCAAATTTAGTCTCTGCGGTTTTGCAACATCTCGAGCTCCACTATGCTGAATCTTGTGCACCTTAAGCTGAAATTTTAGGCTACACACTTAGCTTTTGATTTGATAATTTTGAACTAATGGTTTTGTGTTCATCCGTTACATGTTTTGCACTTTGAAATTTCGAGTCGTGTCACAGGTATCACAAAATATCTTGAGGGAAACATTGATCGAGAAGAATGGGTTAGAACATACTTTCCTGGTTCTCCGTATAATATTATGATGAAAATGGACCGGAATCAGTCAATGCAAAGTTGGTGTTTGCACGCGATCTACCAATGATTATTTTGTTGGACGCGATTCAAAACCTTATCTCATTGTGGTTTAATAATCATCAGAAATTTGTTGCTCCATCAACACGACATCTCCTTATGGGCTGAGACGACCATGCTATCCAGATTTATTGAGTTGTACAAAATAGAAGTTTTTCAGATGAATACTTTTGAATACTACGTCACTGGAGTAAGTCAAGATGCAGAACACGTGGTTGTCGAGTTTTCGACATTGATAGATTTCTCTGTGTACATGCTATTTCAGCTGCTGGTCACCATTGAACATATATGAATTGTGCGGCGACCCTCAGCAATCAATCCAGGTCGTCGGATCTTGCTGTCGCATCCACCGCGATGATGCATTCTACCAAGCTACCCAGGATCAGCAAGGCTTGTCAGTTTCAGTTTCTATTCTATTTTTTAGATTGATTTTTATTCTATTAGTTTAATCTTTTTTTTCCTTTTTCTAATATAATAAATTATTGTAATCTTGAGGCCATGTCTATCAAGGGAACAAATGTTTTTTTAAAAAAAAAATATTTAGTATTTTGAACAATTTGATGGAGAATCTTTCAATTAATTGTAAGAATAGGTGTTCTAGATTGTTGGTTGTGAATTAATAATGCTTATTGTTCGTGACTTTCTCTTGATTACAGCTGTTTTTACAGCTTTTACTTGTGTGGTTTTTCAATTTGGATTCTGCCATTTTGTCGTTACATGTATTTTTATTTTGCTTAATTGCATTTCAAATGGAGGAATTGAGGAGAATATTTGAAGTGAGGAAATTTACTGGTGATTAGTTTACTTTGCTTATTGATGGAACTTGCATCATCCTCTTTATAGATTTGATGGCCGTTCCCTTCTCGACTTTATTCGTGATACCAGTTCTCGACGATCTCGAGGCCTTGATTAAAACTGAAGAAGAAGAAGAGCTAGAGGAGTTTGCTTATTGATGGCACTTGCATTATTCTCGATGCACTAGATCTCATGCTCGCAATTTGTGTTTGTTTCAAAACAAAACAACTGGTATAGTATTCTGAATAGTGTCTGTTTTGGACAGATCAAGGTCTGTTTTGGACAGATCTCGATCATACTTGTTGTCACAATCAAATGTATCTCCAGTTGGAACATCTTTCTTCACTGCTTACTCCACTTTATGTTCACTTTGTTCCCGGTAATCAAAGCAAACTTGTTTCTGCTTCTGTTGATGGTTTGATGTGCCTTTTTTTTTTAAGACAAGTGGAAGCATAAACAACGATTATCACTTGGTGTCCGTAAGTGAAACATATTTCCTCTGGGTTCTCACTGTCTTCTGATATTTGATGTCCAATTTTCTTGACAAGTTAGGTTTTATTGTGTGTTCTTAGTAAAAACTAGTACACCGACGCACGCGTTGCGTGCTTGTATAATATTTTTTATAATTCATTTGATTTATATTTAAATGAAGATCAAAATATAATTATAAGAAATAATGAGGGACTACACTGTAATTTTGATATATAAATTAAAAAATAAATTGAAAAATAAAAGAATAAAAAAATGAACTCACTAAGAATTGAACTATATTATAACCTAAACTCTGAGAAACAATGACTCTATCCGCTGAACCACATATAACTCACATTAAAAATTTAACATTTTATTAATATATATAATTATCAAAATAGACCATGACACCAATGTTAGTTACTTCTAAGTGTCTCAAACTTAAAAAAATGTATAGATGTATAGAAGTATAGATATATCTTTCATATTTCAGTTTTGGGGGATCAATAAAGAACTGTTATTAAAATCAAGCTCATTAGGATGAAACAAGAATTGAATGGATTGATTTCGTCTGCTGCGACTTGGGTGCTTAACCAATTGGATTGTACTTGTGATAAATTTGTGGGTGCCAAATTAACTTGTCTTCTGATAAGTTTTTAGTTGACACATTTGAATGATTTGGTATTATTTTTGATGACTAGTACCGATACCATATTCTGCTTGAATGATTTAATGAATATAATTCATTTTAGTAGTAGATATTGTGGTAATTCGTATATTTGTTAAATTTTTTTGAAATATTTTTAAAAAAATGAACAATTACTTCATTAATTTGAAATTATGTCGAAGTTACTACTTCAGAAACTTATTAAATTCGTGCGGTTGCAATCAACAATTATTCATTAATTTAAAATTACGTCGAAGTAAAATATTTCATAATACTTTTTTACTACAAATAAATGGTGAAGTAATAAAATAAATATAATTCGACAAATTCAAAATTGTGGCGAAGTGGAAGAAAACATTGACTTCGACGGTCAACGTAACGTGTGAAGTAATTAATATGTGATCTTCGCTTCGGTAATTTATGAAACTGACGGCGTAAAAGACATTTTTACTTCAGAATCGGTCCTACTTCGAACGGGTTTTGCAAAATTACCATTTCCTAATATTTTTAGTTTTCCAATTTATTAAATGATAAAATCTAAAGGAGCAAAATATTTAAAATCAATTAGTAAAAAAAAGACGATTATATTTCTAAGTGAGTAAAATAAATGTTATTTTTCTTAAATATTCACCATCATCACCATCACCACCACCACTCCCACCATCGCTGTAATGGTAGAGAGGCGATTTTTCAACAAGACCCTGAACCTAAACCTAAATTTAGTTTTTGATATATAGCAATTCCTAATCGTCTGATTTAGAAAAACAATTTATCGTTGGCAATAGTGGAAGCAGACCACTTACAAATTGGCCTGCCGCCGATTTTCCGCATAAGTCATACCACTTTCGATGACTTTATTGCCTCATTTTTTAAACTTTTATTCAAAACTTTTTATACGCTGAAATTCAACATCTCTGGTGAATTTAGACATATACGACAGCCTACTATTGTTTGATTCCTTTTCGGAGATTTTAGCCTAATCCTCTGGTATTTTTATTTTAATTAATAGAACTTCCATTATGTTAGTTGTCCCACATCGGTTGGATAAAATACTTGGGAGTTGTATATATGGTATTGGACAATCCCCTTGAGCTAGCTTTTGGGGTTGAATAAGTTCCAAAGTCTCAATCTTAACATAGTATCAGAGCTCAGGTTCCACCGTTACGTATTGGACTTCCCATAATTAGGTCACATGTTATGCCCATAATTGGGTCATTTGTAAACTTCACGCTCTCATTCCTGGGCGTGAGGGGAGGGTGTTAGTTGTCTCACATCGATTTGATAGAATACATGGGAGTTGTACATATGGTCTTGGACAATTCTCCCTTTTGAGCTAGTTTTGGGGTTGAGTTAGATCTAAGTTCTAATCTTAACATATTATATATTTTGGAGATTTTTTTTTAAAAAAAACAAATAAAATAAAAAGATTGACCCATTTGTAACAGATGTAATATAACATGCATCATTGTGAAGGTGGGTTTTCTTGGAGGGAAAAAAGAAAAGGGAAGAGTGATATGACCTTGAGTATATGGGTCCAAAACAAGATGTCCTATGACTTAAAACTTTCCTTTATGCCAAAAGAAAAGATAGCTGCGTATGGAGTTCCTTTGTATTAGTCAATGACAATTGACAAACAAAATTAAGACAATCACGAGTTGACCAATATCCCACCCGCCCGCACACATCAAATCTTGGATTCATAAATTAGTTGACTTTATATATAACAACAGTTCACTGAAATTTCTTCAAGAAAGTCAGCAATGAAGCTTAAAAAATAGGCTTTATCTATCAAATCGTGGCAAATGTTAACTATTTAATTCGCACTCACCTTCAAAGTCGTACTTCATATGTATGTGGGGAAAAAAAAATTCGGTACGCTGACTTGTTTTTGTTTTGTTTTAGTCTTCTTACAATTTCAATTTTTGGTCTTGATATAGTAATTTTGGCTATTTCGATCAATCTACCACCGTAATATTAAAATTTTTGCCTGAAAACACTGGTTAAATGATGAGTAAAGTATATTTTGGTGTTGTAATCATTGAATTTTTTTTCTTGATTTTTTTATGTTAAGTTGCTTCCAAATAAAATATTGGAATGTTGTTAAATGATGTCATTTGAATATATATACATATTAGAGATCAAGAAAAACCCGATTTGATATCAGTTGTTAGGATTGGAAATGTGTTTAAAATGAGTGAATAAATACTTAAATTTTTTTTCAAACTTGAGATACCTTTATAGTTTTTAGTTATTAATGTTTTTTCTTGAACAACTAGAGATAGTTAAACTACTGAAAATTGTTTATATATATATATATATATATATATATATATATATATATATATTCAATGTTAAGAAATATTTAACACGACGACTAGTTAAACAAATGAAGGTAGACAAAAAGATAAAGTGTAAAATAAATATTACAAGACTTTTATGGAAGTTTAAAGGCGAAATCCTTATACGTCTTTCCTTCTTCACTTAGAAAAATAATCAATCAAAAGATTTTGATTTATACAACTCTTTGTGCAAATTCAATTCGGTTAGAACTTATCACTGCGTAAATCAAAACACTTATTATTATTATCATAATAACAATACAAATATCTAGATATCTATGGAACCCTGAGTTCAGACAGATAGAACTTTAATACTTCTAAAAAATAACTTGAACGGCTAGAGTTAGAAAGGTAACACAAATTGATCTTCGATGATCTAACATGGAGAATGAGCATATGCTATAGTGAGTGATTTGAGATTGAGAAATGTAGAGTTAGCGAAATCTAGCATATAGAATTTACTTGATCAATAAAATTCTTTTTTTTCCTTCAATTTTGAGTCTGCTTATTTATACAAGACATCCTTCGACAATAAAAAAAATTACCATTGATTATATGTATTTGCTTCCTACATAGCTGCCTTTTGTCTCTTTTCTTTTTATAGTACGACATTGACATATATCTAAATATGATAACTAACTAATTCTGAAAAGTTGATTCATTAAAGAGAAAGAATCTAAATCTTTGTCTTTTTAGAAGACATGCTTTCCAACTTGAGATGTCAGATAATGTGCGTTGATTGATATAAATTTGAGTTGATAGGCAGATGGATAGACTTTATTGTGCGAGCATTGCCATCTAAAACCAATATGCAACTTGAAAGTCTAACGCGGTCCGGTTAGAGTCTTGAATGCAGCTTGAACTGAAACAGAAAAAAATGCAACCTGACTATAGGATATTTAGACTAGTACAATTCAACTTGAATCTGTTAGAGAACGTTTTTCGACTTGACCTCATAATGTCTAGCTAGAAACCTCTATGTATATGCAAATAGCGCAGGATTCTGAAACAATTCGATATTGTTTGTCGCCGTCAAAACTTGAAGCATTTTCAATCTAACAATAACTATAGTTGGGGTTGACGACAAGTGTTTGATCCTAACAAACAATTTAAATTATAGTTTCATTATTAATTATAATATTTAAATAATATGACTGCGTGAAAAAACAAAAATATAAAACATTTTTTTTGACAAACCATTTTATGTTTTTAAAAACTATAATTGCATCATTCTATGAGATATTTATATTTTATGCTATGGACCAGTTCTTCAATGGGCATGTGGTGCTAACATAGAAACCCATTTATTAAAAATTCGGTCCAGCCCATAATGACTATCCTCCTGTCTTGTTTACTTTCATGGCGTTGAATAAAACAAATATTTCAAAATTTAGACATATATTGATAGAGTTAGGAGATGACAGGGTTAATGAGATCCTATCTATGTGGGCACTACCCTCACTTCATTTCAACGGGTAAGATCATGTCACACATACAATTTCAAAAAAAAAAAAGTGGTCCTATATATGCATGAGCAAATTTTGACCATTCATTCTATCAAGGGGCAATGCCTACATGTGTAGGATGAAATAAACCAGATGACAGGTAGTTACACGGGCCACGTCTCAAATTTCTCATTTTATAAATTAAATAAAACTAAACAATAATTGATATTTCGGATTCTTCAATGTTGTTTTTTCATTAAACTATCTTACTCATCGTATAAACCAAATATTATTCATTTTTATTATAAAGAATTTTTTTAGCAGAACTTAATTAAATACTATATTTATGTTTTAACATTTTGATGATTATTGATTAAATATTATACAAAATTTGATTTTGCACCCAGCAAAAAAATTCTGATCCTGTCACAACCGACAGGTTACCAAAACTGCAGATGTGACTAACATCACATTATCATTTTTGCGAAATAAGACTAAAAGCCAAGAAGACCCAATTCATAGGGCAAAATAAAATTTTAACTAGTTAAAGGGTATAAAACGAAATTCATACCAATGGCCTTTGTTAAAATGTTTAGTCAAAGAAGAAGTAGAGTATGTCTTATGGGAAATAGCATGCAGGATGTTGTGGGGAGCATCTCGGGGGAACAAAGTTGGCTCGAAAAGCAATATTGGCTGGATTCTGGTGGCCCAGCATAAGCCAAGACTCTTCTCGAGTAGTTCAGGCATGTGAAGGATGTTTGCATCATTCCAACTTTCAGCACAGCCCGACCACATCGATGAAGTTTATTTGGGCATCTTGTCCTTTCGATCAATGGGGCATGGATATTATTGGTACTTTCCCAGTAGCCCGGGCTCAAAAGAAATTTTTACTTGTAGCAGTGTATTACTTCTCCAAATGGGTGGAGGCCGAGCCTCTGGCTAGAATTACTGAGGAAGAAGTGTTGAAATTTCTGTGGAAGAATATTGTCTGTCGATTTGGGATCTCCAGAGATTAATCTCAGACAACGGAAGGCAGTTTCAAGGAAAAAAGATAACATCCTGGTGCCAAGAAATAAATATCACTCAGTCTCTTACCTCAATTTCCTATCTCCAAGCAAATGAGCAGACTAAGGTGACAAACATAATTATTGTGCAAGATTTAAAAACTCGACTGCAAGGAAAAGGCAAAGACTGGATAGAAGAGCTACTTAGTATTCTCTGGGCATAAAGGACTACACCGCGGACAACAAATCAAGAAACTCCTTTTAATCTTGTTTATGGTTCTGAGACAGTATTTACCCGTAGAGATTGGGCAATATTCTCCCCGGGTAGAATCTTACTCGGATAAAAATGACCAAACCAGGGAAATGAAATTAGATTTGGTGGAAGAGAAGAGAGAACAGGAGATGATCCGGATAGAAGCTTATCAAGGCCGGGTCATGAAGTCGTATAATAAATGCGTTCGAATACGAGATTTTCAGATTGGAAACTTGGTTATGAAGAAAGTAAACCCAGCTGGGGATGTGGGCAAATTAGAAGCTCGCTGGGATGGTTCTTCCAAAATCATTCGAAAGGTGAGTTCGAGAGCTTTCTACCTAGTGTTAGAATTTTTTCTTAAAATCATGTTTCTGCACGTATATAAACATGATAATCAATATGCAGAAATAAATCGGGTTTTACCTCAGGCCATTGAAAATTTTTTATTTCTCTACTTTTCCTCTCGGTTGAAGCCTTCTAAGCACTCCACCCTCTCAATAGATGGTGTATATTTCTTATGAGGTGTATGTACTTAGAGACCTCAATCGTCTCTATTTATAGGCATCTCATACCATCAACGAGAAAAATCGAGAGTCTGAATGTCAAAAGAAGAAA
Organism: Primulina tabacum; assembly: GCF_025594145.1. Lineage (NCBI taxonomy): Eukaryota > Viridiplantae > Streptophyta > Magnoliopsida > Lamiales > Gesneriaceae > Primulina > Primulina tabacum. Next base: position 29,465,426 of record NC_134558.1, on the reverse strand, counting down.
CGTGTACGCATCTCAATTTTCTAAAGTTGAGGTTGCGTACGCATGTTTCGTCAAAATATGTAGGCAATGGCCTTCGTCAATTCCTACACGATATTTCTTTTAACATGTGTCATGTTTTTCTTACATTCTCCCACTTGACACATATATCTCATTTACCATAGGATAAAACAGAATACATGAATCATGGCGATAGGTCATCTAAAATGATTATTATCTTCCATGTATTACAATGTATTATATCTCTCAAATAACTTAATGAATAAACCCTATGTTTATTTGAAGTCCAACTTTATTGATATTTCTTGAATTAATGAATGTGTGCACAATAAATATGAGAAAATATAACATTATAGTTTCATTAAATTTGTTCTTACAACAAAAGTACATAAAGAAACCAAGTTCCATTCTTTCTGTATGATCCTTAAATTTCAATGGTGGCATGCCTTTAGTCAAAGGATCTGCAATTATCAATTCAGTGCTAATGTGTTCGATAAGTAACTTCTTATCTTTAACACGTTCTCGTATGGCTAAATACTTAATGTCGATGTGCTTGCTTCGACTACCACTTTTGTTATTTTTAGCCATAAAAACAGCAGCTAAATTGTCACAATATATTCTTAATGTCCTAGATATAGAATCCATAATTCTAAGCCTCGAAATGAAACTCTTCAATCATACACCATGTGAGGTTGCCTCAAAACAAGCTACAACTCAGCTTCCATAGTGGAAGTAGCAGTCAATGTCTGTTTTGCACTTCTCCAAGATACAGCTCCACCAGCTAGCATGAAAATATATTCTGAAGTGGATTTTCTTGAATCAATGCAGCCAGCGTAGTCTGAATCAGAGTAGTCCAATCACTTCCAAATTCTCAGTTCCTATGAACATAAGCATATAATCTTTGGTCCCTTGAAGGTACCTCATGACTTTCTTTGCAGCTTTCCAATGGTCTAAACCTAGATTACTCTGATATCTTCCCAACATCCCAACAACAAATGCAATGTCAGGTCTAGTGCAAACCTGAGCATATATCAAGCTTCCGACAGCAGAAGCATAAGGAATGTTTTTCATTTGTTCCCGCTCTAGATCGTTCTTTGGGCATTGGCTCAAATTGAATTTATCGCCTTTCACAACGGGAGCTATACTTGGTGCACAATTTTTTATCCGATATCTCTCTAAAACTTTGTTGATATAGGTTTCTTGAGACAGACCTAGAATACCTATAATTATGTCTCTATATATCTTAATGCCAATGACATAAGATGCATCATCCATATCTCATATCAAAGTTTTTAGAGAGGAATTGTTTCATCTCATATAACAGACCCTATCATTGGTTGCAAGTAATATATCATCAACATATAGAATATGGAAACAAATCTTGCTCCCACTGACCTTCTGGTATATACATTGATCCATGGGGTTCTCAACGAATCCGAATGAAGAGGTAACTTCATGAAATTTTAAATACCATTGACGAGAAGCTTGTTTCAATCCATATATAGATTTCTTAAGCTTACAAACCAATTGCTCACCATTACTAGAGAAGAATCCTTCAGGTTGTTTCATATAAATCTCTTCCTCTAGTTCTCCATTGAGAAAAGACGTTTTCACATCCATTTGTTGTAAATCTAAGTCAAAATGTGCAACTAATGCTAGAATGATACGAAGAGAATCTTTCTTAGATACAAGAGAAAAAGTCTCCTTGTAGTCGATTCCTTCCTGCTGAGTGAATCCTTTAGCAACGAGTCTTGGTTTATACCTTTCAATGTTGCCTAATGAGTCTTTCTTTGTTTTGAAGACCCATTTACATCCAATGGCTTTTACACCATCAGGCAACTGAACAAGATCCCAGACTGCATTAACTGTCATAGAATTCATCTCTTCTTTCATAGTATTAAACCATAGTTTTGACTCATTACAACTCATGGCTTGTGAAAATGTTTCAGGATCATTTTCGGCTCCGATGCTAAAATCCGATTCTTGTAAATACACAACATAATCACTAGATATTGTTGATCTTCTTATTCTAGTAGATCTCCTGAGGTTGTTTGATTGATCAACATTTTCTTGTTGTTCTTCATTAACAACTTGATCTACTGGATTTTTATCAGCGATTTGTGGAACTTCAGTAATCGGTTGCCTAACACCCATTTGGTCTTGAGGGCTGTGAATAACGATCAATCTATCATTTGAATAAAAGTGTTGTGAATTAATGTGATCATTCTCAAAAACTATGTCATTTGAATTATCACTCCCACTAATCAAATCATTCTCAAGAAATTTTGCATTTCTTGATTCCACAATTCTAGTGTTGTGAGATGGACAATAGAATCTGTAACCTTTAGATTTTTTGGCATACCCAATGAAATATCCACTTATAGTTCTTGAGTCCAGTTTCTTTTCATGTGGGTTGTAAATTTTTATTTCAGAAGGACAACCCCAAACGCGTATATGTTGCAAACTCGGTTTCCAACCTTTAAATAACTCAAATGGCGTCTTTGGGACAGCCTTAATTGGAACTCGGTTTAATATATACACAGCTGTCTTAAGAGCTTCAGTCCACAAGGATTTAGGAAGTTTGGAGCTACTAAACATGCTCCTCATCATGTCCAATAATGTTTGATTTCTCCTCTCAGCTACGCCATTATGGTCAGGAGAACCTTGCATAGTATATTGGGCAACAATCCCATGTTCCTGGAGAAACTTCGCAAATGGACCAGATGCATGTCCATTCTCAGTGTATCTACCTTAATATTTCCCACCTCTATCAGTTCTCACGATTTTAATATGTTTTCCACATTGCTTCTCCACTTCAGCCTTAAAAACTTTAAAGGCTTCAAGTGCTTCGTTTTTATTATGAAGCATGTAGATATACATGTATCGTGAGTAATCATCAATGAAAGAGATAAAGTATTTCTGACTTTACATGTCTATATCTGGACAACAAATAGCTGAATGTATGATTTCTAATATTTATGTACTCCTCTTGGCACACTTTTTAGACTTATTGGTCTGCTTTCCCTTAGTGCAGTCCACACAAGTCTCAAATAAGTAAAATTTAAAGTACTAAGTACTCCATCATTCACTAATCTTTTAATCCTCTCTATGGAGATATGTCACAATCTCCTGTGCCACAATATAGAAGAATCTTCATTTATAACACAACTTTTGATACTTCCTTGAACATGCATAATAGTGTTATTATTTTGTAAAGAAATAGAGAAAAGACCATCAACCATTGTACCATTTCCAATAAGATTTGATTTATAAAACAAATTTATTGATTTATCCAAAAACTGAAATGAATAATCAAGGGGTACAAGTTTTGAAACTGAAATTAAATTCCTAGAAAAACTAGGAACATAAAAGGTCTTTTCCAATTTTAAAATATGATTACTATTCAACACTAGGCAGCAAGTCCCAATAGCCTCCACATGCGAAGACATCTTGTTTCCTGAATAGATGCTCCACTCATTTTCTATTGGTTTCCTTAGGTTTTGCATACCCTGCAAGGTATTTGTAACATGGATTGTAGAACCAGAATCAATCCACCATGTGTTATAAATCATATCAACCATATTAGATTCATAACAGACAAATGAAGTAGGAATACCTTTCTTTTGAAGTCAGTCCTTAAATTTATTGCAATGCTTCTTAATGTGTCCCGTCTTTTTACAGAAGAAACACTTGGATTCTTTCTTGATGTCAGGTTGTGGTGGAATTATTCCTTTCCCTTTTCCCTTGACTTTGGCTTGCTTGTTATACTTTCCTTGTGTAGTCATAAATACGTTGTCACTTGTTTCCATCAACAACCTTCCTTCCTCTTGAACACACATGATCATTAATTCATTAATCGACAATTTTTCCTTGTGTGTATTGTAGGAAATTTTGAAGGGTCCATATTGCTGTGGAAGAATGCATAAAATGTAGTGCACAAGAAAAGTCTCGGACATTTCCACTTCAAGTGTCTTGAGCCAAGCCGCTATGTCCCGTATTTTCATGATGTGCTCTCGCACACCTCTCACACTGGTGAACCTTAATGAAGAGAATTCTATAATTAAGATGCTAGCAACTGCCTTATCTGAAGACTGAAATTGTTCATCAATAGCCTTTAGTAATTCTCTGACATTATTATGCTGATCGACAGAACCACGCATACAAGCATAGAATTTTGGTCTTTATGAACATTATACAGAGTCGATTAGATCGCTCCCATTTTTCATAAAGATCAACTTCATCCGGAATGCTGTTTTCAGTAATAGCAGATGGTTCGTCTTTCCGTATAGCATAATCAATATCCATCCAACCTAATTGAAGAAGAATTTTTTCTTTCCATATTTTATAATTATCGCCCTTTAGTTCGAGAATGTCAGATTTCATATCAGAAAAACTCGTAGGTTGCATAACTGCACAAAATATCATATACTTAAAATTTTTGAGACAATATCATATTTTACCAATGTAATTCATGTTATAAAAATCTAGTGATATAAAATTTGCATGTGGGCTAAAATTTTAATTCAATAAGATTTTTCTGTAACTTTATGATAAAACTATCAAAATGTATTTTTCTTAACTCATGTGGGTACATTAAGAAAAATATAATTTGATATTTTAATCTAATTAGTTATATAAATATAATAAAAATTCATGTGGGGTAAAATTTATTATGTTTATATAATTAATTACAATTAATGTACATTATGTGATCCAAATCTAATTAATGCATAATTTTCATAATTAAGGATTCTGTGGCTATTCCTCAATTATTTAAAATTATACGGTTCACTGGACAAAATTTTGACTTTACTTTAATACTTTATAATAATTATTTCGCCATCAACACTTTTCAAGAATGCTCCCAAGAAAGATAGGTAGGGCTAAGGCCCTTTAAATACCTAACTCCTAGACAGAGCAACGTTCATCAGGGAGACCAGTGGCTAGTCAAGACAGTTTAAACCGATCTATGAAGAACTTCCTCAGATCATGTTTTCTCACGTCACCTTATAATTATTATTCAACTTAATTATCCACATTTATGTGAATCTTTATAAGCCAAAATTTTTCATTAAATAACTTTATATTCACATTTTTACTTAATATGAACAAATACGTTCCTCATCAGTTTTTCTCTTCAATCAGAGTAGTGATAAAGTGAGGATCACATTTACATGAAAATGTAAGCTCGTCATCAGTTTTTCTCTTTTTTCAGAGTAGTGATAAAGTGATGATTATTTGTTCATTTGTGAACATCTGAAATATTTTATTTTATAATATTATATTCACATCTGACTTGATATGTTCATTCAGATTATAAACAACTTAATATAATTTAATATGAACATAATGTGAATATTGATGTACCAATTATTTTTCAATATTATTTGCATTTTTAAATTTCAAGAATAAATGCAAACATAATATTAAATTTGCATGTACAAATTTTCACTTATCTATAATATTTGACATTATATTTAACATGCACATGTATTAGAAATTAAGTTGATCTTTGAATTATTTTAATGTGTACAAATTATTTAACCAAATGCTATATGTATACTAAATTATACATATAACTTAATTATGCATTAATTAATTATTGATTTATTTATTATTAATAATATATATATATATATTTAAAAAAATTACCGACAATTGCAAAGAATTGTCAAAATGTGTGGGTCCCACTGTTTTTTTAAAAAATAATAATAATAATTGAGACAACTTTCAATTATTTTCAAAGTTTGTCGTGATCATCATTAATATCACGTGAATTATCTGAACGATAATTGAATGTATTCATGCACAATTGCATTATTTGAAACTTCTTCTTCAACGTCTCAGAAAGTTTTCTGCAACTTTTCCTCCCGAAACAAAATTTCTCATTTCATAAAAAAAAATCGAGAATCAATTATAATCTTCAAGACTTCAAAGAAAAACTTCAAGATGCAACCGAGAACAGGTAAGTTTCTTCTACAAAAACTTCAAAAGAAATTTTATGATATCGCTTATTTTCAGAAAACAAATTTTCAAGGCAGAGGTATCAAGCTCTGATACCAAATGTTAGAATTTTTTCTTAAAATCATGTTTCTTCACGTATATAAACATGGTAATCATTATGCGGAAATAAATCGGGTGTTACCTCCGGCCATTGAAAAATTTTTATTTCTCTGCTTTTCCTCTCGGTTGAAGCCTTCTAAGCACTCCACCATCTCAATAGATGGTGTATATTTTTATTAGGTGTGTGTACTTAGGGACCTCAATCGTCTCTATTTATAGGCATCTCATACCATCAACGAGAAAAATCAGGAGTCAGAATATCAAAAGAAGAAACGTATACGCATCTCAATTTTCTAAAGTTGAGGTTGCGTAGCAAGTTTCGTCAAAATATGTACGAAATGGCCATCGTCAATTCCTACACGATATTTCTTTTAACATGTGTCATGTTTTTCTTACATCTAGAAGATGCTCAAGAACACTATCTTAAAAGGCCTTGAAATGTATTTCATTTAAAGAAGTATTACGCTTGATATAATGGTGTACTAGTGATTTACGATCCAATAAAATGAAAGAATTATTCAGAAAGTTATAGCAAAAGTCCAGGGACCCGTACCCTAGTGGGGGGCTCCGTACTCTTGTTATCCAAAAGTCCAGGGACCCGTACCATGTCCCAGGGCTCCGTACCTTGGTTACCCAAAAGTCCAGGGACCCGTACCTTGGCTCAAGACTCCGTACCATGGTTATCCAGTAAGACTAGGGATTTGTACCTTGGCCTGGTTATTCTCCAATACTTAGAAAATTTCTAAGATTTTTGTCACTCTGCGAAGAGCAATGTGTGAAAGGGAGGGGCTCGGTTATTAATCAGGACTTAAAGTATTTTTAAAATTTTTGTTTAAATCTGGAGTATATTTAAAAAGGAAAGTACGAGAAAAAGACATGCAAAGAAAATTTCATTAAATAAAAGCCCGAAGGCCAGGAGTACAAGATAACTGAAAAAAGGAAAGTTTTGCAATCCTATTCTAAGTCTATTCTGCTCAGGCCGGGCTGCCCCTCATCCTCCACCTCTTGAGCCCCTCCGGCACCTTCTTCAGCCGCCTTGGCACTCTCCTTGCCGACCTCCGCATCGTGTTTTGGAAGAGAGTCAATGGCCTTGTCAAAGTCAGGGAAGTCTTCCTTGTCCGTAGAAGAATACGTTCCTCCTCAAATTGCTCCCGAAATTTAGTAAATCCTATCTTGAAGAAGTCATGGGATCTGTCTTCTACTGCCAGCTTGAACTCGGGAGATTGAAGGAAGGAAGCTTGCCATTTTTCCATGGAGTACAGAGAGGCCGCCAGGGCAGTCTCAGCAGCAATTTTCTGAGATCGTTGGTTCTCTATCTCCTCGATCAAGAAACGATTCTTTAACTCAAAGGCAGAGATATGCCTTTGTATTGTTTCCTCCCGGGCGAGGCCGACGTCAACATCTTCTCTGGCTTTTGCCATATCTACCTGAGCCCTGGATAGTTGTTGATTGTCCGTTTCCAAGGCAGTTTGGAGGCCGTTGACCATTTCCTCGTGGGCTCCCGAGCCCGAGATAATTCTCCATGAAGTTGTCATTGAAGTTCTAAGGAAGCCCGGGCTTGACCAGCTTCCTTAGTAGCCGCCACGGCTACCTCTTCAAATGCAGATATCAACATTTGAACGCCATGTCCAAACAAAAGTTGGAAAGAATAAATATAAATATATAAAATCAAGGCTATTCCGGAAGCGAGGAATAACTTACGGAGAATATTCAATTGGAGCCCTCGAAAAGCTTTGGGGTCGGGAGGAATCTCTTTAGATGAGCTTCCTTGTCATGTAGCAACATGTTCTTGAGAAGCCGGACCCCAGCAGGAGTATCTCCCTCGAGGAAGATGTTGGCCTGGGGGTGGTTGACTAGGAGTGTTGGAAGATGAAGGAGGGCACTCGGGCACAGGGGGGCGCAACTCGATAGCCTGACGAGTCAATGGAGCCTCCTTCTCAATGGCGTTCACCAAAACCACCTCGGGTGTAGTCACCGCCCTAGGCTCGCATTGCCGTAGAGGAACTTGGTCCTCTACATCCTTGTGAGATCGAGGTGCTGTAGTGGATTGGAGTACTGGCCTCTCCTCACTTGGCCCGGCTATTTCAGTGACAGCCCGGGTTTCCCCTTCCTCAACCCCCGGGCAAGTGTCTTCTTCTCAGCAGCTACTCTCTGAGACGCCTTTTTCTTATCCTCTGCTTTCTCGGCCGCACGCCTCCGAGCAAAAGCAGCCTGCATTTCCGTCTCACATGCAAGATAAAGAGGCATGATTAAAATTTGCAGAATATAAAAGTACAGATAAATGAAGTAGGAAGAGAGAGAATTACCAAGTTGAGCGCCTGAGATAGCTACAACATCGATTATCCTGTCGGTAAGGTCCTCAGCCCGGGCAGTCAACTCGTATGCTACCAAATTTTCCTCCGAGATGAGGACAGAGGACAAAAATTTCTCCCCTTCCACGAGTTCTTGTCTTCGAATGTAAGGGTCTTCAAATTTAAAGCTGCGGGGAACCTCGGGTTGAGTGGGAAGGCTGGGCAAGAAGCCGATCAGGCACTTGGGAGGTGAAGAATAGGTAATGTAGAAGAACTTACCTTTCCATCCATTCAGAGAGAAAGGGATATCATCAAGGAACCGACTCTTTAGCCGAGCAGAAAGGGAAAAAGCGTTATCGCCAAAATGACAGAAGAAAAATTAATGTAAAACCAAGGCGTTAATGCTGAGATTGTGCATTTTGAAAATGATATACACCGAAGCCATAATCCAGAAAGATTCCGGATGAAATTGTTTGATGGAAACTCCAGAAAATGGGGCACATCAACGAAAAAAGAGGGAAGGGAAATCTAAGGCCACTGCGCACCTGGTCTTTGAAAAAGTGTAGAAGCCCTCCGGGGGCCTATCTTCCCGATTAGAGGAACTGGGGATTCAATTCTAGAAGGAAAAAGGGATAAATCCTAATGTTCTAAGGTCTTCCTCCGCCCCGGGGCGAAGAATACCTCCCATGGTGGAAAACCAAGGAGCACTCGGGGTGTTGGAGGGAAGAGAGCTAGGAGCCCAGGCTTTACCTATCTCTTTCTTGGACGCCCGGGTAGGACCATAGGGTGTAGGGTTGGTTCTTTGTGCTTTTGGTTTTTTGGATAAGCGAGTAAAACTAGGTTTTTCTATAGAAGAAGAAAGAGAATCAGAACGTGCCACTGTAGACTCGTACTCAGGCGAGCGGCGCACATTCTCTCCAAAGGTAGATGAGGTGGAGTTAGACATTTTCTAAAAGAATAGAAAGAATGAGGGAACTTACGAGTTGTGTGAAAGTCTAGAGGTAGTAGCGGTTGCCGGAGGATAAGCACAACACGTCGGAAAATAAAAGAAAATGGAGAGATTGCGAGAGCGAAAAAATAACAATTGAGGAGGCTTCATTATTTTATATAGGTGAGGGAAAATGATATCAACCGTTGATCTAAAGATAAACGGATGGTCAGGATGCATCTTGGAAATTGTGCAGGGATGAAAGGACAGGTTTGGAATACGAAGCGTCTCAGACTATTCATCTTTTCGGAATTCGAAGCATTTTGAGCCGTTCAGATTCTAGGGCATCATCATCATGACATTAGCCCTACTACCCGAGAATATGAAACTACAAAAATTTTCCATGACCGGGAAGAAGAGAGTTATCGTGACAGCGAGAGACTCTAGCCCGACTATTTTGAAAGGGAGTGGTGATACCCCTCGGGAAAGGCCCGGGTCTTGGGTATTGGATACTCTCGGGTCATGGGTTAGGTCCTAGCAAGCTTTGGGCCGGTTCGATAATAGCCGGCAAATGACTGCCTGATACATCATCTCCCCGAGCTGCCAGAATCCGGGCTTCCAGACAAGTTCCCTGGGTGATGGTTTTCTACCCAGGTTACCTTGATAATTGCACCTTACTCGAGTACACAAGCATGAGATATCTTATCTTGGTAGTCATTATTGTCAGAATCGCATGGATTTGACAAGGTGAAAGGGGACAGTTTGGCATGTCAGAGAAATTAATGTCAGAAAACAGGATATGAGCAACCATCTTGTCATAATTAATAAGTGAGCACTGAAAACAAGATCATCATTGACTTTTTTCTATAAATACCAGATTTGTTTAAACATTAAGACATTCATTGTTTCATGTATCTTCAACCCCTACCATTTACTCTCCCAAAACAAATACACCATTAATACATCATATCTCCTTGCTATACTATTTCTCATTATTCACCACCTGACTTAAGTATCGGAGTGGCCACGTCAGACATCTCTCCGGCGTTCATTCATGTGGTTATCTTCGTGTTTGAAGATCAGCACCAGCTTTTCTCGGGAGCAAGATCTCTAGTCTTGATACATATAGCTATGCTCTCATCCCTCATCATCTTCATAACCCGACCCGATAAAATTGTCCACGCATCTTGCACTCATTTTTGCCTGGTCGCATCAGTACTGTAAGAGGGTTATTGGTTGATTGATTTGTTATTAGTTGATTGAGTTGTTTGATCTGATTCTATGATTGAATGAATTTTCATATTAATGAGAAAGCTTCTGAATCTCTTGCTGACCCTGAAGAGTATCCAAATTTATTTGAAGATTGCACTTGTTGTTGAAGGTAAAGCCGGTGAATGCATTTTTTGGGTTGTACTTATGGATATATTTTTTGGGTCATCTTTTATTTTTTGAGTGGCTGATGCATGCTTATGAATGATTTAATTATTTGTACCCAGACAATATTTTGGGTCAATTTTTTTACTTGTACACCATATTTTGGATGGATAGTTTAATGAAGCTAATTCATTTTTAGTTATAGATATTGTGATATGTTTTATATTTGCTCAATTTTGATAAAGTGACTCTATTAAAAAAAATGAAGCTAAAGGTAATTTAAATACTTCAAAAATTTATTAAATTATTAAAGTGGTAATAAACAAATTTCGTTAAATTAAAATTGTGTTGTAGTAAAATATCGTCTATTACATCATTATTTGAAAACACAGATGAAGTAAAAAACGTATTTTAGTTCGACAATCAATGTAACTTGTGTATAGTACTAGTAGAATTTCTCTGATACTTCAGATATTAAACGAAATAACATATAGATAAATACTGAAATAGACACTCGTGAATTAAAATGGTGCTTTTTTACTCCCATTAAAACCGAAGTTCTAGGTTATTAAAAATGAAGTATTTAGCTGATCAAACGAGACAAAACCGGTTCGAAAATTGGACATATTGATCACCAAATATAATTATATATATGATATATCTATATTATGATCACTATAATATATGATGAGTGTAGAGTAACTAAATAATTTGGCGTCATAAATATAATATGTTTACATAATAATTATATGATCCATAACATAAACTAGGTATTACATAGTACCATAAAGGGAAACATTATTTTTGTTTCTATAATTTTTTAATGTTGTGATTTGGTCTTCTATGTTTCAAATTTCGGTTTTAGTTCTGCATTTTGTGATTTTTAGCAATTTTACTCTTTTTTCATCTGCGATAATGATGTGACACTATACACGTCAGCGTTACTTTGAAAAAAGGACTAAAATTTCTTTTTTAAAAAAACAAATATAGCAGACTAAAATTTAAATCTGATAACATAAATGATCAAAATCGCTAAGAGACAAAAATATATGTTCGAAAAAGTAATTTTCCTTGCCATAAAATATTAAAATAAGAGAAAATTATCATGTGTTAGTATCGAGTTAGAGTTTAGAGATTTTATGTAAATACTTTTAAAATATATGAAAACAATAAAGTCTTCCTAACATTTTTTAAGCTACGGAGAAGTATTCTTGAACGACTAGATTTACTGGACAACTTTGAATATAAAACAAGTGTTGATATGATCCGATTAGGCTAGTAATAAACATGACGACTGGAAATTTAACAAGAAGCTGTCTAAAAATTTGAATGTGCAAGAATGTGAAATTCCGTAGGTAAAGAACACAGAAATTTTGATGGATGTTCGGAGATAAAATTCTTACGTCACCTATTCTCCCACTTGGAATAATTTCCACTAAAAGACTTCGACTTTACGACAACTTGTAACAGTCTGCTTAAGTTAGGACTTATCACGTCGCCTAAGCTGAAATTCTTAATGATAACTTTACAAGGCCTGAATGTTTATGAACCCCTATTCATCAAACAACACAACAAATAACAATGATCCAACTGTGTGTATTTGTAATGGCTTGAATTGGTTGAAGTAGAACAGATTGATCCTTTAAGATCTGATATATTCTGATAAGCGTGTGCTTTGGTTGAGCAGTCGGAATGAAGGACCGTTAAGTGTGCTCAACAATCTTTGAAATATGCATATTCTTGATTTCTTGAAAGTTTCAGCAATTTGAAAAATACTTTGGTCGTCTTCTCTTTGAAATGCATTGCATATTTATAGTAGAGTGCTCAACGGTTGAAATATCATTTCAACGATCATCTGTACTATTTTTCTACAATATGAGCATACTCAGTACTTATCATTAAATGCTCTCTTGAGTTTAAGTTCATGTTTTCGATAAAACTAACACACCATATATGAAATAGAGTGGCTTCCTCTTATTTTCGGATTTAGTAGGATACTTCATAATATTTCTATATTGAGATTTCAACTGAACGTTTTCAAATGCACCATAATTTTGGAAACCCTCGATGTTGACCTTTTGTAGTGCGGTTGGAAAACAACGGTTTGAACTCGTGCACCGCATTTAATAATTTGGACTGGTCACTTGTCAGAGGACGTCTTTCCTCTTGAGTTCAATAGTGTACAATAGTCTATTTTCTAGACACAACAGCTTGAATCCCTAAAAGGCTTGAAATAATACAGCGGTTTAAAAAACATGTTTTACAATAAATTGAACGACTGGATACTAAAACAGCTTGATGTTGTTTATTTTGTCAATCATCAAAACTTAAGGTTAATAAAAATATTTTAACAATTTCTATTTTTTTGGTTATGACAAAACCAAGCTCCAAAATTATTCAATCAGTTACAAAAAAGATATGAAATCAGAAAAGTTTAAGAACACATTGTATTTCATTGAGATAATAAAATGACAATGTTACAAATGCATAAATTTGAACACCTGTCATACCTACAATGTCAAAAAAATAATATATTCTACTACCAGAACTACTGCCACTACCACATCCTCTTCTTTTTCTTATTCTTCGGTCTGCCTCCTATCCTCTTCAAATTTAGCCTTTTCAGCACATTTTTTCTGCTCTTCACACTTTTTGTAGTAATCTACTTCTCTCTTTTTTGCATCACATTTTTCATGTACTTACCAATAATGGTTTGAATATGATATAATCTGGCCTCTACGCTTGTTGGGATATGATAATTTGGCTCAATAAGTTTAGACCCAAAGATTCAAACTGACGTTTGATAAGAGCTAGATCAGTGGTGAAAAGCATGCAGCTCTTCTATGAAGAGCAAATATCATGCATAATGTATTTCCAAAAATTATCAAATGCAATAAAGTGAGAAAACTACTTGATTTCGACATAGATGACCGTTTTGAAGAGGTATTTGATTTGAGAGTAGACTTGAGCAAGCATGGAGATGTATTTGATTTGAGAGTAGACTTGATCAAGCAGAAATTTTTAAGAAATGTCATTGAATTCTGAGAAGACATTCAAATTTAGATGAGAAGTAGATTCATCTTCAAGAATTGGATAGCTTAATTGAAAATCATTTGTTGGAGTAGTGGAGCATATGAGTTCTCAACTTGAGGATCAGCAGTTAAGTTAGCACCTAGAATTTCCAAATCTTCAGACCGTGTATCAGCAACTTTTTCCAAACCAGGCTATCCATGAGAAGATAACAATCTCTTGACTGGGCAAAATTATGATTGAAGCACTCGGGACTTCAAATATCTAATCACCGGCTGAGATTGTTGAAAAAGATTTCAAATTTGGTTCTACCTCTGCATAATGTTCCTATTTTTTAGTTGTAGGATATTCAAACATTGGAGAGGAGAGGAGAGGAGAGGTTCATTATATTATGATCAAACTCAAATTGGGATAGAGAGTGAATAACTTCATCCACATATATCAAGGGAAAATCTAGGAGATATTCAAGAATTTGAGTTTTTCTGGGAGATTAAGGAGGAGCAAATGCATTAGATTCTCTCTGTTTTCTAAGTATTCATCTTGAATTTCTTCTTGGATGATGGTTTCACATTAGTTTGAGCTCCTATGCTAATGGTTGTGTTCTGTTGAGTCATCTCAGTGTCAGCCTGAGCAGCGGCTAGAATTTCCCCTGTTTTAGCTTGACTTGCCTCAACAACAACTAGCGCTACCTTAGTAGTGGCATGAATTTCCTCATTGATGGTTGGAATTGTCTCAGCGGCTAGCTTTTAAAAAGTCTGAATTTCTCCTAAGTAAAAGACTGAAGCAGCATTCTTATTTTCAACTGCTGGAAGTTGAATATCCTGCTTCTTGCCTTTCACCATCATGAATAAAGACAGTGCATCCATTTTTAGTTGGCTTATCACAGCTAAACCATCTTGTGGTATGGGGAAATTAGCGACAAAATTGTCCATTCTCTGTTGAATTAAGTATCATAAGATTTTTTCCTTCATCTGCAGCTCAATAAAATCTCCCCACTAAAAAGATTTCGAGATCACATTTGTTTATGCCGACTTGAGCATCTTCTATTCAAGAAAAACCACTTCTTTCAAAGTCTTGGTCTGCCAAATTGTGTCAAAAAGAGCAATTGTGTGGCTGTTCACCCGTTTGTCAAAGTTCATAGTTCGTTCCTTGGAAATTTCATTGAGTCTTTCCGTTGTGAAGTTTATGTCAGCTTGAACATTTGCCAATTTGGGCTCTTTCACCTGAATGGCCTTTTCTTTGGTCTTTGTGTCAATAAGGTCCAAACCGACTGGTGATGATTTCAAGTTCAGCCAACCTAATTCCCTTCAAACTATAAATGGGAACAGTTGAGATTGGTGTTGGTACCAACGGCTCGGACACGTGCTTTATCATTTTGATCTTATGTGGTTTGAACTTGTTTGTCTGTTTCTTCTTTCTTGAAAATACATGTGTCAGGTGAATCTTTTCTGTAGCATATTCAGGATCCGTGTATGAGGACATCACCAACTTTTTATTTGTTTGTTTAGCCGGTGTCTAATCCGGCTTGGAATCTTTCTTCAGTTTTTCCTGAACCTTTACTTTCCTCACCTCCAACAGTTCAACTCTAGTGGGTAGGTTTTTCAGATGGTATGACTTCATTGTAGTACAATTAAAAAATGTTAACTAGTGGAGCTTCAAAGCATCCAAGACCTTCACTTTCATCTGATCCAAGAGATAGTAGATATGAATAGCAAACACTTGAGACTGACCTTCTTTCTTCACCATGGATGAGAAGATGTTGAACATGATGTCAGACAAGTTAACGACCAATTTGGAAGCGATGGTGGTCATGACAAGAAATTTATACATTGTAATCTTGTCAAAAGATCATGCTTTGTGTAATGGATCCAAGCTCTCAGAATCTCTTGTAATCACTTGTTAACAGATTACACTTGAGGAATTACGAGACAATCAATCCAAGAACTCAACACAAGATAAGCAAAATAAAAGAAAATAACTCTCAAGACACGATTTATGTGGTTCGGTCATTAATCGACCTACATCCACGGGAGGAGCTCATCTTTATTCATCAACAATCTGAGTTTGAATTACAAAGAAAAACCAACAAGCACTCCTACATAATTCACTCTCAACATGCACTCTCTTCTTCCTCAGAACACATGCTCTTGAATTCTCTCTTGGTGTACTTCTATTCCTTCAGAGATGACCGAATGAACCTATTCAAAGAACTGCCTTCCTTCAAGACTCCTTGCTTCTATTTATATGGGCATAACTCCTTTATTCAGTTATCCTATCTGTTACAACAGAAGCCTTCATCTCTAGTTGCTTTCTCGATCCCTCAGCTCTGAAGTTGTTAAATTTGCCATGTCATTCATTAAATGCTGACTAAGATGGTTGAGTTGGCACAATGAAACCACACTTTGGCTAGCAAAGTTTTGGCCGCAATATCTGCCATCAGCTAGTAATCCTTCTTTAGATATTATTTTGGCTGATAGGAGAAACGAGTGGAGAACTGAACAATGAGAATTCTACCTTCAAATTGGCAGAGTTGCCTTCTGGAAGAGTTGAGAAAGATGTGTATAGTAGATATGAATAGCAAACCCTTGAGACTGGCCTTCTTTCTTCACCATGGCTGTGAAGATGTTGAACAGGATGTCAGACAAGTTAACGACCAATTTGGAAGCGATGGTGGTCATAACAAGAAATTTATCTATTGTAATCTTGTCAAAAGATCATGCTTTGGCTAGCAAAGGTTTGGCCGCAATATCTGCCATCAGCCAGTAAGCCATCTTTAGATATTCTTTTGGCTGATAGGAGCAACGAGTGGAGAACTGAACAATGAGAATTCTACCTTCCAATTGGCAGAGTTATCTTCTGCAAGAGTTGATAAGGATTGTCACGTCAACTTTTGGTAGATCAAACATTTATGCAAAAAACTTCTGTGTAGTGGTAATGTTGGTTCCCTGAACTGCGCAGATGACAGAGTCATGTTCCATCTGGTTCTCTCAAACAGCTCCTTCAACATAGTCTCTGAATATTGGAATATGCATCCCATAAACTTTCTCAGTCCAGATGCCTCAAGCATCATGAATAGTCTCACCATAGATTCATCATTGATGGCTAGGACATAAGAAAATTTAACAATTGTGTTATGAAAGAAGGTAGTCATGCTTGATGTTTGAAAAGATGGCTTGGAAGTTTCTGCAGAAACTATTAGGAAGCAAAGAACACACAGAAGATTGTGGAATGTGAGAATTTTGTTGAGAATTGTTAAGTTTAAAATGTTAAACTGATAGTATATATATTATCCAATTTGAGAGACAAGATAGCCCACGTGTCTGTTTGTAACTAGATGAATTTTAAATTTGAAAAGTGAAAAAGTGAAATTTTCTGGTTTATATATCCAAATAAAATTAAATGATTTAAAATATGAATAATAACCGTACAATCAACATAAAATAGTTTAAAACTATTTAATATTTGAAACTCTAAAATCTGACCGTTCAAAAGTTAGATTACTATCATTGA
Organism: Primulina tabacum; assembly: GCF_025594145.1. NCBI lineage: Eukaryota > Viridiplantae > Streptophyta > Magnoliopsida > Lamiales > Gesneriaceae > Primulina > Primulina tabacum. The sequence goes on along the minus strand of NC_134558.1, from coordinate 29,448,233 downwards.
GAGAGAAAAACAATTAGAGCATAAGATAATGTTAGATTTCCACATTTTCTAACTTCAGTAGTCAGAAATTTTTATTTTTTAATTCTTTTTATTCCCCGATATACTTTCGTTCCAACTAAATATATGCATTAATTTATAATAAATAGTATTTTTCTAAAATAAGAGTACTTAGCATCTTGTAGCAGTTTGGTGAAGATGTCGGCGACTTGATTATCTGTAAAAATGTATTCTAGCCGCTTATCCTTTTTCAATATATTATCTCGAATGAAATGATGTCTTATGTCAATGTGCTTAGTCCGAGAGTGTAAGACATCATTGTAGGTAATTGTTTTGACACTTGTATTGTCACAAAAAAATTGGAGATTCGATGGCTTGAATTCTATAATCTCTAAGTTTCTGTTGAATTCAAAGTAGTTGTGCACAACAAATTCCTGTGACAAGATATTTAGCCTCGGATGTCCATATGGCAATTGAGGTTTGTTTTTTCCTGAACTAAGAGATCAACAACATCTAGATTTACTTTCGGAATTTTCATTGGACCATCTGTGATGACATACCACATGTCATCATGTTGAGCCTCTAAATGTGCATGCATTCAAATTTTCCAGTCGTCATAATACTCTATGGTAAAAATAAGAATCATGTTAAATGATTACATTTAAAAGTGTAGTTATCTGAGTTCAAGAACAACCCATTCTGATACTACTTGTTAGGATCGAGTTAGAATTTAGAAGACGGTGATAAAATCTTTTAAAATATTTGAAAAATTTAAAGTTTTGTTAACATTTTTTAAGATGTTAAGAAGTTTTCTTGAACGACTATTTTTGCGGGATCATTGTGAATATAAAACAAGTGCGGAAATGGTCGGTTAGGCTAGTGATAGACACAATGGTTGGAAATTTAACAAGAAGCAGTCTAAAAATTTGAATGTGCAAGAATGTGAAATTGCGTAGGTAAAAAAATCAAAATTTTAATGGATGTTCGGAGATAAAACTCCTACGTCACCCCTTTTTCCACTTAGGAATGTTTCTACTGAAAGACTTTGGGTTTACCATGTCTTGTAAAAGCCTGTTTCAATTTAGGACTTATCACACTGTCTAAACTTAATTTTTAGTGATAATTTATAAGGCCTGGATGTTTAAGAACTCTGGGTTCACCAAACAACACAACAAATAGCAACGATCCAATGGTCAGCTTCATAATGACTTGACTTGGTTGAAATAACACATAGTGATCCTTGAAGATTTGATATATTCTGATAAACGTGTTTTGGTTGATGAGTCAGAAAGGACTCTCAAGTGTGCTCAACAATTTTGGAAATGTGCAGAATCTTGATTTCATGAAAGTTTCAGCAATTTGAAAAATACTTTGGTTGCCTTCTCTTTGAAATGCACTGCATTTTTATAGTCGAGTGCTCAATGATCAAAATTTCTTTTCAACAATCATCTATACTATTTCCCGACAATATGGGCAATACTATTTCCCGACAATATGGGCATACTCCGTACTTATCATTTAATACTTATAAATTATCTTGACTTTTAAGTCCATACTTTTGATAAAGATGACTCACCATATCCGAAAAGAGTGGCTTCCTGTCATTTTGGGATTTAGTAGGATACTGTGTAATCTTTCTATATTGAGCTTTCAACTGAACGACTTGAAATGCATCATCCTTTTGGGAATCCTCAATCTTGACCTTTCTGTAGTGCCGTTGGAAAACAATTTTTTGAACTCGTGCACTTCATTTAATAATTTGGAACAATCACTTGTCAGATGTTGTCTTGCAACTGGAGTTCAATAGAGTATAGTGATTTGATTTCTAGACAGAACGACTTGAACTCTCACTACAAAAAAAATGTCCAATGACAACGGTTAAAAGCCATAAATCTGTCACTAAATTTATTTGCGATGTTTTTTTAAAAAATCGTCGCAAATTATAGCTACAACAACGGTGAAAAATCGTTGTCTTTGAGCGAACCCTTTAACAACAGGGGCTTTAACAATAGTTTGCAACGCTTATTGGTAAAACTGTCGCTAATTATGGCGGTATTTTCAAAACTGTCGCATTTTTAAATTTTGCGACGAGTTTTGCTTATAACCGTCGCTAAATATAGCGATGGTTGTCCTAAAACCGTCGCTAAAATTAACCTGTCGCTAATTTAAAAATGCGACGGTTTAACTTTAAACCGTCGCTAAATTTAGCGACGGTTTTAAGCAAAACCTGTTTTCCAATAAAGTGAGCAGCTGGATCCTACAATAGCTTGATGTTGTTTATTTTGTCAATCACCAAAACTTAAGGATAATAAAAATATTCTAACGTAATGCTTAAATAATTATTGCAAAAATCTTTATACAAATTCGTTTTTAAGTTAAAAAGATTAATTGTTATATTATTTACTATAAAACATACTCGACACTGTAAGATATAACACAATAAATTTAATTTATATTCGTACGACTGTGCCAATAATTTATACTTACAAAATAATAAAATATCAACCTCTTAAAGTAAATAACTTGGCCATTTTAATAGACCGACAAAAATAATCTTTCTTTCATTTAATAAAAATTATTATTTAAAGTAAATGATTTTTTATCATAATCAATTATTAATAACTTCAAATTTTAAAAAGTAATTGGTTATGTTAAAATATGTGCACACGATAATTAGCGTGAGTGAGTTGCTGGTGCTTGTAATCTAATGTATTATTCGACTCCAGTGGACGCAAGTTCTGAAACATGCAAGACAAAAACAGTGGTGAAAACTGGAAAGTACACTACAAAATAGAAGCAAATTGCGAGTAAATACTGTTAACTTCAAACTTGGACAATCGGTACATTGCTCCAGCTTGTAGACACATAACAGAAACAGATTTTTTTTGTAAAAAAGAACACACACACACACACACTCACAATGTTGTATAACCAACATGTCACTAGGGAGGGAGGAACAAAAATGTAGGTGAAATAAGGAACGAGACTATAAGATTCTATATTTAATCCGTAAACCTTTCGAAATTTTAAACAAAAAACACCAATCGAGTTGCTTTCTTCGAAGTTTTCAAGTTTGGACAATATCGTTGAACCGTGAACACACTCTGGTGACTAAGAAGCTGTTTCTTGATTCTTGGCATGTGTTGATATGAGAGGGAAGAGTTGTAGGGTTTGAAGCGGCCTGTTTCTGCAGCAGGCGAAACCGGAGCCAATATTCGTTGCCATCACTAGATCGTGGCCGTATGTTGGCTTCATCGAGCAATCTTTTGTGAGATCGTATATCCATGACATGTTGGGGAAATCTTTTGGGAGGCAAACTGCACCCTGCAATATTTGGTTTATTCTATTAGACTTTGTTTTGATGTTATATATAAACAGTATAAATGACAAAAGTATGCTCTTGTCTAACACCTATTTTTTCCTGTTTTCATGCTCTTACTCTCCCTACAATCATCAATGGAGCAAAGCTGATTTTGACCATTTACCATAAACATATATCAAATCATTTAAATCAACATCGCGCATACAGCCGGAGCATCCCTATCGATTATTTATTATCATTATCTTACTTATTAATATTATTACTCAATTATTGTACCGTCTTTTTCATCTTTCCGCTAAAAAAATAGTTGCCATCTCTATATATGTTTGATATGTTCTTTCGACTTTTTAGGAGTTATACTTACTAGAAAACGCTAATTTTCACTGGTGTGAAAATTAGCAAGATCCAACTATGATTGTAAAGCTGATTCTCTTGTTCATTCTGCAAGAAGTAGGTGGCAAACGTAGGATAGTATTTAATGATTTTTATGAAGATTGTCGACTGTACCCTGCTTCAACACCCAATACTCAACATGTTACTTCATACATGGCAAAAACTTGTGTAAAACGGTCTCACAGATTGTATTTTGTGAGACGGATCTCTTATTTGGGTCATCCATGTAAAAGTATTATTTTTATGCTAAGAGTATTATTTTTTATTGTGAATATCGGTAGGGTTGACCCATCTCATAGATAAAGATTCGTGAGACCGTCTCACAAGAGACCTACTCCTTCATATAGTACGTACAGATATATTTTTTGTACTTAATTTATAATGTATTTTTCAGAACCTGGAAATTAAATCTCCCGCTGTGCCAAGTATTTTTAAAGATTTTCAAATCATAAACTTTAATTTTGTGTCTATCTTGGAACAATATTAATCGATCCTATTTTTAGACGATTGTAATCAAAATAAAATAGATAAAGAAGTTATTACGAAGGAAAACATGGGTTTTTACCCTAAAGTAACCGATATAATTATAGGAAAAAATTAATTCAAATGATTTTTACTTAAATATGATTATATACATTAACAGTTTTGATATCCTGCACACCTACCGTGCACACCTTTGTGAGCACCGATGAGGTGTCACTCACCCATTGGATGCACAATTTTTCTATATTTCATCACATCCAATAGGTGAGTGACACATCATCGGTGCTCACAAAGGTGTGCACGCTAGGTGTGTAGGATATCAAAACTGATTACCTTAATTACCATAGTAATATAAAGTTAGAAGTTTTTTTCGCGATTAAATAGAACCTCAAAGTCAGCCAGGTCGAGCTAGAATCCACGTCTCACGGTCCTTCTCAAGTCATCTTATATCTTGAGTTACAAAATATATTTGAAACTACAAAATTATTCACGCATTTTATTTGAAAAAAATCTTTTCAAAAGTGCATTTAAGACAGTATTATAATTTTAAATGTAATTTGTAACCTAATTTATACATGTATCATAACCCTTTTATTAAATGTTTAAGTAAAACAATAATTTAACATGCAAATTTTTTAAAAAAAAAATTGTATATATACTTATGAAAGATAAAGAAAATTAACATGCAAATTGAAAAAATGTTATATATCTAAAAATAAATGAAATATAAAAAAATCGTTCGTGAGATGAAACGATGAAAAAATTCTTATGAGTAATATGAATGATAAAAAACTAATAGATACAAGAAATCATGTAGCGTAACTGTTTAGCTTATCCAATATACCAAACAGTGATAACAAGATAAATGTGAGTAAACATGTACCTGATGCGGAATAAGAATCTCTTCTGTAGAAGAAATGGAAAACCGATGAAATCCAGAAGGAGAATGAGATTGAAGATTGTTACTAAATAGGTTCTGCGTAACAATAGGGTATGCAGGGTTCGGTAGGTGAAGTTGCTTAGCAAGTTTCTTCCTCAGCTTCCGCCTATCCCTGGCTTTGTGGTTCTGAAACCAGTAAAAAACGCTTTTCCCTTGAATCTTTCCGTAAATGGAGAGATGGTCAGTGATTTTCTGAATCTGAAAAGAGTTGGGATTCCTCAGTCCAGTTCTGTATAGTTCCTCCAGTGTCATGAGCTGTTCCGGGGTCGGACACCATCGGGTCGATGGGGATGGAGACATGGTGCGTGCTGTAAATTAACTGCAGGGATAAATAATTTGTGTGGGATTAATAAAAAGGGTGTAAATAGAGAATCATTATGAAGGAAGAACGTAGAAATTAGAGAAATAGAGATAGATAGGGTTTTCGATGTTTAATGTGAATATAAATTTGTACCAAACTATGTGTCATGCTGATGTCCTGCACTGACAAATGTGGGGTATTCTTCCGTTCGCGCACCTCATCAGTTCGGCCATTTAATATTTGTCACATACATATATATAATATTGTAATATTTTTTAAAAAATTAATAGCATATCTTAAATTTGAAAAATAATTATAGCTTCTACTGAATTATATCATATTTATATATTTAAATTTGTATATTCAGACATGATACATACATCAGTATTTCCAGACTCATAGCTGCAACAAGCCTTTTCGGCATGCTGCATGGGATCGCTTCAAAGTAAAATAAGACAAATAATAGGATCTTAGGCAATGAAAGATTTTGTAGTGCATCAAATTCAAGTTGATTAACCAAGTTATAATTAAGACAAGAATCTAATAATAACTGATCAAAGTCTGATGCCGAACACCACACATTCTCGAGTATTATAACATAGATTCGCTCTTTTCTGTATCGTGGAGTTGTTTGCAAAATCTAATTACGTCATAGCAGAATATATAGTCATATATACACATTAAAAGTAAAGCTTAGAATTGTTTATATATACACGTAACTGATCATAAATAAAACATGCATGCGTTCATATGGTCGTGAATGTGAAAGTAGCTGAAGCGGATATATCAGGGGAAAAAAAGTGACGAGGTCGCTGCTTAGGGGTTAACGGGTGCCTTAAGGACATATAGTATGCTACTCCGCAGCAAACGGAAGACTTGCCATGCTGGTTGGCAAGCACAAGAAATCAGGGTCATGCTGTTAGAGTAGATGTCCTGTAAGCCAACTGTTGGATAGGGATTTTATTGACTTTGAGTGTAATAAACAATATTTATTTTAATATAATTCATTATTTCATGGTTTGTTATTTCTTTATCTGTATACACATGTTTTCAAACATAGATAAAGACCTTGATGATACTTTAATACAAATGAATCATAATTCGATGTTGAAACTCATTTGTAAACACTGTATGATCTAAATTCGTTCCTATTCGATTCAGCCGCCTAAAACATGGATAAAAGTCGCTTGAGATTGAGACTAACATCTGTGATGTTGTGTACCGCGTTTCTTGGTAAGGGCATAGAGATTTCCAAACAAGCAGATGGGTAGTCATATGATGATTATACCGAACAACCCTCCCTCGAACTTTTCAAGTTGTTATCATTCATCAAGAGGATAATTCCGTGGTTATGATTGTGCACCATTAGTTCTTACAACCCGAGACAACACTGAGGCTCTGTCACTTCCCAGGGACGGGGTTAGTCGACACCGGCGTTGCTCTCAAATTTACATTCGAAAACAACAAGCCTCAGAAGTACAAAATTCAGAAATCAGTCTTTTTATTCATAATGATAAATAATTCATTGTCTGATACAAACTCAAATACTAATATTTTACAGCGGAAATATAAAATCAGACATAACAATGTCTTAACAGATGCAGCGGAAAACATAAACTAGAATTGAGAAATAACAGTCTTCTTCACCAGCCCCAAAACTGGATCTGCTCTTTTTTTTCTAACAATTCTTTCTCGTTCTTATCTGAGATGGGTTTGGTGGGTGAGTGATATGGTTGTCACTCAGTAAGCAGGGGCGGGAATAACTCCCAGTTTTCAAACTCATTTTCAACTAGAAACAGTAATACGAATAATATACAGAAACTCTTATTTTCAGAACAGGAATCGGTATTCAGAACGGAAATCAGAAATTTAACAAGTAAGCAAGCACTGAGCACGTTTGTGAATTTCATGGCTAAACTAATATCAGTCCCCTATATGTTCTCTCCTCTAAGGGGTGAGGCCAGTAATCAGTAATCAGAATTCAGTAATGTTCAGAATATATATTCCTACAATTAGTTCACTAGGTTTCAGTGCTTCAAAAATCAGAGATCAGAAATACATAAAACATGAATTATCAAACTGATTTCAAGATATTTATACATAAGTCCCACTTACCGTAATTTGCTAGGAGTTTCGGTTGAAGTCTGAAATCTGTTGTTCTCGCTACTGGATTTTTCTGCTTGAACAAAGGCACTCTCTTAACTCGAATTTTCAAGTGATACTCAAGATTTGCGTAACACTAATTCAGATATTTGAGGGTGTTATTTATAGGAAAATTTCTGACTGTTAGCCTCCCAAATGAGTGGCCATAATCTGCCATTATGTGTCATTACAACCTTTATTCCATGTTAAATGCTTCAGTTACAAGTCAAAAGCAGAATCAGTAGCTGTCTGCTGGAAACTCGTGCTACTGAACTCTTCTGCTGCTGGATTCCATCTGCTGGAACATATCAGCTTCTGAAATATCAGTTGCTGCTGGAATTGCTAGCTTCTGCTTAACTCTTTGCCTTGCTGCTGAATATTGCTAGCTGCTGCAAAATGCTAGCTACTGCTGGAATTCAAGGTTCTCACAGGTTCTATATGCTAGGGTTGTGCTTTGACTTGTTTATCGGCTCCAGGAGAGTCATCAGGTGGCGAGGTTGGGTACAGTTACGACACATGTAGGAGCCAGTGCATTGTAGTCGGGAATTCACCACTCACCTACGGGTGTGGATTTCCTATATGATCTGATGAAATAATAGTGCATGGAATCTCTGGCCAGAGTATGAGATGTACGTTAGAGAAAGAGTTATCCAATAGTACATGCGATGCCACTATTTATATGTGTCATATAGTTATCGAATTCTTATGCAACCCTTGATGAACCAATGGTTGTAGATTCGATCGAGATATATGAGATGAAGGGACCATACTATACGTTAATCATAAATCGACTGGTTCTTGCAGACACTATCAATGATATCTAGGGAATCATGGGGCGATGCTACTAGACGCTCTTACCATGATTCGATGGGTTTAATCAGAAATATTATTTCTGACATTCTCATGATCAATTGTTGATACATAGAATGGGCCAAATTAGGGTAAGCCCGAATAAAGGATATGTCCTGAATCACAAGGAGTTGTGAACCCACGGCTAGTTGTATCTCTGAACCATTGAGGGTCACACCAACACTGGATCATTTGTTCCCGTTGAGAGAATAAATTCAAGAAGTTGAATTTATATTATGATATAATAAATTCAAGGAGTTGAATTTATTATAATTAAATTTTGAGAAAATAAATTCAAAGAGTTTAATTTATGAGATAGTAAACTCAAGAAGTTGAATTTATGAATTTATAAAATTTGGAGATAATAAATTCAAGGAGTTGAATTTATAAAATTTGAGAATTTAATTTATTAAACTCAAAAGTTGAGTTTATTAAATATTAAATTTTGGAGGTGATAAATTCAAGGAGTTGAATTTATAATTAAATATTAAATTCAAATGTAGAATTTATAATGGATTTCAATTAAATGTAATGAATATATGTATAATGGGCTTGTAGATGTACAAGACCAACATATATATTATTAAGGTTCTTAATTGGACTTTAAAAGATTATAAATTAATTAATTAAACTAGTTGGACAAGAATAATTAATTGATTAAGCCCATTAAGTAATTAATTTAATTAATGGACCCTAAGCTTATATATATATGTATTAGGCTTCGGGTTAAAGAGATTTTCATTCACAATTTTCGAAAAACCTTAGCCTCCATCTCTTTGAGATTTTTCGAAAATCCCTCTCCCAAAGTCTCTCAATTTGCGGCCCTCTATTTTGAAAAGGAGTTTGAACAGTCTCTCAAACTTTGATCACGTAAAATATCTTCTAATTTTTTTAGTGCAAATTAGAAGAGGAATAAATCTTCTAGTTGTGGACCTGATTCGAAGATTGAAGAAAGGAGTTCTTTGAAGATCGTTCGTAGAGATTTACAACAAGAGCTACATCCGCTTATACCGGAGTAATTAGAGCCTAGTGATTTTTCACCAAAGGTATATATTTTAATAGTCCTATGAATGTTTAATTATAAAACTATACGAGTGTCCAAATAAATCTTGAATGTCAAGATCTAAAATTGTTAAAACTTCCGCTGCGTTCTGGGCACGAGAAAACCAAGATCCAATACATGCTGCTTTCTCCATTGCCATCATTGTGATAATCCAAAACAAGATAAAGAAAGACAAGACGGGGTTGAGCAATCACGTAGGATATCGAGAGTTATCCAAAGTACATAAATATCAAGACTAGTACCTCAATTAATCAAGGGATGATGGATCAAAATGCATGTTGAATGATCTTTTTGATTGGGAAAAACTAGCAACTGGACCATGTGAAGTTATAATATAGCTGAGTTAGAAGTCCAATAGATCCTATAAAGACTAATATTTAATTACTAGAATTTTAATTAACTATTTAATTTTAATTAACTATTTAATTGAAGCTAGACTGAATAAATAAAAAAAGGAAAAAATTATTGATCAAAATTAACAAACTAGGGAATATTTCCAATTAAATCTAACGATATTCAATGATCAAGGAAGAACCTCGAATTCAAATAAAGGACACATGCACAACTGTACCAAACTTTATATATTGACAGATGTTGAAATCCAATTAATTATCAATTCCTTGCAAAATCACGGTGAAATCTTCAATTTATTTATTAAATGATTCAAGATATTTATAAATTAATACTTATTTAGATATAAAAGAATTAAATCTTTGTAAAATTTCAGTTTTCACCTAAATTTGCACATAGAAATCGAAACTATTCTTACCCAATTTTACTAGGTGTTGATTGAATTCTTTGTTGGTAGCTATATTTAACCAATCATCTTCCGATTTATTATTAATCAATAAACATGTAAAGAACATAGTCAAATCCACAAAAATATAGTAGTAAATCGAGTTTTTGACCCATTCAATAACAAAACACTGGAGGCATGTTATCGTCGTAAAAATTAAATTCATCAGGTGTAAAAGACAATTTTCTACTTTAGAACTACTCGCTAAACCCCGAAAACACCTAGAAGAAGATCCCATGAATTTGACAAAACGAGGACTTCTAGTTTTGTGCAATTTCCAATTTCACTTGGTATAGCACTACCAAAATTATTTATTGACACATCTAGCACTTAAATTTACATGATCATGTCACCAAATTTTAACTTGGTATATGACTAGTTTCAGAAACTCACATTTCCAAAATGAACAAGAAAATAGATTACTAATCATCATTGCTGCAAAAATGATGATGCAGAAGCTCCCCACCTTCCATTAAATTTCGCAAATTCTACATAAACCAAAAACTTATTTCAAATTTGTGAAGAAACCCATAAATCATTCGTAATCCAACGATATTTTCTTCTGACGCCAAAATGATTTTGGGAATTCTCAGCAGCCTAATCGCGTTGAAGAAATTAATGGTATTCATGGGAAAGCTCGAAGATTGGTCCAAGAATTTGACCCCAAAATTCCGATAGAAGAAGCTTGGACCCCGCCAAGTTCTTGGTACATTGTTCACGATTTTTACGCTCTTGAGATCGATCAAATCTTCCACAAGGAATATCAACTCATTGGTAATCTTTTTGACAACAATTTATATTTTGGAAGAAATATTTTTATTATCTATTAATTTATTCTATTTGAAAACATAAAAAATGCATCAATGTACAATTTAATTGCAACTGATTCATGAAATGAAATATAGCTAGCTAGGTAGCTCTTAATTAATAAATATTTTTGACAGAGAGATTGGCTAATAAATTGAAAAGGTGGGTGAGGATTTTAACCTAAATTACCCATAATATATACAAAGTATATAAAATTCTTATAAAATATTGTAGCTGGCTTTTACGAATATGAAAGGTTTGAACTGTAAATTAGTATATCTATCTGGTTTATGGAAAAGCATGCAGTAAATATGAATGCCACCTCAACTCACTGAAAGACATGGCTTAGAAGTTCAAAGCGCAAGACGAGGATTTCAGCTATGGAAGCTGACAGGAAGATGAGTATTCTGCTAGTAAATTGAATACTACGAGATTTCTACAATCGAACAAAATAAGTACATTGAAATCGACTGTCATTTTATACTATACTGGATAAATTTACGGCATGTGTCATTGAACTAAGATCACCTTTCATTTTTGTCAAATATTTTTGAAAGACATTCACCATCCAACTTCCAAGTTGATGGAGAGCAATATTAGAGTTTCACAGAGCTTAATTCCGTAAATGGATTACATACAATTGAAATTGAACCGTTTTACATTGTTCTGTACATACATATTATTTTAAAGAATTTAATGAAATTTAGTGTCATGGACTATGGGATCCCATACGTTATAATTATCTGAATCATGTCGAGCTCTTGATATTCCCCTTTAATTCTTAATGAATGAATACAATTTTCTTTGTGTCTTTGCCTCAGCCCATTTATTATTTGTCCTGATCGAACCTAAAAATTTATATCGTTCGAATAAATATTTTAATGCCCTTGTGAAGATGTCCGAGTTGGTTGGAATACTAAGTAAACACTTCAGTGATGGTCAGGAGTTTGATTCTCTCTATTAACACTTTCTCGGGCGAGCTAGCATATCGCATAGGTTTGCCCAGTGTGTTTTATTTTGCTCGCATAATTTGCAGACTGTTGTGCTACTCCGGAAGTCTATCCAATATACACAGAAAAATAGCGGAGGTAGGTTCTTGAGTAATAAAATAGATATTTTAATTTAGTTTTCAAAAGTAAATATTATATTTTTTAATGAAAAGCAAGCCTTTTCCAAACGACAACAATTAAAACTTTGGCGACGCAACTGGGCTCCATATTTCGGCTCGTCGTAGCGCCAGTGTGCGTCATATTTCGTCAGTGTAAAAAGACATCACTGTCTAAATTATATATAAACCTGACAAGCGGTCCCAGAAATTTTAATTTTAGCTTGGCCATATTAATTACTATAGTACTTTCATCCCCAATACCAATTGTATTTCAAATTTAAAATGTCTTAATTTGGTATTGGTTTTTCATTCATACGATATGATGTTGTGATACCTCGTTCTCACACCCACTGACATAGCAATTTCAATTTTTCTCGTTCATACAATAAACGAGATGTGTGCGTATTAATAAAACAAATAAATTAAATAATCATACATATGATGTTTTAGTTTTTTATCTTAAAGAAAAATTGTCATGTCTCCAACTACTCTGATTATTAAGCAAAATAACCAGATATATATCTTCTTTGTTAACTTTTTTTTGAATGTCATCTTATTGCTTCGCGATGCTTCTCAAATAATATATCTGACATGGGCTTTGTTAATGGATCAACAATGTTATTTGTAGAGTTGACTATCCCGAATGATATATCTCTTTTTCCCACAATCTCCCGGATGATGCGCAACTTCCTCCGTATATGTTTGGATTGCTGATGAGACCTTACTTCTTTTTCTTGTGCAACGACGCCAGTGTTTTCAGAATTCACTGGGAGTGGATCAATTCCACTAAGAATAACACTCAGTTCTTGGACGAAATTTCTCATCCAAACTAACCTTTTTGCTACAGATGGTGCTGCAATGTATTTGGTCTCGGTGATGAAATCTATTGTGATGTCTTGATTGGAACTCTTCCAAAAGACAGCAACACCATTGAGCATGAATACAAAACCAGAGTCCAATTTAAAAATAATCCACTTATGATTTGAAGCTAGAATCAATGTAGCATTCCAAGTTTAATTCTCGACCCCCGTAAACCATGAGCAAATTATTTGTCCGGCCTCTTCAAGTATTTAAGAATATACTTCACGGTTTTCCAATGCTTTGGTCCAGGATTCGACTGATAGCGGCTTGGACACTCAAAGCATACGCTAAATCAGGTCTTATCTATAATATATCATACATTATGCTACTAATTGCATATGAATAGGGAATATGTGTCATTTTCTCTCTTCATCAGTTTTTGTCATATTGACTTGTATACCATGACAAATTGGTAGATACTCTCTTGTACTCATTCATTGAGAATATCTTCAGTATTGTATCAATATATATTGCTTGGGTGATCCCCAACACCCCTTTCGATATATCCTTGTAGATATTTTTCCTAATATTTAATATTGGATGTTTTACCCATGTCCTTGATGGAGAATTATTTTTTAGACATCTTTTAGTTGATTGCAATAATCATACACCATTTACAATGAAGAAAATATCATCAATATAAAGTATTAGGAATTTTACTTCACTCCCACTAAATTTCTTATACAAACATGGTTCCTCAGAATTTTTAACAAACTCGAACTCCTTGATAGTGTTATCAAGTATAAGGTTCCAAATTCTTGATGTTTGTTTGAGGCCATAGACCGACCTTTGAAGCTTGCATACCTTATGCTAGCTTCCTACTTATGTGAATCCTTCAGGTTGAAACATATGAATATTTTTTGCTTAATATCTCCATTAAAGAACGTTGTCTTCAAATATATTTCATATTAATATCATGTTGCTATGACTAGTTTCTTCTTATAGATCCATTTGCATCATATGAGAACATTTCCCTCGAGTGGATCCACTAATGTTCAAACTTGATTCGAATACTTGAAGTTCATCTCAGACTGCATGACTTCAGGACATTTAGATGAATGTGCATCAGATTTTTGCTTCTTTAAAGTTTCTTGGATCACTTCCACAGTCAGGATCATCTTGGCCTTCTTCATGAAATAAAGTGTATCTTACAGGTGACCTTATGATCCTTTCAGACCTTATGAGTGCGTGTACTTCTTCTACTGGATGTTGGGAAACAAGTCTTATTACTTCAATTGTGGGCATTTCTTGAACTTCTTCAATATCCATAATTTCACCCTTCATATCAAATAGAAATCATTCTCTAAAAAGTTGTAATTTCTAGAAACAAAAAATTTTGTTTCTTTTGTATTATATAAATAATATCCGACGGAGTTATTTGGATATCCAACAAAACATCACAAAATGATCTACTATCAAATTTGTCTCTCACTATCCATTCACATATGCAGTACATCCTCACATTCTTATATAAGAATACTCGGGAGGTTTCCCCATCCATATCTAATATTTTGTTTTTTCCACTGTCTTAATATGGAGTTGGGTGTTTTCCAAAAATAAGTAGGAGCTAATATATTATAGTTGAGGATTCACTGCTCATCTGTGAGTGTGAATATCCTATGTGATCTGATAAGTTAATAGTACAAGGAATCTCTGGTCAAAGTAGGCTATGTATTCTAGGGAAGATGGTTCTGTAACGTCCCGAAAATTTGAAGGTCCATATGAACCACATGTATGTAAGTTATCAAATTTCTTATGTATTTTAATTGCATTAATTAAATGGGGTAGGTATGTTTACATGTTTAAAATATGGTTTTCTACTAGAATATATAAAACTGTGTTTTAAAGGTGATTCGAGACGCGACCGAGGAACGGAGACCAGTGACCGTATAAGGGAAAATATTTTTATTAAATGATTATTTTTAATTGTTTAATATATGGTATATTTTAATGGATATTTTCGAAAATGAGGTATTTTGAGATGTTTTCACACGCCGAGTCGTATTTTAAATCGGTAATCAATTTTCGATGAAAATAAGGACTTTTTGAGAGCTATGCTATTTTCACAAACTTTCCCAAGCAAAATATTTTAATTATTATCTAATGGGTCTACTATACTAGGTTAATGAGCATAAGCTTGCATCATGTCTTTATATCAAACTTTAAGCTAATAAACCCTCACCTAAACACACATAAATCACACACACATCACAAAAACACACACTAGGACTCTTCATCAGCCAAGCACACAGACACACACAATTCTCGAAGGCTAGTGCATGAATATTTGAAGGGAAAATTCAACAGTCTCTCTCCGCCAACGTCCCTCGTATCTCAAGTCATTTTTCATGCGTAATAAACACAAAGACACGTCTTAATCTTTCTTCACTCATCTTTCACACCATATTATATGTTTTGATACATATTTACATGGAAAACATGATACACTTCTTTTATTTCATTTTTATGGCATAAACATGATAAAACTTGAGTTTTCATCTTTTAAAACTCTTGTTTATGATGCACAAAGAGGCTGCCATGGTAGTGTTACTAGATGGGACGTTTTTTCACGTGTTTAAGGGTCATGAGATGCATGTTTAAGGGTTGGAAAGGTTAGGGCAAGAGGATGAATGAAAATATGGGATTCTAGAGTCCTAGGGTTTTCGATTTTGCTTCCTAGGAGGACACGGCTCTTAGCTACTGTTGGGATGTGTTCAAGGGTCCTAAGAGAGTCTAATCATGGTCCTAGAGGGGTTGTGCAAGGATTGGAAGGGAAGGTTGAAGGGTGCTAGCCTTTTTGGGGTCGCGCATGGCTTGAAGTCGCGGGTTTCAGGGGCTGGCCTTACATGGGCTGTAGAATCTGGTCCAGTAGAATCCTAAAGCTTTGGTCATGGTCCTAGGAAGGTGTTGTAGGGTCTGGTTGGGGCGGCCAAGGGCTAGGGACGAAAGGGCATAAGGGTCGAGCAAGCTAGGGTTTAGGATATTAAGTGCAAAAATTCCAGTAAGGTTCTAGGCTTGTTCAAGGGTTGTAATTGGCTTGATTTGGTTTTATAGGGTATGGTCAAGGTGTTAATAATTTATGATTCAAGTTTGATAGAGTTTGGTTAAGTTTCGAGTCGATTCGGGTTAAAACCGATGTGTAGGTTTAAGTTTTAACAAATTGGAAAATTAGCCGATGAGCTTAAGTTTAAGTCTAAGATATATTTATGGGTATATTTTAAGGTGTTATGTTAAGTTTGGATAGATTTGGGTCGTCGTTTTAAGGTCTAAGAATAAATTGGGAAAGTTAGGATTTCATGGGTCAAAAGAGTCATTTTACACTTAATAATGTTAGACGTCCTAGAACTGCCCTGAATGCTGTATAAATTTTAATATGTTTATTTCAAATGTCTGTGGAATTTTATGATAAAACGTTAATGCTAAAAGACGTGTTGCATGCTTGATTTAAAAGAAAAATAATTTATATGCATGAATTTTCTATAAGTGATGGAAATATGAAAGGTTGAATGAGGTGAATTGATTGTGACTAATACGATGATACGATGATATTATGATACGATGATATATAAGGTCAAGGCTCAGTTGACGGGTGAGAGTGTCGCTGATGTCCCAGCCGCCTGTGGTTATACGTAGATGGATCCATCGACCTACAGCTGATACGAAAGTCACAATTGAGGATCTGAATTCAATAAAAATGGAAACATATATGTATATGATGAAAGAAAAATATTTTCGTTGTTGCTTGTGAATGTATACATATTACTTGCTATCATGGTTAAAGTTTGCTGAGTCATTAGAATCACTAGGTGTGATCGATGCAGTGAGCATGATGTTGATGGAGGATTTGATGGTGAACTAACTGGACTGATGATGCACATAACCTGATGACCTTTGCTAGTTTTTATCAATTACGTTTATGATTTAAGTTTACTTTAAAGATTTTATGACTTATGATGTTTTGAGTGAATTTGAGGATTTAAAGAATTTTTGATCGTGAGTTTGAGACAAATTCGACCAACCCTATTCGTGAAAGTATATATATCCTAATTGTTTGGTGCCAATTAATTTGATTATTTTTGGAACGTAAACCAGTAAAAGACAAGTTAAACGCTACCCTCAGGGCAATGTCCTGAGGTGCATTCAAATGTGAGTATTGAGTCCATAAATAAGCTCTACATAAGTATCCGAATTTTCTTGTAACATAGGAGATTCGGTAGGGAAACTAGCTAAATCTTGTAAATTTATGTGAAAATATTTTTAGTAAAAAAACATAATTGTGAGACGGTCTCACGTGTCAATTTTGTGAGACAGATATTATATTTGGATCACTCACGAGAAATTAATACTTTTTATTATAAACATGAGCACGGTCTCACGTGTCAATTTTGTGAGACGGATATTATATTTGGGTCACTCATGAGAAAGTAATATTTTTTATTGTAAACATGAGCATGGTTGACCAGTCTCACGAATAAATTTCTATGAGATCATCTGATTAGTTACCTGCTGAATAAAAAAATAAATGAGGAGTGAATGTAAAAATATATTAATGATATCTATTTTGCAATCATAATGGATAATAGTGCTTGATGAGTCAAGGGTGGGAATACATACATCGGTGAGCCCTCTTTTCAGTTCAGACTTACGATGACGTCACTCGATGGAATTGGTGTCTTAAATTCTTTGACCCCATTTAGGTTTTTGGTTTTATTGCATGCTTTTCATTCATTACACCATCTATAACAGTATTGCATGGTGGCAGCCTTTATTTCATTTGTGAATGCTATTTAATGTGATATCTCGGCCTCTTTGTACGTGTAAATTATAAGTTTTGTTTGAGGTTTTAAAAAAAAATTAGCCCTGGCACTATTTTGTGTCACACCCGGGATGCAAATTTTAACATTCAAAACAACAAGCTTCGTAGTACATCAAATAGTCAAAACCTATCTATTTCTTAAATATTAATATCTTTACAAATCAAAAATCTAAAAGAGATATAGCGGAAATGATTACAATAAAAATAAGATAAGAACTAGAAGAACTTGAAAAAACATGAATTGAAACAATCTTCGTTACCAATCCCAAAAGATGCAGGTTTGTTTTTCATCATTTAGCTGATCTTCATTTTTATATAGGGAGTGACGTAAAAGGTGAGTGTTTGGGAACACTCAAGAAGTGGAGGCTGATCGAGCATGTATAACAAACACATACAAAATTTCGAACAAGGATATATCTTGACAGAAAATAGAGCATATAATAAGCCATAACATTAACATGAAGCACTAAAATTCCATTTATTATCTATCGATTACCGATATCAGTACCTAATTGTTAGTCTTCTAAGGGTCATGGCCATACAACGATTATAATCACATCATATAGATGACATATCTTATCATAGTTTGGAATTTCATTCTCATATCAAGTTGAATCATGACAGTACTTGAAGTAAAATTTTAGAACATAATATGAAACGAAGGAAGCATGCTCGATCAAAATTTTTAAAACCGAATTATAGAACAAAAAGATCTTATGAATACGTAATCTTTTAAAGAGTAGCCCAATTACAGAAATTGCTTAAAAAATTTCGGTGGTTGCTTGATGCTTGAAAATGTCTTGTTACTTATTCTCAAAGAGCTGTTTGAACAAGATTCCTACTTGATGCTCAAAGTGGCTCGAAATTGGACAGATCTTCTACTCTAAAATGTCCAAACCAAATGAATCTGGCTCATATGGGATGAGCCCGAATGAAGAATAAAAAAAGTGTATCTTGACCTAGTTTGATACATAACAAACCGCCAAAAAAATACACAAAAGAAAGAGAGTGAAATGAATTTTCGGATCTGCATGTCTGCAAATCGGTCAAATTGCAAAAGATTATGTGACATATCGAACCGTCAGATTGAGCTGAAATTTTGTCAGCATATTTATAATGAAGTTCAATATATTGTTAATGGTAGAGATTGGGTTTTGAGATCATTTGTAGCTGTGCATGGACGACGAATAAAAGCTATTGTTTTCTATCATAAAATATGTACAGTTTGTTTGTTAAGGTAATTTAAGAAATTTTAACTGTTGTATTAGGCTGAAATATAGATAGAATATTCATAACATCATGTGATACGTTTTGAACCGTAGAGATTAGATTCCGATCTCTATAGGGACGGAGCCATCCCAAAGGCTAGGGTGGGCTCCAGCTCGGGATAAAAAAATAATAATAAACAATTATAGTATATATATATATAATTTTAACCTAAATTAAAGTTTTTTCAGACCCATAAAATAATCATATTTAATAACTTAGCCCGCTAAAATTATCTTCAACCTATTTAATCATAAGAAAAATCAAATTACTCTATAAACTGCAATTTTGGAAGCAAATATTTGAAGTTGAAAAGGATTGTACGGCATGAGGCTTCGATTGAGTTAGCACAAGGTGAAATGATTGTTTTTTGCTACTTATTGGTTTATTCCATATATTATGCAGAAAGATTCAAAATGTTGCTTGGTTGAGTTTGTAGTTATTTTTTAGCTTATGTAGTGATGAAGTCATAGAAGATTATATTTTTGTTATGCATAGAGCTTGAGATTAACTTTCATATGATGTATATTTTTAGTTGTTTCTGGATTTTTGGTTTTCCTTTGAAGTAAAATCATGTTAAATTTGTTCATATGCAGAAGTTAATAAGTGATTCTTCAATTATTTGTTAAGTGACTCCAACATATTGTTTTGAGTTAATTTGAGTTTTTGAGACGATAATAAATTGTTTTACAAGGGTTTTAGTAAAGTGAAATGGTTATATTGTTTTCTTAATGTTATTAAATTCCCAATACGTGCTCATTCCTCCTATTTAGGTGATTGAATGTTATTAATTATCAAAGTAAGTTTTGATGCTCATTTAAAATGTTTGGTGATAGCTTCTGCACCTTTCATTGGTGGTAGTCTTCTCATCCTAGACATGTGCTGATAAAATTTGATTTGATTGAAATATTAATTTTAGAAATCAACAATCGACGAGTTTTATTCGATGAAAAATCACATGACACATCTTCAATAGCTTATATCCAGTTTATGTCACTATTGTATATCGAATCATTTAGCCCAATGTCAAAAAAAATTTTAGCTACGCCCCCGCTTGCTACTAAAATGCTTCAAGAATTTGTTGCAATGAGGATCGAAATTTAGAATGTTGGCTCTCTCTTTGGATTGGCTGTCCTTCATGGTTTAACTCTCTGTCTGGAGGTAGACAAGTTTATGTCTTCAGGAAAAACTTTTGAAAATTCACAAACAACAATGTCTTTTAATTTTAAAGCAAAGTGATTGCTTATGTCTGTTATAGCAGCTAGAAACCCCTAATATCCTTTTTAAGTAATCTTTCTTGCTTTCATAGCAAAGATAACGAAGTGGATGAAATGAGGTTGTTATATATATTCTGAATAAAATGTTTTTACAAAGTTGTCAAAATGTGCCTTTAACTAGGCCATTTAATTTTGAAAATGAGGGCTGAAATGTGAGCTGCAAAATTTTTTTTGAGTTTCATGCGCTGTTAAGTTCCAAAAATGTGCCACAAAAATTAGTCTTTTCTTGGTTTGGTTTTCGAGTCTTCACACATACGGAGTAAAAATGTACCCGAGTGTTATCATTTTGAATAACCAGAGTCGAAGCAGAGATAATTGTTAGAAATCAGGTTTTTGAATTTTGTCCGAGGCGTTTATCACCCAACTAAATCACAATCAAGGGCACTCGGAACTCCTCCACTACCATGTATTGGTGGCCATCACTTAATCACCATTAACATGGTTTTGATGGTTATTTGCAAGTAGGTCTCTGCAAATCTTTATATTCTTTGTTCATATTTATTCTTAAATATTTATTCTGTTGTATGTTGTGGATAGGTGTTACAACACATAAGTTATCATACACACAATCTAAATATTTTCTGTACTTTTACGTTAAACAATTCAACTTTCAATAAGTGATAGTCAAATTAGAAATCCCTGAGATTATAGAAGTTGGATTTTATAATCAAATTCTCACCAAGTTGTGTTTTGACATACCTCGCATGCCCGCAAACTTAAAGAGGCTAACCCATTTTTTTTCCTATCTTAAAATGAGTTGTTAACCAAACCCAAATTTATTGCTCTAAAATACACTTGTCTTAGCCTTAAATGATATAAAGTATATACGAATTTCAAGGTGGTCATTTGGTTAGGTATTTGTACAAGCTAAGAATTTAGGGATTTTAAGCTCAAATATAATTATACATTTGTCTTAATTTTGCATATATAATTAGCTTGTCATTTAATGGTGAACTCTTTCCAAAATCTGCACCGGTTAGTAATTGATGGGTGCAAAAACTTGTGTGAGACGGTCTCACGGGTCGTATTTTGTGAGACGGATCTCTTATTTGGGTCATCCATGAAAAAATATTACTTTTATGCTAAGAGTATTACTTTTTATTGTGAATATCGGTATGGTTGACCAGTCTTACAGATAAAGATTCGTGAGACCGTCTCACAAGAAACCTACTCTTGATGGGTTATTGTCGATACTCTATAGGACCTTCGGATTTGGGAAGAGGGTGGGGACGTTGACAATTTTTTCAATCATTCCGATATTTTTCATACCTTCATAATATCAAGATTTGCATCAATAGATTTGATTTGTGAAAAGATGACTTCAAGTTTGGAATTCAAAAAATTGCTAAATTTACTATAATTTAAATTGTAGTGTTTGGATAGAAGTATCTCATTTGAGAAGTGAATTTAGGAAATGGAAATTATTTCAATAATTAAAGGGTTTAAATATATTGGTCTGGTTTTAAAGAATTTGAAATTTATGATTTGAAAATTTTCAAAAAAAACAATATAATTGGAACATCAAAGCTAATGTGATGTTGATTATATTTCTATAAAGTGATTCTTATTAAAAAAAATTAGCATTATAATTATTTATTTATCAAACACTACCCATTTTGTATTTTTAGTTTTGCACTTTTGTTTTCAAACACAATATAACATCAAAACTATTTATTTATCAAATACTACTCATTTTTTAATTTTAGTTTTTCACTTTTATTTTCCAACACGACTCATTTCTAATTTTTCTCAGCTTCTTTGTAATATATATATAAATTTAATTACCTGTACAAAAACATAATCTTTCGGCACACTCCATAATTGACTTGGAATTTGTTCACACAAATCTAATGAATTGTTTTTAAACAAAAACTTGTATGAGACGATCTCACATGTCGTATTTTGTGAGACGGATCTCTTATTTGGAGCATCCATGAAAAAATATTACTTTTTTTTTTAATATCGATAGGATTAACCCGTCTCACATATCAAGATCCGTGAGACCGTCTCATAACAAACCTACTCTTGTTTTTAATATAGTTATAGTTATATCTGGAAAAGATCAAATAGGCAACATAGTTTGCAAAATAGTATCATATCTAACACAAGGGTTTTCGCCAAATATATAATGGTCCTCCAGCTTCTGTAGACGGCATTGAGATCATGTCAATCTTGGAAATACAGAGACAGAACAACTTTCAATAGACAATCTTTCAGTTGCATTTCCAAAACAAGTACAAGAATCCCCGACAAAACAGAGGATCCGATGGTTATCACTTAGTTCGCAAGGCTAAATTTACGCGAGATCAGATTTGAAAAGGTGAATAGCGTGTTCATTATTTACATTCGACGGAAGACGAAGAGATTGTTGGATGTGTAGCTCGAGCTAAATTAAGGTGAAGGATTTTTCAATATTTGGTATGGTTAATCTAGTAAGGTCAAATGTGGGTGGAATTTAGCAGCTTTGATATAAAATGCCTGAACAGTCCAGTTACAGGTTGCAAAGGTTTTCAAGCTTTGTCCACTCAAAACAGATCCCAAGCTTGGTCAAATGTCAGACACCAGGGCAAAAGGAAGTTTCAGGGACTAGGAATCTAGGACACAGAGCGGTTAAGAAGATGACAGGTAACAAATAAATCAGATGTATTCTTCGGGGTAGTTTATTTCAAAGTATATCGTGTAAGACAATAACTTAATCTAAGTCTAAGTATTCTAAAAGAAAACAGGTTAGTTCAGCAGATGGGGACTTCTAAGTTCTAAATCGTAGGTGGATGTGTACTTGTGTAGTTTAGAGGACATTATTGATCAACATATCAAAAGGTAGAGTGGTCCCCTAAATGCTTGAAATTACTTTCCAGGGAGTTTGGCAGAATGTTTGTACTAACGTGGCCTTGATCATCCCCGCTAATGGGACAAATCTCCAATACTCACTCCCACTACAAAATAATCTTCGATGGACAAAAGGTAGTATCCGAAGAAATGTTGCATGCCATGTATGCAGGATTATTGAATATTCAATAGTAGTACGAGACCTCGGAGATAGCCCAGGTGGATCGAGTCACCCAATGTAAGGAAAAAAAAGTAGAACGAAATATGAAAGGAATCGAGGTCATAGTTCAAATGCAACCTTGCCACATATATAAAGTCTATGTTTACCCATGTAAAGAAGGTACCACCACAAGAAAGAGAATTAAAAGATCCAAAATCTTATATTATACTGAAGCTAAAGAGACCACTGAAGTAGACAATGTTTTGACACAAAAAGATCAAGAATCAACGTGTAATATGCATTTATCCTATGCACGAGAATCTCAATGCTACCTACACCACCACGGTTTCTGAAGAAATGGTGTTGTCAATAAGGCAAGCAACAGATTAACAAATTCAACAGAAGTTCATTTTGCCAAGAATTAAATAAATAAATGCATATCGACCAGAGAGCCATTAAAAACCAGCGAAATAAATCAGGAAAAACTTCATGACAATCGTCCAGCAGCATTAAAAGTAAAATATCCATGTCTCAACACAAAAGTCTCAAAACAAAGCAAAACCCATATGCGGAGACAGCAAAGTCTTTGCCGTGATTGATTTATCAATCACCGCCAGCCTTATTGTAGACATAGGTGAGCCCACATTTACCACAGTAATGCCTATCAAAGTGATTGGCCATGAAAGTACCCGCACCACACTCGGCGTTAGGGCACTCCTTCCTGAGTCTCTGCACCTTTCCAGAATCATCCACTTTGTAGAACTGGAGAACGGCGAGCTTCACCTTCTTCTTCTTGTGCTTGATCTTCTTGGGCTTGGTGTAGGTCTTCTTCTTGCGCTTCTTGGCGCCTCCGCGGAGGCGGAGGACAAGGTGGAGCGTGGACTCCTTCTGGATGTTGTAGTCGGCGAGGGTGCGGCCGTCCTCTAGCTGCTTGCCGGCAAAGATGAGGCGCTGCTGGTCCGGAGGGATTCCCTCCTTATCCTGGATCTTGGCCTTCACATTGTCGATGGTGTCCGAGGATTCAACCTCTAGTGTAATGGTTTTCCCCGTTAGGGTTTTCACGAAAATCTGCATTTTCGCCGCTGATATCTGTCAAATGCATCTCCGATGCGTCGCTGCACTCTTAAATATTTAGGGTTTCGAATCTGGGTTGGGCCTCATTAATGTATATGGGCTGAAACATGGGCTTAAAAAATTTTCTAACGAACCCTACTACAATATTTTAAAAAAAATATTTGGCTGTGTTTTGACCATTAATTTTTTATTTTTAAAAAAAAAATTCCACATGAATCAATTAACATATTTAATGGGCCGGTTCGACCCGGAACTGACCCATTAAGATCGGAATCGGAAGTGGTTCGACGGAATCAATTTCGAAACAGACTCGAATTCATTAGTGAATTAATGAGGGCAGTTTTTCACTTACGAAACCGGTTCCAGATCGGATCAAATTATTTTGTAATTTGACCCCCGAAATTGCAAATTTTTTGGAAAATAATAGACAATGGTACATCAAATTGTTTTTTGTAATTTGGCCACCAAAATTGCGAATTGGCCCCCAAAATTGCAAATTTTTTCCCCATCCCCCCTCCAAATTCGAGTATAAATATATATATTTTGCACAATTGTCACATGACGTGCAATTCTAAATTCATCTACAATCAATCTCCTACTTGTTATTATTTACTATGCATTCACTAAATTTATTTCAAGGGGTTGTCTTCAAACCGTAATACTGGTGGTGGTGACGGAGGTGCGTGGCAGCATGTGCCTTCAATGATTTTGAAATTTGGTGAAGATTTTGATTACATCCTCGACTTTGACGAATTTTAACCTGACCACGAGGAGGAAAGGCTATGGAACTCTCAATGAAGATGGTAGAAATTTTCGCACATCATCGTTTACCGAAGCAAGCAACATGATTATGAACACGATGTTGAGATTACAAAAGCGAAGCAAAGTTTGGTGGTACCGGTGATAACAAGTGGTGATATCGGTAGTATTGGAATTTTGAAAACACATTTGGTCAAGGTACATTAAATTGACATTGATACCTTATAGTTATTTCGCACATCGTCGTCTGCCGGAGCAAGCAACATGATGTTGATATTACAAAAGCGAAGCAAAGTTTGGTGGTATTGGCGATAACAAGTGGTGGTATCGGTAGTATCGGAATTTTGAAAACACATTTGGTCAAGCTACAAAAACTTGACCCTGATACATTACAGTTATTCCACATAGAACCAATCCAACAATAAATAATGGTAAAATTTTACAATTACAAAACATATTTCTCAAAAAATCATTATTAAATTTTTTACGAAATGTTGTCAACCCTTTTTAGTAGAAAAACAAGATGGTTTTTTTTAAAAATTTTATATTACTGTTCAACCTGATTTACATAATATTTTTGTGAACATACTTAAAAAATATTGTTTTAATATATATAAGAAATATAAAGAGTTATTAATTTTGGATCTTTAGAGTATTACTTGTAGAATTAATTTGCCAACTTCTATTTAGACTAATATAAAATTGAAATCTTATATTATTTTTACGTGTCATTGAATGAAATTTAGACTATGAAAAAGAGAATTTTGTCTTTAAATAAAATAGAATCGTCACACACATGTTATACTATAGCTAAATATGTTTTAAATATTGATGAGGTCTTATTGCATACAAAGGAAAATAATGTCAATCACATTAGACAATGTGAGTGTCAATAATGTTGTGATTAAATACCTTAAAGATTCGTTAACACCAATTTTAGAAGGTGATTTGCGTCATGTTAGATGTGCATGTCATATCATCAACTTAAAGCGTTAGATGTGTCTTTTGAAATTATGGCTACTACAATAGAAAAATTTAAAGTATTGAGAAATTATTACGTGAAAGAATATATATTCATGATTGGAAAGAACTAGTCATTGCTTACGAAATTATATATAAAAAAAAATTTCTTGTCTATTAAAATTCGGTGGAATTCTTTGCATCACTTCTTTAGTATTTTGTTTTTAAATATTTACTTACACTACATTACAACAATATTGCGGCATAAAATTTACTCTTGACCGACTCTTATTGTGATTTTTTAGTAAGTGTGTTTCTTTGTAGGAAACTTTAAAGAAGCAACTTAATTTTTTTTGGCATTAACTATCCTGCTACAAGTATGTTTTTACCATTGTTTTCAATATGTTTTTAAAATTTATGGAATATCTTACGATGTTGTTATGAGTGATTTTGTTTCAAGTATCGAAGATAAATTTTTTAAATATTGGGGATTATCCTAATTGTGCATGGCGTAGCAACCTTGTTTGACCCTAGTGTAAGTCAAAGTGGCTTAGAAATTTTATTCAATATTATGCTAACTTTCTTAAGAAGAATATTGATGATTAAAAGAAATTAATAATGCATTATATCCAAGAACCATTTGATATTTATGCTAACAAATATGGTGGAGTGAGTAACCAGTTAGAGCCAGAGGAAGAACCGAAAAAAAAAACAAAAAACAAAATGGGAGAAATCAACTTCTTTCATAGTTTGAAACGTGAAAAATTGGAAAAAAAAAATCGGTTAAGAAAATATAGCCAAATGAGATACATAATTATTTAAGCCATTATTTTCATACTCCTGAAATTTTCAATGTTCTATAACCGCTGAGAGTAGATTAGCAACTTCGTCAAGTCTTAGGGGCAATTGCAAGATATGTCCTAGTTGTCCAATTGTAGCTTCTGAATCATCATTTTCAACATACGTAAGAATCATTAGCAAAAAAAAAAAAAACAAATTAAAGTCGATCATATTTTTTAATGTAATATAATATAGATAAAAATATGGGTGATCAAACTTTCTTATTAATCGGACGAACCGAATGCACCACACCGTTTTTTGTCATTTTTCTAAGAAACGCGATTAAAGTAAAAACATGAAAATTAAAATCACCATGTATTACAATGCATTTTTTTTTCTTGGTTCAAAAATCATACCAAATCACCCCGTGCAAACGCTTACCTTAGTATTTGACTCGAGGTTATAATATGTAAACATTAACGATACACTCAATTAACAGTGGTCATTATTAACTCATTCTTATGTATCTCAACTTTTGTTTAAAATTCTTCCTTCTAAAACACATGGTACAGATTAGTTTTCATTAAATTAATTAATTTTTTTATAAATATTATTGTTTTGAATTTTTTTTGCTTATATTTTTTTTATTCTTTTGCAAGTGAATAAAGTAAGATCATGTATTTATTAGAGTATTTTTTTATTATATATATTTTGTTTGAAGTTTGAAAATAAAAATAACGGTATATCGCAATTATCATTTTGTTATATATATTTTATTGTGCCTACATATACTAGAATTTATAAGCTTAATTTTAAATATTGATCATTATTTTATATAATTTTATTTTCATATGATTTGAACTACATATTATATAAAACACGGTTTTGTCATTGTTTCAAATCAATTTGAATATATATTCTAACATGTCATTTACCAACTTAATTATATCATATCAATAATTTTAAATGAATCTTCAAATGTTAATACTTTTTAATGTTAATCATTAATAACATAAAATAATACTATATCACACAATTAAAATACTAAATAGTTATTATGTTAAAGATCACATAGTACGAATCATTTCAAACATTAATTAGTTTCAAATCCATATCTCAAATCTATTATATCTATTTTATTATAATTAGAATTATCCATTTGAAATCCTTTGTTATATTCAAATATTTTTAAAAATTTAATTTCAAATTCACCCTTCAACTTAGTCATTTGAAATTCATGTATTTCAAATCTCTTTCGTTGACACAAAACCTTAGTGAATCTTCCCACATTAAAGATAAAAGAAATTCAATTATATATTTTTCTATGTAGCAAACTTGTATTATCTTTTATATCACAATTCTTGTGAAAATAAAATTAAAAGTATAAAAAAGAGTAAATTTATTTTACCACACCAAATTTTGATTTAAGTATGTTGAGTTAACTGTGTATGTGTGATAACAGTACTGAAATGGATGACCTCATAGAAAGTTCTTGTTCATCAAGCTACTGATGTTGTGCCGCTTGATCTGGTTGACTATGTGGACCGTAAAAATATAACCAGGGACGGAGCCACCCCAAAGGCTGGGGTGGGCTCCAGCACAGTCTACTTTTTTTGGTCTAATTAGGAATATGGATTGAGTTTTTTTTTTTTTTTTTAAATTAGCCTTGTATTTTTAATTTTTAGCCCAATATTTAGCTCATTTTCTGAGGGTTTTCTTTCACAGTCGTCCCCCCAAAATAGAAACAAGAGGATGAGAGCTGCTAGTCTCCTACTGGTTGGAAATTTCACGTGAAGGAATTTTTAAATATTTGATTTATATTATTTAATGTTGTTTATCGATTCATTCAGCCTAGGATAAAAATATTTTCTGGCTATGTCCCTGAATGCAACGTCAGATCTTAACGAGTAATAATATCTTTTCTGGAGATATGGTCAACCTTGTCCATATTTTTTTATAGATGACCTAAATAGGAGATCCTCATCGGATCAACATTGAACATAAAACTGACCAGACTCCAATATAATATAAATGGACTAACTGGGAGACTTCAACTCTAACAACCGGGCAAATATGGGCATGGCTTACTCGTCTCATGAGATTAACAGTCCTACCCATCAGTATCTAAGTACGTGCACTATACGCTGCCACAAGTATAAAAAAATAAAGTTGCGCATTGTCTAACAGTTATAACTTTTGACCTCATGATAAACATTTGATGTAACAAAAGACAATAAAATCATATTAGCATCTCATTATCAATTTTTCTACTCCCGCCATTTAATGTAAAAATATGTAGGCTTCAATTTAAAAGGCTTACCAACTCCTTAAATGGATGCAATTATGATCTATTTCAAATAATGTTGGAGCCAAACAAAAAATTCTAAATATATAATCTATTTATTAATTTAATATTCATCATATATTTTTTTCTACTGATTAGATATTCCTCAAAAACATATTTTACGAGTCAAAAAATTGAAATTTGGTAATTGTAAAAATTTTAATTAATCACAAACTTTTTAATATCCAAATCCCATGGACACAAACAAACCCAAATCACAACAAATTCAGAGGAAAAACATATCAACGATTGAAAATCTAATAAGCAAGATAAACAGTGATCTCCAGCACCGTCTCCATCCCATCCGTCTCCTGCTGCGTATTCGCCGGCAGAAGCAGTCTTCACCTTCGCAAATCCCTTCGCATTCACGTACTTACCTGTTCCTCCCATGATCGCCAGATGTGATTCCGCCACAGCTGCGCGATTAACGCCGAAAAAGCATAAAGTGTCGGCATAGCTTCCACTGGCGAACATCACGCTGAAAGCCATCGTGAAGCTGCTTCCATCTTGGGAACTGGATAGGTAGAATCCTTGCGCTTTTCCCACCAGACCGGATCCCATTTCGTGCCCTTCTGTTAGTTCGTCGTTGAAAACTGTCATGGTGCCGAACATGAGTTGCTGGAGGGTGGTTCCTGAGGGGAACTGAGCGCTGTTGAGGACGGGGAATCCGGGCATGCCACCGATGATGTTGTTACCGTTGTTCTGCTGTGGGAGAGTGATGAAGAGATATGTAAGAGAATCTTTATTGTTAATGTTGGTCAAAATGTGTTGGAGGGAGTGAATTCGGAATGTAATCTTACGCTGCTCAAGATGTTCGTTGAAAATCCGCTGAGACCCGTCAGAAATGGGACGTTGTTGTTGCTGACTATTCCGGCATTGTTGTTGTTGGTAGGGATGCCGTTGCTAACTGGGAGGACCGCGCCATTCGGTTTGGCGAACGGAACCTGCCCACCGATGGCTGGATTCGCCACAATGCCGGTCACTGCTAAAGCTGAGGGGTGAGTACCCCCCAAGATGTCATGCATATAGAATGTAAACGCGTGATCATCCAAGTTTATTGGTACCACGCCAGCAGCAGAGCTGCCAGAAACTACAGGACCACCGGGAACTGAGGTTCCAGAGTTGGCACCAACTGGTGTTGAAACTGCAGCGCCACCGGGAATTGAGTTTCCAGCCGGTACCGAACTTCCAGTCGTGGCAACAGCTGGTACTGAGGTCCCAGTGGTGGAGCTGCTAGGAGACACACCATTGACACCAAGACCTACAACAGGAGCCGCAACGTCTCCTTCATCGAGGAATCGAGCGGAGGCGGCACAATATACTGATATTGCCAAAATGAGTAGGGAAATAATGGGTTTGAGGTTAAACGCCATGATCGTTTAAAAAGGATGTATGTATGTTGGAACTATTGATGTTATCAGAATTCGTGTTGGAAGATGGATTCTTGGGCTTAATTGGTTTATATATGGATCGAAATCAGTGGAGAAAATAGATATCAAAAGGCAATTATGGTGTGGAGTTGATGAAATGGATTTGGTGCATTCCTTTCCAATGTGTTCTGGTTGGAGTTTGCAAAATTTGAATAAAGTATTTGAGTCTGATTCATACATTATTAGCTCAAAATTATGATCTTCCCATCCAGAGATTTGAGCAAACTTGAATGTTTCTTTCACAAAGATCAAAAGTAGTTATTTTACTTTACTTTGGGAGTAGTCTCTTGTGAGACGGTATCACGAATCTTTATCTCTGAGACGACTCAACCCTCCGATATTCACAATAAAAAGTAATACTCTTAGCATAAAAAGTAATATTTTTTCATGGATGACCCAAATAAGATATCTGTCTCACAAAATACGACCTGTGAAATCGTCTCATACAAAGTTTTTTCTTACTTGGGATATAAGACACAACCTAGCATATCAAAGGGTTTAAATTATCATCATTACTTTTCGTTGTTCTTTGAACATTGTTTGATATATCATTTAATTTCAAATCATGCAAGTTATTCACAAGTTCATCAAATTCAATTAAGCATTAATTCTTAAAAATCTAACAGTAGAAATAGAAATAATGTTTTTTACCAAATATGAAATGAATAAACAATTGTTCAAAACAAACTCAAAACTAGTGCTCAAATGGCTCTAGCAAAAACTCTTGCTCTAGTTGCCAACCACATTTACAAGTGTTTTGAGCTCTTCTTCAGTCAAGCATATAGCTTCCTATTAAGGGTGTATAGCAGCTTTGCAGAGGTAACGACAAATTTTCAAAGAATAGGTCTCTTGTGAGACGGTCTCACGAATTTTTATCTGTGAGACAGGTCAACCCTACCGATATTCACAATAAAAAGTAATACTCTTAGCATAAAAAGTAATACTTTTTAATTCATGACCCAAATAAGATATCTGTCTCAAAAAATACGACATGTAAGACTGTCTCACACAAATTTTTGTCTTGAAAAATAGATTAGTCCAACTCTTTCTTTATTTAATCTGGCACGGTTCGAAACTGAGCTAGTTCATTTTAAATTACAAGAAAAAACAACATATGGGCTATTAAAAAAAAAATTGGGTCATGACCCGATCAGCAAAAAGGATACTACCCTGAAATTAATTATACGAAAACTTGACATTTTAAAATAATTGTTGAAATGTTAAATAAAAATAGTTAGGCATGTCAAATAATTTAGAAAAGCATTAAAAAAAATAAGCATTTTAGAATAACAAAATTGTAAACAATATAAAATACGTAATAGAGCTAAAATAACATGCCATTGCTGTGTATCAAAAATACACAAAATCGGGTTAATTGGACACAGATGCTTTATACAGTAACTCACGCATGCATATAAATATATACACACACAAAATGTTTTTTGTCACTCTCGCCTCTATCAAACTTGCTAATATCTCCTCTGCCCATCGTCAGACTTTAACAAACAATTTTCCCTGTTCCCTATTTTTTCTCAAACTCAAACGGAACCGAACCGAACCGAACCGAACCGAACCGACGTTGTTTCTTCCTCCAATCCTTCGTTTGTGTCCTCCATCTAACCTCCTGCGTCGTCGGAAAGCAAGCACGAACCCATGTTTCGATCTTTCTACAACGTGAAAAATGGCATATGAAAATGTTACTATAAGTCATTGACCCAAGTTTCTAATTTATATAATTTTCGATTTCATTGGGATATTTTCGATCTTTCTACGACGTGGAAAATTCCGTATCAGAAAGTAATTTGAAACATCTATGATTAGATTTTAAATATCAAAGTTCAAACTTTTTATTGATACTTTTTGTTGATTTCTCAATCGATTTCGAATGCTTTTTACTTCATTTTGACCATAGTTCAAGGGCCGAACGGGTTTATTTCATCCTACCTATGTGGGCATTGCCCTCATAATAGGATGGATGATCAAGATTTGCCCATGCATATATAGGACCCACTTTTTTTTTGAAATTGTATGTGACAAGATCTTATCCGTTGAAATGAAGTGAGGGTAGTGCCCACATAGATAGGATCTCATTAACCGGCCGAACGGGTGAGGTCTGTAACCCCCAACCAAAATAACTCACAAAATCCACCTATTTTTATTTAATTATGTGAATTTATTTAATGTATTTTTTAAAATATTTAGAGTTTTGACTTGAGATGTAGTAGGATTCGAATTAAAGTTTAATTCGAAACAATTATTTAAATTAAATTAATTTCTTTTTACTCTCATGTTAAATAATTAAAATACTAACACTCTCCTATTAAGACTCAACTTTTGTTTAGAAGTTCTTTTATATAAAATAAGACTTTTAATTGGCCTAGGCTACACAAAAATTCATACCACAAACGGAGAACATGACTTAAGAGAGGGGGAGGCTAGGTTTCCTTGGAGAAGGAGAAATTTGATTCAAAATGCAGATATTTTGAAGAAAAATAAACTTTTATTTCTATACATCTTGCAACGTACAAACGACAATTTGTTGAGTTTATAAACTAACGTAGCTCATGTATTGTAGGATCAGTTAACGAGAATGACAGGAGAGAGCATGGCAATTTCATCAAACATGAACTATTCCTCCCCCGCGGTCTCGTTGCTCTTCTTGTTGTGCTTTCGGGCATGCATATGGTTCCTCAAGAACTTCAGGTCCATCCCGTTGGCAAGATTTTGTGTTTCATAAACTCACCTCACGTGGTTGCTACTTTTTTTCTCCCTCGGTGCTGAAATTCTTTTCTGGATTTGAGAAACAAGAAATTAAAACCCGAGTTTTTTATTTTATTTTTTTAATAAATCTGTTGCCCAAACCACCTTGATGGCCGATCAATGTTCCTAAATGGCCGATTATTGTGGCGGTGCAGCTACCCAAAAGTCGGTCGTCCACCGCTTATTCAAGAATATGCTTCTCTCTTTATTTTTGTTTTGTGTTTTCTTTCTTTTATATTTCCAAGTATATGAGATTGGTAAATTAGAAGACATTAGATGCTAGATCTTTCATGAGATGAAATAATTAATACGATTTTGTAAATAAGACACGGTTATTAAAAGGCAAATGTATAATAAAATGCTTGTATTGTTTGGAAATTCCAAGCAGACGTCATCATCTATTTAGTTGGTGTAAAGTGAATTAACGAAAAAAAGTGGGTCACTGCATCTCTTCAGTTCTTTGTATATGATTTTTTTAGTTAACTATCTAAAAATTTTAGTAGAAACTCATAGTTTATTTAAGGTGAAGAAAAGAAAAGGGCAGTAGTATATCTATCACCTTTCCAATTTCAATCACTCATTATTTTCCAATTTAACAAATGATTTCAAAGAATTCCAACAATCATTAAGAAATCCAGAAATAAACAAAGCAGAGTTAGAAGAATTCATAAGAAAATCTAAACAATAAATTCTGCCCCATCAAAATCAATTTAACCAAAAAAACCATCCGATGGAGATTCTAATAGATCCAAATTCGAACCAGAAAAATGGAACGAAACCAAACAATTCGCAGTCCATTACATGATACACTATGTGAAAGGAAATTAATGAAGGCAGTGCTTTAAAGTAACCAAAATAAGAAGAATGCAGAGAATTTGTAAGAACATTTCCTCAAACCATACTTCTTTCCTGGATTTTGCTGCCGGTTTCAGTTACAAAAAATGGAACAAAGTAAACATAGTTTTGTATGTTCAAACTGTAGACCGAATTTGGCTGTAAGGCAAAGGAAGAAGGCTAGGTGTTCTCAACAAATTAAGCCACCATCCCTAATTTTCTGACGAAAAAAATGGATTTAAAACGACATAATTTCTCATTAGAGATTCAAACTCCGATGTTTCCAAGAGCCAATAATTATTTCCGCGCCAGGTAAAGGTGATACATCAAGATTCATTGGTAGATGGCAGCTCAAGTCAATTGCAGATAGACATAGGTTGAGGGTTTCCACTTTGATCCTCGTGTATGTTTTGAGAAAAGGCATTAGAGAAGTTAAACCATTGTGGAAGCTGCACTAGGGAAGCTCGTCTAGGCGTCTGTACTTTTGTTTGGGGAGATGTTGATGAAGAGCTCTAGATGTTGGTGCAACAGGTCTAAAAGGTTGAATGTGTGAATCATGAGAATGAGTCTCACCACCACCATGAGGTGGTGCAGCAGATCTGAAAGGTCGAAGGTGCGAAGCTGGAGAACGAATCTGACCACCGACAAGAGGTGGCACAGTAGGTGTGAAAGATTGAAGGTGTGGAGCTGGAGAATATCTCTCTCTACCAACACGAAGATTAATTGCAGAAGTAATGCCACTTATGTCCGAGGATCTTGAAGAACAGCCTGAGATTTGAGGCCCTGTACGTGGGACAGCTTGTAAGGGTGGTGGAGCTGTTACATTTTGGCTGGCAACAGGGGAAGATAGAGAATTTGGGATTGATTTCTGTAGCTGCATACCTTGTTGAAATGGAGTTGCAGTCTGTCGGCCGGGAGGTCGGCTCACTGAATCAGCAGAAGGAAGTCTTGTTGAAGGCAGAGGCATGAAACCAGATGGAAAAGCTGAAATGAAAACATAAAAACATAAATGCCCAATGTCAGAGTCGCCTGATATCATGACTAATATACGCACTATAAGGTACAAAATAAAAAATGACCAAACTAGATGATTTATCTTGGTTAAAGTTTCCAAACCGCCCCAAGGTCTGCTAACTCAATTAAAAAAAAAGATTTACTAGAAAGCAGAAACGAGAAAGTAGTTCGAGTTTTTAACTTGCTACAGGCAATCAATTAGAGAGTTCAAGTGAAAAACTGATCAAACAGATTGAGACGATAACCATGGAGAGATTCCCAATGAATAACTAAATCTCTAGAAAGAATAGATGATCTTCTCGATCCCAAAAAATAAAAAAGAACACTTTGGAAGCTTAGTTAGACAAAATAACAGAACTTCAGGATGGTTATAAGTTGAGTATGGCATCTGCTACTCCTGAATTGAGCGAATCTGAAGGAATTTGATTTGAGATTTGATTGCAAACTTGGATTTCAGACGACAATCATTTAGGATGCATTTCAAATCCATGTCAATTAATATTATATTTGTATAAACTAGGAAAGTACACGTGCGTTACACGTAGCTGACTAACGATCAAAACATAATTACGAAATTTAGATACTGTTTAAAATCATTTGAAAACATCATGTTTAAGAGTATTTGTCAATCTAAACAGATCAAAACATAATATATAAAACAGCATCATGACCATAAACATATATGGTCACTTGTTCATATGACAAACTTTTCAATCAGCGTGATTATGACATAATGACAACTCTATCAAATCAGAAAAAAATTTCATCCATATAACATTCATAAGGGAAAAAAATAAATAAATTAATAAAGTAATGGATGTTACCAAGGCCCAAACCACAATGTACTTAAATGGAACACACAAAATGACAAACGATAATATAAAAAATTCTCTTAATTAACTAAAATTAGCATATTATTGTTAAAATAAAACCATTAAAATTGTTATCAAGTTCAATTCAATTGTGCTTTTGCTAACTTTTATCCCCTTGTGGATTTTGTTTACCTTTCTATGCTTGGTTTTTAGAATTACAAATTATAGATAATTAATTTTATATCAGAATAGATCTTTGGTTAATTAAGACTATTAATTTCATGAGAAATAAAATTTTAAATAATATCACTCAAATATATATGTGTAATAAAACATACACGAAATTAAAATAATACATAATAATCAGATAAAAATATCTTATGTAAAAGTTTTAATCTCTAACAAATGCTAATAAATTATCACTATAATCCATATTTATTATATAAATTATCTTGGTTAAAAAAAAAGGATTATCTCATACATTGAATTCAAAAGTAGAAATTAATTTTCATTCTATTTAATTTTCTCATTAATTTCTCTTTGTAAGAATAAAGTTGAAAAAAATTCAAACTAATCAAATTGTACTTCAAACGAAACATTAGAAAAATTTACAAAAAAGAGCACCTAGAATCCACTTGCTCTCAACGTTCATTTTCATTGGAAAAACACCATAAATAAAATAACAGACATATTTCTAAGGACACTTATAGAGAAATGTAGGCTTTGGATACTTGTTGACACATTATTTAAAAAGCACAATTTTTAAAAATTAAAACTAAAATAAAGTATCACGTTAGGGCATTTTTTAACATGTGTCATCAATTAAACAAAATAATTAAAGTTCTTTCCATTTCCCATTTCAATCCCTAAATAAATTTTTTTCGAATAATTTGCAACCACATTTGAAATTTTCCATCAATTGCCGGACTTAATTTATTTAAGGAGAATTTCAAATTCACATTTTATTAATTTAGTTAAATTAACATAATATTAATTGAGTTATATTCGAAATAAATCCGGTACTGGTGTGAATTCAAATCCATTTTCAAAATCATTTCTCTAAATCAAATCTCTTCCCAAATCAAATCATCCAATCCGAAAGCAAATCAATATAATATCCCACCCACGCTCCCCACTATTTCCTCAAGACAAATTTTGAGGGGCTGGAAGTGACAATTACAATAATGCAAAATTAATTAGTAACCATGACTTAGTTAATGTGGTACATGAGTTATATTTAAACTATATTAACAGTTGTCATTTGAACTTGAGGTAAAAAGTTCTTAATGTATATATAGACATATACTTTCATCATATATAATATATAATAAGAAAATAGATTGAAAAGAACGAATAAAACAACATAGAAAGATAGAAAACAAAGAATAAAAGTATCAACAGGAAAGGAACTACTTAAAATTTTTCTACATGCATAAATGTTTTATAAAACAGAAATGTACATTTTGTGAAATAGTATGCTAGGTTTTAGCATATCCAGTGTTTTTGTTTAAAAGGAGCTACGGAAGCAAATATATAGGTACTAAAATAAAATGAGATCCTAAAACTCAATGCATCAAACAAGTTATTGCAATAAAACTAAAATAAACATAGATTAATATATAATTCGGAAGAGATTAACTCAAAATGATCATCAAAATAAATCTTTGGAGACCGATATATCTCCTAATATTGTGAAATCAGCAGAAATGAAAACAAAACATAAGCCATGGATAAATTAAATTAATTAAATCAAGGAAAATAACGTAACATCAAATAAGCCAAAAACCCACATAATAAGGAAAATTAAATCAAGAGGAAACGACTTAATTAAATTTTCTCACGAGAAAATTCTAATAATAATAATTTGAGAAAATTTTAATAAATTATCATTTGTCACAACAATTATATTAATAAATTTTAATAATATTTAAAAAAAAATTGAGGGAGGGTTAACTAAATTTTCTCACGGAAAATTCAATGTATTAGTGGGGAAATATTAATTAGCCATTTAAGCTAGTGCATGAAATAATATAAACAACCAAGAAGAAACACATAAAACACCTAACCCATAAAACAAAACAAATGTATAATATAGAGGAATATAAATTCAACATTCATATATATAAAGAAATACACATGTAAGAAAGAAAGAAAAATAATAATTCGATAATTAATAATTCAATAAGTAATAAATAATAATTCGAGGAAAATGATTATAGTAAAGCAATGTAGAACCGAGAATGAGAAAAAAAAGAAGAAATTCAATGTATTCAATGTCTACTCATGCCCAAATATTAATATTTAGTCATTAGTCATTTAAGATAGATAATTAAATTACAAGTTAAACCATAAAAGAAAAATTCACGTCCTCTAAATTCATCCAAACAAACCAAATAGATTTCAAATACCTCAATCAAATGCAAATTAAGAAAATTCTGAATTCAAATTACAAGAATGAAGCATGAGTAAAGATTTTAGCTAAGAAAAATCGTTGCACATCTGAAAGGGTTTGGTAAATTAAAAAAAATACCTTGCTGCGATCCAGGATGACTAGAAGCCTTGATATCCACATATTTTGATCTGAAAGCCTCGGCCAATTTTTTATTCATGAGAACTATGTTCCGTTTCTTTTCAACTTCATTCTTTTTCAATCTGAATTCTGCTTCAGCATCCTTGATTTTCGCTTCATATTTAGACCGTATTTGAGCAATAATTTCCTCCATCTCCTTCTCACAGTCTGATCTAAGCTGTGACATCTGTAAGAAAGAACACTCTATTACTTCCACATATAAAACACAAGGAATATGATAAAAAAAATTGAGACACAAACAACATCCTCATGGGTTTTTTCCAACTGTTCCGCTTCTTTGCGTAGTCTTTCTACTTCATCTTCAAGTGGTTCCCCAAGAGAAGATGGATTTGAATTCCAAGATGCTACTTGCTGAATAGGATGGACAAGAAGGTTTCTAGGACCATGAAGACGACTGGAATCTAGTCTCAACTGAACCGCTTGATTTGGAAGTTCAGCTGTACTGACCACTGCTCCGGCAATAGCTGTGTTATTTGGGGATTTGGCAAACATCTCAATACTTTGGTCACTGTTAATTCTACTTGATGGTCCTAGATCCAGGTGACCATCATGTAGTTGGGAAGGTTCACAACTTTGAGAAATAAATACATCAAATAGCTCTTCGGTCTCCCCAGCCTCAGCACTTTGAGAGGGGCTTCTTTTTTTATTCTGGATTGGATGTTCCGTTCCACTCAGATGAGACTGATCACAGCTGAGAGACGCATCAACCACTATATCATGTAGCAGCTCGTGGTTACAAGTTGTTGATTCTTCGTGATTGGACTGAAAGACCATAGCAGTGTCAACGAGTTTCAAGGTTGCTACATCAATCTGTAAAGTACTCGGAAGTTCAACAGCTGGTTCTCGGTCTTGCACTTCTGTACACACCAAGTGTCGGTGAATTTCGTCTTCTGGTACCTGATCACATATTTACCCATCAATCTGCAGTGTCACATTACATATACTAAAGAAAATCTACAGGTGTAACATCAAAGTCAAGGATTACGTATAGGTGGATATTTCCAGATAAATTTAGTTATCAACTTCAAAATAATATCATATGAAACACTAGTTCAGGAAGCACAATATAACAAAAATCTTTTGTTACCCCTTCGCCCCCACGGTAAAGGTCGGTTAGCTTTGCTTTTAAAGTACTGTTTCACTTAATTGGTTTTTTTCATATGGCCAACCAAATCCTTGTGGTGCAGTTAGCTCCCTTGTTGGTCATTTCTTATAAATATTTATCACAGAAAACACACTTTTTCTTATTTGAGTGATTGCCTTGGTTGGCTATAGAGGATCTGTTGTCAAGAGTGCCTCTCTAGGCCAAGTGGTGGTTTGTTCAAGTTTCCCAGCTCATAGTTCCTATTTCCTTGAGTTTCTATTTTCTTTTTGGATTGTAAGTTTCACATCAATTTTTTTTAACTCTAGCATCTTAGAGATAACCATCATCCCCTCTCTATACGGTATTTCAATATTATATTAATAGGTTAGAGTCTGCCTAAATCTCCCATTGCTTGGCGATGTTCTTTTTTTGCTTTCCAAATAAGAGGACTGAAAGATATTCACGGAACAAGACATTATAAAAAAGGCAGAAAATGCGTACTTTATCAAGGGAAAAGGCACATACATGATTTAGCAACAAGCCACTATCAGTCATGTCATCTGGTCTATCTATCTGGTTCACTACAGAATCTGGCAAGCCAGTTAAGTCTCCTTCAGTAGACGCATTAGGCAAAACCACATCATCGACATGTCTAACAACTTTGTCAGAAACATTTCTGAGAACCTCATTCGACGCCTCTTTATTCTGCTCTTCTAGTTGAATTTCACAAGATACTAATTCTCCAGAAACAGGAAGGTTGGTAGAACCAGTTTCCCTGGTGGCAATATTGGAATGAATTAAGTGGTTAAGCTGCTTGTCTGCAACAGGTGGTAATCTTTCCAAGGACATTATCCCCACTTCATTGTCAGAATCAACAGATTCTAAATTGCACAGGGTTGCTGAAGGATCATTACAGCCTAATGTCACAGCTCGTGCACTAGTAGATGGATCAGATGGTGACACATAATTCCGTTGAGAGCATCCAGCATCACCAATAGATTGGGAACCAAGATTTTGTGGTCCTTTGATGATCCTGAGTTCACTGGAGCAGGCAATTGCTTCAGCTAGCCAGTTAGCTTCCTTTTGACTCTCCTCTTCCCAAGCGGCTAGATGCCTTGCCTTCAGATCTTTAAGCTGCATGTCCTTTAAAAGAGTGTGCTCTTCCGTTTTCCTTGCGAAGTTATCATCCAAAATCTTGAGCTTGAAAATTGCTACAGAGCTTTGATCATGTATAGAACGTATAACAGCCGACTCCAACTGGTGATTTTCCTCCAACTTTACACTTTGCTCGTCCAAAGTTCTCTTCAACTCCCGCACTTCCTCCTCCTGCTTTCGATTAAGTTTCTTCATCAATTTCTCACATTTTTTCCATTTTTTCTTCATTTCATGTTGTATTTCATTTCCAGCAGCTTTAACCATCCGTTCTAGTTTCTCGTCCAAGGAAATTTGGGCTGCATGATGCTCTTCATTAAACAACTCTTCTTCAATATCTATTTTCACCTTTTTTAGTTTACAAGATGATGAATTGAGCGGCAGCCCCTCACTAATATTGGATGGTTCTATGTTGATCACTTCATCAGCTAGCAAGCAATTTTTTCTAGAGTCATTAGCGTTCTCTGAACGCTGCAAATACATCCATATCAGAGAATGCATCTTTGAATAAACTGAGTTCACTTGCTCTTCTGTGCATTCATAATTCAAATGTTGTTTTGCTAGGAGGAAAGAATGCTTCTTGTCCACTTTCTGCTGGGAGATCAAGGCAGCAACCCAACACTTGCAAACAAAAGAGTTCTCCAACTTTTCAAGGTGTGCATTATTGTGTAAGACAGTAGATA
This sequence comes from Primulina tabacum, assembly GCF_025594145.1. NCBI lineage: Eukaryota > Viridiplantae > Streptophyta > Magnoliopsida > Lamiales > Gesneriaceae > Primulina > Primulina tabacum. The sequence continues at coordinate 29,406,547 of NC_134558.1, read as the reverse complement.
AGAATGCATTTACTTAAGTGAGGATCTAATCAGAGAAGCTCATATACGGTATATCCACATATTTATGCACACTGATGAAAAATTGGAGGTCAATGAAGAAAAAACAGTACATCATCTACTCTTGGGATATCATCACCTGTCATGTGTCAAACTAAAGAGTGCAAGAGATGATAGGAAAAACTAAAAGAGGGCACACATGTCGCACAAAAGGGTTCCCAAACTAGAATTACTATTGACCAAGAGACATTTAAATAGAATTTGGTAAACAAATATTACAATTTTTTTTTCATTTATGAGATGCCAGATCTCAATATGTTCCGTTATTATGCTAGCTGGGCCAGTTACATATTTCACCAGTAAATGTCATTTTAATACGCATACCTTCCTCTCTACCGAGGCCATACAGATATAACTCATTTACTTCCATTGAAAACAAAATATAAATCATCGGTAGTTAATTGAGATTTAGAAAACGACTGCAATTCACTATTTGAGAGTGTTAGGCATACCACGCATATTAGAAGAAAAGAAGAAACCCCAGATTTTTAAAGACAATGAATACAATATATTAAAACAGATGGAAAAACCAACGAGAGAGCACAAATGAATAGCAACTAGATATACATTTATCATTTACATACCGCTTCAAAAAATTTATTAGATCCCTCATTAATAAAATTTTGAGGCTTCGACGAAAACAACATTACAATGAGCTATCAGCTATAAATAATTTTATACTTGTTTGTTTCTCTTGTTTGGGGCCATTTGTAAATACATGATATTTTAATCCCAGCGAAGAAGTTGGAGAAAGTTGTTAATAACATCTAGCTTGATAAAAACTCATAATGGTATGTAAGTATCTATATCACACCATGTACCCCACAATATTTTACAGTAATTCCAGACACGTATATTGCCATCTTCAGACCAAAATTGTGTGTTTATTGGCATAGGTACACTTTTCCATTCAATTAAAAGAGCAGATTCCAGATTCCAAAGAAAAAACAAGAAATCAACAAAAGCAACATCGAGTAAAACCATTAATTCAGTCCTGTGTATGGTAATAATCAGAAAATGTACTGACCAGAGATAATTGGAAAGCCTGCATGATTGCTGGTGAGTCACTTCTGGCATCGTGATTGTTGATGACATATTCCAGAAATTTTCTTGCTGTTTCCTTAACATCATCCTGCATAGGATGCAAGGTGGAGCCATTAAATACTAATGGCTACGCAGATTGATATCATAAATTACAAGAAAATAATGTCATTTTGATCATTCCAGTTCATTAAGACGATTAAATCCCTTTAAACTCCGGAAGTTGAAAAATAGGTTATGTTTCAATTTGTTTTCCATGGCTTCGGAACTATTTTTTCTAGAAAATATGTTTAACTTTAATGTCTAAATAACAAATCACATGTTCAGCTTTTATAACATAATGCATTATTAGATTTTCATTTAGATACAATTTGATGTACCAACATCATAATCAGGATATTAGTTGTCTTATTGATTTCAATTGATTGCCTCATCGATTGTACAGTTGACTGTAACAGATTGTATGTGCTTTGCATAAACACCCCATTGAGATATATGAAAACTGATTCATCCAATTTATCAAATTTGGTACCAGAAACCAAGGAAAAAGATATTCCGCTACTGACTTCATCATTCATCCTCTTACTTCCTACACCATGCCTGAAAACACATATGTGAACATTTCTAACAGCGAGAAAGCATCCATAGTGATGGTTCACAAGACTTCCTTTCCAACAAATTCGATCAAATTGGATGGTGCTAAACATCTTGTTTGTCTCAAATGTTTGATGCATATTGCTTGTGGAAGGAAGAAGAGATATATGACAGGAAGGCTGCACCCAATGAGAATGATCATGTTATGACCAGTATGAGGCTAATGACACGTCAATCAAGTCTCGGCTCATCACACTTCCAGCTTTATATATGCATATTTCTCTCATCAACTTAAAAAACTATTGAATGTTGACCAACCAAACTTCAGTCTACACTATAGCCGGTCCAGAGAATAGCTCCCGTGGAAACCTAGATTTGAAATTGTCTTCACCAAAATCCTTTAGATATGCAACATGTCATCTCCTTTAAAAAGTATTGTGGTTGCATGATGGAGTTCAAGGACGCACCCAATGTGGTTTGGGGAAAATGTTTGTAAGACAAGATGGACCACATGCAACCCGACAGTATTGTTACATTTGTCCTCGTGATCTTCACCGTGTGATGACTTCCATGGTGAAATAACTGACATAAAATCAAAGTCCAGCAAAAGCACAACTATGAATCAGAGTTTCGGTTACTCAACGCCTCAACAATCATCATCGACTTCAACACATGCTTCAACTCAGCAGCTTAATCACCACCTCCCTGATAACAACACAACGGCGGGCGTCTTCATCCACAAATATGTTGTTTCGGTTGTATATGCTATCTCATTGCAATTGTGCTCCTTGAAGTTCTTTTCGTAGTACTGATGACACCAGCAAAGTCATTCATCAAAACAAAAAATTAAGGATCCAATATATTTTACCACTCCAGATTTAAGCCTCCTCGAATTTGGTTTTCTTTTCTCCTCCCTCGACTCGATCAAACTCAGTCTCATACACATGTGAAGATGGATCATATTAAGAACATCATATTCTTCGTTGAAGGCAATTACATCTTGTGCTTGGGAGCTTGATATTGTAGTGACATAGATTGAGGATTAATTTCTTCATATTTTTCGAAAGACTCTGAGGTATATCCTCCAAACTACATCTACTGAAAATTGAGATCACAAATAGTTGACCATTACCCAAAAATGCAAGAATGGAGAAGACCAAACCCCATATTCCATTCTACAACAATGAGGGATCTTCTTGTTTAATCAACAATTATCAAGTAAGATAAAACCTGCAAGTGTTGATGCAAGCTTCTAAAATTTATGCTCTTCAAGAATTTACCTTCCTGGATTTTCAAAACGAAGACGAATTCAAGGGTCTTGAATGGTTTTTCTTCGGAGTACAACAGAGATTTTATGCTCTTCGGAGCAGACGGCTTCAAAACGAACATGGCTTCAAGAGTTTCGATTTTATGCTCTTCAATAATTTTCTTCCAAGGGTTATGATTTTCACAGACAAGGCTTCAAGCTTTCAACATGTTTTCTCTCAGAGACGTCAGAAGAGATAAAAATGAAAATCAAAATGCAAAAAGAAGAAGAGATGATGAAGTCACGTGAACCATTGGAGGTTAAATGAGTAAATTGGTATGTTTAGGTAGTTAAAACATATAACACGGCCATGTAAGGGATTTTTCCTGGCCAGGCATTGAGAAGGAAAAATCCCTTATATATGGGGACTCTTCGGGGATTTAAGGGCAATTCACACTAAAATTAAATGTTTTTTCAAACCCAGTATTTTTAGAAGTCATGCACATTCGCTTGTTTGCAGAGGGTTTTATGCCTTATTGTACTGTAATCTATCTTGAGTTGTTGAACAATTATAATACCAAATCAATCATCATTATATATACTATTTCAAATTTTCTGCACCATTCTTCTTCTATTTATCTTATTTCTCTAAAAAACATTAGATGTGTGAAGGATGAACCTCAAACGTAGCTAAATCTCCTTAGAACTAATTAATCATCAAGGATAGAGAGATAAAAAAACCGTCAAAGAAAAAAATTTGTGCTAAGATACATATAAAGTTCTCTCTCTTACAAAAACAGACAGTTAAATGTTTACAGGGCCTAGACGCCAAGAAATGATGAGTAATGGTTCCACTGGCCTTTTAGTTTTAGCAAGAACAACAAACATAGATTTTTACTTGACGGTACCTACTCAAGACCTACACTGATACACCAATTTCTGAAAATCTCTTCCCCCCTACCCCCCCCCCCCCCCCCCCACCCCACCACACACACACACAAAAGCATCGGTTGGCACTGAGAGACGGTCTTGAACTTTTTGTTATGAGGGAAGGAGCTTTCTTGCTCAGTGAGTCTGGATGGGTGCGGGTTAGTATGTTGCAGAAATAGTGATGGATCGATGTGACTAGTTTTGTCTCCCATTAGAACCCACAAGCAACAGACTATTTCCACAGTTGATTGTCAACTGTAATAGTAAACACGGACATTAAAACAAAAGAGCACCTAAATTAACATTCTCCATTTCCATGTGGCGTATTCTCTTCAACACTAACACCTGGAAAATTGAAGAAAGAGATGGGAGAAAAGAACAGTACCGAAATTCTAAGAAGTTGGCATATTCTAGTCACTTCTCCTTGCAGAAAACTATGGAGGCGCTCCTGCTTATGGAGCAACAAAAATCTCTCCTCTGATTCGAAAGTGTCAACCCCAGCAGGAAAAGAGCTCTGTCCAAACATGCAATTTGGATTATTATTTGTACTGGAATTATCTGTTGGCAAAGTCTGAATTTGGTTACTGGCCACAGTATTATAATTCGCTGCATCACCAAACAAAAAAGTCAGTGTGAAAATTCTGAAAAACAATATCCATGTAGAAGGGACTACAGAATTCAGAGAACTGAGAGAACGATGATCAAAATGTATATATTACGAAACATTGGGTAATGAAAGATGTAACGGTTACCTGACTTGTAACCAGCAATTTGAGTTATTGGATACTCTGACAGGTCACCTTGAGCAGAGGATGGATCCACTTTATCATTCACCGCCTGTTTCCGTTTATTACTATCATCACTATTCTCACAACCAAACGTCCCAGGTGGCTCCACCAAGCATTGAACACTCTTCCGGTTCTGTGGACATGGGCCCTTCAAATGCTTCCACTGTGGATTTTTTACATCCAACAGGTTTCTCCAAAATATGTAAGGTTCTACCCCATCCATCAACTGAATTTTTGCTTCACCAAAATTCAGAGAGTTCGATTTATAGTATCCATCATGCAAAGTAACTTTTGAGATGAGAGGGTTGATATAAAAAATTTCACAATTATCAGATACTATAGCATGAAACTCCATCATGACCTCATTCAAAAGCAGTTGTCCGGACAAACCTCGTAAGTCAATACTGCTGCTTACAGCATGATACTCATCCAATTTGCTAAACAGATAGGAAGCACCCCACATGAGAAAAGTGTCATATGTGACCCGACCTGTCAAGCTTAAATTTTGCAAACTAGTATCAAAATTTGGTTTTTGCTTCGCAAGGACAAGGGCTCTTTCTTCAACTGTACATGATGAATATAACCGAAAAACTTTGATCTGCTCAACTTTTGAATCAATTGATATCTTCTGAAGCGCTCTCAAATCATTTGCTGGATTCCAGTCACAATCATATATGATGATGAGATCCAAGGATGAGAGTTTGATGGAAGAAGAACAAGCTCGATTTTCTAAAAGAAAAACAAATTGCCCGGTTTCCCTCTTGTTGAACCGATCCATCGCAGATTGCTTTCTGGAACGGGTAGCTCTTGCATCAACTCGATCGTAAGTATTTTCGCCAAATCTTTGGCGTAAAAAATCATCCAATATATCTCCAATTGTTGCCCCTTCTGGGCCAACAATCTTCTGAAAGCATCAATGATAATAGAAACCAAGAACTAAGTGTTTTTAATAAAGAAAATGATACACATCCAAACAAAAACCCCAAAAACAAGCTAAAAATAAGGTAGAAAAATGAAACTGAATCTGTTCATTCTCGAAGAACATGTTATTTGTTAGAGATACCTGATAAAGTATCACTACTCGTAACCCTCGAATCTTGATCTCGGAAAGCATCGAGTCGAGAACATGTAATTTCCCACTTGCTTTTATCCCGATTTCTAAAATCTCTGCAACAGGATGCTGCTCAGCAAACAGAGTTTTTTGGATAGAGGTGTCCACAAGATATGGATGATCACAACACTGTAATGGAAAATAATCAAATTTTAAAACCTGATTTATCACAAAACATTTATACATATAAAGAATATGTGTAACATAAAGTTCGAAGTCGCTTGTCCATGCATCTCATGTGCTAAAACTGCCACAATTTATTTTACACAAGTTCCAATGATGTATTAAAAGTGGCAATAGCTGAACCAATGTTGTTCAACTAATTGAAATGGAACTCGTTGTTCATGATACAGTGGTCATGAGCATTTACTTCAAAACACAGATGTGCTTGGCAATGCTCAAATGAGAATAATATGGCATATAATAGATTAACAAGATAATATATATGAGAACGTAATTGATAAGAAAACAACCAAGTAAACCTTTCGGACAGTAAGAAGAATGTCGCGGAGGACCCCAACCAAGTCACTTCTTGAACTAGAGCGCAGAGCATTAGAGTTAAGAAGCGCATCAGCAATACTGCTCAAGCTGGTAGTTTGATATTTGAACTGGGACCCAATATTCAACAAATTTGGAGACTTCGGAAGTGCTCTCAGTTGAAGTACAACACAACAATTTCTCCAGTTTATAAGAATCGACGTCTTTGTTAAAGTTCAAGCACTTTACTTTGTCAAAATCATTATGAGAATCAAGCCATGGCAACAGATTAAGGTACTCGGATTTCATATCCTGAGGCTTAAAAATAGGATTGTTTTAAAACAAATGGAAACTGCTATACAAAAATTACCAAACCAAGATGCGAAAAGTACCTCTTTTCCATCAATGATCAAGAAAACCCTCAAATCGGAAGCAAGAGTTTTGATTGGTTTGAGAGTATTTGGTACCACAGAGTGCTGGTAGTCATCAATTACAATTGCTTTCCACCTTATGCATTGTAACATATCTAGATCCTGTATATTGATTTGAAAGACAAAAGAACGTAAAACAATGAAACATGTAACTGAACCATAGGGTCCCTTAGTCCCTCATTCTTATTCAACCTCCAATCACAAAATATTTTTCTACAAGCATTAATTTTTATTTTTTTTAGATAGAGTATACAAGCATGAAAATAACTGCCATCACATAAGAACGCAGTAGCTGCTAATGGTTGGGATTTGATTAGGAAGACAATAAAAATCAAGTGAAAATTTACATTTATAGATTCTGCAATCAACCAGGTGGAAAACTCTAGACATCTGATCAGAAAAACTGAAATCAAGTTCATACCTCAAGAACAGCTTGTGAGGAAGAAAGAAGTACTTGGAACATTACATAACCTCCTTCATAAAATTCTGATGCTCTAATACCCTTCCTGATTTCTTTGTTTCCACCATAAATAGCAACATCAACCGATGGTGCCAACCGTGCAAACTCGGCTTCCCATAGAGAAAATGATTCAGATGAAGCAATAATGAGGAAAGGCTGATACATTGCTGTCATAGACTGGATAAAGAGTATCAAAGTGATTGCTCGATCCTGCATGATTACAGATTTATATCCATCACAAAGAACTAAAATTTTAGGATCGGTGAAGACTTCACCCCCACAAACACAAAGATGATCCACGTACCACATTCCAGAGATCTAGCCTGAAAATGAATGCTGAGATATGTAAAAGGTATGAAGATACAACACATACATTATCAAGAACAAAGATCGATTAAATTTACCCAGAGTCCAGCAATTTAAAAATAAATAGTGAGAAATCTCGAAGGCGTGATCAAGCTTCAACAGATGATATTTGCAGTCAGGGCAATGTTGAATGTGTGTTATATTCCGAAATATATCATCATAACTGTGAAATAGTTAGTGGTGTAGACCTTGAGAAGATAATGGGGCATTCATCACATGTAAAAAAATTTCTGAATAAAAAACATCACCTGAAAATTATCATCAGACCAAAATAAAAGAAGGTGTTTAAAAATGGAAAGAGATGTCTGTCATTAATTTTCTGAACTTAAACTATAGCCCAATTATAAAATGTTATCCAATAAATGGAAAACCTCGATGAACCCTATTAGAAAGTGCCAAAAAACTCTCACTAATAAAAGAACTTGTGTAAATCCTTGAAGATATAATATATTTACACACTGACATTTAGTGATTAATTTGATCTACTTGCTAAAATTAAATTTGCTGATTATTATCTTTTGATTTGTAGTTATCTTTTCCTTTTCTAGTTGTTGGTATTCTAGCTGCATAAATGTTTGTACAATTCTCTTTGCAAGTGAGAAATAAAATTTCATCTCATGAATTTCTTCATGGAATCAGAGAGGGACCTCACATATAATTCCGATGACCAAATACGGAAAGGCTTTTGACTCTAATAAAAGGGGGCTCACGCGGATCGAACTCCCAACCACCCCATATCTGTGGAAAGTGGTTCACATCTAGTCACAACACACAAATTAAATGGGTAAAACTAGCTTCAATTGTCACAATCTGTGATGATGTACATTTGTGTCGAAGGTTCGGACGATTATCTTACCGGAAACATCTCCATTCCAAAAACCGATGACTCGAAGTTAAAAACCTGGAAGATCGAAAACAATAGGGTTATGTATTGGCTTGTCAACTCAATGACAAACGAGATCGGCGGAAATGCCCTTCTCTACAGCACAGCCCATGAATATGGGACACTGCCAAAGAATTTTACTCCAGTAAGGAAAACACATCTGAGATTTTCGAAATAACCCACACTCCATGATCTCCGACAAGGAGATCTCACTGTTACTCAAGACTACAATATACTCACACGCCATTGGCAGGGGTTGGAGGTGTTTGAATCCGGATGAAGCGAAGAAAAAAGAATATTCAAGTTTCTAATGGGCCTTAACAGGAACCTAGATGAAGTTCGAGGGAGAATATTAGGGATGAAAACACTTCTGAATATTTGAGAAGTGTTCTCTGAAGTCTGCAAAGAATAAAACATGAAAAAGGTGATGCTGGGGGAACAAACCACCGACAATTCTATAGAGAACTCAGCTTTGGCAGACTGGAGGCACTCAACAAATCAATAATGACAGTCTACAAAGAAAAGGGAAGTTATGGTGTGAAAAATGCAAGAAGCCTACTCACAACTTAGACACTTGCTGGAAAATTCATGGAAAACCCACAAATTGGAAGCCTACACGATCGACTCATGACAAGGAGAACCAATGCAGTAATGCCTCAGTCATGAAGGATCTTCCACATCAAATTCCAGCTTATTCAGCAAGGAGCAACTTGAGTTATTACAAAAATTCTCACCGCAGAATAATAACATAATGGGGACAGGAACTGTGGCACAAAAAGGTAATTTCTTAAGCACAAAAAGGTAATTTCTAAAGTGCTCTCGTTGTAAATTAAAAGAAAAACAGCCCACGGATAGTGGTCTCGGGAGCATCTGATCCTTTGACCGGAGATGCTACTTTTTTCCAAAAGTAAAATCCATGCAGAGAAGATCTGACTATGAAAATTGCTGATGGATCCTTGTCTAGGGTGGCAGGAACAGGTCATAATTATTTCTGAGAATATATCTTTATCCTCGGTCCTCCGTGTGCCAAATCTTGACTGCAATCTCGTCAGTCAGAAAATTTAAGAACATAAATGTGTTGCTAAATTTTTCTCAAATATCTGCGAATTTCAGGATTTGGATTCGGGGGATGTGATCTGAACTTTTCTTCTCAAGAATGATATTCTGTTAGAAGCCAGAATTCTAGTGTCGTACATGTTCATTCAAAAGGTTCAGTTCTGAAAATAATAATAATTGTCGGATATTTGAATTTAAATAAGGATAGGTTTTTAGATAACTATTTATCTACTGTTTATATTTTAAAGTTAAGATTAGATTAAGTTTCTTATCCATTAATTTGTTATGTATAAATAAGTGATGTACTCGATTATTATTAACATTATTTGATTCCATTCAATATACATATCTTCTCTTATAAATCACAAGGTATTAGACGTTGGGTGTGGCCAATGACGAAGTATAGTACAGCTTATACCACCGACAGTTAAATCACCGCCAGTGAGCACGACCCAAATTATGGGTGATGCTTCTCCTCTCTCCATTACGTGCACAAACTTACTGGCCGGAATTTTTTGCCTTGGTCACAATCTGTCCTTATGTACATTTGTGGACTTGGCAAGAAACATCACCTCACGGGTAGTGCGACACGACCTGATTAGGGCGATGTCAAGTTCAAAATTGGAAGACTGAAAATAACCTAGTCATATCTTGGTTGATTAATTCAATGACGCCTGAAATTGGCGAAAATTTTCTCATCTACTTGACCGCAAAAGACATTTGGGATGCAGCCAGAGAAACATATTCTTGGAAATATAACACGGCCGAGCTCTTTGCCATTGAATCTGCTGTGCATGATCTCCGCCAAGAAGAAAGCTCGGTTGTGTACTATTTCTTTGCCCTTACTGGACAATGGCAGAAAATCAATCTCATCGACGAAATTCAATGGACATACACTAAGGACGAGAAACTCTATCGCTTAAAAGTTGAAAATAAGCAAGTACTCAGATTCCTGATGGACTTAAATCGAGATCTCGATGATGTCCGCGGTCGGGTCCTGAGAACAAAGCCATTACCAAGCCTCTGCGCCGCCTTCTTGGAGGTCAGACAGGAAGAAAGCCGTTGCACAATGATGCTGGACTCTTTGCAGCACAGTTCTGCAGCCCCTGATGGTTCTGCCCTCACAATAAAGCGCCAAGCCCCATCATTCCCACTTGATTATGTGCATTCTGCTACACGGTATGGACAGTTTTCAAAAGATCGTTCCAGGACGACTTTGGTGCGAAAAACGCAAGAAGCCTAATCACAACATCGATTCTTGCTGGAAAATTCATGCAAGCCCGCAGATTGGAAGCCTGCACGAAAACGTCGGGCTAATGCTACTGTCGCTGTGGCTGATCCTTTTTCCGCTGAGTCAATTCCCTTCATCAGCGCCCAGTTGGACGTCCTCCAAAGGCCATTCCGCCAGCAAGCCCAACTGCCATCAGGAAGTACTGCTGTCCAAGGTGATAATTCTCTTGCATTTCTCTCTCAGTGTGTCCCTTCACAAACGTTGATTCTGCAACATCGGATCATATGATTGGTCAGTTGAATTTGTTTACATAATACTGCCCATTTTCCGTCCCAAGATCGGTTTAGGTGGCAGATGGTTCTTGCACAAGGGTGCTCGGATTGGGCTCCATATGTTTATCATCTACTTTGCACTTAAATAACGTTTTGCTTGTGCCTGCTCTTCATTGCAATTAATTATCAGTCAGCATGTTGAATTGAGATCTGAATTGCACCACCATATTTTCATCTACCTTTTGTGTTTTTCAAGAACTGACCTCGGGGAGAACGATTGACAGTGCTGATTATTGTGCGGGCTTGTACCTTCTCAAGTTGAAACCCTTCTCGAAGCCTCCAACTCATGCTGCTCTTTCAGTCCAATAAAAATAGTGAACTTTTGTTGTGGCACTTTCGACTAGGACATCCAAACTTTATGTACCTTAAAAAATTATTTCCACAATTATTTACTAATAAAAGTTCATATTTTCCTCATTGTGACGTGTGTCAACTATCCAAACATATGCGTAAGGAATATGGCTCCAAAGGTTGTTGACTGAGTTGAAATTGGAAGGACATCAGACGATCGAACTAAAGTGTGACAATCTAGCAACAATAAGCATTGTCAAGAATCCAGTTCATCATGATTGTACCAAGCATGTTGAGATCGGTCGTCATTTCATCATTTTAAAAAATTGAGATGGGAATCTTGATGGTTAACTGCGTTCCTAACAAGTCGCAAATTGCAGATGTCCTAACAAAGGCTCTATTTCGAGTTTCGACCCACATTTGAAGACTTGGTGTTCAAGTTGGGCATGACTGACATATATTACCCAACTTGAGGGGTCAGATATTTGAATTTAAAATAAAGACATGTTCTTAGATAACTATCTATCTATTGTTTCTATTTTAAAGTTTAAGTTTACATTATATTAAGTTTCTTATCCGATATCCATTGATTTGTTATGCATAAATAAGTGATGTACTGGGTTATTAACATGATTTGATTACATTCAATATACACGTTTTCTCTTATAAACTACAATAAGGATAGTGATGTTATGTTGTGGCACTATCGTCTAGGTCACCCTAATTTCTTGTACCTCCAAAGATTGTTTTCATCCTTGTTTAGCAATAAAACTAATCCTTACAGCCACATATCTTATAAATAGGATGCCTTCTCGGACTTGAAACTTCAAGACTCCATGTCAACTCATGCTTCGATCCTTCCGAAGTTGTCGGGTTATATCATTCCTCTAAAGGTCTTTGGGAGTACTTGTTTTGTTCATATTCATGATCATCTTAGGAGTAAACTTGACCCAAAAGTTGTTGAGTGCATATTTGTTGGGTACTCATCTCACCAAAAAGGATATAAGTGTTATATTCACCTGTCACTCAAAAGTTCTACAACTCTACGGATGCATCATTCTTTGAAGAACAACCTTACTAAAAGTTAGAAATTTCTAATGAAACAGCCTCACATGAAATTCAATCTTGGAACACTGACATATTCATACAAAATACTATAGTGTCATACCTAAATCCAGTCCCAGCCAGAATCATCTCAACCAATTTCAAGTCATCAACCAGCACCTAGTGACTCTTTGCAGCCTCAACCAACTGCAGAGCTTCGAGTCTATTCAAGACGAAAAGGAAATCAAGAAGAAAAAGGACTTGAGACATTGAATCATTGCCATGAATCCAATCCAACTCCAGAGCCTATAAATTCACCAGGTAACACGTCCCAGTTCTCCTATCAATGCACTAGATGATGATGAACCTATTGCTTTAGGAAAAAGGGAAGAGATCGTGCACCGATCATCCTATTCAAGAGTTTGTCTCATACAATGCTCTATCACCAAAATATCATGCATTTGTCAGTAATCTTGACAGCATAAAGACTCCAAAGTTTATTCATGAAGCTCTTAAGAACCAGAATGGAAAGCTGTTGTTAGGGAGGAAATCGAAGCATTGGAAAAAGCCGGTACTTGGGAAACATCAAAATTACCAGCTACAAAACAACCAGTGGGATGCAAGTGGATTTTTACAGGGCAGAATGTTGATGTCAATGTTAACAGGTTCAAAACACGACTTGTTGCAAAAGGATTCACTCAATCATATGGCATATACTAGGAAACATTAGCTCCAGTTGCCAAACTTAACACTATCAGAGTGTTGTATTCTCTTGCCTTGAATCTTGACTGACCATTGTATAAACTAAATGTAAAGAATTCTTTTCTGAATGATTATCTCGAGGAGGAAGTTTACATGGAGATACCTCATGGATTTGATAATCTCACAAATTCCAACAGTGTTTGCAAAAACTCAAAAAATCTTTATATGGTCTTACTCACCAAGGGCTTGGTTTGACAAATTTACAAAAGTTGTAAAGCAATTCGGGTATAGTCAAAGCCAAGTTGATCAAACCATGTTTGTCAAACAGTCAACCCCATTCAAAGGGAAATCCTTATTGTCTATGTCGATGATATAATTCTAACTGGAGATGATTTCACAGAACTCAACAAACTCAAAAACTTCCTAGCCAAAGAATTCGAAATTAAAGACTTGGGAAACCTCAGGCACTTTCTGGGCATGGAGATGGCTAGATCCAATAAGGGAATCTTAGTTTCACCACGGAAGTATGTGATGAATCTATTGAAAAAGACTAAAATGCTTGGATGTAAATCAACAGACACTCCCATGGATTAAAACACAAAACCAAGAACTAAAGAAGAGAGTTTGTATGTCGACGAAGGAAGATATCAAAAATTGGTTGAAAACTCATCTACCTTTCGTATACTAGACAAGATATTAGCTTCACTGCTTGTGTTGTAAGACATTACATGAATAAACCAACTAAAGAACACGTGGAGGCAGTTTAAAGAATCCTACGGTATTTAAAAAAAGCATTCGAACAAGGTTTATTCTTCAAAAGGACATAAAACAAGGAGGTTGAGATATTTACTGATGTTGATTTGATTGGATCTGTAGAAGATCTACTTCGGGCTATTGCACCAATGTTTGGGGAAATCTGGTTATTTGGCGTAGCAAGAAGCAACCGGTAGTGTCACGGAGTAGTGCAGAAGCTGAATTTAGTTAAAGCTTTATCAAAAGGCATATATGAGGGAATATGGCTAAAAGGATTGCTGAATGAATTGAGCATACACATGTCAGGGTCTATAAAATTGTTCAGTGATAACCAGTCTACCATCAGTATAGCAAAAACTTCAGTGTGTCATGATCGAACTAAACATGTGGAGATTGACAGGCACTTTGTAAAAGAAAAACTTGAGGCAAGCATCATCTCATTTCACTACATCCCAACAAGTCATCAAACTGAAGATATCTTGACAAAAGCAGTACCTAGGAAACAACTTGAGGAACTAACGTACAAGCTAGGACTACTCAACATCTACAACCTAGCTCGAGGGGAAGTGGAAATCCTTGAAGATCTACGAGATTTACACACTGATATTTAGGTATTAATTTGATCTACTTGCTAAACTAAATTTGATGATTATTATTTTTTGATTTATAGTTATCTTTTCCTTTTATAGTTGTTGGTATTCTAGCTCTATAAATATCTGTACAATTATCTTTGCAAGTAAGAAATAAAATTCCATCTTATGAATTTCTTCAGAACTAAACTGAGAGTCCTAGGTCCCAGATAGAGATCAATAGAAATCAGTCATTCATTTCATGAGCAAATGGAAATAAAATATGACAGCCAAATGTTTAACCAAAAAAAATTAAAGAAGGTTCTAGCTGATGATAAATATAAATCTGTTCATAAAAATAAATTTTGTAAAACTTCACTGCAAAGGTAATGCCGACAAACCATAAAGAAATGTTAATGTTTGAATTCTTCACAAAAAATTTTTATCTTCCCCAAAAAATGAAAGCTATAATAGCTACTACTACGAAAGCAAAAAAGGTCCAAAAAGAACAATTTTAAGTTCCACTAATTAACATTAACCAATGCACTTGAGCATAATAAATGAAAAAAGAGGGATAGTTAAAATTTTGTAGTACAACAAACAACATTCACCTGATTGTCAAAAACAACAGCATTCTGACAGTTGAACCAGCAGTAACGCAGGTCGTTCACTTTTTTCAATAAATTTCTATCATTTACCAGTGATTCGCCTTGGGCAAGCTCTGGGAGAGCAACAAAGGATCCCTTTTGATGCTGCAGTAACATCGAAGAGCATATGCATGTAATTGTATGATGGCAATACCAATACAAACAAGTAGGGTACAGAATCCTATTATAGAATGAAATGTGGAACTCGTTCTCAACAATCTAAGGATCCAATATGTATGGTTTAACATTGTCACGCCATCCATACTATATAGTTTTACCGTTTTACATGAGAAGAAAGATTTACAAGGATTTTTGAGATGCAAGTAATGAAGCATTTCCCTTGCTGCAATAGTAATAATGGACTGACATAATTACTTCAAGCTTTGGGTGCCCCTTTTTTAAACTAAAAGACCTTGGTATGGTGGATAATTGTAACACGAATTATGTCCCAATGTCACATAATGAATACTTATTAGTATGCCAGGGATAAAAAGTCGATTTATTTGCTTTCCATAGATGATATGCACAATCAGAAACTTACATTTAAACACAAAAATATGAACCCAATAGTCTAGTGAAATTTTCTGTGTCAAGTGAAGTACCTTGTTTAATTTCTTAGCATTTTCCAAGCGAATTTTGTAGTCCCTCATGAGCTTCTGTCCTAGGGATGAGCTTAGAAAGCATGCACTGTCCAACTCCCATGAAGAATGGTCGTAATTAAGGCCATGCCATTTCACAAGCCACTCATAATGGCATTCTGATATGTCGGTGGAAGTCGATACTTCAAACTTACGAACTGGTCTTTTCCTTAACAAACGATGTGGCACTGTCCACTCTGAGCTCCACCTCACAATCTGCAGGTTAGAAGGACAGGCAGTTCTTTATTTGCAGTAACTCAAAAAGCAGAGCTGTAACCATAACATTTTATTTAAGACTTGTACTCGCAAGAAATAACAGACCTGATCTTTCGCTATAAATTTGAAGAAGAAACTTAGATTTTCAGGACACAATTGGGTATCTGGCACCCAATGGTTGTGCACATGAGCAAGGCCATGGTACTTAACAAAATATTGCTTCTGCCTATGTATTCCTAAAACCAGGAGAAACTATTAAGATATAATTATAAACAAGTATATGTTATATAGTATCAATAAAGTGTTGGTTTCCTACATGTTTACAGTTCCAGAAGATGACAGACCTTTAGCATTTGTTGCCTTCACTTCTCTGACATCCCAAATAGACTCAACCCCCTTTGACACAGAGTGGACACCTAATGCCAATTTCTTATACACACACAGGGGGCAGTGCCAAACACCAGGTAGAGCACAAGTTAGAGGAGGATCTAGACAAGAGAGATGATAGCATCTACTGCAACCGCTTCCCCAACAGCACCTACAAATGTGGGTAAAGTACACATCAAGATAATGTGTAGATGAAACTGTGAAAGGAAAAAGTGCTCAAAAACAGTGAGTTTTGAATCTGTACGATTGAGAAAGAAGAAGAATGGACTTACAATAAGGCTGTTGAAAGATTTCAGAGCATGCAAAGCAAATATGAGCACCTTATTTTCATGTAGTAATATTTAATGACAATGTCAGTACAAAGAGCCCAGAAAACAAAATTACTCACAGGAGCTCGCCACCATCTTCGTCACAAATAACACATGCTTCTTCTAGACTATTTGTCTCCTTGTAGGGATTCCTGCTGCAACAATGTTCAAAAGATTTTAAAGGAACAGCAGCTCCGTCATCACCTTCATCCTAAAGGCATTGCAAGAAAACAGAATAATCACAATAAGGAAGGCCACTCCTATTATTGAGCATTCAGCTGACAGACTGCTGAGTTCTATGAAAAAATTGTTGGCAATCATAGAAAACCGTAAAAAAAAACACCAATACAGACTAATCCCCAAATGCAGCACTGTAGTTAGAATGCAAAGAGAAATCCAAAGCTAAAAGTAATACACCAAGGCACATCAATAGAAAAACAAGTTTTACTTCATCACATAAATCAAAAAGATAAAAATGCATTCAAATTCCTAAAATATTGTCGGAGGTCAATTCCTGCAAGGGTGAATAAGTTTCAAAATGACATTCCATACTGTTCACATCAGATTTACAAACTGCATTTCAAGGCTCCCTCCACCTTATAGACACAAGTATATAGTTTCTCATAAACAGGATGAAATGTGGACAGGTTCATCACATAATTTACGAAGCTCCCTAAGTTTGTTCATATGTTCACTCCAACTTCGCCTAGCTTCCGACAAAAATCCATGTAAGCGATCCGAGGTCTTCGCATCTTTTACTTTTCTCAACATAGTCGTCATAGGAGTCTTCTAATCTACTAAACCTTGTCATGTTTGCCCAACCCGTTACATGTCTTAACACAAATGGCACAAATCTAAAGAATGAGAATATTGCAGTGGCTCTGAGTAGGCACACACAGAGGAGTCCATCGTGGTAAAACATAGAAAACACTAGCACCAAGAGTAGTGAAACAAAGGTCTTAAAACCCCACCCAAGATAATTCAGCCAAAAACTCTACTTTCTGATGTTCTCGTCATACTAGTGAGTTTCCAAAAAAACATATGGATACAGATGCATGTTGAAGAATTAAAAAACAAGTATTCGCAGTATAAACATTGTTATCATCATCATCCAACCACACAAGAGAACTTTGAAAGGATGGACATATTGTCAAATATGAATGTCAGATCACCAGAAAAACAAATATATTTTCCTTTTAACAAAGTTGTAGAGAGTTCAAATGCACAACATATGCCAAGTAAAAAATGTTTCAGCAATTACAGTATGAAGCAGAGCTTCTTTGTGGTTAATACAGTAAAGTTGATTTTAGATCAGCCAGACATGATTTTAGACCATATCACTTAACTATGTGGGGGAAGGTTATTTAGCAATCTTCAACAGGTTTTCAGACAGGATGGGTGCCTTTCAAGTCATTTAAATCCGTTTAAGAAACATCTAAAGCCATAGCATAGATCAACCCATAATTCAAGGAGCTCATGGGATAAAAATTAGAAGAGTTAAAGTTGTCATCTCTTGTTTCATTTCTTTATACTCAAAAAGGTGAGGGGTGTAAGGTCCACATCTCCTTAACTACGGAACTCATAGAACAATAGACCTTGACTCTCTTCCTTCCTTTAGCCGGAATGGTCGGGGTGATAGGTCAGAAGCTACTTGTATTTCCAAAGTGCCACATGAAGACCAACTGAAGTAGGATGACCACAACATGAAAATGAAACTAATCTTTTTTCTTTACTATTGGCATCTAGAAGAAGTATAATTTATAAACAGTATATTCTCCATGATTCATGAAACAATAGAAACCAACCTTAGAAGCAATAAAGTTACTTAGGCCATCATCTAATGTAGCACTGCAAGAGCAAAGCTCCTGTTCTGGTGAACTATGGCTTACCCTGCAGGAAATTCAAAAAATCATTCATCTCATTAAAGCTAAAACTGTTATGTTCCCTTTCTCGTTCCTTTCTTTTCTTATTGGGAAGGGCAGGGGAGAAAAACAAAATGCCATCTCCTGAGGTTGGATATGGCGAAAGAAAATATGTTCAAGTACAAATACACAGGTTTGGAACCAATCTAGCTGATCTAAACATCTCATCTCATACAAGATCAAAAAACTATTAAAACAAAACACATCTGCTACGAAGCAGGCAGGCAGAGTAGACAAGGGCAAAGGCATCATCGGTACAACCTACAACAGCATTGATACCCACATGCACTTGTGTCTGACAAACAATAAGAGACCACCTGTTAATATCTACTTCATGCTATCCAAAAAGCATATACAAATGGATCAAGCCACAGTTAGCCAATAACAGATCATGCAAAGCCATAAAATCGATTTCTAGGTTAGTAAAAGTAACAGGAATCATAAAAAGAGTAGTGGTCAACTAAGTATCTCGGGGCACCGTTGGGTGGCAATCCTAGGAATTTTGATTTTTGGGAACCTGTAGTTTCCAAGATGTCTAAGAAACTAGCAAGCTGGAAAAAAGCGTTTCTATCAAGGGGGGTCATCTAACATTGATAAAGCCGGTGTTGAGTGTGATGCCAACGTATTTCATGTCTCTCTTTAAAGTGCCAATTTGGGTGGCAAAAAGATGGTAAAACTAATGAGTGACTTTTTGTGGGACGGAGCCGATGGGAAGGTGCATTGTCATGTAATTGCTTGGGATCAAGTTTGTAAACCAAAAGATAGAGAGGGTCTGGGCTTGGGGAATATTTGTTTGAGGAATAAGGCACTTTTAGGGAAATGGTGATGGAGATGTTCAGTTGAAAGGGATTCTTTGTGGAAAAAAGTTATCAAAAGCATTTTTGTTCTACAAGAAAATGGGTGGGATGTGGGGTAGGCTAGGAACACAACTTTTAGAAGCCCTTGCAAATTTATATCTCGTTCTTACCCGGCTTTGCATCTGTTAATTAGGGTGGTGCTCAAAGGGAGGAACCTCATTCGTTTTTGGGAGGATCATTGGGAGGGACTTCGTCGTTCAAATAGCGTTTTCCATCTTTGTTTCAGAGCTCCACAACTCTTAACAAACTTGTTAGCAACTTCATCAGTGTTGTGGACCTCCCGGTTAACTCCAACTTTGACTGGGATGTGCATTTCAGAAGAGCTTTAAATGAAGTCGAAATTGTTGAGTTCAACACTATATTAGGGGTCTTAGATACAGTTCATTTGGAGTTGGGCACGGAGGATTTTAGTGTTTGGTTGGGGGATTCTTCAGGGGTCTTTTTCTGTTAGTTCTTTTTATTAATCTTTTTTTCCCGATCAGTAACTTTCTTTTTTTCCCGTACTACATTAATATCTGGAAAGTACCTATCCCATATAAGGTTTAAGTTTTCTCGTGGACTGTCGCTTTGGGAAAATTGCTGACTTGCGATTCATTGCAAAAACGATGACCTATCTGTGCTTTAAGTCTGCCCTGGTGTAGCCTATGCCGGAACAAAGAAGAAGAACAAGACCATCTACTTTTGCATTGTTCATTCACGATCGGAATTTGGATAAAAGTATTGCGGGAATTGGGTTCGAATGGACCTTTCCAAGAAAGGCGCAGGACATGTTTCTTTTGGAGTCAGGTATACTTACCGAGAGGAGAACTAGGTGTTGTTGGTATTTGGTAGTTCATTGCCTATTTTGGTCGAGCGGAACAAAAGAATTTCCACAGACATAGCCGAGTCTACAGATGAGGTATGAGAGAAGATCAAATTCAGAGTCGCGAGTTGGACGACAAAGTTGCCAGAGTTTAACCACCTTTTGCAGATTTCTTTTTTTGTGGGTTGTTAGCGGATTTCTCATCCGCTTATTTGTACTTTGTTCTCTTATTCTAAAAAATTTTCGTTTACAATTAAAAAAAAAGTAACCCTTATCAGAAGCATATGCAGCATGTATCAGTGTTCCCCTCAGCCAGGCCAGCACCCCTCGGAAATGATTTGTCTCACTTCTATTGACTTGAAGAATTATAACAGCAACTGACCACAGCAATGGCCAAAAAAGTCTTAGCATTACCGTTCAAGCCCAAAAGGACTATTCCCAAGTTCATTTCAACAAATTGCATGAGATATTTTTGAGATTTTCTACAACAAAGCTTCTACTCTAGCAAGTTAGGAACTAAAGAAAGCCAGAGACAGTAAATTAAAACGAATTGAATAAAGTTATGGAGAAACCAGAAAACTTAACTGAAAGGTAACATAATACCAAATGTAAAAAATCATCCATGAGAAAAATAAAACAAGACAATGACTTGATCTCTTGCACATTTCAGGAACAAACATTTAAAGCGAAAGATAAACACCACTTGTAGTCCAAGTTCAGAGCATATAACAATTCAAAAAAATGATGAAACGCCCTAGGTTAACTTGTGCTTTTCCACATGGTACAGGGGAAACTTACCTTTTCTTTTTATTGCATAGCACACAAGTTCCCAATATACAGGGGGTTTCCCATTTAGCGGATGAGGAAGGAACGATCTCTGAAACTGCATGAAACAACATCACTATGTCATTATGGTAAAATCTAAATTTATAAGGGCTGTGAGCATACCTTTCCTTTCTAAACATATTTCACCACTTTCTGTACTTATAGGACAGTACTGTGAACTCTCCATGCAAAATGAACTTTGTGGCGCAGGAGAAATTGTATTTGTAGCAGTCAAATAATTTGTAGGTAACTTTTCAGAGTAATCATAGGTTTCTCTG
Source organism: Primulina tabacum (assembly GCF_025594145.1). NCBI lineage: Eukaryota > Viridiplantae > Streptophyta > Magnoliopsida > Lamiales > Gesneriaceae > Primulina > Primulina tabacum. Next base: position 29,385,305 of record NC_134558.1, on the reverse strand, counting down.
GCGCTTGAGTTACTCCTATTGTCTTTTAAACCATCACCATGGCAAAGTTCTGGAATCTCATCCACGACATAATCAATATGGTTAGAATCAATACTGGCATCATTACCCAGTATTTCTGCATCACCTCTTAAACTACAAATTGACTTATGAAGATCTTCATCAGAAGCTCTATTAAGACTTTCATCTCTCCATTTTACCACAACCCTTTGACTGAATTTTTCAATAGTATCTTCTCCATTCCTCATTGGCTCGCAACCACTTTTTCTGCTATTACCATTGCATATGTAAGATATATTATCTTGTCCTTCCAGCTCCCCATCAACATCTAAGAAAATAAAGAGTCAGCAACATTAACATAAATACGTGTAAAGAGCCACGCTTTGTATTTCTACCTTAAAAAAGAACACACCCTTGTTAAGAGCACTCGAAAATAAAAAAACTCCACATATTTAGAATAGTCCTGGCGAGTAGATGACGGGAGTTAATATAGAAAGACAGATGTACCTGGAAAAACTACCTTAATCTGCTGTCTTTTAAATAGAGATTTGAAAGAGCGGGCATCCGTATTTTTTCGTCTCACGCCAACTGATTCCAGAGCAGATTCAGTTTTCTCAGCGTCCACCAGGACCTGTATCAAGCTATCTTTTTTCCTGCTCAAATTTGAAAGAGTAAATTCTTTTAAAGATTGCTTGGAATTGGAAGAACTTGACATGTTCTTGTTCCTGTCAGATCTTCTCAGAGGACTTGGTGTCTGTTTCTCAAGTCTTTCGGATTTGTTTGTTATCCGTGGCCTTGAAGGTGACAGTGGTTTATCAAGACTCGGGGATTTCTGTTTACTTTGAGAGATCCCTCTGGACAATGATGTTTCCCTAGATGTCATCACACCTGAGACATCAGTTTTCCTCAAACTACACCTTGAAGAGCCTTTGCCATAACTAATTTCTTTCTTCCTCGAATCGTCATTCACCTCCTTAATTTTCCGAGAAGAACGAGTCCCGCTCACCATCCTCCTTGGCTGCAACCAATCCACGAGTTTTAAATCATAGCTTTAGCATATCATAAAGGAGGTGGAAGAAAAAAAAAGAATTAGGGTGGGGGGACGAGGAAATAGGGACGGTGTAGGAGTCATATTTTATTAGATCCATTTTTTATTTGAATTATATATAAAAAAATTATTTTTTTTTTAATGTTAAAACATAATATTTTTTATTGTGAATATTGATTAGATTGATCTATCTTTAAAAACTGCTCTTTGATAAAAGATTATATTTATTTAAAATCTAATTTTGTTCATTATTAATTTTAATTTATAATATATAATAAAATTTAAAATTAAATTAAATTTAAAAATTCAAAATGAGGACCTATATCTCACTCCGCTCTTTCTAATATTTCTAGGTTTTTTTTGTGTCATTTTTCTCATCATCATTTTTGTCAAATTTGTTTGGTTTCTCACTGTATACGTTGTAACGATGAGTCTACAAGGTACCGATTTAGAAGGGATCGATTCTTTGATTATAAGTTAACTTTACTGTGGCGCCCCAAACCTCGCCACGTAATCATACAACATGTGACGTCATATGCATAAAAATTTTCTTTTCAACGACGTAATAATATAATGCATATACGACAAAATAGTGAAATCATCACACTATCTACATCAGTGCAGCAGAAACAGTATAATAAATACATGCACACAACTCAAATAAGACAATAAACTATATTGTCTCTATCTACTATCAACTACAGGAATGTTTGACTAGACACACCTAGTCCTTCACTCTATCATGTCTCACGGCATAATCCTGTAACATGTCAACAGTTATATTAACAACAACATAAGATATAACTGAAATGATAACAGAAATACCCCTTTTGTCGTTTCTGGACAATCAGCCATCAACAACCTCAACAACATCACACTCCAGCAATAACATCGACGATACGTCGCACCCCAACTCCGACGACAGCAATATCGTCGAACGAACAACAACATCGACGATACGTCGCACCCCAACACCGGCGACAGCAATATCGTCGAACGAATAACATCAACGATACGTCGCACCCCAACTCCGGCGACAGCAATATCGTTGAACGAACAACATCAACGTGACGTCTCCCAACAACGACAACCAACAACATCGACAATAATAAACAACAACATATATACTATAAAATCACCCAATCCAGTGATTTATCATCGTTCAACATAATAGTATTCATCAATATTAAACAATAACAACATATGCTCGTACGTCAACACGTACCTGATAATCGAGTATATATAAAATCTGGCTATTTCTTTGATCCCGAGGCTTGTGATGTATCTAAATAATTCAACAACAATATCAGATCATTGTCACCGTATCAACACAATCATAACAGCCTCAATATATAACATCAAATAGCCCAACAACAATTAATTCAACAAAATATAAAACTCGATTATAAATTCGTATTGTTCAACAATTTAATATTTCTGGTGTATTTAATTCACTATACTACTATCAAATACATCCTAATTAATTAACTTCAAATAATATGCTATTTTACAACATCCGTCAAATTGCTAAAACTTTATATCAACGTGTAGCCTATACTTCATAGACTCCGAATATACAATCAGAATTAATAACAACTAACAAACAACTCTTCAATCTCAATTCAACGATTAAAATCCTTAACTATAATAAATTAGGAATAATTCGGAATAACACCACTATAATCTTATCTACTTCGTTAAAATCATACACTATTCAACAATCTTCAATTTCAGTATGATTTAACAATTTATCAGATTTATTCCAGAAATCGACGAATTTCAAACATCACCAAAACTACAAATTTATACCTCAAATCGAAGATCTCGTGTCAACGATCCCAGAACTGAAGTCGGTTCGTCGATTGGATAAACCGATAAGTCGCACAGATCGAAAAAAAATCAAAATGTTATTTCCTCCCTCTTCTCTCGATTTTCTCTCTGTCAAATGTCTTCTGGCCAAATGAATGAAACGTACGTTCGTGAGTTTCAAATTTATCCACTTTTTGTTTTTTTTTTTAATTTTAATATTATATTATATTATATTAATAAAATAATATAATATAATATAATATATAATATTTAACATTTTAATACCGGTACAATCCCTTTGAATCAGTCAAACGATCAAATTTTTCGAAATTCAAAACATGGAACTTCTATATCTTTAAGTGTTCTACGTTATATCCAAATTTCAAATCATTTGGACTTCATATGACCAACATATGTCATATTTCCCTCTTTAAAATTAATTAATTAATTATTTAGTAATCTCACATTACTAAATCAACAACTTGTAATATTTACTTCAGGCATTACATTTCTACCCCCTTAAATGAATTTCGACCCCGAAATTAATCAACAACATGCACAAATAAAGATATGTCATACCATCAGAATAAGTAGGGGTAGAGCTCCCTCATATGCCGCTCTGTCTCCCAAGTGGCCTCTTCGACACCTCTATGTTCCCACTGAACCTTCACCATCGGTATAAGCTTACTACGAAGTTTTCATTCAGATCGATCCAAAATACAAACTTGTCTCTCAACATAAGACACATCAGGATCTAACTGAACATCAGAAATATCCAACACATGTGAAGGATCCGGCTCATACTTCCGCAACATCACACATGAAACACATCATGAATACCAGATAAAGATGGAGGTAGAGCCAATCGGTAAGCCAAAGTGCATATCCGCTGCAATATCTCATACGGACCAACATACCTCGGTGCCAACTTTCCTTTCATACCAAATCGCATTGTGCCACGAAAAGGAGAAACTTTCAAAAATACTCGAGCGCCCTGCTGAAATTCTAAGGATCTTCGTCTTTTATAGGCATATGCGGCCTGTCTATCTTGAGCTGCTTTCAATCGTTGCTGTATCAACTTTACTTTCTATTCCATCTCATGAATCATATAAGGACCGGTAACTGCAGCTCGATCAACATCATCCCAGTATAACGGAGATCTACAACGTCTCCCATACAATGCCTCAAATGGAGCCGTCTGAATACTACTCTGATAAATATTGTTATATGCAAACTCCACCAAATGAATAGATGACTGCCAAACAGATTTAAAATCCATAACATAAGCACGCAACATATCCTCCAGCGTCTGAATAGTACGCTCAGTCTGATCATCTGTCTGAGGATGATAAGCTGTACTCAATCTCAACTCTGTCCCCATCGCAGTCTGCAATCCTTCCCAATCGAGGATCTCTATCAGATATAATAGACACTGGAATCCCATGCAACCGTACAATCTCTCGTATATACAACTGTGCCATCGTCAAGTACGTACTGTTCATGCTATAGGGTATAAAATGTGCAACTTTCGTCAATCGATCAACAATCACCCAAATAGAATCAATAGTTCCAGTGCTTCTTGGCAATTGAGTCACAAAATCCATCGATATGTGCTCCCATTTTCATGTCGGTACTTCTAAACTCCTCAATTCACCTCCCGGCCTTCTCCTCACAGCTTTGATCTGTTGACAATTAAGACATCGACGTACAAAATCAATCACATCACGTTTCATTCCCTTCCACCAAAACTGAGAACGTAGATCCTTATACATCTTCTTGCCACCAGGGTGGATAGAATATCGACTACAATGTGCACGCCGCAACAGGCCTTGGCGTAATTCAGATATATCAGGAACTACCCATCTATCATTCATCCTCGAACTGCCATCATCAGCCACTCTGAAACGAGTATCTTGTTTCTGAGAAACTAACTCCTTCCATTGCTGAACTCTCTCGTCTGTCATCTGTGCATCACGAATAGAACCATATATATCAGGTTCAGCCAATAAGGTAGATACCTGGATAGGAGTCGTCGAGATATCAAAATCATATCCCAAGGAACAACAAGTACAGCATCATAGCTGATAAATGACTCACATCCTCTGCAGTACAACTCACTTTACGGCTCAATGCATCAGCTGTAAGATTGGCTCGACCAGGATGATATTCAATCTCACAATCATAATCCTTCAGCAAATCTAGCCATCGTCTCTGTCTCATATTCAACTCTGTCTGTGTAAACAGAAATCTCAAGCTCTTATGATCAGTATAAATCGTAAACAAGGTACCATACAAATAATGTCGACATATCTTCAAGACAAAGATAATGGCTTCCAACTCCAAGTCATGCACATGGTACCTTGTTTCGTGTGGTTTCAGCTGTCTCGAGGCATATGCCACAACATGTCGATCCTGCATCAAACACATCCCAAACCATGTAATGATGCATCAGTATAAACAACAAACCTCTCGTTTTCTGTAGGGATTGATAACACCAGTGCAGTCGTCAATCGGTGTTTCAACTCCTGAAAACTCCTCTCACATGCTTCAGACCACTGAAATCGCACACCTTTCTGCGTCAATTGTGTCAAAGGTCTAGCAATCTTTGAAAATCCCTCGATAAATCGACAATAATAACCAGCTATACCCAAGAAACTACGGATCTCTGGTACAGATGTAGGTGCAGACCACTGTAATACGGCTTCGACCTTCGTTGGATCAACAGAAATCCCATCTCTCGATATTACATGACCCAAGAAGACCACTCGATCCAACCAAAATTCACACTTACTGAGTTTGGCATACAACTGTCTATCTCACAGTACCTGTAATACTGAACGTAAATGCCCTGCATGCTCAGCCTCACTCCTGGAATATATCAATATATCATCAATGAACACAATAACAAACCGATCGAGATAAGGCTGAAACACCCTATTCATCAAACTCATGAACACAGCTGGAGCATCGTCAACCCAAACGGCATAACTAAAAACTCATAATGCCCATATCTGGTCCTGAATGTTGTCTTTTAAATATCCTCCTTTCTAACTCGTATCTGATGATATCCTGACCTCAAATCAATCTTCAAATATACCGAGGTTCCCTGTAACTGATCAAAAAAACCATCAATACGAGGGAGGGGATATTTATTCTTAATCGTTACCTTATTCAGCTGTCGATAGTTAATACAAAGCCGCATCGTTCCGTCTTTCTTTCTCACAAATAAGACCGGTGCACCCCAAGGCGATACACTAGGGCGAATGTATCCCTTGTCCAGCAAGTCCTGCAACTGGGCTTTCAACTCTCTCAACTCTGCGGGTGCCATTCTGTAAGGAGTACGAGAAATAGGGGAAGTACCTGGCATCAACTCAATCCCAAACTCCACCTCAAAGGCTGGTGGGAAGCCTGGAATCTCATCAGGAAATACATCGGCAAACTCAGCAACTATAGGTATCTCCTCTATTCCCACCTCCTACTTCTTCTGTGTCACATCTACAGCATAAATAAGATAACCCTCATGTCCATGCTCCAATAACCGAGACATCCGGATGGTTTCTCACTGTACACGTTGTAACGATGAGTCTACAAGGTACCGATTTAGAAGGGATCGATTCTTTGATTATAAGTTAACTTTACTGTGGCGCCCCAAACCTCGCCACGTAATCATACAACATGTGACGTCATATGCATAAAAATTTTCTTTTCAACGACGTAATAATATAATGCATATACGACAAAATAGTGCAATCATCACACTATCTACATCAGTGCAGCAGAAACAGTATAATAAATACATACACACAACTCAAATAAGACAATAAACTATACCGTCTCTATCTACTATCAACTACAGGAATGTTTGACTAGACACACCTAGTCCTTCACTCTATCATGTCTCACGGCATAATCCTGTAACATGTCCAACAGAAACAGCCCCCAAAGGGTGAGCATACACAACAATCATCATCGTAATACATAACAGTTATATTATCAACAACATAAGATATATAACTGAAATGATAACAGAAATACCCCCTTTGCCGTTTCTGGACAATCAGTCATCAACAACCTCAACAACATCACACTCCAGCAATAACATCGACGATACGTCGCACCCCAACTCCGACGACAGCAATATCGTCGAACGAACAACAACATCGACGATACGTCGCACCCCAACACCGGCGACAACAATATCGTCGAACGAATAACATCAACGATACGTCGCACCCCAACTCCGGCGACAGCAATATCGTTGAACGAACAACATCAACGTGACGTCTCCCAACAACGACAACCAACAACATCGACAATAATAAACAACAACATATATACTATAAAATCACCCAATCCGGTGATTTATCATCGTTCAACATAATAGTATTCATCAATATTAAACAATAACAACATATGCTCGTACGTCAACACGTACCTGATAATCGAGTATATATAAAATCTGGCTATTTCTTTGATCCCGAGGCTTGTGATGTATCTAAATAATTCAACAACAATATCAGATCATTGTCACCGTATCAACACAATCATAACAGCCTCAATATATAACATCAAATAGCCCAACAACAATCAATTCAACAAAATATAAAACTCGATTATAAATCCGTATTGTTCAACAATTTAATATTTCTGGTGTATTTAATTCACTATACTACTATCAAATACACCATAATTAATTAACTTCAAATAATAAGCTATTTTACAACATCCGTCAAATTGCGAAAACTTTATATCAACGTGTAGCCTATAATTCGTAGACTCCGAATATGCAATCAGAATTAATAACAAATAACAAACAACTCTTCAATCTCAATTCAACGATTAAAATCCCTAATTATAATAAATTAGGAATAATTCAGAATAACACCACTATAATCTTATCTACTTCGTTAAAATCATACATTATTCAACAATCTTCAATTTCAATATGATTTAACAATTTATCAGATTTATTCCAGAAATCGACGAATTTCAAACATCACCAAAACTACAAAATTTATACCTCAAATCGAAGATCTCGTGTCAACGATCCCAGAACTGAAGTCGGTTCGTCGATTGGATAAACCGATAAGTCGCACGATCGAAAAGAAAATCAAAATGTTATTTCCTCCCTCTTCTCTCGATTTCTCTCTGTCAAATGTCTTCTGGCCAAATGAATGAAACTCACGTTCGTGAGTTTCAAATTTATCCACTTTTTGTTTTTTTTTAATTTTAATATTATATTATATTATATTAATAATATAATATATAATATTTAACATTTTAACACCGGTACATCCTTTTGAACCAGTCAAACGATCAAATTTTTCAAAACTCAAAACATGGAACTTCTATATCTTTCTGTGTACGTTATATCCAAATTTCAAATCATGGACTGACCAACATATGTTATATTTCCCTCTTTAAAATTAATTAATTATTTAGTAATCTCACATTACTAAATCAACAACTTGTAATATTTACGTCAGGCATTACATTTACGACCCATGCTCAACGCACTCTTACATGACTAAAAATGAGACCCATCGACCCACACTCGACTCACGCTCACACGACTAAATATTGAGACTCGACTCATCGAGAAACATTAAACATTCAACTCATTATTAAACAAAGTTCGAGTGAACAAGGGTCGACTAAACATTATGCTCGATTGGTCGAGTGAGTGGCTTTGCATTACATTCTTGACATTAGGATCGAATAAACGATACATTCTTAACATTAGGCTCGACTAAACGACTTAATATTTGGTAGAATTTTTGATGCTATTATAACATTATCGTTTTTATGGATATCTTTTAACAACTTACTTAAAATATAATATATATCTGAAGAATCATTTGCTGAGCATCTTTCGGATGTTTCAAATAAAATATTCTCCAATGAGCTGCAATAGCTCGTGTTCTAAAAATATTAACACTAATGAATTAAATCGAGTTTGGTTAAAAACCAAGCGGAAGAAACTCGAAGTAATCATTCGTGAAGAAAAATGTTATATTAGAAAATGTTTTAACTTATGTAAATTGAATAACTGAAAAATGGTAGATTAGTTTTTGCATTCATCAGTTCAGTTATGGTGACAACTGAACTTACGGATATTCTAACTAATCCAAATAGTTCGAAAACAATAGTTAATCAGTTAAATACACAAGATATGTTTATGGATGTTCAGAGACTTCAACTGCTCCTACGTCACCCCTTCTACCGCATCAGGTAGGATCCACTATAAGACTTTGATTGATACAAAACTTGTACAAACTCACTCAGCTAGGACTTACACTACTGCCTAAACTGAACTCCTAGCTACGACTGAAGGCAGCACCTTCTAGCCAACACTTCTTTAACGTCTATGTGTCAAAGACTGCATACACAAGTTTAATGTCTTTATGCAATACTGTATTTGAGTGGTTGAGAGAATTTGTGTGTAAGAACTGAACAAGGATATTCTTACACACTGAGGGAAAATGTCTTCTAAACTAAGCAGATAACACATTAAAGTCTCCCTTTGGGTTGAATGCTTCTGAAAGCAGATGTGCAATGTGCGTGCCCTTTCTTTTCTCTCTTGAAGAAGCTTTTTGTATTGAATCTCGTTCTTTTTCTTTTGCTTCTTCTTGTGGTATGTCTTTTTGAGTCTTCACTGATATTCTCTTTATATAGGCGGGAAAACTGAACGTACATTGAGAATCATTTATTGTATACGTTGCATCTTGAATTCGTTTCTTGGACTTTATGTTTCAACTTTTCGATTGCCCTTCTGAAACGTTTTGTCTTCAATGCTCTGAAATAACGTCCATTATTATCCTTGGACTGGACAATGACTTTGTACCTTCAGGTACAGCTGGACTCCATTGAAAGAGTTTGTCTTCATCCATAACTGAAATATTCTGACTAATGCTTCGAACTGGTCAGCTGAACTGATCTTCAGTTGGGCTAGTCAACTCAGTTGACTCGTCAGTGGAACTGATTTCACTCTTATTCAGATGGAGTGATCAGCTGGGTTTCTTCATCAGTTGAACACTCCTTCGGCTGGCCAGGCTTCTGAGGTTCTCCTGCTGAACCACATATCAGCTGGACAATCAGCTGGACTGCTAAATTGACGTAACAGTTAGACTGATTCAGTTTGTACGATTAGTTGGGTCTTCAGTTTGCGATGTAAACAGCTCGTGAGTGATCCTATATGCTGCACACTAAGGTAGATTATTAGTAACATAATTAAAAATTTTTGTTATCATTAAAATCAGGATTACGAATTTGAAAAGTTCCAACAATATCTCATATTAAAATGTTTACATAATTATAAATTATTTATATAATTGAGATATATTCTAATTATATTTCATGTTATCATCATAATATATCAATGATATATTATAACATTATCAATTTTTATGTTAAACTCAATCAGTATCTTTTGATTATAACTTTTTATTTTTTAATTATCTCATATTAAAATGTTTAACATAAATATAAGTTATTTATGTGTTAACATGTTTAACAATTATACTCAACCTCGACTGAAATTATTCGCTCGAACTAAATTTGGCTCAAACTCGACCCAAATCCCAACCCTAAACCTCAAACCCAAACTCCACCCACTCGACCCATTCCATCACCCATTCCATCCAAAATGTACTCACTCGACTCAAACACTAAAACTCAACACAAACACATTACAATCTCTATCGAGAAAAACACAAAACTCACTCCACCTAAACTCCACCCACTCGACCCACTCTACCACAAACACATTTACAATAACTTACTCCACCCAAACTCAACCTACTCCACCACAAACACATTACAATAACTCACTACATCCAAACTCTACCACAAACACATTACAATAATTCTTTCCACCCAAACGCCACTCAAACTCCACCCACTCCATCCACTCTACCACAAACATATTACAATCTCTGTCAAGAAAAACACGAAACTCAAGACATTAATAAAATTGATTGTCTTTAAACTCAAACAAATTACATATCATTCGACCGGATCTTCTATCAAATTCTCCAATAGAAAGAAATATGTTTTGTTTTTTTCTTCCACGTATTCTTTTGATCACATGGGGCAATACTGTAACGCCCTAAAAATTTAAAGGTTCACGCGAACCACATGCATGCGATTATTAAATTCCCTTGTATTTTAATTAAATGATTAATTGCATTAATTAATTATGTTGTGCATATTGTCATGTTTAAAATATATTTTTCTACATTGTTGCATAAAAATGTATTTTTAAAGGAATATTCAAGTTGCGATAGAAGAACGGAGACCGATGGCTGAAAAACGTAGAATGTTTTTATTAAATAATTTTTTTAATTATTTAAAGTAGGGGTGATGCTTTTTCTTATTTTTGAAAATAAGGATTTTTTGAGGTGATTTTATACCCCGGGACGTAAATTTTATCGGTGTTGGTTTTTCAACAAAAATACAAACTTTTTGATAACCCGGCTATTAAATTCACAAACTTATTTTACCAAAACTATTTTAATATTTTAATTAAAGTCTAATTAAGCTTTAATAAGCCTATTTACCTACCTAATGGACCTAAAGCCTTGCTTAGAAAATTGATTAGTATATATAATATATTAATCACCCTAAAACCCTACTCTACCCACGCCCCGCTCCCCTTTTCAAAGCAAACTCTCTCCCCAGATCACACAGCACACACGACAACACACACATCATATTCAAGGAAATTTTCGAAGGGTTCAAGGTAGAATCAAGCCAAGGTTTTGCTCCGTTCTTCGTCGTCAATGTTTAATCGTGCGTTTAAAACGCAAAGGCATATCATACATCTTCTTTTCTCATCTATCACATCATAATATCATTTTAAAAGTTGTGTGCATGAAAATCATGAAGTTGCTTTATTTATTTTCGGATTTATTGTACATACATGTGTTAAAGTCATGAATTTTGTTGCAAAACTTGTTCTTCACGTGTCAAGGGCTGCCATGATGTTAGGGATTGAACAAAGGATGTTTTTGCATGATTTTAAGAGTCCTAGGAATGCACCTAACTCAATGCAAATCACATAAGAATTAAGCAAATAAAAGCTGGAAACACTTTGTTGTCAAGGATGATGAGGGGCTCGACTTTTTGAGTGGAGTGGCTGGACTAGGGTTCTGTTGGGGCCAGGACGTGGCTATGGTCCGTGAGGGGTCAGGGGAAGAGTCCTAGCCATGCCCTAGCCATGCTAGGACTTGATAACCAGGGGCTGGGATGAGTCCTTGCCAACAAGGACTCCACCCGAGAGCAAGTTAGGGACAACGCAGGTTGTGCTAGTGCATGGAAGAGAGGTGCTCGGCCAGGGGCTTTGGGCTGGGCTAGGTTAGGTCCTTAGGGTCCTAAGAAGGTGCACAAGGGGCTGGTTCAAGGTCTGGGGCGGTTGGAAAGGTCCTAGCAACAGAAAAGTAGAGTCCTACCATGCAAGGGATTCTCGGCCAAGATGCATGCATCTGGTGCAGAGCTTTGTGCACGAGATCAAGGGGCTGAGTTGGTTTGGGTCGAGTCTAGGTGTTGTCTAGGGATGGTCAGGGTTAGGTGGGTTCGGTGGTTAAGGGTTAGGAGAAGTCCTAGACTATTTAGGAGTCCTTGTGTTCAAGGGAACTCACACACACCCACACGTGCAGTACATTGTCGAGTTTCAGGAAGGTTTTTGAGCGGGCCAGGGCTGGTTTTTGGGCTGGGCTTAGTCAGTAAGGTCCCTAGGTGGGTTGGCTAGGTTTTGGCTCAAGGTGGCTTGGACGTGGCTCGAGTAAATTGGGAGATGGCTCGGTAGGTTCGTTAGTGTGTCAAAAATGAGATTTAAGAACTAAAAATTGAATCCATGGGTTCATGGGTGTGGCTCATGACTTGGAAGGGTATAATAAATAATAAAAATGCTATGTTTAAACTTTGGGATCAAAATAACGAGTTTTGGATTTATCTGAGATTTAATCGCCGCACGAAACGTTAATTAACGAATTAATTAAAACACCCTAGTTTAAGCTTTATAAAATTATGAAAAATTACATTTAAACTCAAATAATTATTAAAAGTCTAAGTTCGTAATTTGGGAATTTTATATTAAGGTTTGGTTTAATTCGGGATTAAAACGCAGTAATACGTCTTATTTAAAGATTAATTTAAAAGTCCTCGATTTAAGCTAAATAAAAATATGAGAAAATTCATGTAAGCTTAAATAATTATTTGGGACATGTTAGGGTCAATTAATTCAAGAAAAAGGTCAAAACGTAAAATGTCATGTCCAGGGGTAAAACGTCTTTTTACACTGAAAATTAGTAAACGTCATGGCAGTGCTATAAATGCTGTTTTTATGATATTATGATTATTTTTAAATGTTTATGAAATGTTATATGATTAAATTATGATTTTTAATGTCTATTGGTTTGTATGATTTAAGGAAAACATTTAAAAGACATGTTGCATGCTTGGTTTCAAAAAGCAAAATGTATATGTTATGCATGATTTTTTAAAGTGATGAGAATACGAAGCATTGAAGGAAGTGAATTAATTGTGACTATTACGATGTTATTTTGGAGATATCGTGAGGGTTATGGTCCCAGTGGGAGCCCGACGATCGTATTTCCATTGAGGATATGAGGTTTGAGGTAAGAATGAGAATATCGTGAGGGGAGAAGGCCCCAGAGGGAGCCCATTTATGGGAAAAGACCCCAGAGGGAGCCCCGACGATCGTATTTTCATTCGATGAGGATAGGCCAAGGCTCAGTTGATGGGTGAGAGTGTCACTGATGTCCCCGCCGCCCAGTACTGTGGTTACATGTAGATGGATCCATCGACTTTTTGAGGTTTGAGGAAAGTCACAATTAACGATCTGAATTCAATAAAGGAAAAAGAAAAATATTTATGATCATGTTAAAAGGTTTTATGTCATTTCATGTTGAGGAAAAAGAAAGGAAAATGTTAAGGTTTATGTTTGCATGTCATGAAAAAGTTATTTTCACGTAAAAGTATTTTCACTGTTGCATGCGATTTTATACATATTATTTGTTATAAAGATTATGGTGTGTTGAGTCTTTAGACTCACTAGGTGTGATGGATGCATGTGAGTTTGAGGGAGGTCTTGATGGATGAACTGACTGGACTGAAGGTGCACACAACCCGAGGACCAACGCTTCTACTTTTCCGCATTTATGATTCATAATTTACGTTAAATATCTTAAGACTATTTATTCATGTTTTTGAGAGATTTTGAGAGGTTTAGTATAGGCTATACTTTTCAAATTTATTGCTTTTAAGGTTTGGTAATCGTTTGACGATTTCATTTTTATAACTATTTCACTTGACTTTTAAAATGCTAGTTGGTTGATGTTTTATTTTAATGGGTAAAATATTTTATAAAAATATTTTAATGGATGTTGAGGGTTTGGCCTAGTGGTTAGGTTTTTTAGAAAAAATAAAAAATTTCTAGTACTTTTAAACCAATAAAAAGGGGAGACGTTTCAAATACTAACATATGCAACATGCCCGACCCATGGGCTCGACCCACTCGACCCTTCTTGACCCATTAAACCCACTGCTCGACCCACTCAACCCACTGCTCGACCCACTCACACTTCTACCCAGTAAAAAAATCACAATCTCGAAAAAAACTTATTTCTGTAAAATTGTTACAATATTACCACTACACAAATTTTATAGTACTTACTTCTCTTACAAATCTTCAAATAATATTTGATTATATTTTGTTTTGTATCCTTTGAGGGATCACAAAAATAGCGAGAACGGAAAGAAAAATAGCTAGCATGAAAAGAGAGAAACAATTGAACTGAACGTGCGGACGGGAGCAATTAAAAAATATTTATTTAAAATTCAAAAATTAAACCTAAATAATTAATTAAGCTAATTAATGATCTCACATACCTAACAAAGTCAACCCCCTTTTCTCGATTTAAAAAAGAAAATCAAACTCCCTTCTATTTAATTAAATTTAAATGAATCATATATTTTTTATTGACCCGAGAAAAAAGAGAGGAGACAATAAAATATGTATATGGTTTGTAGTTTGGTGAGAGGGTATTGTGCTTTTTCATAACTCAAGGATTTTTAGACGGTTTTGAATGATTCTTATTTTTTAAAATAAAACAAAAATTTGGTGGAATCAAACACAAGAACACATTTTTTCCAAGAATCATTCATATCACCAAGCCAATTGATCAATTTTTAATTTAACACAATATATATATACACACACACACACACACACACAATGTTAGGATCAATTAGGGGGTAAATCATTGAGCTACAATAGCTCGGTTCTTGAAATATTGAACATCGATGAATTAAATCAAGTTTGGTTTTCAAATCAAGCGGAAGACACTCGCAATAATCCTTCATAGAAACCAATTAAATATTTTGTAAAACATTTAAAAATGATAAGTAAATGAAATAAAGAAATAGACATGAATAATGCTCTTACGTCACCCCTTCTTCCCCTTGGGAAGGATCTACTAGAAGACTTTGATTTATACAACACCTTGTACAAACTCATTCCAGAAGGGCAGGACCCAACTAGAACTCGTAGCACTCAAGATTGCAGGCAACACCTCACAATCAGCATATTGTTTAATGTATCATATGCAAAGACTACAAACACATTGTTTTACGTCTTTTTGTGAAGACTCACTAAACTAATATTTGAAGTTCAACTCTCTTGTATATGTGTGAGTGATTGTGTGTGAGGAATTTATCCTTCACAGTGTACATCTCAAATATATCCTCACACAATGGCTTGTGCTCTCAACTAGCTGATTTCTTCATGCTAACTGTCCATGTTTTGAATCATCTTCAAAAGCTCTTGTTTGATCTTCAATATGTTGTATTTATAGTATTCAATAATGATATATACGTCAGATACAAGAATATGACCGTTTGGAAAATTTCTGTACTGTCTCTGAAATTGCAACAGTCAAATTCGCCTTGCTGGACATTTTTCCGAGTGGTCAACTGGTTCAGTTCAACTGGTCTGGTTCAATTTCAGCTGGTTTAGTTCAACTAGTCTGATTCAGTTCAACTGGTCTGGTTCAGTTCAACTGGTTCAGTTTCAGTTGGTCAGCCGTTGGTTCCGTTCAGTTGGTCAGCAGTTGGTTCAGTTCAGTTGGTCAGCTACTGGTTCGGTTCAATTCAGTTCAGTCAGTCAGCTGCTGGTTCAGTTCATTTCAGTTGGTCAGCAGCAGCTGGTTCAGTTCAGTTCAGATGGTGTGCTGAAATCAGCCTTGTACAGAACCAGTAGTTTCATCATCATTTATCAGCATCTTAAGTTTCGATTCAGACTTTGACTTTTGAAGATGATTTGTAGATCATCGTCTTATCTTTCCAACACATACTGAATCGCTTTATTCCAATAACCGAGCTGAGAGATATGACCAAAATACCGCAACTTATCATATCCAACTGATTGCTGTTTTCGTGCAATCAGTTTGGTAATTCAGCGATCAGTTAGACCTTGATAACATCCGAATTTTCCCAACTGACGTGAAATATGACTTATTCTAAATTGAGTTTTCTAATCACTGAAGTTAGTGGATTGTCATTTGAATCATCCAGTTGAGAGATATCATCAAAATACCGAAACTTGCCAAAAATTCAGTTTGTGCATAATTAAGTTCCAGTTTGCTTCTTGTGTTAATAACTTCACACTTGAGTAAATATATTAGAAACACAATAACAAGTTTTGTTAACATCAAAACATGAAATAGTACAACATACAACATAAAAGAACTCTTGAGATCGAGTTTTTTATATTTGGGTCGAGTTTTTCATTTGGAATTGAATTTTCATCATTGGGCTGAGTTTTTCGGTGGAATTCTGAAATGGATCGAGTTGGGGTGAAGCTTCATGTGAAATTTTTAGATGTATCGAATTTGGTGAAACTTTGAAATGGATCGAGTTTGAGTTGAGTTTTAGGTGGAGTTTTGGATATTTTTTTCGAGTATAAGATTTGGGTAGAGTTATCGAGGTCGAGTTTGGGATGGATTTTACGTTTTGAGAATTGGGGTTTGGCTGGAGTATGCAGGTTTGAGAAAATAATCGATTAGTTCATTTCTTATCTTTGAAGTGTGCATATATATAATTGAAAAGTTTCAACGATCAGATTTGCTTTTCAACTATCATCTATACTTGTTCCAGATAAAATGTTCTTGTTAATATCATCATCGTACATTGTAATAAATGTCATTTAATGTCCTTTGCTTTTTCCGTCTTCATGTCTAGTAGCCTTTGAAAAGATGATTGACTTAGGACATATTTGGAAACATTTTGTCATTCGGAGTTGGTAGGATACAGTGTCATCATACTTTATCATAAGTGGCTTGACTTCTCGTATCCTATGAATTTACTCAAATCTGACTGCTTGCAGTACGGTTGGAGTTAAACAGTTTGAACACGTGTACTGCATATAGAACTTTGATCCGGTCAAATTAATTGATGATCTCTTGCAGCTAGAGTTCAGAAATTATGTGGCTTGAATTCTTTGCGTGAACGACTTGAACTCTTGATGTTATGTCTGAACGGATTGAAAAAATCTAGCAGTCCGAAAACCTGAATTTACAATTAAAGAGCGGCTAGATCCTGAAACAACTCGATGTTGTTTATTTGTCAATCACTAAAAGTTAGGGTATTAGAAGTATTCTAACAGTTTCACTTTTTTGGTGATGAAAAACCAAGTTGCGAAGTTAATAAAAAAAGTTACATGAAAACAATTTAAATGAGATAGAATGAAAAATTATGAATTTTATCGAGTAAATGAAATTTCATTGTTACATGTTCATAAAAAATCCTACTACACCTAAAAAGAAAAAAAAATCATATCATCTAAAACCTAAACTCGAACCACTGCCACCACTGCCGCTTGTTTTTTTCTTTTTTTTTCCTTTTTAGCTTATTTCTCAAACATGTGTCGATCCTCAACCAGTTTGGCTTTTGCTCTTCTCATTTGTTCGTCTAATCTTTTCTACTCTTATTTTTTTGTCATTTCCACACTGCATGAATTCCTGAACTTTCTACAACTGGCTGTTAATGGGGGACTGGAGGATATCAAACCGTGCACCCATATGATGGTTTAATCGAGTAATTTTCCCTAAAAGCTCAATATTTGGTAAGATTGTAATAATTCGTATTTTTGTCATCAACATTTTCATTTTCCTGCATTCGACATGCTTAATTGATATACTTTTGTGTTATTTAGTTGTATGAGGAAATTTTATGGTCTTGGAGCAAATTTGGGCTAAAAATGTGATTTTTATCTACATTTGAAGTTGGTAAGATGAAGCTTTGAAAACAGAACCAAAACAGAAGAAGTCTTGGAACAAGATGTCCATGCCTTTTAACTGCTTTACGACTGCCTTGTGAGTGCAAAGAGAAGCTCAAAATGTGACTTCTCTCTACTCTACCCCAACTTCAGGTGAAAAAGAGAAGAGAAAGAGGCAAAATAATTTTTTCATTCTTTTCTCCACAACTCTAGGCTAAGTTTTTACTTCTGATTCAAGGAATATTTATACTAATTTTCTATCGGTATCCATGAATTCAGCGATTAGTGATTGTCATGAATGATTGGTTCTTGAGTAGCGATAGATTATGTATGTTGTGCTATCATAACTTATTTGATCTAAATAAGTCGACAAAACTAGATTAATCAATTGCATCTACCATGATTGTTAGATTTTTAGAATTAACTATTTTCACAAAGATAAAAGCTATATTTAACTAATATGGAACACTATCTTACCCAGTTGATTACTAATAAGTTATGACTGGATATTGTATTTGATCAATTAATTAGGAGAACACAAGGATTTTAACGGATGTCCCTATGAATTCTAAGGTTAATTTCTAAGAAGTGCAAGAATAAATATTTTTTATCCAATGACCAGTTACACAATGGAATAGTGAAACCCCTTTGAATCAGCACTCTATAAGATTGAATTTCCCCTTTCATTATACTCATTTTAGTTGTTTGATTCTCGTTTAGATTTATTATTTGTTCTTGCTTGCTAATTTTAGTTTTAGTATTCTATTTAATTCTCATAAAAAACATCTCCTTTGTTTTTTTCCTCGAAAGAAATAAATATCATGTTCCATATGGCTTCGACCCCACTCACCATTACAATCATTTTGTTATAAAGTAGAAATTTAAGTTTGATGACTCGAGGACAACACATCAAAATTCATTGCAACGACTTGTTTCTTTGTAACAGTTTGTTTGCGGCCAGCTTGAAGTTTGTCTCGATTGAACTGAGCTCACGCAGAACTTGTTTCTTGAAGCCATCAAAGGCTATGGTATGAGCAAAGTGTTCCTTCATTTGGGAATATATTTGTTGGAACATGACTTGAGGAGTAGTAGTATCATCAAACTTAGAGAAGACATCCAGGTTGAGTTGAGTAGAGGAAAATTCTTTATTAAGAGATTCAAGGGAGAGGGGAACAGTCGGAACTTTAGCGGTCAGATTTGTAATAATAGTATCAGTGGCCGGTGCTGATTCTAGTTGCGGTTTAACAAAAGTTTCCACAAATTCGGGTCCCGGTTGGACCTGAGCTATCTGATCTTTGAAATATTTTTGGATAATCATCTCCTTGCCATGAATTTTTTTTGGAGAAATGACCTAATCGTCTAACATGTGCTCATCGACATGAGTGGTTGGAGCAGAATCCAAATTCAGAGCTTCTTCAGTATAGACTCATTCCTTCTCTAAGATTGGGTCTTAAAGCATATGAGAATAGGAGTTCATATTTGACTTATCGAAGTCGAACTGAGAGAGTGATCTGATGAGTTCATCCACAGAGATTAGAGGAATGTTTAAGAGCTCTTCTGATTAGATTTGTGTGGGAGGAGAAAAAGAAGGAGCAAATGAAACAAATTTTGCCTAAATTTCTATGTTTGCGGCTTGAATCTTCTCTTTAGTCATTGTTTATTCATCAGCTTGAGCTTCAGAAACTCTGGTTGGAACCTCTTCAGAAATTTGCTTCTTACCAGCCTGAGTTTCTCCTAAGTTAAATAACAATAAGATTCCATATTGCTCAGCCCCAGAAAGCTCATATTCCTGCTTTTTCACTTTTACCATCTCAAGTTGGATTATTACTTCGACTTGGTGGTCGGAATATGATCCACAAAATTATCCATCTTTCGTTGAATTAAGTAAAGAAGGGCATTTTCTTTCAACTCAAGCTCTATGAAGTTTCATCATTGGAGAGCTTCATGGATAACTTATGTCTCAGCCCATCGCAACATCCTCTGCTCAATAGTTGTTACTTCTTTCATCTTCTTCTCTTTATGAATGACCTCAAAAATGGACAACGGTCTGGTAGTCGGCTCAGCTGTCAAACTTGCCCATTTTTTTCTTTAGCAATCTGATTGAATTGATTCACATCGAGATTGATGGCGGCTTGAACAGATGAGATCTTTGGCTCAACCTCAAGAATTTTCTTTCTCTTTGGCTTTGGGATCAATGATGGGCAGACCATACTGGTGAGAAGTTTCCTTCAATTTCACTATCATAGGAATGTTTGTGATAAGGGTTGGGCGAAGCGACGCATAAACGTGTTTGAATGATTTGGCTTATCTATCCACTTATTCTTCTTAGAGAAGACTTGGGTGACAAAAACCTTCTCTCTAGCTTCTTCAGAATTAGAAGAGAGGATCAATTTCCTCTTGGTATTTTTAGCCGGTGTTGTCTTTAACAGCCTTATTGGTCTGCTCATTCTTCTATAGTTATGCTCTTGTCTCAATCTTTACCCAGTAACTCAACACCAGCTAGTATCTGCTTCTTGCAGTAGTTTTCCACATTTGACCAGTTGATCAGCTTAACTTTGTGGAGCTGAACAACATCCACCAACTTCATTTTCATATGCTCTAAGAAATAGCAGAGGAGGATGGAAAAACCAGTAGATTGTTCCTCTTTCTTCAACATATAGGTGAGAATCTTGAAAATAATATCGGACCAGTTGACATTCACTCTATCATCATAAATTTCAAGCTCCATAGATATTATACACACGATATGATTATCTCACACAACTTTAGATAAACTTGAAAATCTTAAATAAAATAATGAGACGAATAAAAAAATCTTGAATAAGCTAGTACAACTTTAAATTACAAAATATTATCATGAGTTTTACAAATCGTGGGTTTAACATTTTTCTGTCCTTATGGGAAGTTTCATCTTTGAAACTTGGGTACCTTGGTCTATGAAAAGATATGAGTATTGATTTCTTGTCATTTCTTCTAGCTCCCACGTGGCTTCTCTTTCTGTGTGGTTACACCATTGTACTTTGACATAGGGAATTATTCGACGTCTTAGCACTTGCTCTTTGTTGTCCACGATTCTAATGAGAATTTCTTCGTACTTCAGCTCTTCCCCCAAGTTATCTTCGATCATGAGCGGATCTGTTTCCATCACGTGGCTTGGGTCCTGGATGTATTTTCTTAGTTGGGACACGTGAAAATTCTTGGCATGTTCGGTGGTAGCGCCAATTGGTATGCTAGTGTGCCAACATTTTCCAAGATTTTGAAGGGTCCCACATATCGAGGGTTTAGTTTTCCAGTTTTACTGAATCGGACAACCCCTTTCATAGGCAAGACTTTCACGTAGTCTTTCTCCAACATTGAATTCCACATGTCTTCTTTTCAGATCTGCCCAGCTCTTTTGTCGATCTTGAGCTGCCTTGAGTATTTCTCGGACGCCTATAACTTTGTCTACTGCTATATGTACGAGTACGGGTCCTACCAGTGCTCTTTCTCTCACTTCATCCCAATACAGGGGTGACCAAAATTTTCTTCCATACAGAGCTTTGTATAGGGTCATTCCAATGCTGCTGTGATAATTGTTATTGTATTCAAACTCAATTAAGCGTAAGTGAGTGCCCCAATTGCCACTGAATTCTAGGGCTCATGCTCGCAGCATATCTTCTAAGGTTTGAATTATTCTCTCGTGACCATTGGTATGAGGATGATAGGCCGTACTAAGAGTAACTTTTGTTTCCATGGCATCTTGAAAGCTCTTCCAAAAACGTGAGACGAAGCTCAAATCACTATCAGACAGGATGCTCATTGGCACCCCTGTAGATTTTGTGAGTCTATTTATGATTACCAATATCACGTCATGACCTTGCCCTGACTTTAGTAATCTCACCAAAAAGATGGAAATATGTTCTCATATTCACTCATGGATTTGTAAAGGATTCAGTAATCCTCCGGGTCACTGGTTTTTTGCTTTGACCTGCTAACAAACTTGGCACTTAGAGACATATTCTTCCACATCTCTTTTCATTCCGTTCCACCAAAAATTCTTCTTAAGGTCTCTGTACATTCTTTTACTCCTTGGATGAACTTAGAACTTTCACTTGTGCGCTTCCATCATTATTTTTTGGTGGAGGTTATCGCTGTCAGGTACACACGACCGACCTTTCATCCATAGGACTTCTTTGTCATCGATCTGGAGATCTTGAGAATTTCCTTTTTCAACTTGTTCTTTAAGTTTTGTTAGCTCAGGATCTCGGTCCTGATTTAACTTGACGGTTTCTTGCAGACATGGCCGAGCAGAGAGTAAAGATAGGGCGATCTTACTTCCATTCTTCCGACTTGAAGCATCGGCCTCTTTGTTTGATTTACTAGGATGGTAGCTTATGGTCAAGTCGTAGTCCTTTGAAAGTTCAATCCACCGCCTTTACCTTATATTCAGTTTTTTTTGCGTGAACAAATATTTAAGACTTTGGTGGTATGTGAAGATTTCACATATGGCGCTATAGAGGTAGTGCCTCCAAATTTTTAGGGCAAAGATGACTGCCGGTAGTTCAAGATCATGCATAGGGTAGTTCCGCTCATTCAGTTTCAACTGTCTTGAAACATAGGCAATTACCATTCCTTCTTGCATGAGTACGCATCTCAAACCTTCCTTGGATGTGTCACTGTATATAGTGAATTCCTTATCCTCAGTGGGCAAGATTAATAGTGGCGTGGATGCTAGTTTTTGTTGCAATGTCTGAAAACTTTTCTCACAATTTTCATCCCAGATTAACTTGGAATTTTTATGTGTGAGTTTTGTTACTTGGCATGACTATTGAGGAGAAACTTTTGACAAACTTCCTATAATAACCTGCCAATCAAAAAAGCTTCAGATGTCGGTGGCGTTCTTAGGTTTCGGGCAATCTGTAATTGCCTCCACTTTCTTTGGATCCACTGAGACTCATGCTTCGGAGATCACATGTCTTAAAACATACTTTTTAGCCAGAATTCACATTTCTTGAATTTAACATAGAGCTCCTTTTGTCTCAGGGTTTGTAGTGCAAGGCAGAGGTACTCTTTGTGATCTCTCTCGTTGGGGGAATACACGAGGATATCATCGATGAATACTACTATGAACTAATCCAGGAATGGCTTGAACACTCTGTTCATTAGGTCCATGAATGCTGCTGGTGCGTTCGTCAAGCCAAACACCTCAAAACATATTTATAATCGTTTCTTAGATGTAACCTCGAGCCCGTGCAAGAACTTCTATAATTCGTTTTAAAACTTGGACCGGTCTCGGTTTTAATCCGAATTAACCTGAAACTCAACCAAATCTTTCCAAACTTAAACATGCCTTAACCGTACCCTACCAGCCCTTAAACCACCTTGACTAGACCAATTAAGACCCTCGAGCACGACCAAAAGGCGGATGGAATTTCTGCACTATGGCGGCCGAAACCTAGTGGTGCACCCAAACCAAAATCTCAAGCTTACACCGATCCAACCAGGACCAGACCCAAACCAAAACTTGACTAGGCCACTTAGGACCACGACTAGACCTACGTAAACCTGACTGGACCCTCCAGATCGAGCCACGCATGGACGCAACACCTCCCGAATCCAACTCCTCACGCAACTACATGCCTAAATGCCAAGCCTCGCCCTTAACCTTACAAACCATCCTAGCAATGACCCTCAGAACCAGAGGTTAGACTCTCCACTAACTAAACCACGGCTTGGAGCAGGCCTGCACACAGCCACCGTGACTCAACCCCCAACCGAACCATCCCAAGCCCTAAAACCAAGACACCCGATCGCCCCTTGCATGTTTCGATCTCCAAAGCTGACCTTCACTCCTAGACGCCTTCCAACATGATATAACATAGCCCTTACACCTAGCCCCAGCAGCCCCTTGCACAAGAACCATGAAAACGTGAGTTACATAAAAAGATATGCATATTTCATGTCCAAACCGCATAAAATTGATGCACGCGATAACTCTATGAATTCCTCAGGTACACACACAATTCAACATATATTAATGTGAATGATGAGAAAAGAAAATAATGGCGTGCCTTTGCGTTTTAACGCTCGAAAACCTTCATATCAACGCGTAGAATGTGCATAGGAGAAATGGAGAGGGGTTTTCTTGCAAGACCTTGGGGGGAAATCGAAGGTGGCTGCTGTAACATATTTCAAAAATGCTGCCGATAGAGGGTGGAAGGGGCGGCCGAATGGTTGCACTAGGTTTAGGGCTTTAGTTGTAGTGTTTAGGTTATAATATAAGGTGCTAATGGGCCTTAATTTAAAAAATAAAGGGATTACAAAAAATATTTCGTGTAGGTACGATTTTGAAAATATTGTCTGAACCCGCAAAAAGTATCATGACTCGCTAAATATTGCGTACCGATTAAAAATATGACTCGATGAGTAAAAATACTCCACCAAGGCTCATTCTCGAAAATCTCACTAATTTACACCATATATTAAATAATTAAAAATAATTATTTAATAAAAACATTTTTTATTAATTATTCTCGATCTTCGTTCCTCGTTCGAGCGCGAAAAACTACTGAAAGCCCTTATGCATGAAACTTTGATAAAACACGTATTTATCATGCATGAAATGCATAAAAATAAATAAACATATATTTTAGTAAAACCATAAATTGCATGCAGTCAGGTTACATAGTTCGAATTTCCTAGACCTTACAGTTTTGCATGCTGAGGAAGCATAATCAGAGCCAGACACGACATTGATAACTGGTAACCTATTTGCTTAACATTTTTGTATAGCTTGAATTGAATGAAATTTTGAGTTGCTTGGCAGAATTACTTTGGGAATCAAGAACTTACAAGAAAGTAGGTTGCATGTCCTAATTAGATAAATCTAAGGGACGATATTGAATTTTAGACCATTTGGACATAAAATGTCAACTTTATTTTGTTTAAGGGTTGAACCGAAGTAATTTAAGAAATTTTGAGGGAGGAATTGCAATAAACCAAAATTTTAAAGGGCTAGAACGCAAAAACCGAGATCATGGGAGCTTGCTTGCTATGATTCGAAACTTTGGAGTGAGAGGTGGATTAAATCGAAAACAAATTCAAGGACATTAATGCGACTTTTTCGAAATTATGTGGGTCAAATGGTGTAATTCGAGACTTTTAAGGGTTGATCGGAATAATTTTCGAGAATTATGGGTTATTATTATTAGAGTTTCTTGTATTTAGTAGGCTGGAATGGTTTTGATGGTATTTGTGTCGCAGGAAAAATATTTATTTCAGGTGTAGCTACCTATGCACTGCTAGATTCAGGAGCTACACACTCATTTATATCTGAGACGTTTGTAAAGTGACTAAGAATTATACAAGAGGACACGGATTTGGGTTTTAGAGTATTTATTCCTTCTGGTGATCAGATGTTTACTTCAAAGATAGTGAAGAGTTTGGAGCTTCGTTTATAGAAGAATGTTGTGCAGGAAGATCTGATTGTGCTACCGATTCCTGAGTTTGACATCATTCTTGGCATGGATTGGCTAGCATCGAATGGTATCAGAGACGGTCATCGGCAAGGAACACAGGAAATAAGTGCTATGCGGAGCAAAATGCCACGTGCATGAGAGTCGCCTCTTGAACCTGCGGGACAAAGTGCTACATGACGGGAGTCACCTCTTGAACCTTTAGGAGCCACCTCTAGATTTTCGACTCTGGTGGATCAAGGGGTCAGGCCACGATGAGGACGTTTCATTCTGAAGAAGGGGTGATTGTGATACCTCTTGTCCCACATGGTAAATATTAAATATTTAAAATGAGTTTATAATGGACTACAATGGACTTCTATAGCAACTTGGGTTAATCATTTTCTTAAAACGAGGACGAATACAAAGTAGTTGCCTATAGAATTCCATTGTGCTGTCACGCAGGCACGAGCGCGGGCTCGGGGCGTGACAGGGACACACTCGCCCGAACTCGCTTTTGTCTTGCAATTCTTGGAGTTGTTACATTAGCTCCTTGATTTTGGCTGGTGCCATTCTGTAAGATTCTTTAGAAATTGGTACATCACCAGGAACCAGATTGATTTGGAACTCAACCTCGCAGTCCGAGACTATCCCAGGGAGTTTTTCTGGAAAAACATCTGGGAACTCACGTACTATTGGGATGTCTTCTAGTTGGATTTCGACTTCTCCCTTCACTTTGCTGGCCAATGGCTTTCCATGTTTGGCACGAAAGCAGAAAGAAGTGTCTTCCGTTCCTTGGATTTTCTATGATACACGACCTCTTCATGATTTGAGGTTCAAAGTTTAACTCTCTTTCCTTTACATAGTGGAATTTTATCCCATTCGACGGTGGGGGTGGTTGTGGCTGATCGGCGTTCAGGTTCACTAACGCTTGGTTGAGGTTGAACGTTAACGGGGTCCATTTCCCTCTTCGTTGTTACGATTGGTATTAGCATAGCGTGGGTTACGGTTCTACCTTGGTGGTCTGCCGGCCATTTTCTACAATTCACAAGTTTCGAAGAATTTGTTGCACAAATTGACATAATTAATGGAATAGATTGAGATGGAAATAAATTGAAATAAATGAACCAACTAGAAAATTTTTATTGATTTCTCAAAAATAGGAAAACATAGACAATCTAAAGAAAATAACAAAAGTCGCAATGAAACAAAAGCATAGAAACAATGAAAAGGAAAACTCCTAATAAAATCAAGGGCACTCTATTCCACAACTACTCCATCTCCTACTGCTTCTATGGGTGCTTCCTCTTCCCGTTCCTCATCTTCAGATGATTTTTCTTGCATTTGCTCCACTTGCTGCATAAGCTGCACATTCTCTCCTATGATTTGTGCCACTTGATTCTTTAGTACATGTATATCCGCATCAGCCTCACTCAATAGATGGCGGGCATGCTGTCGGTGCTAGTAGATCCTCCATCTTGTTCTTCTGATTTTGGCTCCTTAGAGTCACAGCTTGCTTGATCAGGCGGTGGCTCACATATGAGAGGTTGTTCATGGCATCACATGCATTTTCTAGCCTCTTCTTGTTCTTGGAATTTTGCTGCTTTTCTTCATTCAACTCTGCGAGGTATCGCTCCATGTCCTTTCGCAGCCTCTCCTCTCGGTACTGGCTATGTTCTATCTCGTCTCTCAAGGCTATGTTGTCTCATCTCAGCTGTTCACATTGATGAGTTGCTTTGTTCAGCTGGCCCTATGCTTCTTCCTTCTTAGTGACCAGGGTTTTGTTTTTTCGCCTCTTCTCACCTAGTTGGGTTCTAAGTCGCCTAGGTTGGCGGGATTGGTAAGCTTCAGGCGGATGGAAGTATGTGTATATAAATAGAACACGTCTTATGATAAATTGTCTGTCGTTTGCATCTATATGAATACAGCCATTACGTTAGAAGGTACCACTGTTGGAGAGAGAAATATATGTGTTGTGATGCGTCACCTAATCACAATTGTTCCGTCCTTGTCACATCAATTTATGAAAATTATCAAAAGTTAGGAGCAGATGGGGGGGATACCCTGACGCATTCCAAATTGTCAAAGACACCTCTCCGGTCTATGCATCTCAACTATATCAAAATTGATCAACGCACATACCGACCGACATAGATTAATTCTATTTCCCTCAAGCAGTCTAGCTGCCTCAGGTGACTCCATATCATAAACGATCCATATAAACTAAAGAAAATAAATTAAAAAAAGATTACCAAGTTGCTCATATAACATTTTGATTATATTTTTGAAGCAATCATTAATTTAAAGAACTAATGAATTTGGCTACCTGCCCTTCTACCATAATTTCAAGCATATCTGTCATGATATGGACATAATGATGAGACGTGTGTGTCCATGAGAATCCACGTCTCCCCTTGCGATTTGAATAAGTACATAATATAGGTCATTAAAAAGACATAACAAGTTAATATTAGAAATTAAATATTTCTAATTAGTATTGTGCGCTGTATGGTTGGAATGGTAGACCCTGAAGTACACTTTAGCCTGCTATGTTGACATAAGTACTTGTTGTAGTCTGTCTAGGAAAAGAAGAGTAATTCTATACCAGACCCAAATCGGCAATAACATAAAACATAAATTGTCACATCAACATATTAAGTAGAATAAATTTCATGAGTCTAGAAGTGCAAATATACCTGCAGTATCTGGACAGGCCCACACAAGTCTACATTTACACCCAGTGTTGTGTTGCACAACTCTATAAAGATATGAAAACACAGCAGAACCTTAGTTGTACGTATTCACCTTTTCTATGTCCTCGAGAAACTACAAATACATAAGTTTCACAGCAGCACCTTTCGAGTCTGGAAAAATAAAACCACCAATGATCATTAATGTCACACAACCGGAATATTGTGCAACATCCTCTTCTGTTTTGTGATCATAATCATCTTATTTAGGCAGTATTCTCACAAAGCGGTCAGGATATAGGTTTGCACCTTTAAATGAGAAGATATAGACGTAAAATCCAACCAAGTTGCGCATTGCTATTGTAACGTATGTTTGTGGTAAACGATATCCACACCACTGATGAGCATGCCATCAATAATATTCAACCCCCAAATAAGTGCAACGTCCAGTAAAGTTATTGTAAGGTAGAATGTGTGTTTCGTGACGCCATGTCTCACCAATGGCTGTAAGCAAGTGATTATCATAATTTTTTAATAAGGCTATACTAAATGACGCCGTAGAAACCCATGTGTGCTAAACATTGGCGGACACGAAGGTGAATCCCCGCAGTATGCAATTTTCATAAACATTTGTTCGACTTGCGTGAAGGTACGAGTGAATACATGTTTTCAGCGTTGGTATTATTTGAAATATGTTTACCCCGTAAATACAACATATTATCTGTCTTTTCATCCATTTTGCAAACAATAAAATCATGATAAAACAAATTTATAATTTTTTAGGGAAAAAATGTAATCACATATTTTATATTAAATAATTTTTTTTCTCGGCTTTAATTAATAAAATGTAGATGTTAATGATGAATTGATGATTGTGTTAAAAGTGAATAGTTTGTTTTAATAATAATTAATAACTCTTAATAAATAAATAAGTTAATGATTTTAGATGATTAAGTGATATTTACTAGTTATTTATTTTTTGAACAATCAATGGGAAGGCATTCAATAATTAGTTTATAATATTATTTAACTAAAGAATATTAGTTTATTAATTACATTTGATTTGATAATTCGAGTACAATATAATTAGCATACTAATTTAATTAATTATTTTAATCTAATACAAATGTTAATTACGGTGATTCAAATAAAAAACAAATCGTAACTATGAACATACTGCCAAAAAAAAGTTCATAATTAATTATTTATTTTTAAAAAAATACTAATTTATCTCATACAACTAAAAGTTCTCTAAATAATATATTTTGGGGTTCTTATAATAATAACAACACTAAATATAAAAAAACTTAAATATTATCAACAAAAATAATAACATTACATTTTAAGATCTATTGTATGAAATTGATGACAAAATCAACAAACAATATTAAAAATAACAATAGTAAAAATTATTTTCATAAAATAACATTAGAAAGCAAAATTATTTCTATAATAATAAAAATATAATAATTACATATGAAATACCTAAAAACACGCTACTGCTTGATATCAGAAAATTGAAGCAACACACCTTCAAAACTTCGGAAGAACAGAAGCAGATTCGCTAATGAAAAAATTTGCTGGTTTTTTTATAGCGCTCAGGTTTCGTGAATAAATTCAATCTTTCCTAAAAAATAGGTGTTCAAAGTCTGAATGTCACAGATTCTTCTTTGAATCCATGAAATTTTTTTTGCGATTTTTTTAAAAATAAAATAAATTAAAATATGAATCCGGAGAAGAAAGTTCTGGATTGTACTAGTTTCATAAATGTTTCCACTTTGCAACGTTTTTATTGATTTTTTAATTTTATATTATTTTTAAAATGTCGTTAATATTTACATATTTTTAAAAAAAATTAGATAAATTTTTTATTTATGTGGAAAGGAAAGGGGAAAAAACACGGGTTTTTTTAAAATATTATAATTAATAAACTAATTATAAAAATGTTGCAACTGGGGAAAGTTTACAAAAGTATAACAATCCATATTTTTCTGCTGCAGATTCATAGTTTTTTTAAAAAAAATTTAAAAAATCAAAAAAGGGACAGTCGTAATCCGTGTTTTGCTGCTGCGGATCTTTTCTACTTCAATTTTGTATTAATATTATTTGTTGATTTTATCATCCATTTCATTTAAAGAGATATCAAGATGTAATGTTTAATTTCGTTGATAATATTATAATTATATATTAAGAAGTAATATTTTCTTTTGTGTATTTTTTTGATAATATTTGTCATTTATTTCAGATATTAGCATCGTCCGTTGATATTATTACAAGTTCCGTATAATTACGTCTGAGAAGGTAATTTAAGTAATTTTTTTAATATTTTGTTTGTATTATTTATATTATATTAATGTAATTATAATTTTGTTCACTAATATTATATGATCAAGTATAATTTAGTTAAATAGTATTTTTTAGTATTAATCACGATATTAAAAAATAGTTGGAATATTAAAAAAAAAATATGATATTGTATTTTTGATTAAATTAAATTAAGTTTGAAGGTAACAAAAATTTTATATGTAATAAAACAATTTTGAAAAATATAAATTTATCTTGTAAATTTTTCATTTGTTTCTGTTTATTATGTTTTTTTATTCTTTTTAATTTTTTTATACTTTTAATGGTTAAAATTGTTAATATAAGAAATTATTATATTTGAAAATTCTAATTACACATGTTTAAAAATCTAAATTTTTAATTAAATCATAACAATTCTTTTTATTATTATAAAAACAAACATTGGTATTATGAAATATATATTTTAATTAAATTGATTTGACAATATATATTATAATAATAATAATAATCTTTAAAGTGATTCTTGAAATTTTATTTAATATAAAATATATATTTTAATATATATGTAAGAAACTCATAATTAAATTTTGTTATGATTGCATACATTATGTCATAGTTTTTGATGCAGACATGGATACTATGAGAGCCTTACTGTATGTTGGTGGCTATGTCGCGGGAATACTATGTCGCGGGAATACTACTAAAATAAGACTTTTAAGTAAATTAATTCAAAATATATCATTGAATAAAAATATATTAGTATTATTATTATTATTATTATTATTATTACTATTAATATTAAAATTAATTCAAAATATATCATTGATTAAAAATATATTAGTATTATTATTATTATTGTTAATTTATTATATGCATGTACTGTCGAGGCATGCAATTTTGACTAGATTATACTTGATCATATAATGTTAGTGAAGAAAATCACAATATCATGTACTGTCGAGGCGTGCAACTTTGAAATATTTTCAAAAATCACAATATCATATTTATTATTTTTTTAATATTCCAACTATTTTTTAATATCGCGATTAATATTAAAAAAATACTATTTAACTAAATTATACTTGATCATAGAATGTCAGTGAACAAAATTATAATTACATTAATATAATATAAATAATATAAACAAAATATTAAAAAATTACTTAAATTACCTTCTTAGACGTAATTATACTGAACTTGTAATAATATCAACGCACGATGTTAATATCTGAAATAAATGACAAATATTATCAAAAAAAATACACAAAAGAAAATATTATTTCTTAATATATAATTATAATATTATCAACGAAATTAAACATTACCTCTTGATATCTCTTTAAATGAAATGGATGATAAAATCAATAAATAATATTAATACAAAATTGAAGTAGAAAAGATGGATTTGCTCATATGAATCGGATGAAGAGAATAAGCTGTGAGAATGAATCCGAGGAACAAATATTTTCGACGGATGAAAGAGAAGGGGCACGCTATTTGAAGGAGAAGAGCATTTCTATTTAAAGGGGGAAACCTCTATTTAAAGGGAGAAAACACGGAGTGGACACGGATTTTTAGAATCCGTGACAGTCTGTCACAGATTCTTTGAATCCGTGCCCCACTTCCTTTTTCTTTTTAAAAAAATTAAAATAAGTTAGAATCCATAAATTTTTTTTTTAAAAAAATAAATCCGCAGAAGCAAAACACGGATTACAGTTGTCTTTTTTTTTTTTTAATTTTTTCTAAAAAACTATGAATCTGCAGCAGAAAAATACGGATTGTTATACTTTTGTAAACTTTCCCAAGTTGCAACATTTTTATAATTAGTTTATTAATTTATAATATTTAAAAAAAACCCGAAAAACCAGTAGATCTCCTATAAAAAAAAAACAACATTAAAACCCTAGATTTTTAAATTATACACGTTTCATTTATATTGAGAAAATTGCAAAGCTAGCTAGGCTAAGTTTGAAAGTTGTAACTTAACAAAGAAGCCAACCATTAGCCCTCTGTAAACTGGAGTATACAAGTGGAAACCCAATCTAACTACCCATCAAGTACGTGTAGTACTAGATTACGAAGAACACAGGTAAGTCTGCCAACAAACCGTATAAAAATATCACTATTCAATGCACTAAAATCTAGTGTTCCGTGAAAAAACTTCCCTCATAAGATTCGGGAATAGTATGGGCGTTGGCTCCTAATAGCTCTAGCACCCAATCATTTCGGGTAACGATAGTGTCTTACCACGGCTGCTGGCACTACTGTCATGCGTTCTGCCTTCCCTGTGGAAGAATGTTCAGCTCCTTCATTGGCTCCATAATCTGCGACCAGTTTCATGAATGCATTCGATTCAAGGGATCACTAGTATCAGTTTACCAACTACTTTAATAAAGGTAGTTTTTTTTTTTGTCTTGGAATTTCATGAAGGAGGATCCAAAACGAGAACGTGTTCAGTCGAACAACAGAAACTCCACAGCTTTCTATTTCAATCGAAGTAAGTTGACATGTTTTGTGTTTTATTCCTGCAACTTGTTAACATTTGGTTTTCATTCAATAATTTTTTTTCTCGTTTTGGTCATTTTTTAAACCGGAAGTGATTTACCTATCAAATATTGGTTATCTGTCATCTATACTATCCTAGTCACTCATATGACAAAAATAAAACACGTGTTATACATATTAAAATCCATACAAATAAAAATAAAGAAAAAGTCATCCAATTTCTCAAAATGGGGTGAAAAATATAGTCGTTTTTTAAATTTTTGTTCATATAAATTTTAATATGTATAAAACTATACGTTTTATTATCATCACGTGAGTAACATAAAAAGAAATAAGTGCCAAATAAGAAATAATTGACGATTTTATATCGACTTTGGGTCAAAAAGTTTTTTGAAAAATTCTAAATTATTAGATGAAAATCAAAATTTAATAAATTATACGACTAAAATTCAAAATAAGTTAATATACATTACTAAAATTACAATTTTATCATTTATATTTTAAACATTTTTAATGAAAACTTATTGTTAAAATCCAAAAAACACAAAAACAACTACTGTTTATAACAAATTGAAGTTGGTGCACTTGTATTATCCTAAATTTTGTATAATTACAAAATCTGTTAATCCTAATGGTCTATACTATTTATTAAAAAAAACTTCTTTTACTAACTATATTTGGAAATAATTTTTTTTTGTAATTTCTAAAACATCCTCTAACCATACAATTATATAAACAATATTTTTCTAACATTGTATTTATTTTATGTCCTACCATTTCATTTTTAAAAAACTAATGTATTTCATTTCTAAAAAAATAATATATTTAATACTCTAATTTTTCTAGTATGATGCACCAGTAATAATTAATGGTGATTAATTAGTGTATAATAGT
This sequence comes from Primulina tabacum, assembly GCF_025594145.1. Lineage (NCBI taxonomy): Eukaryota > Viridiplantae > Streptophyta > Magnoliopsida > Lamiales > Gesneriaceae > Primulina > Primulina tabacum. The sequence goes on along the minus strand of NC_134558.1, from coordinate 29,351,330 downwards.
GGGTTGTCCTTTTCCATTTCTTGTCTTTTTTCCTTCTTCCCGTCGCTAACTAAACCTCTCATAGAGTCACAGTCTCACTCCTCTGCAAAAAACCCCAGAGCCAGATCCAGCTTTTGTTATTTTCTTGTTTTTTCCTATCATTTCTTCATCTTTGCCAGTTCTTCTCTCCGACTTTACTATCTTTCTCAAGGTTTATTTATGATAAAAAGATTTGAACTTTTCTTGCTTAGCTAATGCTCTTTGTTAAATTTTTTGGTTGTCGAATGTATTGAAAGCTTAATTTTTGGTTTATCTTATTTTGACTGAATGAATTACACACAACCAAGATTTGGTTTCTTGGTAACTGTGTATAGAATGTTGAAAAGCTGTGAATTTGCTAAAAATTACTGAGGCTTCGAGTGGTTTCAGTCACTAGGATCACTTACATGGAAAAGAAAAAATGTGGAGCTTTGTTGGTTTCATTGTATGTAAGACATGTTTGGAGAGAAGTTTCTTATAACTTTGGATTTCTGGGTTTTTGTGTATTAAAGTTTCTTGAAATTCTTAGGGACAAATGATTGGACATTTTGGCAAGCAAAGTAACATGAATATTGCAATTATAAAATGTTACATTGTTGTTTGTGGTTGATACATTAGATGTTATATTCTGAAACTGGGATTTTCTTAATACCATATGCTGCTTAGAAGACAAATATTACATTCTATGAATTTTCTTATTCTGGTAGTTCTTGCTGCAGATTCAACTGGCCGGCCTTGGTTCCAGGTCATATGATAGGTTGGAGACATGTTATTGAGATAGAATTGGAACTTGAGAGGGTACTGATTGCATTTTACTTTCACTTGATTTGGGTGGTAAAAACCCAAGAATTTGAATTTCCAAGATGGAAGAAATACAGTCTCAATCAGATCATTATAGGTCTTCATCTTCTTCCGCTAGTAGTCCCACAAGTAGGGTGCCGTCAAGCAATTTTTTCTATTTAAGAAAACCGGGTACAGTCAGGCAGCCTATTTCGTTCGAGGATTCTCCTGACTGGGACGATACGGATATGGAAGTTAAGGTTGAGCAAGGAGGAGCTGACTCCATAAATGCTGCCACGACTCCGGGATCCCCGCCTCTCTCAAAGCTCAATAGTGGCTCATTGCCTTCTCCGCCATTGCCTGAAGGTGCAGTTATAGCAAGAAAGATTGCAGGGGCCTCTATTGTGTGGAAGGATTTGACAATCACTGTAAAGGGTAAGAGAAAGTACTCAGACAAGGTGGTTAAGAGTTCCAATGGCTATGCATTGCCAGGCACAATGACAGTGATTATGGGTCCTGCCAAGTCAGGGAAATCAACGCTTCTTAGAGCTCTTGCAGGTTTTTCTTTTATTTTGTGCCATTTTGATGCATGTGTAGATTTATTAGAAGAATATATGTGTTTGTCTCTAATGAAATATTTTATTTTTCTTCCTGTGCTTTAGGGAGGTTGTCTGACACGGCCAGAACTTATGGCGAGGTGTTTGTAAATGGTGTAAAATCACGGTTGCCGTATGGAGCTTATGTAAGTTCATTTTTGGTTCCACTTTTCCATAAACTTCACGAATGATGCTCGTTCTTTGTATATCAGCAGTATTAATTGTGAATTTGGTTTGAAAAGTGACTTCAAATGTTTCTTCAAAAGATTTTAACATCTCTAAATATTGTTACAAAATTATGATTGGTCGTCAACGAAGCATCATCCTCTGCATATAGTTCTCAGACAATGTTCACCCGTATAAGTGGATTACTAGAATTAGAAACTAAATGGAAACTTCTTGACTACTTGTACCGGATAAGAATTGACACGATTATTTTAGTTAGAGATGGAAAGATGATTTAATAGTTCACGGGATAGGTTTTATCATATCCAATGTCATGATACATTATTTCACTGTAATTCTTCGATTCATGAATTTGACATGGTACACAAACATACTATGTCACGACCAGCCCAGCCCCAGCAATTACCGAGCCCAAGCCCAACCCAACGCCTTCAAAAGATATTGTTTATCAAAGACACATTCATGGGAAGTACAAGGTGGTAGATTAGATAAGAGGATTCTAAAGTTATCTTGTTTTTTTAATTCTTTAAATAAGAGATTATCTCATTTAGTTGGTTTGGATTAGATATGGTTGTTTATTAGTTACGAAGATATCCTCTAGGAAGATATCAAGTGGATTTGATTGGGATTCTTATCCTTTAGTTTGGCTTGTATATATATTCAGCAGAAGTGAGGAAATAAAATCATCAAAAATTGAGTTTCTTCTACCAAAGTCAGAGATCGTGAGGTTCTCTCTTCAACGAGCCTCAATTCCCAACTATCAAAAATAGCGAGACGTGGGCGGAAATCTCAGAAACACGCTCACAATCTTGCGAGTGGTGAATTCTCTCTAAATCGCCCCATAACTAGATCCATTACCCGAGCACATAACAACTTGGTATCAGAGCCGGGCGCTATAGGGGATTTACTTTCCATGCACAGGCAGCTCGAAGCCTTTATCAACATGTACAAAGAAGACAGAATGACGAGTAACCAGCGGCAACAAGAGAACGACCAGCGACATCGGGATCTTGCCACACGCCTGGAAGAATTATCGGTCCAAGTCGCAGCATCCAAAACAGAAACAACGCACGATCTGGGCGGTGACAACAACCACTTGGATTCCCGTGATACGTACTCCACTGGTCCACGCACACGGGAGGGAAAAGACAACTCGTTTGTCATACCGAAATACACCAGGTTAGACTTCCCTTGTTACGATGGAAAATCAGATCCATTGGCGTGGCTCAATCGTTGCGAGCATTTCTTCGACCACCAACACACACATGAGGCAGAAAAAGTGGGTTTAGCATCCTTCCATCTCGAAGGCAAGGCCCAGCTGTGGTTTCGCAAATTGAAAAGGGATCAGCCCGACATTCAGTGGATCGAATTCGCGGAACATTGTGATCTCAGATTTGGCCCACCCCTTCGAGGAGAGACCTTTGGCGATCTTGCCAAACTACGTCAGACAAACTCGGTGAATGATTATCAGGAACGCTTTGAAGAATTGCTGGCCCGTTCGGGTCCCATGACGTCGAGGCAAGAGATACAATTGTTCATTAGTGGATTGCGCAGAAACATTGCTATAGAAGTTCAAATCCATCACCCAACAAATCTCACCACGGCTATGAATCTGGCACGATTATATGAGACGCAACAATTGCCCGAGGGAGGAACCGCGAGCACCGCTATGTAGCACCAACATCCAACAACAGCCCCAGACACATAGAATAAAACGATTGAGTATATTGGAGCTGGAAGAGAGGCGTTCTAAGGGGCTATGCTACAATTGTGATGACCGATACACGCCGGGGCATCGATGCAAACAGTTATTTCTGTTGGAAGGAATAGAGGATGACACATCAGACGATAAGAATACTACGGAAGAAGAAGAACCACAAGAATTTGGGGCCTCTATACATGCAATTGCTGGCTCCCAGGGCGCGAAAACAATGCAGATTTGGGGAACAATTCACGACTGCCACGTGAGGGTCCTCATCGATTCGGGGAGCACACATTGCTTCGTGGATACACTGGAGGCCGCCAAACTAGGATTATCCGTGGAAAACCGCCCAACCCTAAGGGTGTCTGTGGCCAACGGCGGACAACTTCAATGCTCAGGGGTATGCCGCGGTGTACAGGTTATTCTGGGAGGAGCTAGATTCTATGTGGATCTGTTTTTGATACATTTGGGAGACTTTAGTGTGGTCTTGGGAGTGAATTGGTTGTGCACGTTGGGCTCCATCACTTGGGATTTCACACACATGGTCATGAATTTCCCATATGAAGGAAACTCGGTCAGTTTACAGGGGGACGATCCTAGCGCGAGTTCAGGCCCTTTTGCATTCACCATAACAGAAACTGACGGAAGGGAACTACCAGGCCTTCAGGCGCTGCTGCTGGACTTTGAAGGGATTTTTGGGGACCGTAAGGGGCTGCCACCGCAACGACAACATACACACAAGATTATATTAACCCAAGGGACAGATCCTGTCGTGGTTCGACCCTACCGCTACCCGCACGCACAGAAAGATGAGATCGAAAGACAGTGCGCTGAGATGTTAAAGCAAGGAATTATCCGACCCAGTACTTCACCATTTTCATCACCCGTATTGTTAGTCAGCAAGGCCGATAAATCATGGTGTTTTTGTGTCGACTACCGGGCTTTGAATTCGCGGACTGTGAAGGACAAGTTTCGAATCCCTGTGATTGAGGAATTGTTGGAAGAGCTTAATGGAGCCCAATTCTTTACCAAACTGGATCTCCGAGCAGGATACCACCAAGTCTTGATGGATCCAACATGCATTCCCATGACAGCATTCGGGACTCATCATGGTCACTTCGAATTTTTGGTTATGCCCTTCGGACTAACAAATGCGCCCGCCACTTTTCAAGCCATCATGAACACTATCTTCGGGGATTACCTACGCAAATTTGTTCTTGTCTTCTTCGACGATATTTTGATTTACAGCAAATCTTGGGAGGAACACTTGAAACACTTACGTCTGGTCTTCGCCACGATCAAGGCACAACAGTTCTTCCTGAAGCGGTCCAAATGTGCTCTAGCTCAAACAGAAGAGGCCTATCTCGGCCATCGAGTGACACAATCGGGGGTCAAAGTTGATGACGAGAAGATTGCAGCCATTGCTAATTGGCCGACCCCTTCCTCTATCCGCGCCCTTCGCGGGTTTCTAGGCCTTGCGGGGTACTATCACAAGTTCGTCAAGAACTACGGAATTATTGCCGCGCCTTTGACCAGCCTACTTCGCAAGAACTCCTTCGTCTGGTCACAAGAAACCACTCGATCGTTCGAGGTATTGAAGAAGGCTATGACATCCACACCCGTTCTAGCCCTACCGAATTTTTCAGAACCATTTGTGATAGAATGTGACGCTTCAGAAAGTGGATTAGGAGCTGTTCTTCTTCAAAATGGGCGTCCTATTGCATTCTATAGCCAGGCTTTGGCTCTGCAACACCGGAAATTACCCGCATATGAAAAAGAGTTGATTGGGTTGGCTAAGGCCATCCGCCGCTGGCGGACATATCTGTGGGGAGTTTCGTTCTTGGTGCACACCGATCATTACAGTCTCAAATTTCTGCTGGAACAACGTATCACGACATCCCCTCAGCAACGATGGATCAGCAAGCTGTTGGGATTTGAATTCAAGGTGGAATATAAACCAGGAAAAGCGAATGTGGTGGCCGACGCCCTCTCAAGACGAAATGAATCAGACAGTGGCTCTATTTGCGCTCTATCAATCCCACGGCTGGATTGGTTGGACAAAATCAGAAGTGAACTCGTTTCTAGGAGCGAGTTACAGCCCTTGATTGATAAGGTAAAGGCTGGAGAAGCTCTGGGGCCCTGGGACTTCTCGGATGATCTCCTTTGGTATAATCAGAGGGTGTTCTTACCTCCGGATTCGGCCTTGACAGGTACCATCATCTCTTATATTCATAGCTCGTGCCATGAAGGATATTTGAAGACTTTGCATCGCGTTCAGCGGGACTTCTACTGGCCACGCATGCGCAGCCAAATAAAATCAATTGTGGCGGAATGTGAAGTTTGCCAACGCAATAAGACTGAAAATTTGAAGCCGGCAGGGTTGTTACAGCCCCTCCCAGTTCCTCACCACGTATGGACGGATATCTCTATGGATTTTATCGAGGGACTTCCCCTATCGCAAGGGAAGAATGTTCTCTTGGTTGTGGTTGACCGATTTTCAAAATATGCGCATTTTGTTGCCCTTTCACACCCTTATACAGCAGTATTGGTCGCTCGGATTTTTTTTGAGAATGTTTTCAAGCTTCACGGGTTGCCCGAGTCTATTGTTGGCGATCGAGATGTCACATTTACTAGTGGATTTTGGAAGGAATTGTTCCACTTGAGTGGCACCCAACTTTGTTTTACATCGGCCTACCATCCTCAATCGGATGGCCAAACGGAGGTGGTTAACCGTATTGTGGAGATGTATCTCCGTTGCTTCTCCGGTGACTTGCCTAAGAAATGGACCACATGGCTTGCGTGGGCTGAATTTTGCTATAACACCAGCTTCCATTCGTCCTTACGTTCTTCCCCATTTGAAGTTGTCTACGGCCGACCACCGCCGCGTCTTCTATCATTTTGCCCAGGGGTAGCGAAATTAGAGGCCGTCGACAAAGAATTACAGACCAGAGACGAGGTCCTGAAACACCTCCGTCAACGCCTACTGCACGCCCAGCCCCAGCAATTACCGAGCCCAATCCCAACCCAACGCCTTCAAAAGATATTGTTTATCAAAGACACACTCATGGGAAGTACAAGGTGTTAGATTAGATAAGAGGATTCTAGAGTTATCTTGTTTTTTTAATTCTTTAAATAAGAGATTATCTCATTTAGTTGGTTTGGATTAGATATGGTTGTTTATTAGTTACGAAGATATCCTCTAGGAAGATATCAAGTGGATTTGATTGGGATTCTTATCCTTTAGTTTGGCTTGTATATATATTCAGCAGAAGTGAGGAAATAAAATCATCAAAAATTGAGTTTCTTCTACCAAAGTCAGAGATCGTGAGGTTCTGTCTTCAACGAGCCTCAATTCCCAACTATCAAAAATAGCGAGACGTGGGCGGAAATCTCAGAAACACGCTCACAATCTTGCGAGTGGTGAATTCTCTCTAAATCGCCCCATAACTAGATCCATTACCCGAGCACATAACATACTAGTTCTATAAACACATGCTTTTGTATCTAATTCAAGCTAGGATGAATTGGTGCCGAAAGTTATTTGCCATTTGGATTTGAGTTTTATGGCAACGATTACTTGGTGCAAAATAATCATGATAACAAAGCAGATGGTGTTTAGCTTGAGCAATAGCTTCTACGCCGCTGGATACAACCTAATCTGTTTATTTTTTTGTCTAAAACTCCAGATGTTTGAGTATGTGCTTCCATTATGCAGGGTTTTGTCGAAAGAGAAACCTTACTCATTGGATCTTTGACCGTACGTGAATACCTTTACTACTCGGCATTACTACAGCTTTCAGGGTTCCAGAAGAGTGGCGTGGTGGAGGATACGATCCTTGCCATGTCATTGGGGGATTATGCAGACAAGCTTATAGGCGGCCACTGTTACACGAAAGGTCTTTGTAGTGGGGAGAGAAGACGGATCAGCATTGCCAGGGAGCTCTTGATGAGACCACATATCTTATTTATTGATGAACCTCTTTATCATCTTGACAGGTTTCTTTTTAAGAACTTCAGAATGTTTTTATGTTCCGTGAACTTGCTGGATAAGCATATGATCTTGTGCTAAAATGCATGGTCTGGTGCGAAGGAGAAAGCATGTTGTTAAGTATCACGTTTTATGATATTATTTACCTGGTGATGCCTGTATTTATCGTATTATGAATTAGAACATTGTCCACGATCATCTTCTTCTTTTAGTTTTTCTCAATGAAGTTTCAAGTGGATGAGCTACACCGTCTTTTCATGATAATTTGGATGTGTGGAGAAGATTTGTTTTGTTCTTCAAGAGGTTCAAATTTTGTTCTAGTATATCGTGAGAAAGATGCCAAAACCATGGTTTTTAAAACTGATTTTTAGACGTGGCTGACTGTCAAACATTCTGGAGATATATTTTAATATTAATATTTGTTGGTGTGATCCATTTGATTGACGCCTTAGGTATCCTTGCGATTTTGGTTTCATGTTAGGAAATAGTCTTTAAAGTGGGTTATTAGTTAACCGATCGGAATTAATTCCCTTTCTTCCCTTTCGGAAGTTAAACAAGCTACTCGTAGTGGTCAGCGGTGTAATATCTTTTCGGTTCAAATTCCTCAGTAAGTTCCCCACACTGGATTTCATTAATTTCTTTCATCTCAAAATTTTTTCACTTTGCTTTTCAAATTCTGAAAAAGTTGTTATCATATGCAGTGTGTCTGCACTCTTGATGATGGTGAACCTGAAGAAGCTTGCAAGCACAGGGTGCACTATAGTTTTCACCATCAACCAGAGCAGCACAGAAGTATTTGGCCTTTTCGATCGCATTTGTCTCCTTTCAAATGGAAACACATTGTTCTTTGGGGAAACATTGGCGTGTTTGCAGGTGATGTATTTGAGAACTGTGATTCACCTTAACATGAATTTAAGCAAAAGATTTCTATAGTGCACCTATGAGATCAGTATTTGATAGCCATTTTCGTTAAAAAATTCTCATGTACCTGCATAGAAAATTGTGCTCAAAGGGATTCATTTATGGTGCATCACTTTTAGAGATCTTAGTGAAGTTAAGATCTCTTTAATTATTTTTTTAATCTCTTCAATTTAGCTTTACTGAAGTTCTCAAGTTTTTTCGTCTCCTTTTACCTTTTTGAAACTAACTTGTTTTTACTTTATTTTTGCAGCATTTCTCAAATGCTGGTTTTCCTTGTCCGATCATGCAAAGTCCTTCTGATCATTTTCTGAGAGCAATTAACACAGATTTCGATAGAATTATTGCAATGTGCAGAAACTGGCAGGTGCATTCCCAAAACTGAACAACTTTAACTTATAGCTCGATAAACTCACATGAAACTGTATTAATATTGGTAGTCAAGGCTAAGATTACATAATGTCCAACTTCTTTAACTTTCTGCATTCTGCATAATATTAACATCCAGTGTATTCTAATGCTTACATGTTTGCTAAATTTATCCTAAGATCATATAACTATTGTTTCTGGTTGTTTATTAATACTCAATTGTATTATTTACAGGATGACCATGGGGAACTTTCGTCAGTTAATATGGACACTGCCATTGCAATACGCACTCTTGAATCAACGTACAAATCATCCACCGATGCTGCTGCTGTTGAAACTATGATTTCAAAGCTTACCGAGAAGGTTTAGTCATTGTTAATACTTAAATTTCTCTTTTGACAGTTGGTGTTGTGCTTCATGCCTCATTCTTTTTGTTATAACATTGTATTTCTGTACTATTTTTCACTTGTGTTGCTGTCACTTCTGAAACTATTATGTGTTCATAATCTTGTTGATATTTCCCTCTCTGACATCTACAGAAAATCTGTATGAGGGACCTCTGTAACTTTTAGCAGCAACACAGCTATCGATTTTCTGTTTTATGTCCGCCCTTCTATAGAATTTGTGTAATTTAAATTTCTACCTCACAGATAGTAGAATTGATGCGAACAAATATAAAAGTATGATCAGATCCTACGCCCTGAAGATCAAATACTGTTTCTATTTTTTAGCTGTTAGGTTCCACTTTATACTTTTGCGTTCCTTGTGTTACATACTAATTTAACACAATTCCTTAAAGTTTGGAGGGTGATAGCGTTTAATTAAAATATCTGAAAATTTCACCATGGCATCACATACATCGAGTATATTTTTCCTGTGATTTAGATGACTTATATTTAATATATTCCTCGACATTGGCAAGGTTTCATTTTTATGATATCACACCATTTAGTTTAATGGTCCCTTAGGAGCAAAATGATATTAACATCAACTTTTGATTCTTTAAAAATGTTCCTTGATTACTGTTGCAATAACAATACAGGAAGGCTCAACTCTCAAAAGCAAAGGCAAGGCTGGTATTGTCACAAAAATTGCAGTTTTGACTTGGCGATCTCTATTGATTATGTTGAGGGAATGGAAATATTATTGGCTTCGGCTGATTCTTTGCATGTTCCTGGCACTATGTATTGGTACTTTATTTTCTGGGCTGGGACATTCTTTATCATCAATTGCGGTGAGTTTCTATCGTTTTTTTAGTGCTGTATAATGAGATAAACCACAGTCTCAGTGTTTAAACTTTCTAAAATAGAATACTTAAGAACCTTCTATTTCAAAATTCGGAACAGGATCCGCAATAGTTTCCACTCGACCAATTCTCTAAGCCTTCTCTCTGCTTGCAGTAACAGTGTTAGTTTAAAGTTTTTATCAAATGCCTCGGATTAGCCAAGGAGATTATGAACAAATGGTTCAAGAGGGACAATTTGCTGAAACCACTTGTTCTTGTTGCCCAAGACTCAAAAGCAGTCATTAATAAATTCAGATATTACCAGTAAATTTCTCTTCACAAAAAAAGAGTAAATAGATTGAAACACAGGCTAAATTAATTTCTTACAATAATTCAACTTTTTGTTAATTGTTTTGCTCTCGTCTTTATAAGTCAATTTGACCTCCCTTTTCCTATACCTAATATCATTTAAACCCTTTTTTCTCTGCTTCTCTTATACTGCAGACAAGAGTTGGTGCAGTATTTGCATTTGTCTCTTTTGCTTCACTTCTAAGTATAGCTGGTGTTCCTGCACAGATAAAAGAAATTGAGGTAATGAGATTTTGCATTTTGCTCCTGTGAACTTTTGTTTGCAGGATTTTATAATTTTGCAATGTTCATTGTCGGAGACGACTGTGTTTTACTACTGGTGTCCACGGAAACAGGGCCAAATCATGGCTGAATTTGATGAGAGTGGTGTTTCCTGTGATAGGAAGTTGTACACCTGAAATATTTTACAATATTTTTGATGACTGTATGCAGTACTTCGTTTTAATTTAAATAATGTGATCAAGGTTATGGTGCGCCCCTATACAACGAAGGAGCTAATATTGTTTTTAAAAAGAGTTCACATGGCAAATTTATCATCAATGGTCAATCCAGTGATAGAATTTTGTTATAAACTTCTGACACCCTCGCTTCTCCATATAATTTTATAACAGCTCAGTCAAGCACTTTTTCGTTTGCAGATATATGCCTCTGAAGAAGCAAATCAGCATTCAGGCACATTATGCTTTTTAGTTGGGCAACTTCTCTCCAGTATCCCATATTTGTTTCTCATATCCATCTCGTCAAGTCTTATCTTCTATTTCCTAGTCGGACTGCGAGACGAGTTCAGCTTGTTGATGTACTTCATTTTGAATTTCTTCACGTGCCTTCTAGTAAATGAAGGACTTGTGCTTCTTGTTGCTTTCATCTGTCAAAATGTATTCTCGAGTATTCTAATGCTGGTACTGATGCATGTAAGTTCCATCCCCTACTCGGTGAACTGACAATGTCTTAAATCTTGAATAAGATGGTTTTTCACATTTATCAGTGGCTTGTTTATTGCCCTTCTCAAAATCTTTTGCTCCTTAAATGTGTACTTTTGATCAATTCGAACAATAAAAGTTCGTTTCTTTCAGGTAGTACTGATGTTGTCTGCCGGGTATTTTAGAATTCGTGGTGCTTTACCAAAACCAATTTGGCTGTATCCAGTATCTTACGTTTCTTTCCACACTTACTCCATCCAGGCAAGTCCATTTCATCTCATAATGGTTGATTGCATCTACCTTTTCTGAAGTTTGCTCACAATTAGCTTAAAATATAATTTTAATAATTACTTTTTAAAATAATTTACAAGTGGAAATAGATTTATATTTTTATGGCATAGTTAAAAATAGTTTTCTTCACTTTTGAACATATTGATTTGTGCCTTTTTATACGTTTTGGAGAATTGCAAATGCCCATACAAATTTACATCTGTACACATTTTCTAGTTGAATATAAAGAACTGTAACCTTCACGTTCTAACCAACACTTCTATACTGCAAGAACTGACTCCACCTCTGCTTATGCTGACTTCAGGGGATGTTGGAAAATGAGTATCTTGGGACTTCGTATGCTGTTGGGCAGGTAAGGACTCTATCGGGCTACCAGGCTCTTCGGAACATATACGATATATCTGCTAACAGCAACGCCAAATGGGGAAATCTGTTAGTACTGTTTCTAATGGCCGTTGGTTATCGTGTTGTTCTCTTTGTCTTGTTGAAATTTTTTTTTGTAAAGAAACTGTCTCTACGGTGTTTGTTCCGGTGTAATCAAAGAAGAAACAATCCAAGATAAGTGACAACATCATAGTGTGTTTATGTACGATTTCGAGTTATGCAAAGCGTATAAAATTGAGGTTATGATAAGTTATTTCCGGAGTTGATTGCGATGAATTATCTGGAGATTTATGTATATGGTTGTGTTCATGCATTTGTATGTGTTGTTTCAAACCTGTGTATATATATTGATCCGACTACGGTCCTCTCGCAAACTATTATAAACTGAAATCAGAATCGTATTTCAAAAACCAAAACGAAACTGTTCACCCATTTTGGTTCCAAGGCCGGAATGATAAACAAATGAGAATCCCTATATATTCCTAATAATCCGCTTATAAAAGCTTAGCTAACATCCTAACACCTATCAAAATGGTGTTTTGTTTCATAAAATATAGATCCAATTCAACTATGTTTTAAATACACCATATATAGCCGACCCGACCTAGGAAACATATATTATCAGAGCCCATTTAAAGAAATAAATTGTCCGTTATTGATGCATTTAATGATACAGCCCGAGGTGTTCTCCACTCGGAATTATGATCGCACGAGCAGAGTCCAATCAAGTAACTATGGCGGTGAATACACTGCCCTGCTAATGCAAAATACCTGGTTAAAACCATGTAAAGGAGGAAATATCCTAACATTTCAAGACTTCAGCTGCATATTTCTATATAGATTTGCAAGCAGTAAAAAGCAGCCATTGGCCACTTTAAGTTTGTTTGGTATGTGTTGATTCGAAGCAAAGAGTTCTTAATTCAATTGCGTTTCAGTCGTGAAGTTAATACAAAAATTAGATTCAAGTTTTAAATCCAACAATACAACAACTGGTATCAGAGCCAGGTTCTTGGCTGTTAAGAAACACGCAGATGGGCTCCAAGATTGAGGTTGATCGGTTCGATGGATCAGGGGATTTTTCTCTATGGCGAAGAAGAATGCATGCTGTTCTTGTTCAACAGAAAGTCGCGAAGGCACTTGGCGGTGAGAAAATTCTACCAGAAAATCTCACCGCTGATCAGAAGATGGACATCATGGAGACAGCATTCAGTACACTTACACTCCACCTGAGTGATAAAGTATTACGGGAAGTTGCCTCAGAGAAAACAGCCGCTGGAATCTGGGCAAAACTTGAATCTCTATACAAGACAAAATCGTTGCAAGATAGGATATATCTTAAAGGTAAATTTTTCGCTTTCAAGATGAATGATTTGAAATCCATTTGTGAAAATCTTGATGAATATAACAAACTCATTCTTGATCTCGAAAACATTGGAATCGAAATAGAAGAAGAAGATAAGTCTATCATTCTACTAAATGCTCTTCCTAGTTCCTATTTGGTATTAGTGGATACAATGAAATATGCAAAAGAGAACATGGTATTTGATGAAATTCTGAAGGTCCTGAAAGCAAAAGAATCTCAAAAATTAGCAGAAAAGGAATTCAAAGATATGGGAGATAGTTTGTACACAAAGGGAAAATTCGAAAGGAAGGGAAATATCAACAAGAAGAAGGCCAAATTCAATCCCAAGCTCAAGAAACTGAAATGTTTCATTTGTCACAAACAAGGCCACTTCAAGAAGGATTGTCCAGACCGATTTAAAATTGGTGACAAGAGAAATGAACATGGAGAAGCATCCGTTGCACAGGATGGCTATGAAAGCGCATAAGTCCTGTGCATAGGAGATCGTCAAATAGATCAAGAGTGGGTTTTAGACAGTGGATGTTCTTTCCACATGTCACCAAACAGGAATTGGTTTGAGTCTTTTGAAGAAATAAATGGTTATCAAGTAATACTAGATAACAATAAGACATGTCAAGTTCAGGGCATTGGCACAATAAGACTTGTCATGCACAATGAGACTGAACTTACACTAAAAGGAGTGAGATATGTTCCTGAGTTGAAGAGAAATCTGATCTCACTAGGAAGTCTTGATCAGCTTGGATATACATTCAAGGCTCAAGATGGTAAAATGACAGTATACAAAGGCTCACTTACTGTCATGAAGGGTGTTATATCAAATGGTCTTTACACCCTTCATGGAAGGACACATTGGAACAGTCAGTGCAGCTGAGCAAAGCCAAGACAACTCAATGATGTGGCATTTACGATTAGCTCATATAAGTGATAAAGGATTACAAGAACTCCAAAAACAGGGACTTCTTGGAAAGATATCACTAAGTAAGCTTGAGTTCTGTGAGGACTGCATAACAGGCAAATCTACAAGAGCAAGATTCAGCAAAGGAACTCATGTGTCCTCTGCCCCTTTGGATTATGTGCATTCTGACCTCTGGGGACCATCAAGGGCTCTATCAAATGGAGGGGGAAGATATTTCATGTCTATAATTGATGATTACTCACAGAGGGTATGGATATATATCTTGAAAAACAAAAATGAAGCACTCGAAAGGTTCAAGCAGTGGCTGGTTTTGGTTGATAACCAGTCAAACAAAAGGCTAAAGAAACTCAGAACAGACAATGGCTTAGAGTTTTGCTCAAAAGAATTCAATGACTTTTGCAAACACAAAGGTATATCAAGGCACTACACCGTCCCATACACCCCTCAACAAAATGGACTGGCCGAGAGAATGAATAGAACTATCCTTGAGAGGGTAAGGTGCATATTGGCAGACTCAGGAGTTCCAAAGAGTTTCTGGGCAGAAGCAGCAACCACGGTGTGTTATCTGATCAACAAGTCACCCTCTGTTCCATTAGGATTTTTAACTCCCATGGAAAAGTGGTCTCATGAACCGCCACTACTTGATGATCTAAGAGTTTTTGGTTGTGCTGCATACGCACATGTAAAGCAAGGAAAGCTAGAACCAAGAGCAATCAAATGCATCTTTCTAGGGTATCCTGAAGGTGTCAAAGGCTACAAACTGTGGTCTATAGAACCTGGAAACCAAAGGACCATAATCAGCCGAGATGTTACTTTCAAAGAAGACTACTTTCCTTACAAAGATGCAACTCAAACTGATGAGTCCTTAGTAAGACAAAACTATCCAAATAACACAAAGTTTGAGGTGGAGCTATCTGATAATCCCCAACTGACTTCTTTAATGGACACATCTGTTGACACCGAATTTGAAGGATCTTTACATGACACAGATAATCTGGAACACTATCAGCTGGCAAGGGACAGAAGCAGGAGGGTCATTAAACCACCAAAAAGGTTAGGACATGCAGATCTTGTCTCTTACGCATTCTCAGTTGCATCACAAATAGGTGATGATGATCCAGCAAACTTAAAAGAAGCCATGAGTTTTGATGATAAAGAAAATTGGTACCAAGCTATGAAGATGGAAATGGACTCTTTGAAGAAGAATCATACATGGGAATTGGTTACAAAACCTAACAACCAAAGGATAGTTGGATGTAAATGGATATTCAAAAGAAAGAAATGTATACCTGGAGTTGAAAAACCAAGGTATAAGGCTAGATTGGTTGCCAAGGGTTTTTCTCAGGTAGAAGGGATAGACTTTCAAGAAGTTTTTTCATCTGTGGTCAAACATAGATCAATAAGGACTGTTCTGTCTCTAGCAGCAAAGGAAGACATGGAGCTTGAACAATTAGACGTGACTACAACCTTTCTTCATGGTGAACTTGAGGAACAGATATACATGCAACAACCACCTATGTTTGAAGTCAAAAAGGAACCCCAACTTGTATGTCTGTTAAAGAAATCCCTCTATGGCCTTAAGCAAGCACCAAGGCAATGGTATAAACGGTTCGATGACTTCATGATAAGCCATAAATTCTCAAGAAACAATCATGACTGGTGCGTATATCACAAAATGTTAAAATCAGGAAGCACAATGTTCCTACTGCTCTATGTGGACGACATGATAATTGCTTGCTCCGACATGGAGGAAATTCTAGCACTAAAGGACGATCTAAGTAGCGAATTTGAGATGAAAGATCTTGGACAGGCTAAAAGGATCCTTGGCATGGAAATCAAAAGAGATAAACAGTCGAAGGAATTGGCCTTAATGCAACAAGGATATGTGCTAAAAGTGTTAAACATATTTGAAATGCAAAATGCCAAACCAGTGGCAGGTCCAATGGCTCTACATTTCAAACTATCAACACACCAAGCACCAAACTCAGAAGAGGATATAGAATACATGAAGAAGGTCCCTTATGCCAGTGCTGTAGGTAGCTTAATGTACCTAATGGTGTGTACTAGACCTGATCTTGCTTACGCAGTAAGCTTGGTAAGTAGATTTATGGCAAATCCTGGTAAAGAACACTGGAAATCAGTCAAATGGATTTTAAGGTATCTTAAAGGAACAATAGACACCGGTTTAATCTTCAAAAATTCAAGAGAGGATGACACCTTGATAGCAGGGTATGTGGACTCAGATTATGCTGGCAATATTGACACTCGGAAGTCTCTAACAGGCTACATATTCACCATCAATGGCACATCAGTAAGTTGGAAAGCTAACTTACAGTCAGTAGTAGCACTTTCAACCACAGAAGCTGAATATGTGGTAGTCACTGAAGCATTCAAAGAAGCAAAGTGGATGAAAGGTTTCATGGAAGAGCTTGGATACAAGCAAAAGACAGTAACTGTGTTCTGCGACAACCAAAGTGCCATACACCTCTCAAAGCCTCAAGTTTTTCACGAGAGAACAAAGCATATAGATGTAAGGCTACATTTTGTGCGAAATGCGATTGAGTCTGGAGATGTTGAAGTCCTTAAGATTAGCACAAATGACAATCCAGTTGATATGTGTACCATAGTCATAGGGACAAACAAATTTGAAAAGTGCAGAGATCTGGTTAATGTAACCAGATGCAAGTTGCCTTAAGACAATAAGGCAGGAGGAGGTGCGTACACTGAAATTCTTGATTGCAGATAAGGTGGAGAATTGTAATATATCAGCAACCAAAATCCTTATTGAAAGCAGTTGGAAAATCGGTTAAAACAACTATAAGTAGTTGGATAAGGGTGAAGGTTGAAGGCTTGCACTTGATCACAAATATATTCTGGAACAAGCAGGTATATAAGTGTGGAGACTTGCAAGGGTGGACAGACGATCATTCACCGAGAAGAAAATCGAACAAGGAGCAAGAAGCCATTCACACAAGGCACGAGAGTTTTTCTTTGAAATTCATAGAAGAAAAAGGATGTGGAGTTTGATATTGTCCACTTTGGGTTTTAACCCTCATGGTTTTGCTTTTGGAACCACCCAAAAGGCCTCATACCAATGGAGATATCATTCCATCTTTATTAACCCATGATCTTTCTCTAGATCTTCCAATCTGGGACTTTGGTTGCATCCCAACAATCCTCCCCTCAAACAAAGTTCCACTATTATTCTCATGGTCTGAGCCTCCCCTCAAGCCTTATTCGTTCTCCAATCGAGGTTACTCCACTTCACTGCGTTGGAGCGCACGCCTTACATGAATACTGGGAGCATAAACCACCCCGAGAGTTTAATCAAGGATTTTTACCGGGAGCCCTCAACTCCTTCGTTTAGGTATCGAGGATTCTACCCACATGGCTCGATCTAGACCATGGCTCTGATTCCACTTGTTAGGACCAATAGAATCCGGATATCTCCACACTGGTATGATATTGTCCACTTTGGGTTTTAATCCTCATGGTTTTGCTTTTGGAACCACCCAAAAGGCCTCATACCAATGGAGATATCATTCCATCTTTATTAACCCATGATCTTTCTCTAGATCTTCCAATGTGAGACTTTGGTTGCATCCCAACAGTATGAAACAACAAAAACAGGAAACTCTACGTGCTTATATTAAAATGGTCAATGCAAAGGTAGTGGAAGTTCTTTCTGTCACTCTAGATTTTGTGATTAGCACTTTCATTCAAGACTTAAAGCTAGGAGATCTCTTTAATTTGTTAGTAAAGAAACTACCAACTAGTTTCTAGAAAATGGTAAAGTACATTAATTTGGAAGAAACACAGACAACTCGGGTCGAGAAGCTCAAGTGAGCCTCCCCGAGTACCAAGAGAAGCTAGGCTGGAAAATATTTTGGCTCGGTCTTCCCGAGCCAATCCAAATGCTCAGCTAGGGCAGTTCGCCGCGTATACTCCCCTGAAAATGAATTAGTCTCGGTCCCTTGAAATTTGGTAGCAAATGCATCTTATTCAGAGGCCTCGTGAAAGTGACAAAGGACCTCAAAGACTTCTTTTTGATAGGTAATGCAATTTCCATAATGGATATTGGTCATAATACTTATGATTGCCCCAAGAAATTGAGCGAGTTATTCCTCTATGACCACCTTCACAGAAGTAACTTGTGGCCTTCAACAAAAGATGAAATTTCATGTGGGAAGAGTATTCGGAGAAGTTAAGGGTGATCAGAAAGTAGCTCGAAAGTTCTACATTGAAGAAGTCCAAGTAGAGCATAAAACAGTTAAAACCGAGCACCTGGTCATCCCGCGCAGAGAAAGCACGACCACTTGAATTTGATCGGTGAGGCATCCCAAGTTACCACTGAGAAAGATTGCAAAAAGATTGTCACGTCTCCTATGTCCGGCATGGTCAAGATCGATAACATCCTGGCCGACCCACTTTGTTTTAATGGATAAAATTTTTTAAAATTGATTTCATTTCATATTATTCTATATGTTGTACTTATTATTTGCTTTATATCATAAGATTTAAATATTTTATTTTCAACTCTAAATTTTTAATTTATATTATATCTAATGCAAGTGATTTATACTGGTAGGACTAAAAACCAACAAAAGGTAGAGTATTAAATACCACTTTGACAATTCAAATGACCAAAAAATAAACAAAACAAGGAATAAATGACTATTTTTCATAAATAAATAAATAAATAAAAGGGTTAATTGTATATACTATCTTTGTAAAATGTCGAGATTGCTAAAAACCCCTCATTAAATAAGAAATATCTATTAACTTCATGTGTTTTCAAATCTCGAGATTGCTAAAAACCCCTCATTAAATAAGAAAGATCTATTAACTTCATGTGTTTTCAAATCTTGATCACACACATCTCTTGTTTTCGAATCTTTCAAATCTTTAACACATGCATTGTGTCCGTACATTTTTTCAAAGACATGTATGCTCAAGATTTAAAAATACTGGGTGTTCATAGTCATGTGAGATTTTCAACAATCTTGAAATTTCATGTAATTAGCAATAAATAAAATTGTACGACAATGTCGGAGAGGATTCAAGAGTTCTGCGGAGTTAGACAATTTATCCTTTGGCTCTGAGGTAGATCTAGGATTTTATGTGTTTGAGGTGGAAAATGCTCATTCTCCAACGGTAGCTTGTAAATTAATTCTCATAAGTCAGTCAACTAAAACAATATAAATCTTCAACATACGCGGCGAAAGTCAACCACGTCATCTTCTTCACCAGTTAAAAAATTATGGAAAATTTCTTGGCATTTTTCATATGCTAGACGCTACATCATCGTAAGCAAGCTAGATTATATAAATTGGGTTTGTGGCGGAAGAATTCGTGTACATTGAACAAGATGAAAGCATATGCAATTGTGTTGATTGCTTGTGGTTCTGTGATAGCAGCTATCCTGGTTTTGTGTTGTCTTTGTAATTATGGACGCAAAAAGCAGCGTCCAACCAGTTCAAGAACTGTCTCCGCCACCCCTCCTCGTGTCGTTAATCGTGACATCGAGCGAGGTGAAGAGGCCAAGAGCAGTGGAGCAAGAAGTGGTGGCATGGTTATTTTAGGAACAACAGCTGCTGCTGGTGCTGCTGCAGCTGTGGCTGCAGCTTCTGTTCTTAGTACTGGTGGTGGAGGAGGCAGTGACACTGGCGGTGGTGATGGTGACGGAGGGGGTGGATGCGGTGGCGGCGGCTGTGGAGGTTGTGGTGGCTGTGGAGGTTGTGGTGGTTGAGATAACTGGAAACTTTGGAACTTGGCTTTAATTTTTCTTGGTGTATTGGATTTGTGTACATTTATTACTGTCGTTTGAATGTTGATTTCAAATTGAAGTCGATTGTTTTCAAATGGTCTCCAATATTTTCGACGAGTCTTTTTCTTTGGATTTGTTTAACTTAAACCTCTATTTAGTATTTACACTTGGAAAGAACCATGTTTAGCCCATGAAATGCTAGAAATGTCCAACAAGAACTTCAGAATATAGAATTTAATAAAATTTTTGGTTTGTAAAATATTATTCTAAAAAATATATAATATATATATCTATAATGTTTTTGTGATGACTATCCTTGTTTCCATAAGCTGATGCTACAACTTAATTCAAGTGCAGAACCTGGGAGTCATCCGGTGGACTGATTCTTCTCTGATGTACTGCTATTTCCGAAAAGCTCCGACCACCACCGCGCGTAAATGGTGGAGATAATCAAACGCTTCGTCGATTCCCCTATGCCTTAATACACACCCTGTCCTGTCCTCCACACGAGTCTCGACGCTATCAATAATAATATAAAAATTATAATCTATACTAGACGGTTTATATATAATTGATCGATACGGTGTAGAATAGGCCATTAATGATGCATGGTCACAAAATGATAAAAATATTATCTTGGCTTAAATAATTAGTTTAAGTAATTAATGTTACATAAATAAGAATCAAAATTTTAATTTTAATATAATCTCTAAATTTTTATGAAAAAATGTGTAACACAAAAAAGAAGAAGCTAATTTATGCAAATATTCGATATATACATTTGCTTTTCAAAAGGGGAAGTTGTTTATGTATATGTTTGACTCTTACGATTTTGGTTTTCTATGTTATAGAATGGTGGCTATTTGTTCCTTTATTTTTCAATTTTTTTATAATTTTATTATTTTTTGGAATATTAGTCCTTTTTATTTGTTCAACATCAATGTTATTTCAGCATTCAAGTACAAAATCGGAGATATGCCTATATTGGGAATGATATTTTCTACATTAGAGATATTATTTGAAATACATTGCATAAGATGATAATGGCCTGTTCAAATCACACTCGTATAGGCAGTAACTCTCGAGCACAATTATTGGCTATCCTCATGGGCTTGGAACTATGCCAACAACTCAACTTATCTCATTTGGAGTATGGATTTCTCGCACTCAAGACGTGGTGGCGGAAGTTCTAAAATTTTTTGTTTTGAAGTTTAAAACAATCTTGGACATCGTATGATTTAAAATCATTCATAGATTTTTTAGATTTGATTTACCTTGCATATTTAACGATAACTTTAGCTATCCCGATGTTTAGGTGATTTAATTCTTCTTGTAATTTTTACGAACTTTCTTAACCTTCTAATAAGATCCACGATCATAGAAAGGCAATTCCTCATACATAATTAAGGGACCATTGAAAGGTGACTAAAACACCATAAACGATGACTTTGTTCCTCTCCTAGATTGTACTAGAAAAATAGATCGAAGAAATTTGTATCGAGATTAGATTGTCGAATTTGGACTACTCCGACGGCAGTATGTGGTGCAGCGACGACGCACGCTGGCATGTGGACGTGCATGATTGTGCCTCTTCTCAAAAGGAAGGGCCGTTTTTTTTCTTTTCTTAAAGCTGAGAGAAAATGTAGGATTGATTTTTTTTTTATTGGGTTTATTATGTGTTATCAACTATTTGATAACATGTATTTAATAAACTTATTATTTCAATCCCAACGATATTCTATTCTAATCAGGATTCTTTATTTTCATTATTTAAAAAATTTCATATGGTAATGCATGATATATATATATATATATATATTATATAATATAAATTAAATAATTATTATTTAATTAATTAAATCTAGACACTTTTAGAATATTCCATATGATTCTTATATTTAGTAGTCATTATTATTAATTTATTATTTAATTAGTATATTCTGATTTACTAGATAAATAATTGTGAACTCATTATAACCCCTAATCAACTATCAAACAGCGCCAATATATCAAGAGTAAATGGCCGAAATTTTTCACTGATCCATTTTTTGCTGCTTCCAGTTTTTTGAACTTCTTCATTAAAATATGCAGTTCCACTCTCATCACTTAATTAGAAGTTAAGCTAACTCCACAACTTCCAATAATAGAATATACTCATAAACCCATTTATAAGTAATTCGTTTGATCTCCATCAAATTACAGTCGTTGAATTTAACTCTTTGAATTCGACTATCTCAACGAGAACACGTAATCCAATAGTTGTATGTCCCTCAAGAGTTCAGGGATGCAAATAGTCGTGGGTTAACAATATCATGTGATTCATATCAACATTTGTTCTTCTTCAGGTTTACACTAATTAGCAACATTCTTTTCATCAACCATTTGATCAAGAACGTCAGAAATCATGTCTTATTGCACACATCAGATCATGGTAAGAACTTCTAATATCATCGTCCCATGATCTCCTAGGTATCTCTTATAATCCCTGCAAGAACTAGTAAGTTACGATTAGCATATAATACGGTCCCTTCAACTCACCCATTCGAATCTGCAATCATTTGTATATCGAGAGTTGCAAATGTATTTGATAAATATGCAATGTATCTTTGAGCAAAAATAGTGACAACATATGTGCAACTAAGAAAAGGCATTTTCCTAAATTAAGCACATGTCTTGCGCTGGCCAGAGGCCTCTTGCACTATTAACTCATCGGATCACATAGGATATCTCCGCCTATAGGGGAGCGATGAATACCTGACTATAATGCATTGAATCATGTTTTGAAACTACACCCAACATTGCAACCTGATAACCCTCAATAGAGTTGATAAACGGATCAAAAAGCATGCTAGTGCACAGAGCCTCCATGTTATTTTCAGGATTTTTAACAAAGTCAAACTTTTTGATAGTGTTGTAAAATCTGAGATTTCAACTACTCGATGCCTGTTTGAGTCCATAGATATCTGAATTTTGCATTATTTATGATCATTTCTTACTGATATGAATCATTCAGGTGGAGCCTTGTAAATATTTTCTTAATGTCACCATTAAAGAATGTTGTCTTGACATCCATATGTCATATTTTATAGTCATATCACGCTGTTGTGGCTAGCAATATCCTAATGGACTTGCACATCGGGACTGGAGAAAAATTTCCTCATCGTCAGCACATTGTCTTTGAGTGTATCTTTTTGCTACCAATCTAGTCTTGAAGTTCATTACCTTCTCATTCCCCCAAAGCTTCTTTTTGGAAATCCATTTGATTCATATGTGAACAATTCCCTAATGTGGATCTACTAAGTATCATAGTTGGTTCGAATACATGGATTCCATCTGGACTACGTGGCTTCAAGCCATTTATATGAATTGGAATTTGATAATGCTTCTTTGAAGTTTCTTGGATCAAATACAGGAATGAAATCATCTTGGCATTCTTGAAGAAGTATACTCATCCTTTTAGGTGGCCTTGGGAGCTTTTCGGATCTCCTAGGAGCCTATATCTCTTAAACTGACTGTTGGGATGTGGGTTCTACTATTTAAGTAGTGGGTGTTTCTTGCATCTCCACAAGTTCTGTCATCCAAACTTTTCTATCTAATAGGAACTCCTTCTCCATGAAGGTGAAATTCATTGAAACAAATACCTTTGTTTCATTGTGATTATAGAAATAATAACAGAATTCTTTGAATATCCCTCAAAGTAGCACAAATTTGCTCTACTATCCAATTTGTGCCTACTTCACATAAGCAAGACATTCTCGTATTCTTAAGAAAGAATATTTGAGAGGCTTTTCTATCCATTTATCATATGGCGTTTTATCCACAGCCTTTATATGTATTTGAATCAACGACATATGTTAAGGTCTCAATGGCAAATCCTTAAAAGGATGGTGGAAATTCAGTGAATCTCATCATAAATCGAACTATGTCCATCAATGTCCAATTATGACGTTCTGACACACCATTCAACTAGGGTGTGGCAGGTGGAATCCATTATGAGAGAATCTTATTCTCATTAGGGTAATCTTGAAATTCAGCACTTAAGTACTCTCTATCTCGATTAGATCGATTCTTTTTAATAATTTTTTCTAATTGTTTCTCTACTTCAGCTATAAATTCTTTGAACTTTTCAAATGATTCATACTTGTATTTCATCAAATACACATATCCATACTTCAAGAACTCATCAGTAAAGGTAATGAAGTAGAAGTGCCCATGTTTTCTGCTAACACTCAGTAGTCTACACACATATGTATGGATCAAATCTAATAGATCGTCTCCACATTCCACTTTCTCTAGGATAAGAGATTTGGTTATCTTTTTTTTTTGCATACATGATTCAGATATATTAAGAGACTAACAAGTGAAAAATGCCCTCTTTCACTATCTTATGCATCTTTCTTTGGGAAATATGTCATAGTCTAACGTGTCATAAGTGTGATTGATTTAAACTCTCTCGTTTTCTTTTGTTTGTTATTGAAATCACATTAAGATTAGCTTATCATTGTCAAAACACTTCTGAAAGATACTTTCTTATGTCCAGGCTTCTTCTAGTGAAAAAAAACATGTTTTTATTTATTGAGTTTTGTGGCCCCTTTAGGTAGCCTTCAAATTAGTCTTCTTATTATGCTTGTTTTTCTTTAAAGGGAAAAACAATACTTTTCCTTATTTTGTGGCATCTTTTCGTTTCAAATTATGAGCCCACAAGAAAAATGGACTTCTCTTTCTTTATGGTGGTCTCACAAGTCGTAAGCCTGTTGACCAATTCTTCAAGGCTGATCTTGATCTTAGTCGTATTGAAATTCACCATAAAACCATCAAGCGAGGAAGTAATAATAATAAGATGAGGAATCATCAATTCTAAGGCCCAATAACTTCTTAATAAACTAATCATATCTAGACCACGCACATGGGCCTGTACCTTATCTTGCATGCATGAGTCATGATCTCCTTGATAGTGTGTTTATCACTGCATGAGTTTCAGCTTCATACAACTCTTGTATATTCATTCGAATTCCAACATTGATTGTTTCCTCAAACTGTCTCTACATATCATTTGACATAGAAACGAGCATATTACAGTTTAGCAAGACTAACATTAGTGTGTATGTCATTTTTTCTCCGAATTCAGAACAATTTTTGTAATTCAATCTTGAAAATTAGAGTTTGGTTAGATTCTTTTAATAGAGAATAACGGAAATGGATTACCTGAAGAAATCATAAATATATTGAATATGAAATAGATAATCATTGACGACTATTTTAAATATTTTATATGAAAGAAAATATGAACTTTTTTTATTTATTACAACACACAATTTTGAAATTTTCACCATCTTTTAATGAAAACGAGAAATATAATTTTTTTAATGAGTATGCAAGGCTCGACTAATAAATTATGATCCCGAATAATACAAGTCAATCATAATTTTCAAAAGATATAGTCCAATTGCAACCCCTTGCAACCATCATGTAATTTGTCTTATGTTTGATGAGATCCCAATAATATGATGTTATTTCTCTTCATGTCGCGAGCCTGACCCATTAGTGTTGAATCTTAGTGGAGAGTCACCACAAGATCTCCCAATAATAAGAGCCGAACCATGAGAATTCTACGTAATTTACATTAAGTATATCAGTGAAAGTCACAGCTTTCCGACTTTCAGGCCTTCCAAATAATATGAGTCAGACTCTAACCACGTGTAGTGTTCATCATGCAACCATCGTTGATGGAAGACAGGAAAATTTAAGATCTTTTTAATATTTTTTAATGATCTTGATATAAATTTTTAATATTATTAAAAATTAGGGATTTTTTTTTTAAAATTTGTCTCATCATAATTTTAAAATATCGTGTCATGTTTGTTGTATGTTAGATGGATTCATTCAAGTCTTGCTATTATACTAATAATAACCCACATGCTAATTATTTATATATCTGACGATTGGACCCACCAGCTGAGAGCCCACATAGGGCGAACAACTTAAGCCACTGGCCGAAAATTGAAGTCCGTGTTATGGCCGAAAAATCACGCCCCCAGCCTGCACGTTTTTTTAAGGTTTGTCTCTGAACGATCTCTGACCAGTCACGGTGACAAGGGAACGTAGACTTACTAGAAGTGGTCGACCGTCCATGGGTGTTGGTCGGTGATTCGGTCGAAGAAGGTGACAACATTGAAGATCATATTTCGGAAAGGGTTGGGTTTCTAATTTCTGAAATTAGGATTCTTTTTATGAATTGGAGATTTTCAAATTTTAGGAACTCATTGGCTGGTATAATATTTTAGAATTTAATAATTTTTGAAATTTTGATATTTTGAAATGATATCTTTCCAAAATTTTGGATATTTTTCATGTTTAAGATAATGGATATTTTCCATTGTTTAAATTATTTGGATAAGATTTGTCAAATTTTGTGATTTATTTCCTTATCTTGCGTGCAATTAAAAATTATGTTAATTTTTTTTATGTAAATGAGGAACTTGTTCATATTAAAATATATTTGGGTCCATAATTTCTAATGAATAAATTAAGTTAAATTTTTCTTATAAAGATACATAATATGGATAATTAAGTAATAATAATTATGAAATACACATGAAAATATGATTTGAGAGAATTCTTCAGAGACTAGATACTAATGCCAGGCCTTAGAGCCCACTAGTCTTCCTATGAATGTTGTACTGTCTAAGGATTTTGGTTTCTAAAAAGGCCTTAGCCCGACCAATTTTTCTTGGGAGCACTCTTGGAAAGTGTTGGTTGTGTTATTAATAATAATTATTTAACGAATTAAGTTAAGTCAAAATTTTGTTCAGAAAACCATATGATTTTAAATAATTATGGTTTAGTCACAACACCCATAATTATAAAAAAATTATACATTAAGTAGATTTGGATTACATTATGGACAAAAATTGTAATTAGTTTTGTGAATATAATAAATTTTACTCCACAAAAATTTTTATTACAATTATGTGATTAATTAGGATAAAATTTTAAAATATATTTTTCTTAATTTAGCCACGAGGGTTTAGGAAAATTATTTTGATAGTTTTATTTAAAGTTCCATAAAATATAATTAAATTAAAACTTTAACCCACATAAAAGTTTTATGTCCGTATATTTTTGTACATGATTTACATTGGTAAAACAAGAAATTTCATCAAAATATTTTTGTAATAAGAATTTTTATTAAATATCTTGAATTACAGCCTATTAATTTCTATGATATAAGTTGTGATATCCTCGAACTCATAGAGGATAATTATAAAGTTTGGAAGGATAGAGTTCTCATTCAATTAGGGCGGATTGATATTGACTATATTAGAAGGAAAAACGAAGCACCTAATATAGATGAATTCAGTCAACCTGATGAGGTTGACCTTTATGAAAAGTGGGTGTGATCTAATCGCCTCTACATTATGTTCATAAAAACCAAGATCTCTGTTGGTATTTGTGAATCGGTTGAGGGGCATGAAAAAGTCAAGGACAAACATAAGGCAATTGATGAACAATTTGCAACTTCAGACAAGGCCCTTGCCATCACCCTAATAATTCATTAAGGCTCAGAAGTGTGAAAGGTATGCGAGAGCATATCATGAAGATGAGAGAGCTAGCGGCTCGATTGAAAACACTTGAAGTGGAAATATCTTATAACTTTCTTGTGAACTTCATTTAATTCACTCTTCCACAACAATATAAACCTTTCAAAATATCTTACAGCACACATAAGTATAATTGGTCAATCAATGAGTTGATGACCATGTGTGTTCATTAGGAAGGAAGGTTGTTGATAGAGAAGAGTGGTAATGTTTTTCCTGACTGCACAAGAAAAGTCTAATAATCAAGCCAAAGTCAAGGGGAAAGGGAAAGGAAAAATTCCACCTCAACCTTACATCAAGAAAGAATCCAAGTGTTTCTTCTGTAAAAAGACGGAACACATGAAGAATGATTGTACTAAATTCAAGGATTGGCTTGAGAAGAAAGATGTTCCTATTTTATTTGTTTATTATGAATATAATATGATTAATACGATTTATAACATGTGTGGATTGACTTTGGTTCTACAATCTATGCACAAATACCTTGCAGGGTACGCAAAATCTAAGGAAACCAATGAGGAGTGAGCAGAGCATCAATTCGGGAACAAGATGTGTTCACATGCGGAGGCTATAGGGACTTGCAATTTAGTTTTGGATGGTTGTTTTATTTTTGTTTTGGAGAAAACATTTTATGGTTTCTATTTTTTTCTAGAAATTTAATTTCAATTTCAAATTTTTTACCGTTTGGTTACTCATTTCAATTTTTGAATAATTCTATGAATTTATTTTATGATTTAATTTTTGTTGGGAATGGTACAATGATTGGTAATCTTTTCGTAATTTCCTTAAAAAAATGCCAAAATCACTATGCATGTTCAAGTAAGTATTAAAAGATGTTTTTTAAATGAAGATTCTTATATATTGTGGTAAATAAGATTGGGATACATATCTATAGAGAGGATTTAAAATTAGTAAATGATAGAGTGCTCAATCTTTGGATTTTACTTGGGGTGCCAAAAGGAGTACAAAATTGTTAGAGAAAATACATACATATATATGTTGTCCAGAAATGGACATGAAAAGTCCAAAATATTTCATCATTTTCGATGATGATAATTCACGATACATGTATATCTAGTTGCTTTATAACAAACACAAAACATTGGATGCCTTTAAAGTTTTTAATGTTGAAGTAGAAAAACAATGTGCAAAAAAAATTAAGATCATGAAGTCTGATAGAGATGGTGAATATTATGGTAAATACACCGAAAATAGACAAGCTCTGGGGTCATTTGCGAAGTTTCTTCAAGGAAATGAGATTGTTGCCCAATATACAATGCATTGTTCTCCAGACCAAAATGGTATGGCTGAAAGAAGAAATCGAATTTTAATGGACATGGTTAGGAGTATGAGGAGTAACTCTAAACTTTCCAAGACCTTGTGGATTGAAGTTCAAGATAGTATTCGGATGAAGAATAATTTCACCAAGTGTGGCTCCCATAGTGAAAGGAGAAAATTCAATTTGGATAAATTCCCAAAGAAAAGGAACAAATGAAAAAAATCCCTTATACTTATGTTGTTGCTTGCTTGATGTATGATCATGTTTGCACTAGACCTGACATTGCATATATAATTGGAATGATGGGGAGATATCAGAGTAATCCAGGTATGTACCACTGAAAGCTGCAAAGAAATTGATGAGATGCCTTCAAGGGACCAAGGACTACATGCTTATGTTCAGAATAACTTAGAATTTGGAGGTACTTAGCTACTCTAATTTAGACTATGCTGGTTGCATTGATTCAAGAAAATCCACTTTAGTATATATTTTTTTGCTAGCTATTGGAGTTGTATTTTTGGAGAAGCGCAAAAAAAATTTTGACTGCTACTTCCACTATGGAAACTAAGTTCGCATCTTATTTTGAGGCCACCTCACGTGGTGTTTGGATGAATAGTTTCATTTTAGGGCTTAGAATCATGGTTTCTATTTCTAGGCCATTGATTGTTTTTGACAATTCAACTATTGTTTTTATGGTTAAGAATAACAAAAGTCGAAAGGCTTAGAATCGTGGATTCTATTTTTAGGCAATTGATTTTGTTTTTTTGACAATTCAACTGCTGTTTTTATGGTTAAGAATAGCAAAAGTAAGCAAACACATCGACTTAACTATTTAGCCATAAGAAAAAATGTTAAAGATAATACAGTGGTTATCGAACAAATTAGCACTAAATTGGCGATTGTTGATCCTTTGACTATAGGCATGCCACCACATAATTTAAGGATCATGTAGAAAATATGGGACTTGATTCCTTTATATAATTTTGTTATAAGAACAAATTTATTTATTAATGAAATTATGTTATGGTATTTTTCTTATATTTGTTACTTATGTGCACATTCATTGATTTGAAAAATATAACTAAAGTTGGACCTGAATAAACATAGGTTTATTCATTATGTTATTCTAGTTCGAGAACGTGATACAGATGTATATGGCCAAAGTAGGAGAATGATGGAAAAGATTTAGAAAGTTATAAAATCTTATTTTGTTAAGTGACCTATATGATATATGATAATTAAAAGATTTAATTATGGACAAAATTTATGTTGTCTACTGATCATAGATTTGTTAAGATTTAGATGTGCAAATTATGTCTTGATATCTTGATAATGTTATCAAATTTTGAAATTCAAAATATCTCATAATGATAAGACACAATTTAAATTTAAACTTACTCGATAATGATACGAACTCTCAATAAATAGTGGCGTTTGAGGTTCCTAAACATACATACCAAATGTTATACAACACAATCAATAGTGAGGTTTGAAGTAATTAGAAGACTCTCGAACAATTTGAAGAAATTCAAAAGAGGTGTTCAAAGATTTTTTCATATTCAATGCTAAAGGTAACATTCGATTCATTTTTCCACATTCAATTTATTAATTTTGAACATGAATAAATTTTTTACAATCTTCACCTTTGTTTTTCACGCTCTACTAATTAAGTATTTGAGCTATTTAATTCAGTGGATTTGACGTATTGCTGAAATATTGGCTCTTAGGGCACCCACAATGGGGTGTTAAATGGGTGTTAC
Organism: Primulina tabacum; assembly: GCF_025594145.1. NCBI lineage: Eukaryota > Viridiplantae > Streptophyta > Magnoliopsida > Lamiales > Gesneriaceae > Primulina > Primulina tabacum. The sequence continues at coordinate 29,320,901 of NC_134558.1, read as the reverse complement.
ACCCTCTCTCCATTGTGAGTGGGCGTTATAACGCACATTCACAGGAGAGAGAGAGAGGCGTTCAATTGTTTGAACGCCCCTCTGTCAGTTTATTTTTTAAAAAAATTTGGACAATAACTGTCGCTAATTTTCGACGGTTTTCCACAAACCGTCGCTGACACGCGGGCCCCACGTGTTTTGAATTATTTTAATTTTGTTTTTAAAATTTTAAATTTTGACTTTCCCTTTAAAAAAAAAATTTTATTTTCATTTGTAAACCGTTGTATATATTGTATTTTTTATTTTAAATATTTAATTAAATTCGAATTAAATTATAAAAAATCAAAAAAATTTGTAACGACTAGTTAACGGCTAGTTTCAATTATTTTCTATAAATACTCACAAATGTGCACACATATTTTCATTCCTCCAAAAATGTCTCATTCTACAGGCATCTCTAGCTCAAATTCTAGCTCGACAAGCGAAGACGAAATCCATGTCGAAATCGATGCGCAAGCTTATGATCCGGTTGAAGAAATGATGTCATTGGTACTTCAACAACACCAACAACTTATGGAATCATATCAGAGGAGGGAAACACGCAGAAGAATAAGATTCATCCAAAGAAATCGTGAGGCCGGGAATGAGAGGCTCGTCAATGATTATTTCTCTACGAACCCGGTGTATCACGATGAAATATTTCGAAGATGATTTCGAATGCAAAGAGAGTTATTCCTCAGCATAGTGAATGAATTAGAGAATCATTCAACGTTTTTTCAACAGAGGGACGATGCTGTGCGAAGAAAAGGGTTCGCACCACTACGAAAATTAACAGCTGCGATTCGTCAACTGGCTTACGGAGTCCCCGCCGACAATCTTGACGAGTACCTACGTATGGGTGAATCAACTGTCATCAAGTGTCTTTTCAATTTCTGCGAATACGTGGTTGAAATATTTTGTGATAGGTACTTGAGAAGACCAAATGCTGATGATGTTCAACGTCTTCTTCAAATGCATGATGAGAGCCACGGCTTCCCTGGCATGTAGGGTAGCCTTGATTGTATGCACTGGAAATGGAAAAATTGTCCAGTTGCTTGGAAATGTCAATTTACAAGGGGACATGGGTCACCAACAATCGTGTTTGAAGCGGTCGCATCTCATGACTTGTGGATATGACATGCATTCTTTGGGGTCGCCAGTTCACGTAACAATATTAATGTGTTATATGAATCTCCCATATTCAACAACGTCTTGCAAGGAAATGCGCCAGAGATTAATTTCACGGTGAACAACACTGCATATACGAAAGGTTATTATCTAACAGATGGAATATATCCTGAGTGGGCTACTTCATTTAGGCTTGTCAAATTGGGTCAGGCCCGTCGGGTCGGCCCGCCCCGCCATAAAATTGAGCGGGTTGGGTTGATAAAATAGCAGCCCGTTTGGAGGTGGGCCAAACGGGTGGAGCCCGTTTGGGTTACGGGCCAAATGGGTTGAGCCCGTTTGGGTTGCGGGCTGGCCCGCCAAATTAGGGTAGAATTTTATATTTTTAAGTTTTATATAAAAATTCCTATTTCTTCCTTATTTTTTCTCATGTGCCTAACTTCAATCACTCTGGTAAAATCTATATGCTTCTATTTTTTTTTGAAGATGTTATACTCTTCAGTCCCCTCCCTTTTTTTAATGTTTAACTCGAACTAATCCAGAATTATCAAAATAATATAGTAAATAAAGTAATTATCTGTATTATTGAAAACATAATATTACATGAGTTAATTTTTAGTACATGTATACGATGAAATCTTGTGTGAATTAGAATAAACACTTTATTTTTTTTATGTATTATGTTGATTGTTGTATGCTTTCAATGTCTTATTTCAATGTTTTTAAGTTTTTTATGAAAATATTTAATTGAAATATATTTTCTTCTATGTTTATTTTAATACTGTTTAGTATTTTTTTTAAAAAAAAAAATAATAAGCGGGTTGGCCCGCCTAGTCAGCCCGTTTTGACATGTATAACTTCATTAAGGCTTTTCCTTGCCCGGAGGATCCCAAGAGGAAGTTGTTCAAGGAAAGATAGGAGTCCGCAAGAAAAGATGTCGAACGGGCATTTTGGGTGTTTCAATCTCGATGGGCGATTGTCAGAGGTCCAGTTCGTTATTGGTATAGGAAAAAGTTAAAACAAATCATGTTAGCATGCATTATTTTGCATAACATGATCGTTGAGGATGAGAGAGGTTACGTGACAAATTGGTACAACGATGAAGGTGACGAACCCGCACAACCTATCCATGGCTCAAACCGAGGATTTCAGGATTATCTTCGGACAAATTCCGAGCTACGTGGCACTCAAGTTCATCACCAACTTCGTGCAGACTTAGTTGAGTATATCTGGGGGCAATATAACAACAATCCGTGAACTATTATTTCATATGTTAGTTCTAATTTCATCAAAGTGTGTTTATTTCTAAGTTATTGTTTCATTTCAATTTCATAATTATTTCTTTCGAACACCTACTTTATTTAATAAATATATTTTTTAAAAAAGTAATATTATTTATTAAAATTAATAAAATTATTTTATTAAAAAGTAAGATGGTTTTAAAAATTAGAATAATGATTTAAATAATGTAAAATATATTTAAAACATATTTATTTAATACGAAAAATTTTTAAGATGATTGAGTGGACTATAAGACCCATAAATAATGAGTTTGAATGTTAAAAGGAATGTGAGTAAAAGAGATACGTTGTTATAATGAGTATGTGACAGTGGACCCCACGTTTTTTGATGAGTTGATGAGTGTTATGCTCTTACACTACCCTGCAGTTTATTCGTTGAAGCAATTCTTATTTATTTAATTCGATACTTTATTTATAATATTAATAATTTCTATACAGTAATATTATTCCAATAATTTAAACTCTCACAAAGAAAGGATGATAATATACCCACAACTTAATTTTCGTACATCCTCTATATTTGATACTTTGCTATTTTGGTTCAATATATTATTAAAATTGAGTTTGAATTACGGATTTTTCATTTTTTTTGCTAATTTTGGTCTTTAATTTGTTTTCCATAAAAATGTTTACGTAGCACTAGATCCATCGACGCCACGTACAAAAAAAAAAAACTAAAATTGAAAAAAACGATAAACAAAGATAACGAAAAGGGTTCATCAAATTAAATGATAGTAAATAGTTTCTCTAGTATTACCGTAAAAATTTTTTATCCAAAATTTTTAAAGTATTTTTGAGTTATCTATTTTTTTAATATGAAATTCACGTATTCTTCAATCTTCTTCTCCAATGAATTATTATATAAAATTATTCTTAAAAGTCAGTCAACTATATAAATATTTCATCCACATACGCAACAAATCAACCAAGGAAATTTCAAATTATATAAATATTTCTTCAATTAATATTTCAAATTACAACATCAAAGCAAAAAAAAATTAAAAAAATTCTCGACCGAATTTTTTTTAGCATTGCCCATGCCCCACGCCATATTATTATAAGTAATGTAGATTACTTTAAAGGGTTTCTAGCGAAAATGTTTGCGTGCATTGAATAAGATGAAAGCATATGCAATTGATCTTATTGCTTGGGGTTCTGTGGCAGCAGTTCTCATTGTCTTTGGTTGTCTTTTTAACTATGGCCGCAACTGCAGCAAGATTCTTGCAACCATGTCAAGAACCGTCTCTTCCGCACCTACGAAAACTGGGAATCGTGACATCGAGAGAGGTGAGGAGCCCAAGAGCAATGGAGCAAAGAATGGTGGTATGGTTATTCTAGGAACAACTGCTGTAGCTGGAATTACTATTCTCAGCAGTGAAGGTGATGGCGGCGACGACGACGGAGGCGGTGGAGGAACTGATGACGGTGGTTGCGGACGCCGGTGATGATGGAGGGTGTTGTAGCGGAGGTTGTGGTTGTGGAGGTTGAGATTAATGGAACTGCGTTTTGACTTTTCATGGTGTACAACAAATTAATATTGTAAAATTTATTTTTATTTTGAAACTATTTAATATTGAATTTTTTTTATAATTTAAGCTCAAAGTTGGTGGTTTTCTGTCTCTAATATGATGAAATAATACATGTACATTTATACATTTGACTTGCTTGTGTTGCCATAAGAAGAATTTCCGACTTTATTTGCACTTTGAAAAAAATTCCTACCATATATAGTGTTAAGTAATCAATCAAGCAATCTTTGAATTCAAAGCCACCTAAATTTGAATTCAAAAAACACCATTTTGGAATTCAACAACACAATTAACACATGGTTTGAGTTAGTCAAAAATGGTTGGTTTGATTATGTAAACAATGATGTTTTAATTTTTGTTTTCTTCCCTAAACTTCACCTATAAATACTCATTTATTCTTCATTTCAAAATCACACCAAAACACAAAATCCTCTCATCTACAATCATAAGTGTAGAAGTGAGATAAATGATTTAGTGTGAGATTTCTTAAAGAGTGTTTATTTTTGAAGGAATATGATTAGTGGAGAGAAAGTGAGTGTTAAAATCATAGTGTTCTGAGTGAAATATTTTGTATTCTCAATTCTCTTGTCTTCTTTGTTATTAATAAAGAAGTGATCTCCTTGAGATGTTTAAAGTGGACGTAGCCCAATCTTGGGATGAACCACTATAAATATTGATGTTTATCTTATTCATTATTGATATCACTTATGATGTTTTGCTGCGATGTTACCTTGTTTATTTTCCAGATATCCCAACATATAGAACATATTTTCATAAAATTCACCTACTTATTTTAAATCCATTAATCAAACCCTACCCTTAGGTTTAATTTATGATGTTAATTACTTAAAAATTCAAAGTCATGAATTTAAACATAAAGTATGTGAATGTGTGTTTACTAACGCTAAATCTATTGATATATCGTTCGACGTTCATCTGATGCGCAGAAAGTTTAACGTTAGAATAATAGATTAGATCTTAAAATTTGGTGTTAAGATATACTATATTTTTGTGATGAATTTTACACATAAATTCTGTCTTGATTTCATTGACATTGTATATCAGTCTATGGTCGTGCTTCCCTTTTATCAGTCGTACTGTGATTGTAATTGTAATTTTGGGGAGAGAATTTGAAACGTCTGCTTATTCGTTTTCTTAAAAAGGACTAGAAACTTTTTTTTCTCTCACATTTTCGGCCTATACATATACATATACATAAAATACTTTTGCACAATTTTTAAAATAAAACATCCAACTAGTACTTGAAAATCCAAAGGGATAATCCAAACCAGAAAACGTAACACGTTTTACCAAACCTAAAAAGCAATAAATGTTTGAAAAGTATAGCCCATACTAAATCTTTCAAAGTCTCTCAAAGCATAATAAAATGTCGTAAAAATCTTTAATGTAAAATCATACTTAAATGCGGAAAATAGAAGCGCTGGTCCTCGGGTTAGGTCGCAAATAATTATTTAAGCTTAAATTAAAATTCTCATAATTTTAGTTAGCTTAAAAACTAGGCTTTTTAATTAATTCGAAATCAGACGTTTTGAAGGCGTTTTAATTCCGAAAAATCCCAAACTTTAATATAAAATTTCTAAATTCTAAATTTAGTCTTTTTATATTATTTTAGCCCTTATGAACCACGACTCGACCCCCGTGAGCCATTTTTCAATTATTTAAGTTTAGGAAACCCTAATATGACACATAAACTTCGACCCCGAGCCATCTCTTGATTTTATCGAGTCACCCCCGAACCATAATGAACCAGACCCTTACCAACACCCTTAGGTACCCTACTGGAACTTAGGAACTCACGGAAACCACCCCTAGCCCCCAAAACCGAACCATACTTCTTGTAACTGCACTGACCGAGAATTGCATAAGGACAAGGACTCTTGTTCTAGCTTCCAGGACCCTACCAACGAACCCAACCACTGAACCAAAGTGTTGTGCACCCACTAAGGACCTTAAGGACTCGAAATGACCCAGTCCAGGCCCCCTGGACCGAGCCCACAAGCCTGCACAAAATACAGAACTTGCGTGTCCCTCCTGGGCTTCTCTCGGGTAGGAGTCCTTGCTGTCAAGGACTCCTCCCAGCCCCTTAGCTCGAGTCCTAGCATGGCTAGGACTCTTCCCTTGACTCCCTCGTGACCTTGGCTAGCCATGGACAGAAGTCATGACCAAGCCAAGCCGTAAGAACCCATAACCGAACCCCCTTGTTTCCCTTGACAGCAAGTTGCTTACAGATTGTGTCCAGGTTTGTGTGTGGTGTTTAGGTGATGTTTTAGGAGTCTTAATTCATGTAGAACAATGCTTGATCAATACCTACATCATGGCAGCCCTCAAAGCATACAAAAAACATGAATTTGGGAATCAAACCTTGCTTGAAATTTCATGATATACACAAAAACGAAAATACCAATAGGTGACACTTGTTTTTCCATGTTTTCATGCGTAAAAAAATAATATGGCGTGATGATGTTTTGAAGGAAAGAATAGGCGTGCCTTTGCGTATTTAACGCACGATTAATTGTTGACGATGGCGAAGAACAGACCAAAAACCGTGGCTTGAATTCTCCTTGAAGCTTCCATCGATTTTTATTTCAATTTTGATGATGGTGTGTGCCGTGTGGTTGGGGCGCTTTTCAGAATTGTGGGCGTGAGTTTTGTAGGGTAATAAGAGACTTAACATATAATATATACTAATTAATTACTAACAAGGCTTTAGGCCTATTAAGCCAACAATTTAGGCCCATTAGTCTTAATTAGGATTTAATTAAAATATTAAAATAGTTTTGGTAAAAATAGTTTGTGAATTAAATTGCCGGGTTGCCAAAAAAGTTCGTATTTTTGTTGAAAAAACCAACACCGATAAAATTTACGTCCCGGCGTATAAAATCACCTCAAAACCCCTTATTTTCAAAAATAAGAAAAACCATCAATCATATTTTAAATAATTAAAAATAATTATTTAATAAAAACATTTTACGTTTTTCAGCCCTCGGTCTCCGTTCTTCGATCGCAACTTGAATAATCCTTAAAAATACAGTTTTATGCGGAATAAAAATTAAATCATATTTAACATAAAATCATGCAATTAAAACAATTAATTAAAATACAAGAGAATTTAATAAATCGTATGCATGTGGTTTGCGTGGACCTTTAAATTTTCGGGACGTTGCAGAATTCTCATGTGAGCCATTTGTTAAATTGACCAGATTGGCAGTACATTGTAGGAATAAGCGTGTATTTTCATAAAATATTATTAATTATAAAATCCTTAAAATTGATATGTAACGTTTGACTTCAATTTTATGTAGCAGAAGTTAACAATCGTACTCATATCTCAAATGTTAATATATCAAAATATATAGCTAAATTAAATTAATTTTTATGCAATTGATCCTAATTTACTACGTTATATTGTTATTTTATATAATATAATAATGTTTGGTCCGGCCTTCTGGTTGAACCGATCAGATTAGAAGAACTTTTATTTTAAGGTATACATATTCGATCACGAGTGCGACATCATACCATAAATAAAGTAGTTATTATCAATGGCTTAAGTTTAATTAAAAAAATAGATAAGTTTAAAGTTCCATTTTTGTAAATATTTAAAGTATTTTTGAGTTGTCATAATAATATTTAAAAACAAGGCGAATTATAGTCTTTGATCTCAACTTTTTTTTTTAAAAAAAGACGTGCTCATTAATTGTATATATAGCTTAATAAATCAAATATAAATTTAAAATTGCCAATAAACAATTAAAACAATGAATTATATATTGTAACCTATTTAATTAATAATTCTAAGAAATCAGTGAACTGTATCAATATTTTATCGACATAAGCAACAAAATTCAACCAAGGAAACTTCTTCTTACAATAATTAATAGTGCAAATTAAATTATACAAAAAATATATATATTCTCGGATGATATAAATTAATTTCTTCATTATATACAGGGCAACAATATATGTGTATGTACCTTGAACAAGATGCAAACAATTATAATTGTGTATCTAGCAATGGGTTCTGTGTTCTTAGCATTCATAACTTGGATTTATATTTCCGATAAAATTTTCTGGAAGAAGCAGTTTCCTAGACTCGCGATGGCAAGTACTCCCTCCTCCGCCCCTTCATGGTGACTGAATCGTGACGTTGAGAGAGGTGAAAAGAAAAAGGACAGTGGAGAAACTCTTAGTTTCAATACAGTTTATCAGTATTCACTAAAAGACTTTGATCATCCCTCCTCCTCCCACGTCACCTCTTCTATCTAGAAGATAGGATATTCACTAAAAGACTTTGATCAATACAAGACTTGTACAGACCCCCTTCAGTTTTGGACTTAACAATGCCAAACTGAAACTCTTAGTTTCAATACAGTTTATCTGTTCTTAACTGATATGAAACTACTTAGCACAACCGATCTCTATAAGATCGAATATTGCAACGATATGTGTTTGTTCTCTTGTAAGCTCAATGTATAGCCTTGAGTGCTATGAATGTATATGCTAAGTGTGAGCTTTTGAAATCTTTTGAATATGAACGGAAAGCTTAGTGAAAAGATTTCAACAGAATAAAAACTTGGTAGTTCAATTTTCTATATTTTCTCAGATGTTCTTTTCGGATATTTATAGGCTTTGCTTCCAACGGTAACAATGAATACGTTTGAATCCTTCTATCCGTTGTTTGCCACGTCAATATCCTTCTGACAGTCGTACACTGTAGCATTGCTGAAATGTGGTGTTTACACTACATGTTGCAATCTGCTTTTGTACAATTGTCGGTTGATAGTTACATCCTTTAACTGAGTTTTACACAGACGATAGATTAGCTGAGAGCTCTCAACTGATTGTAGTAAAACTGATTAGTTCCAACTGATCATCAAGTCGACTACATAGTTCAGTTAGCTTAGTTCAGTTGCCTTATCTGCGCACTAATATTCAGTTAGACAACCAATAGTTTGCGTATTTTTATATCAGTTCTTTTCAGTCTTCTTGATCAGTTTGTTCAATTTTTATATGCTCGGTTTGTCAAACTTCCTAAATAAAGTTTCAAACAAATTTCCAGTTGATGATAAGAAGTAGAAGACTAAAAGATAGTGAGACCTTCGTAAGGATGAGCGATGGAGCAAGTGCTCCTTCGAATGCCATAGGGGATATTACTTATTATTAAACAATAGCTTTAATTACATTTGAGGATTGTTTTATATGTTCTTGACTTGGTTAAAAACATTTTTTCCATTTCTGTGCTTGATAAAGATGGATTTTCTTATTTATTTTCTATATATACTTGCAATATTTACAAGAATGGATGTTCAATTGGAATAGAAGAATTACAAAACGATCTTTATAACATAAAAATAAAATATATTCCTAATTAAAGATGTATACGTGAATAAATTTCAACAACAAACAAGAGAACACAATATAGTCTTAATAATACACACTTGTGGCAGGCTATACTATGTTATATTTCTCAAAGAAAAATGCACAAGTTAGTGGGAGAGAGTATGTTTGACATTTTATACATAAAATCTATTGAAACATGTGAGTACTATCTAAAAGGAAAGATGACCAAAACCCATTTCCTAGTAAAAGTGTAGCGTACACATGATCTATTGGATTTGATCCATACAGATGTGTGTGGCTTTCTAAGTGTTAGCACGTGATATGGGAAATCTTACTTCATTACCTTTACTGATGACTTCTCGAGGTATGTGTATGTGTATTTAATGAAATATGAATCTTAAGCTTTTAAAAAAGTCAAAGAATTCAGAGCCGAAGTAGAGAAACAATGAAGAAAGAGTATTAAAACACTTCGATCCGATCGAGATGAAGAATACTTAAAATGAATTTCAAGATTATTTTAAAGATAATGAGAATCTCTTACAGTGGACCCAACTTCCACACCCTAGCTCAATGGCGTGTCAGAACATCTTAATCAGACAATGATGGACATGGTTTGATCTATGATGTGATTCATTGAACTGTCACCATATTTTTGGGAATTTGCGCTTGAGACTGCGGTAATGTTGTTGAACCAAGTTCATAAAAAGACAGTGGATAAAGCTCAATATGAGATATGGATGAGAAATGCTCCCAAATATTCTTTCTTAAGAGTGTAGAGAAGTCCTACATAAGTGAAGCATGGAGTGAGAGACGAATTGGGTAGTAGAGCCAATTTGTGCTACTTTGTGGGCTATCCAAAGAATTCAGTTGGATATTACTTCTATGAGATCAATGAAACAAATGTGCTTGTTTAAAAAAATATCAAATTCTTGAAGAAAGGGTTTCTATTTGATAGAAAAGGTGAGACAATAGAAATCAAGGAGATAAGAGAAACAGACACTCCTAAAATAGTAGAATCCACACCACAACAGCAAATTGAAGAGATAAAAACTCATAGGAGATCTGAAAGGGTCTCAAGACAACCTAAAGGATGAAATTGTTTATCGAAGAACGCCAAGATGAGCTCATTTCTGAATGTGATACAAGAAAGTCAAAAAAAGCATTAATAGATGTTGATTCATCCAAATGGCTAGAACATGCAATACGAAATGGACTCCATATATTCAAAACAAATATGGTCCTTAGTATATCAATGTGAGGGAACTGTTCCAAAAGGAAGAAATGGATTTACAAAAAGAACTCGGGTCAGATGGAAAGGTAATGATCTTCAAATCAAGATTGGTAGCAAAATGATATACTCAAAGGCAAGATATTGACTATGAGAAAACCTTTTCTCCAGTGGCAATGTTCAAGTCCATTAGGATACTGCTAGCCATAATAACATGGTACGACTATGAAATATGACAGCTGAATGTGATGTAAACATTCCTTAATGGTGACAATAAATAAAATATTTATATGTCTCAACCTGAAGGATTTACATTAATAGGAAGTGAGCATAAAGTATGCAAACTTATGAGATCCGTCTATGGATTCAAACATACATCGAGAAATTGGAACTCATATTTGACAACACTATCAAAGAGTCTGACTTTGTTAAAAACCTTATGGAACCTTGTGTATATTATAAGGTTATTGAGAGTACAGTGACATTCTTAGTACTTTATGTTGATGACATGCTACTAATTGGAAATGATGTAGGGCTATTGCAATCAACTAAAGTATGTTTAGCTAGTAAATTCTCTATGAAGGATATGATTGAAACATCCTATGAAATAGGAATACAGATATGTAGGGATATATCAAAGGGATGATAGTGCTCACCAATCCAATTATATCGATACCATACTGAGGAGATTATTTATGGAGGAGTCCAAGAAAATATATCTCTCAATGTATCATGGTGTGATTCTATCTAATTCTATGTGCCATAATAGTGATGAGGAGATCGAAACCATTACTCACATTCCATATGCATCTGTCATTAGCAGAATTATGTATGATATGATATCTACTCAATATGATATTGCATTTTCACTAAGTGTTGCAAGCAAATATCAGTCGAATCCCAGTCCATTGCATTGAAAAGACGTGAAGTATATTCTTAAGTACTTAATAAGAACTTAGAATTTGTTCATGGTTTGCGGTAGTCGAGAAATAAAATTGTAAGTCTATAATAATTCTATATTTCAATGAGATGTGGATGATTCAAAATCAACATCTGGATTTTTATTCAGCTCAATGGTGGTGATGTCTCTTGAAAGAGTTCCAAGCAAGACACCACAGCGGATTCAATCACTGAGGCGGAATACATAACTGCATCAACTACAACAAAAGAGGCTGTTTGCTTGATGAATTTCGTTCAAGAGTTAGGTTTCATTCCTCAAGGAGTTAATCAAATCCCAATATGATGTGACAACATCGGTGCCGTTGTACAGGCAAAGGAACTGAGGTCTCATCATCAATACAAGAATATATTGAGAAAGTTCCACATAATCCGAAAGATTGTGGAAAGAGGATGCATATCAGTAGAGAGAGTTGTCTCTGCAAATAACGTTGCTGATCCAATGACAAAGACTCTGCCAGGACCATTGTTTCAGAAGCATCATGAAGCAATGTGTTTGAGATCTATGAGTAGTTGGCTATAGGATAATAGGAGATTGTTAGAGTAGGTGCCCAGCGAGCCAACTTCTAACTTGTGCTTTATTGAATTTTATCTAAAAAAATCTTTATTTTAATAATATTTTACAATTTTAACCAGTTATGAAATTTAATTTCATGCAAGCTTCATAGATAAGTACTTGAATATACAATAGGTACCATGCGGTCTGACTCTCAACATAAGATCATAAAACTTATTAGGAAGCGAGTTGTTTATTCTAAACTAGTTTCTAGTCGATTCAACCACTTAAAATAAGGATAAATATCGCTCGAGCTTGAGACTAGAATAAGTTATGTAAACATCATGTCCATTCACACATACAGGTGATCATTTCATAATGCATTGAGCAACCCTCTTTTGGACTTTCCAATTGTTTATCACTCGTCGAATGGAAAAGTCCGCAGTTATGATTGTATACCATTATGTCTTTGACCCGAGATAACACGGAGGCTTTATGTACTAGCATGCACTTTGATTCGTTTATCGATTCTATTGACGGTCATCGGGTGGCGAGGTTGGTGTAACTTTGAATGCATTGTAGTCGGAGATTTACCACTTTCCCACAAGTGAAGATATATCCAATGTGATTTGATGAGTTAATAGTGCAAAGAATCTCTTCTCAGAAAAAACTTGTGCATTTTGAAAAAGGGTTTTCTCAGTTGCACATACAATGTCACTATTATTACTCGAAGATACATCACATAATTATCGAATTCATTTGAAATTCTCGATTTACCAATGGTTGCAGATTCAATCGGGATATATGAATTGAAGAGACCGTACTATACGTAACCATAACTTAAGGTTCTTGCAGGCACTATCACTGATACCTATAGGATCATGGGGGGATGCTACTATACGCTTTTACTATGATCCAATGGATGCAATAAGACTTGAGTTCTGAAGTCTTGATCGAGGGGTTCATGAAAAGAAATGGACTTATTAGGGTAAGCCCGAAAAAGAACAAATGTTGTTCTGAATAACATGAAGTTGTGAACCTACGACTAGCTGTATCTCTAAATTATTGAGGGTTAAGATAGTCAAATTCAAGAAGTTGAATTTGGTTACTGTAGTTTGATGGAGATAAAACAGATTGTTTAGAAAAGAGTTTATAAGTTGATTCCACGTAATGAAAGTTGTGAAATTTTGGTTAACTGCTATTTAAGTGAGTAGAGTGGAACTGTTTGTTTTAGTAAAGGACTTCACAAAATTGACAACTGCAAAAAATGGATCAGTGAAAATTTTGTTTTAGATATTTCATTATGTGAACGAGATTTGTACCATCGATACATCGACGCTACCTGATTATCGATCAAGATTATAATGAGTTCATAATTATTTATTTATTAAATTTAGAATATATTAATTAAATAACAAATTAGTAGTAATGACTACCATGTGCAAAATTCTCATGGAACATTCGAGAATAGTCTAGAATAAATACATAAATTAATAATTAATTGAGTAATTAAATAAAAGTTATTTAATTAAAGCATAAATAAATAAATATATATATGTGTGTGTATTATATTATCAAAAGTTGATAATAATTTAATTATGCATGGTATTTTCAAGAGTGAGAAATACATACATTAGAGTTTTTTAATAATAGAAATACAATATCTAGATTCAAGAAGAGTCCTGATTAGATCAAAAACTAAAATTTATCAATATTTCATTATGGATAATATGAAATAACATAACTTTTGCACACAAGTTTCTTTCCACCAAAAATTTTCTCTCTCTCACTCACATAAAAAATCGACCACCTCCTTCTAGGGATTCAGCCGACCACCACCTTCCAGCACATCACAGTCATGCTGCCGTCGATTCCTGCCTTTGAAGATTGTCGAAATTCTAAATTCTGACGATCTATTTTGGACGCAAATTTTGTTTAGATCTCTAGTGTGATCTATACGAGGAATTCAGTTTCTGATCGTTGACCTAATTCAGGAGATTGAAGAGGTGGCTTATTCCAGTAAATCGTTCCTAGGAATTTACAAAAAGGATTAACTTCACTAATCTCGGACTGGTTTGGTGTCCAACATCTTAGACACAAAATTAAATCAAATATGAATGCCTTATAAATGGTTTAAATCATATGATGTCCAAGGGAGTTTTGATTTTCAAAACACAAAAGTTTAAACTTACGCTGCTACTTGGGTGCGAGAAAATAGTACACCAACATACTCTTCTCATGCTCTATCGTATTGTAAGGTGGTGAGGAAATTATGGATAGAAAATGAAGTCTGACATAATTTGAAGAAAAAAAAATACCATGTTTCGAAGGAGGTATGTTTCGGGTCATGGAATTCGCCAGAAAATCTCACGTGGAAGAATTCTTTTGTCGTATGTGGATGGTTTGAGGGGAAATGTGTCGAAGGGTACATAATAGGCATAATCGTAACAATCTAGCTTCATCTAACAAAGTGGCTGGATTCTAGGATGGATACCGATAAACGAAAACGGACATCATGAGATCGAGTTCTAATTCTTTTTGGCTTCTCTGTCTAAATGGAAAGTCTCATAGCTAGTCACCTTCACCTTGATGTGGATGCTAGTGTTCCAGAGTTGGGTGATTTATGTGGTGAACTCTTGAGGGTCAAATAGTGGCAACATTTGGTCGTGCACTCCCGAAGCCAGATTCTATTGTCTATGGAGAACTATTAGCTATTAGAGAAGGGCTTTCAGATTCTTCGCAAAAAAAAGTTCCATCAAGTGGTAATATCAACTGATTCACTCTTGGCAGTACAAGTAGTTATAAAGCTGTCAGGATCAGGGAAAGGTTTAGAGGATGGTGAATAAACTCTTTAACAAATAGTCGTTTTTAAAATTTTTTTTCAAATATTTTTAGGTGGTTAAAACTTTTCTTGAATGGTTAGAAATGTGAACCACTTAAAAAGTGCGGAAGGGGGTTCAGAATTTCTAATGATAGCTACAACCGTTTAGCTATCATGTTTAACAAGAAACGGTTCAAAATATAAGAGCTTGCACAAAGTAAAGACACATGATTTTGTGGATGTTCGGAGATAAAACTCCTACGTTACTCTTTCTTCCTCTTCAGGAAGGATTCCACTAATAGACTTTGGCTTTACAAACTATTGCAACAGCTCACTCCAATCAGGACTTATCACAATACCTGTTTTGGAACTCTTATTATTCACTTTACACTTCTAGATATTTAAGAACCCTCGCTTCACCAGACCACACACTAAATCAAATAACCAAAGGTTACTGATGTAAAGAAATAATATGTTTTGAGTAGCACAAAATTGATCTTTGAATGATCAGATATATTTCTGATGAGTGCGTGCTTGATGAGCGATGAAGTATGAAACTTTAAGTGATCTCAAAATCTTCAAGTATGCAAGCTTAGTGATGAGGCAATAGTGCGGTTGAAAAGCTTGTATATATTAATTGATCGATGTCCTTATGCATTCTTCAACTCTTCTTTTTATAGGCTATCATTCCAACGGTCGAAAAAGGATGTGTAATGTAAACATGTAGCATTGAAATGATGTGTCACTATCAGCTGCAAAAATATTTAATGTTCTCTTTACTTGCGTATCGCTCGATATCCTTTTTATAGTAACTGTTAGCTCCATCAGAACTTGTAGAATATTTGAGCAATCTTTCTATTCTGGGATAGTGTTGTGAATGAAGATATTTGTCGGTGCTGGTACAAGACATAGTTGACTTGTAACAGTGCAAAACTATTGAATGTCCTGAGTCGGTCATTAAGAGTTCAATAAATAGCTTGTTGTAGTGAGAGAATTTTCTTCATTAAGAGTTCAATAAATAGCTTCTTAAATGAAGCGGTTCAAGTCTTTGAACAGCCGATTGGAAATGTAATGTTTCGCTTATTTTTAAAAGTGCGGAAATATTTTTTTTTAAAGCTCGCATTTAAAAATAACATTTAAAATAAATCGTAATAATTTGACAGTAAAAATTACCAAACTCACCCATAATTATACGAAAATATAAACTAATAAAAATCTTAAAATCATCAACGTATTAAAATATTCATCTCATCTCAATCTCATAAATTGTAATGCGGAAAACATGTGGTCCTCGGGTCGTGTCACCGCACCAGATCTGCCTACTCAGAGTTCGGCATCTCCAGTCTCCACAGCATTTAGCTCACCTGCATCACACATGCCTAGTGAGTCTAAAGACTCAACACGCCTGTACCAGGAATAACAAGTACATATACATAGCACACAGCAGTGAAAAATATCATACTCAACATATCTTTCATGAACTTAAAAGCATAACGTAAACGTGTTGTGTAAAATCGTATCGTCTCAAAGCATGTCATCTCATGTCATCATATATGTAAACGTGTTGTGTAAAATCGTATCGTGTTAAAACATGTCATGTCATCATATACGTAAACATTTTCTTTTAATTGAATTCAGTTCATTAGTTATGACTTTCGTATCAGCTCTATCGATGGATCCATCTACGTATAACCATAGTACTGGACGGCGGGGACACCAGCGACACTCTCACCCGTCAACATGGCCTTGGCCTATCATATCATCATATCATGTCAATGGAAATACGATCGTCGGACTCCCTCTGGGGCCTTCTCCCGTAAACGGGCTCCCTATGGGGCCTTTTTCCTCACGATATCTCCAATCATATCATCGTATACATATACATCGTCAGTCACAACCAACTCCCATCCTTCAAAAACATAATCATATTCACCACTTAATAAAAATATGCATATACGTAATTTTTCCTTTAAACCAAACATGCAATGTATATTTTCTTAAAACCTTAAAAATCGTGAATCATGATGCGTGAATATTTAAAATATCATGAATTTGTGCTCATGGCGCTGCCTTGACCAAAATCTCACCCCGGGTGCAAAATGACCATTTTGCCCCTCGAACCCAAAAATTATCGTTTAACCCCTGGACCTCTAATTTCACGTTTTTGACATTTTCTTAATTCCATTGACTCTAACATGTCCCAAATAATTATTTAAGCCTACATGAGTTTTTCCATATTTTTATTTGGCTTAAATCGATGACTTTTAAATTAATCTTTAACTATAACATATTAATGCGTTTTAATTCCGATTTAAACCAAACCTTAACATAAAATTCCCAATTTAAAAACTTAGACTTCCAATAATTATTTGAGCTTAAATATAATTCTCCATAATTTTATTAAGCTTAAATCTAGGCGTTTCAATTAATTCTTTAATTAATGCTTCGTATGACGATTAAATCCCGGATAAATCCAAAACTCATCATTTTGATTCGAAACTTACCAAACTCCTAAAAATGTCCCAAAACATATTTAAAAGCTTCCTAGAAGTAAAATCGAGCTCATTTCATAACTTAACCGAATTGTTTTAAAACTTGGACCGGAGTCTCGGTTTTAACCCGAATCGAACTGAAACTTAACCAAAACTTTCCCAACTTTTTACCATATCTTACAAACACTTAAAATTTCTAAAACCCAACAATTCCAGCCCCTAAACTCACAAGACCAACTTCTTACAGCTGCTGGAAAGTTTCTGGAAAATTGCAACTTCCTTACCCCAAACCCGAAATGACACCAAGCAATGTTTATACCGATTCTAGCCAAAAGCGGACATGTCCAACACCTAACCAGCTATTTTGGAACCAAGACCGAACTCAAGAGGCACCACTTGAACCATCTTAGAAGACCTACTGCCCCCAAGCAACTAACCACACCATTACACCCGAAACCCCTCAACAAACCAACCGATCCACCCCCAACCTATCCCTTCGATCGACTACTGAACCAAGGACAGCAGCTCATGGCTCCCTCCTAGACCTGTCACGGACCCAAGTGGTTCAGTTTCTTTGCCAGGATCGAACCATGCATAGCTGCGCTACAAATCTCTCGATCCATTCGACATATACACGCAAATGCCAAACCAACGGCCCCTCTGCCTAACCAAGCCTCGATGCAACCTTCAGCCTCCTTACCTCTTACCACTCGACACCTACAGACCCTTATCAACCAAAATAGCAGGCCCCTTACACAAATCACCAAAAGCGTGAGAGTTGAAATAAAAAGAATGCATGTTGTACTCCAAAACCGAAAAAACTTCAAGCTATGCTTTGGATCGAGAAATCCTTAGACAAATGCACAAGGCACCGGAGGAATTTTCTTTGAAAGATCAAGCTTGGCCGAAGCTTCCATGGAGTTTTCTGTTGGAAGACCGAGAGAATTCTGAATGGGAGGGGTGAGTGTCGGTTGTGGGAGTGATGATGGTAGATATAATGGGTCCTTATGTATTAATTAACTATTTAATTAATACATAATGAGTCCTAAATTGCTAATTAAGAGTTTAAAAAGAATTTTAAGTTCAATAATCTTAAAAAGTAGGCCCATTAAATCCAAACATACTCTCGTAAAATATTTCATGTCGGAAAGATTTTGAAAATATTAGCCGAACCCTCAAAAAGTCCCCCGATTTGATAAAATTTACGTACCGGTTAAAATAAAATAATGTGGGTCAAAATACCCAATAAAATCTCATTTCTTGAAAAATACCTTTAAAACACCTTATATTAATTAATAAAAATTAATCATGTAATAAAATATTTTTTCCTGAAAATTCTCCGGTCTTCGTTCCTCGTTCGAGCGCGAAATGAAACTTAAAAATCTTTATTAAACGAACCTTTAAAATTTCATGAATTAAATTCTACCACGCATGAATTATGCATAAAAATATATAAACACAAATTAACGAAATAAAAATGCATTTAAAACTTTAAAACAATTTAATAAAATACCAAAGAAATTTAATAACTTGGATGCATGTGGTTCACGTGAACCTTCAAATTTTTCGGGACATTACAGGAAAACTCTCAACAGTTGAAACTCTTCAAGATGGTGAGATGCTATAGGCGGTTGAGCTCCTAACAGTTTGAAGTGTTCCTGTTAAACAAGATAAATTGCGGCGGTTTTCTGAAACAGTTAGATGCTGTTTGATTTTTTCCATCACCAAAACTTAAAGATAATACCAATAATTTAACAAGAGCCAAAGGATGATTTGAGCTATGTTGGCAAATACGCTTAAGAAGTTAAAAGATTTATTATTTGATTTATATATAGTCTATTTTTTCCATGTTGAGACATCAGCTACAACCATGGCCCATTCTCTAGCAAAATGAACTTGTTCTTCCCGTGTACCATTTTGCAGGGTGCCTGAGAATTTTTCTTATTGACAGGTGGTCCATAATGGAACGAAAGATATCAAATCCTATTAATAAATGCTTCAAATTTTCCTATAAAAAATAAAAATAAAAGTTCACTAATTATGTAATGCCCGAGATTTTATTCTGTTAATCTGAGATTATTGATTATGACTTGATGTAATTACGGAAGGACCACTCCGAGGCACGAATTGAGATAGCATGTGATATTGTGTTGTGCGAGGACAGAAGGTCTCGCGCATATGCGCGAAACGAGCCGTGCATATGCGCGAGCGAGGCAGAAGACCTCGCGCATATGCGCGAGTAGGTGAAAAAGCCAAGTGCCGAGACAGTAGGTCTCGCGCATATGCGCGGGGACAAGGCGCCCATATGCGCGAGCTGATGAATCCAGAATTGTCGAGACAGAGAGTTTCGCGCATCTGCGCCGGTGATAGTCGCGCATATGCGCGAGACATGCAGAGTGTATATTGAGCCACATGTCTTTGCCATGCAAGTGAATATGTAAACTTTTCATTCCTTCATAATTCAGACTTTCAGAAGCAAGGAAACGAGGAAAACATCTTCAGAATCCTCCAATTCTCCATAGCATAGAATTTTGATTTTGTGCGAGATCCGTCTGTCAGAATTTTAATCCGAGAATAGTTCCGTGCTCCTTTCCTCAAAGGCTTCAAAAGTATGTAAGTTTGATCTCTTTTTATCATGGTTTGAAAATATATTGTTTGGGGAATCATGATTTGATATATATTGTGTGTTCCCGAGATTGTGATAATCGTATAACCGAAATCGGATCGAAGAACGGATACCGTATGAAATTGTTATCATTTTCCAGATTTGATTTGATTGAGAATATACAGATTTGGTATTGGAATTGTGTTTATTGATCGATTATGAGTTGTTGAGATTGGTATCTGTTGATATTGTATTGTCGGTATCTCGAGATTGTGCTGTTATGTCGTCAAAACAGAATTATATTGAGATTGATCAATTCATGTCTTGAATTGAGTTGTATATTGATGTTGTACTTCTCGAATGTCATTCCAGATTGGTATTGAAGATTTCAAAGACAGAACAAAGCCAAACCCCGAGAAAAGAAAGGTATAAATCAATGTTAAACCGGGAAGATACGACTCGAGTCAGAGATAGCTTGAGTTTCCCAAAACCACATACTTTATTGTAATTGCTTTGATGTTTGCAATGCATTAAATTGATATGCTTAGTCTATTGATTTATAGCAAAGCATGAGTAAGAGTCTTTGGCAGAGGTGTCAAGTCTTGGGCAGAAGTGCCAAGTCACTGGACATTTGGTTTATATCGATATTGCTTAGGAGTAGATCGACTCCTATTGTAGAAATTCGATATAGAAGGCCAAAGTCTGAGAATAAGAACGTACAACCATCTAGCTGAGAAGAGTAGGTGGGAGACTGTTGCGTTCTTAATCGAACCGGGATCCCTAGATAAGAGTCGAGTCAGAGATTAAGAGTCAAAGAGTTTGATTTACAGTTTTATATCGATTCATGTTTTTCAGATTATGATACATGCTATTGATAACTGTTCTATGCTTTTATATATGTTTATATGAAATGCACATACGTTGTTTATACTGGGAATATATTTCTCACCGGAGTTATCCGGCTGTTGTTGTGTTTGTATGTGTGCATGACAACAGGTGAGATAGGATCATGGTCGAGAAGAGGATAGAAGATCGAGATTAGAGTGGAGATTCGGATCTAGATGTAGAACTGATTTTCAACACTTGATATGTAGTTGTTGAACCCTAGTTTGTTATGATTTTCTTTTGTACAAGACTTGTACTTGGATCTTGTTGTAGATATTAAACTTGATCTTATAATTTGAATGAGATGAGACCTTAATTTATTATAGATTTTGTATACTTGTTTATATAGTGTTCAACATTTAAAAAAAAAATTTATGACCCAGTTTATTTAATTATTTCCTAATTAATCCTAATGATGATTAAGAAGATGAGTTAGCGTCCGGGTCCCCACAAACTAATTATTCAAAATTATAGCAAAAATATTCTAGTTAATATGTTAATATAAAAGGATACGTGGTGGAAAGATTTGTGTACATTGAATAAGATGGAAGTGATTGCCATTGTGTTGATTGTTCGGGGTTATCTATATATTTTTTTAATTCAATCTTATCTTTATTTATATTTTTATTTTTTAAAATAATTATATACTCTTAATAAAACATATAGAAACATAATTAATTATTCAACTATATTCCATACAAAATGGGGCGCTAGTTTAAAGTATTTTTGGGCTAGATATCAAATAACATAAAATAATTTTTAAAAATTAGATGAACATGGTACTCTTTGATCTCAAGAAGCACTAGCACATTGTTACTTGTCGACACATCTAACAGAGGAAAAGGAGTTATATATAATCTTTTAAAATATATATATATATATATATATATATATATATATATATATTTCAATAAATTAAGGATAAAGTGAAGTAGCCAATAAATATATATATATATATATATATATATATATATATTATTTCAATAAATTAAGGATAAAGTGAAGTAGCCAATAAACAATAACATCGAATTATATATTGTAACTTGTCTCATAATAATAATAATACTTTCAGAAGCCGGTGAAGTATATCAACATTTTATGGACATAAACATCAAAAGTCAACCAAGGAAACTTCTTCTTACATTAATTAATAATTCAAATTAAATTATGCAAAAAAAATTATCGGCTGACAAATTGAATTCTTCATTATATACAGGGTTTGTGGCAAATATATGAGTACATTGAACATGAAAACAAGTCATGTAATTGCGTATGTTGGTACAGCTTTTGCGTTCGCAGCAGGCCTAGCTTGCTTTTTTACTATTGTATATATTCATGAATGCAAGAAGGTTAGACCGGCAGCGACAGCGAGAAGAATTCCCTCCTCCGCCCCTCCATCGTGGCTGAATCGTGACGTTGAGAGAGGTGACAAGACAAAGGGCCGTGGAGTAAATAATGGTGGCATGGTTATTTTAGGAACGGGTGCTGCTGCGGCAACTGGAGTTGCTGTTCTCAGTAGTGGTGATGAAGTTGGTGGAAGTGGAGGGGGAGGCGGAGGTGGTGGGAAAAATGATGTCGGCGATGATGGTGATGGAGGGGGGTCAGGTTGTGGAGGCTGTGGTGGTTGTGGAGGATGTGGCGGAGATTGAGATGATGGCCTAACTCGGGAAGAGATCTGGTGATAAGTAAATATATGCATGATCGTATTTTAATTTTCAGTTGAAATTCATCACTCAAATCAAAGTTCTGATTCAAATCAGATCCATCAATATTCCAATCGCAACCACAAAGAATTAGAAGTCAACAGAATGTTAAAGTTTTCATTATTACTGTGAGATATAGGGTATATTTTGTTTGACAATAAAACATGTAAAACAGTGTATGACCGTAAATTTGTATTTATCAGAATTAAGTGTTATGTGAAATGTTACAATATTTTAGATAACATGCATCAAAATTTATAAGTTTATACCACAAATTAACTTTAATTAAATACAATAGAACATAATAAATTTTGCACAAGTAGGGCAAAAAAATCACTAGAACACCAACGAGTTTACACAAAAACTACCACATGTGATTTTAATTATAAACCAATTTTCTCAACATGTTGAGAAAATCAAATACTTTCTAAAACAAAGAACAACATTAAAATAGTATATAAGGAAGCAAAACACGATACCAAAACTGGAGCAACAAAAACAAATCTTCGGCCAACTCCTTCACAGTTGTTATCTGCATATGTCTTCAACAATCACGGCAACACATGGATTCAACACTCTTCTATCATCGGCAAACTTGTAGATTGTTTTCTTTAAAGTTTATGGCGTGCAAAGGTGCAAGAATATGTATATGCTTCTGATCACATTTTTTGCATGAGATGAATCATCTTATTTATAGCCCTAAAGTTTATCAACAAGGAAACCTACACTATACGGGAAGTAAGAGTTTTATTAGAAATAAACTTTTTTTAAACAAATATATATATATATATATATATATATATATATATATATATATATATATAAACTGAGTTTTTGCATAAAATAGTAAGTTCCAGCTAAAATGACAATTATAAAAAAAGAAAGATATATCATTAATCTTGAAATATGTGTACTGCAATAAATGATTGAAATCATTTATTTTTTTGCAATTTTTATTGATATATTTTTTATACAAAAACTTCCCTATTTTCTTTTAAAAAAATTCAAATGAGAATTGAAGATATTTGAAAACATAAACTTCAAGTATTGTTTGCATTGATTATATCAATTCGTTCAAATTTGAATTTAATTTATTTTTATATCAATTCAAATGAAATTTATGAATTATATGTTTTTTTTTTAATTTTCTTTATTCAAATTAAAACTGATTTACATTGAAAACATAAACTACTTTTAAAATTTTACATTTATTATATCAATTCATTTAATTTGAGATATGGTTTTGTGTTAATACAGTATATTTAGTTGTTATTATAAACTATATAAATAATCTCGTCTGATTTCTGCATTCACGTTCAGACAATCAATTTTCGATCAGAATAAAAATAAAAAATGAATGCAATGTTCAATTTCACTCTTGAGATAAATCATTCAAAAATTTATTTGGCTCTTGAACACTGATTATCTATATAGAAAATAAATACACAATTAAATGTGAATTTTTTTCAATTTATTTTTTAAAATTCAAATTTAAATTTGACGTTCTTTCAAAATATAAACTATGTTTAAGTATCTGCATTGATTATATCATTCTATTTAGTTTTGATTATGATTATAAGTCATGTGTTACTCTTATATATTTTATGTTTACTCTCACTATCACTCTAAATAAAATATAAAAACTTTATGTAATTTTAACGTTTTCAACTTTTTAAAAGAGTGTCTGTAAACTGCTATTATTATTATTATTATTATTATTATGTAACTTGATAGAAATTTAAAATATTTATCTTAATAAAAATTTAATTTAAATATTTTTACCATGTCCAAAAAATAATTATATTTTTGAACAAAATTTATTCATCTAATAAATGACAAAAAATTTGAATTTTTTAAAAATGTTTATTTATTGTTTAAAATTTTGATAACCAAATTTTTATATGATTTTTTAAATATTTTTTCTATTCTTATTTTTAATAGCAGTTTCACTTAACTATGATAAATAAGTCAATTTAACGACAAATATTGTTATCATCATTTAAATGTTATATCAAATGAAATAAATATTTTGATATAATTTTTTTATAATAATTTTTAAATTTTTAATATATTCATAATATTATATCAATAATTTTAAATAATTACTCAAACAATAATACTTACTAATTTAATAATTAATTATATAAAATAACAATCCGTGCATCGCACGGGTGAAATATTAGTATCATTAAAAATTCAGAGTAAACAAAAATATATCAGGGAAGCAAAAACTTTTATCAATAAAATCAGGGAGAAACTAACATACAGACACATCAAAACATTAAAAGAGAAAGCAAACAAAACAAGGTTCAAAACATAAAAGCTATCAGATAAAAAATATAATTTGATCCTTTCAATTCGCAGTCCCTTCATCAGCATCTTCACCACCCTTGTTGCCCAATGATCCAGCAGCATCAGCATCAGCTTGGGTTTGAGTTTCATCTCCTCCCCCTTTCTGTCCAGAATGGACAGCTACCTCATGAGCCAGCTGATAGTCAGCCACAAAATTCTCATAATAGACCAGATTAGCTTTGGCCTGAATTATTTTGGCCAGTGCATGGTCTATCTAGGCTTGGATGGCAGTCGCTGAGAGCATTACATATCCCTTAGATCTGGTAGTATCGTGATTGCTTTGAGGGATGTAATCCGTAGAAGGAGAAGTATGAGAATCAGACCATGGAAGCTCAATCTTCCGATTACCCTTGAAGAAGGCCGAAGAAATTTTAAATCTATCACTGGTGTCAGAGAGTTTCTTATCAATGTCTCAAACAAATCTTTGAGATATAAGCATTCCATAGATCAGTGAAGGCAACGGGAGCTTTGATGCTTTGATGCCTCCTTCAGCATATTGCAGTACAATCCTCGCTTGAACCAACCCCTGGCCGAGCCCTGGCCCCAAGCCGTGACTCCCCAGCCCTCTCAATAAGGAACCCGATCACCCCAAACCCCATGATAGCAAACTGTTTCCAGCAAGCTTATATCCTGCGGTTTTGTGGTTTAGGCGTGAGTGTGTAGCTCTAAAACAGGTATGAACCTCTCTTGATCTTACTGATATCATGGCAGCCCCTTAACCAAGTAATATACAAGTTATTTGAAACCAAAAATCATGTTTTAACATCACCCATGCATGAGAAACGAACTTTAAACAAGTGCTCCATGTTTATTCATACAAAATAATTTTAAATATTTACTATGGTGTGAAAGACGAGAAAAGGAAGAATTATGGCGTGCCTTTGCGTTTTATACGCACGAAATAACGTTGACGACGAAGAACGGATCGAAACCTTGGCTAGCTTTTCCTTGAAACCTTTGAGAAACCCTTCAATATGCTGTGTATGTGTGTCGTGTGTTTTGTCTTTGTTTGGGAGAGAATTTCAGAATTTTTAAAAGGGTAGGAGGCGTGTACAATGGTGTAGGGTTTTGGGTGATTAACACTTTAAATACTAATTAAATACCATCAAGGCTTTTAGGCCTATTAAGCCTCTAAATTAAGCCCATTAGTCTTAATTAGGATTTAATAAAATATTATCAAAGTTTTTGTTTAAATAAATTTGTGAATTTATTAGCCGGGTTGCCAAAAAGCTCGCATTTTTATTGAAAAACAAACACCGATAAAATTTACGTCCCGGCGTATAAAATCACCTCAAAACCCCATATTTTCAAAAATAAGAAAAAGTAACACTCATATTTTAAATAATTAAAAACAATTATTTAATAAAAACATTTTCTATTTTTCAGCCATCGGTCTCCGTTTCTTCGATCGCAACTCGAATAACCTTTAAAAATATATTTTAATGCAACCATGCAGAAAATTATATTTTAAACATGCAAATATGCACAACATAATTAATTTATGCAATTAAAACATTTAATAAAAATACAGGAGAATTTAATAATTGCATTCATGTGGTTCGCGTGGACCTTTAAATTTTTCGGAGCGTTATACTTAAAGGCCAGATTCCCAAAGTTAAACACTCCATTAGTCCCAATAGAGTATAGAACAAAAGCTTGGTGTTGGGTCACGATGGTGGAATTTGTAGAAGGTGTCCAATTGTGGATGGCCAGTTTGTGTAACACCGAATAAAAAGAGGTCAAGTTTTCAGCTGAGAGCCGTTGTGGATGTGCTGGGAATTTAGTGATAAGACCTCCCGTGAGTGTGGAAGTGACATCGTGAATGTCAAGAAGGAGTCCATCTTCAGAATCAGTTTGTGTATGGTAGTGCAGATTGATCTCAGCAGGATTGAACTCATAAATTTTGTCTCGAACAAATACTTTCCCATATTTAGCTTATCTTTCATCACCAACTCCTGATGATATATTGGCATAGAATTCCAGCACCGGTTTGCGACAAAATGGTGTGATGGCTGAAACTGTTGAATAAAGCTGGCAGTCCGTAAGAAATGTTATCAAATTTTTCATTGCAAAAGCATCACCATCCACATTCTTTTCTTCCAGAAAGTTTCGATGTGCATACATGTGCCACTGAGTAATTGATTTCTCGGTGTAGAACTTGTCACTGAAAGCCATAGTCAGATCATAACCACTGATATCGGTGTTGTCTCCAGTGTCCTCAACATCTTCGGCAGCATCTAGCAGCAGCAGGGGAATCTTTACTTATTTCATCAACAGAGCAGTAGCCTCATCAAGGGCTTCATCAGAGCTGTGAGAGGATGAGGAAGAGTCTGAACCCTCAGGACGGTTGTCTTCAAATTCTTGCATCGTTTCATCACCGAGTTCATCATTAGATGCTTTTTGGGTAGGCGTGGAACTAGAAGTGACAGAAGACTTGTCCTTCTTCAGAGTGGCCATGAACTGGGCCAAAGAGATTTCTTCTTCATCAGCCTGGATAGTCTCTAGTGGAGAAACAATGGTGGTATTCTCATCAGATTCTGTAGCTTCATCAGACAAAGATCTACTATTCTTTGCTGATGCAACTTTTCTTCCGAGCCATGAATTCATAATCTGTATCTTCTGAGTCATCCCCCGAAATGTTCTCTGGAGCAGCAAGAGATGGTTGGCTGGGCCCTTCTACTTTGTGGTGAAATCGCTTGGATGTGGTCAAATCAAGGTTGTACCCTTCTGTCTTTTTGATCTTCTAACTTGCGGTTGAGGTGGACATACTCTGTTGATAGCAGTAAAATACGGTAACTATGAATATCGATCTCATTCCTTGGCTCGCCTGGGGCGATTACTTCCAGTGGCACAGGATTTTCGATGGCGGGAATCATCTCCAATTATTACTCAACAGTGGATGTTGCGGGAGATGTTGTGGGAGCAGGAGTAACATCTTCCCTGTATCCCATTTCACTTCCAATGTCAAGTGGGTCATATCCAATTCCTGCCATTGATACAATCTAAATTGCAAGTAAGGAAGAAGGATAAGAAAATTACAGAGAATTGAGAGAAATTGTGCAAGAGAGAAATCACAAAATCTTGCGGAAAGAATTTTGCAGATAATGTGGAGTGAAATAGTGTGGGTAAAAGAGATAAGCATGTACTCTTAGATTTCCAGAATTTAAGCCCACATCGATTTAACACCACTGAACCATCAAAAATAACAAATATTGGATTCTAGAAAAGTCTGGATTTTCGCCGAATTTTCTCTGTTGAAATACTCAACTCCTCATGACGCAATAATATTCACAATATTATGTTTATGCATGACCTATTGATGTCTAGAAACATAGTGTAACAGAAACAGAAACATGAAAACAAGTATTAGATATGTTCACAAATGAAATGTTTTCAAAAATGTTAGCAACATCTCCTGACAACACATCCAATTCAGAAAATTTACTTTGATTTTTCTGCACACTTAGAGGTTTATCAACTTTCTGACCATAGAAGTGGTATCTCCCACACTAAAAGAACGGTCTTCTTTATGACATCTCTAGGTAGCTTTTTCCATTTTCTTCTATTTTGACTTCTGTATTAAATTCAGAAGAGGTAGCTTCCCACTAAAAGCACAGTCTTCATTTGAATCTTTTAGGTAGCTTTTTCCAATCTTTTCTTCTGACACAAAACACATTCATAATTTATTTTCTGTTTACTCAATTTTCTCAAGTCACCTTTCACATGGGACAAGGTCATGGAGTACATGATCATCCTTCAACTACTTTGTGACTTAAACCGAGTATTAATCATGTCCAAGTCTGTTAAGTTAAATAGATCATGAAATTGTAAGTGCAACAGAAGATTATGCAACTTTGTTCCAACACATCATATCACCATATGAATGAAATGCAGAATGCCTAAGTCCTAAGGATGCACACGCATGTGATGTGTTGTCCGAGATGTTGTAACATTTGAGACAACATCCTAAATCAATTGTTCCTGCTATGTAACATAGAATATGTTTAACAGCTTTTAAGTGAGAAATTTTAGGATTGGCTTGGTATCTAGCATAAAAGCATACACTAAACATTATGTCAGGTCGGCTGGCTATCAAGTACAAGAGGCTTCCTATGATGTTGCGGTATAAAATGTTGTCAACATTTTTGGCAACATCATCTTTGCACAATCTTTTCGCTTGAGCCTATAGGTGTCTTCATGTGTTTGGTGTTTTCATTTGCAAATTTCTTAATTAGATTTTTGGCATACTTACTTTGACACAAAAAAATGTCATCATGCATTTGTTTAATTTGCAGACCAAGAAAGAAACTTAACTCACCAACCATGCTCATTTCAAAAGTAGATGACATACACTCAACAAAATCATCAGCTTGTTTTTTAGAAGATGCACAAAAAATTATTTAATCAACATAAACTTGACAGATAAGGATTTCACCTTTAGACTTTTGAATAAAAAGATTTTTGTCTACCTCACCTCGTTTGAAGCCCATGCAAGTAGATACTCAGTCATTCTTCCATATCAAGCACATGGTGTTTGCTTCAAACAATAGAGTGCTTTTTTCAATTTGTAAACATGATCCAAATGATGTGGATCCTCAAAGCCTTTAGGCTGTCTTACATAAAATTCTCACAAAAAATGCCATTCAAAAATACACTTTTAACATCCATTTAAAAAAGTTTAATTTTCATGTAGCATGCAATTGCTAGCAATAGTCGGACTGAGTCAATACGGGTAACAGGAGCAAAGGTCTCATTCAACCTGCGTGTATCCTTGAGCAACCAACCTTGCTTTGTTTCGAATGATGTTTCTTGACTCATCGGTTTTATTTTTGAAAATTCATTTTGTACCAATTATATTTTCATGGTCAGGCGGTGGAACTAAATACCACATATCATTTTGAACAAATTGTTCAAGCTCATCATGCATTGCATTGGTCCAAATGATTTGAATCCTCGTTGGAACGAAAAGCAAACACGATTAATCGAACCGTCCCCTCAATTCAATAACATTAAAAAAGATTCGTGTTGTGTTGTCCCGATCTTTTGCATCAAGTATGACGTGATTTTCACCCCTAAACTTCGAGGTTTAGTAATAAATAATCACAATGAAAACATCCAAAACTCGAACGAACTTTCAAATAAAATGCTTATGACAATCAGCACAAGAACGATCGACAAACGCCACGAAGCATAAACTTTGATAAGTTTTATTTTTGGATACAAACAAGAAGCTTTTTATTGTTTTGAGAGAAAAGTCAAGAACAAGGATTCTATTTAATCAATAAACGTAAATTCTGTTTAAAATTCGTCCAAATATAAATATAAAATCAAAAGATATGAAAAGATAAGTTCCCAAATTATCTAATGCATAAAATAAGGTAAAAATCGAGTTTTTTCACGTTCCAAGTGCCGTGGCGCTGATCCAAAAGCGCCTAGGCACGGAGCTATCGGCAGAGTAGCGCCTAGGTGCCAAGGTTGCGACCAAGTAGCGCCTAGGCGCTAGGTGCTGTCCTCCTAGCATTGCGGCGCTACATTCCGGGTGCTGTGGCGCTGATTCACCCTTATTACTCCGCACTTAATAACACTCGTTTGGCCTCCAAGGTCATTTCCATGCATCATGAATCCTCCTAGGCTCGGAACCTTGATTGCAAGCTCTCTCTGATTGCTTACGAGCCCATTCAATGCTTCCATGAATTTTTTCATTCGCCCCCTCGTGATTGGTCCCTCCGACAACTCTAAAGGATCCCATGCTTCCCTTTGGGGCTTGACCTACCATGATCGCATCATCCTCCCCATCTGTCCTCAAATCTTTGCTACCTACACAAAAACGAAGTAAGTTAGTAATAACAAGGATTATATGACCAGCATGCTTACCTTTAAACTCAAGTTTGTAGGTGCTATCGTCCACGTGCTCCATCAATGCTTTGAATCATAACTCCATGGTTGCCTTCACTATCAATTCATCAACCTCCACATACACAAAATAACAATTGACACCAAATGATAAAATATCATTAACTATCACAAATATCAGATTCATCCCCTTCTTCGACCTAGTTAACACAAAAATAAAAACCAAACACTCGTAGAACCATAGTTCACTAGGAATAAGAATTATCTCATGCAATATATAAGACTTTAGCCTAGAAGATATTTTCCTACATGCAATGCATGTTTCATCATTCCACTCAAGATGCTCTTTCCTATGCAACCAACACATATACCCATGCATTAGGTCCATTATCAAACCATTACAATACTCCTCAATATCATGTAGCTCATGCAATGAATATAGAATGAGAAATTTATTCTCCTTAAAAATATATTTAGCATGAATGAAGAAATTATCAAATCCAATCAAGTATATGTCATGCAAGTAGGACATGTCACATGTACAATCCAGGCAATCCTTATCCCATCACAAGAATCTAAGTCTAATGCATGTAAACTCTTGTAGCCAACAAATCTCACCAACTTAGGAACTCGTGAGAAATCCAACATTATAATTGGTACATGCAATTTATCAATATTCTCAAATCCATAACAATCGAAGAATGAGAATAAAGTTACATCTGGCCCCTTAACCATCAAATTTGCAACTTGTTCTCCAATTGCTTGAAGACAAAACCACATAGAATCAAGATAAGAAAGAAAATCATACCTCGCGGTTGTTGCGTTGGAAACTAACCTTATCTCATCGCGATTGAACTTGTATTCTCGCGGTTAAAACCTTTGGGTTCTCCCTTCAACAAGACTCGTTTGCCTTCTCGTCATGAAAACTCCAAAATCCTGCAAATAAGAAATAGCAATGCTCGGGATTGAACCGGCTATATCATCACAATTTGACAAACCACTTTGTACAAAGGTACATGAAAGGTTTTTGCAAGAATAAACAAATCTCTATCTCACTCTTTCGGGCAACCAAATCATTTTTCTTTTTTCTTTTCCTTGGCCTCTTTTCTTTTTTCTTTTCTTTCATCATTTTTCTTCATATGGTCATCTCACTCTTGTGTTCACTCTTTCTTTTTCTTCACAAAAGAAGTAATACAATCGGTTATTTGTTTAAGATAAATGATCACCTAATCTTGAAACCATCATGTGTGACTTTCCTATCGTATTGCCAAGGTCTACCCAATAAGATATGACAATCATGCATTGACACCACATCACACAATACCTCATCAACATACTTATCAATCGAAAAAGGAACCAAAACTTGTTTTTTCACTTTCACTTCTGCACAATCATTCAACCATTGTAGCCTATATGGTTGAGGATGTTTTAAAGTGGGCAAATTCAACTTCTCCACCATCTCACAACTATCTACATTAGTACAACTCCTTCCATCTATAATAACATTGCAAACCTTTTCGTTTACAAAGCACCTAGTATTGAACAAGTTCCCCCTATGATTGGTCTCCTTCTCCTCGGCTTGGGCACTCAAGATACGCCTAGTCACCAATGCTTCACCTACAACCGCTTCATATCCCTCAACAGGATCCTCCAGCTCAGACATCTTATCATCATCATCATTGTCATCCCCATCAATTTGAGATTCATAATCCCCATAAGCATTCATTCTCAGTACCCTCTTGTTAGGACATTGGCTAGTGATATGGCCAACTCCTTGACACATAAAACACTTGATATCTCTAGAACGATTAATAGGAGTTTTAGATTTACCTTGCACTCCTTGTTTAGGTGTCTCTTGCTTAACATCTGCTTTGGGCTTGATCACTACCGTGCCTCCTTCACGTGTAATGTTGGACTGCCAAGACATTGATGCACTCCCCACTTGGGTGGTGCGGCCAACTCCTCTCCTCTTGATTTGTTGCTCCACCTTTATGGCCATTTGCACCATCTCGTCTAGATCCAAGTAGTGACGAAGCTCAACTTGATCTTGAATTTCCTTGTTCAAACCACAAAGAAAACGTGTAATCATCGTCTCAGTATCCTCCTCTATATTTGCCCTAATCATGACTACTTCCAACTCTTTATAGTAGTCCTAGACACTCTTTACTCATTGTCTCAAAGTTCGTAGCCTCTTAAACATCTACCTATAGTAGTGATTGGGCACAAACCTCTTCATCATGATCTTTTCATCTCATCCCAAGTCTCAACAGGTTTCTCATTATACCTCCTCCTAGTTGTCACTAGTTGAACCCACCAAACGAGAGCGAAGTCTAGAAATTCAACCACTGCCAACCTAACTTTCTTTTGTTCGGAGTAGTGGTGACATTCAAACACAATTTCTACCCTCTTTTCCCACTCTAAATATGCCTCTGGATCAGATTTCTCATGGAACGATGAAATTTTCATTTCAATACTATCCATGCTACCATCTTCCCTATTCCCATCATCGTATCTACCCCGTACGACTTCTCTTCTTCCTCTACCAAATCCTCTACCACGTCGGTTTCTACCCTAATTCTCGTTTTGGCTCTGCTCGTCTCACCCCAAATCATATTCCTCCTCGCCTTCTCCTCGACCCATATCTTTAGGCTTGTACTTACTCCCACTAGCACTAACTTCAAGCTTATTTAACCTCTCATGTATTGGCTCCAACTCGGTCCTCATCATCCTAGAGAAATGACTGAACAACACCTCCATTTGAACCTTAGACAACCGTTGGTTCGAACTATCTCCTACCTACCTCTCCATTTTTTTCAGACTTTGAACCTGCAAGAAACGTTAGTAGAAAACAAAATATTCTTCACCCAAATTCTCGCGGTCACTCTAAAGAAAATTCTCTCGTCTCTCCTCTCTATTTTTTTTCTCAATTCAAATACTCACCGTTCACTTCAAAGAAATAATGCTAGCACTCAAGTGTTTTCACTTGAATTTGATAGTTCCCTCAAAGGTGCTCAAGCTTTGTATTTGTGTATATCAAACTATTAAGTATAACTCGTGAATAATTATGATCGACTCACTTGGACTGCGTAGACAAGAAATTTGAAATTTTTTTTGACTGTGAGATAAACTTGAATATGATTCACAAAAGGAAATGGAACAAAATATCAAAACAAAATTATGGCAAATTTTCGATTTTTTTGTACTTTTTTTTTTGCTCTTGCACAATATGGATTTGTTGTGCACTCGAAGATCCCCAGAAAAAAATAACACAAAATTTCGAGGATTACAGATTAACGAAAAGATGAAAAATGATAGAACGACGCGGATCTGAAAAACAAACAAAATGATAATTGCAGATCTGAAAATGTAAGAACGAAAGATACTTGCTTGAATTCAATGAGCCAAAGCTCAGATACAAATGATATGAATCCTCATACGAACGAAAAGCAAACACCGAACCACGATCTCAATTCAATAACTGTTAAAAAAGATTCGTGTAGTGTTGTCTCGATCTTTTGAATCAAGTATGACATGATTTTCACCCTTAAACTACGAGGTTTAGTAATAAAGAATCGCAATGAAAACAACCGAAAACTCGAACAAACTTTCAAAGAACAAGCCTATGAAAATCCACACAAGAACGATCGACAAACGTCACAAAACATAAACTTTGAGAAATTTTATTTTTGGATACAAGCAAGAAGCTTTTTGTTGTTTTGAGGGAAAAATCAAGAACAAGGATTCTATTAAATCAATAATTGTAAATTCTGTTTAAAATTCGTCCAAATATACATATAAAATCAAAAGATATGAAAAGATATGTTCCCAAACCTCCTGGCGCTGCAGCGCTGCATTCCGGGCGTTGTGGCGTTGATCCACCCATATTATTTCGCACTTAATAACATTCTTTTGGCCTCCAAGGTCACTTCCGTGCATCATGAATACTCCTAGGCTCAGAACCTTGTTTGCAAGCTCTCCCCGTTGCTTACGAGCCCATTCAATACTTCCTTGAATTTCTTCATTCGCCCCCTTGTTATTGATCCCTCCGAAAACTCTAAAGGATCCCATGCTGCCCTTGGGGGCTTGACCTACCATGATCACATCACAAAAACTCATCTTTTAAAGCTTCGTCGACATTTTTGGGTTCAAAATTGGAAATAAAACATGAAAATCTAACATGTGAGTACATAGAGCTCATGCACACTAGTCCAACCATCTTGCGGTAATCGATCTTTTCTGTCTTTTGGGTTTGAACTTCTCCATGCACATTTCTAATTATTTGAGATGATTGATTATTTTTTTGGATTTTTGTTGGAATGTTCGGTGCATCATCTACTGCATCATCATCACTGTGTATTTCATCCTCAGGTTCATTGACTTCAATGTCACGTGTTGTGCTAGGTGTTATAAAATCTGGGGCAACACCTGCATTTTCCAGTAATATTGGAATTTTCAGAAGATCTTCCACATCATCTTCAGCTGTTTTCTTTTTGAGATCTGCACAGTCATCAATGACAACATTAACTGATTTAATGATAGTCCTTTTTCTCAGGTTGAACATACGATATGCGCGACTATTCGTAACATATCCCACAAAAAACACTTGTCACTTTTCGAATCAAATTTTGCAAGTTGATCCATGTCATTCAAAGTATAACAAACACAACCAAAAACATGAAATATTTAAGGTTAGGCTTCTTTTCCATGATTATCTCATAAGAAGTCATGGTTGAACCGCTTCTTAAAGAAACCCTACAGAAATATGGCATGCAGTGTTAAAGGCCTTTGCCCAAAAACGCTTTGAAATGTTCTTCGAAGCTAGCATCACTCTAGCCATTTCCTAGTAATTTTTTGTTCTTGCGTTCGGCTATGCCATTTTTTGTGGGGTTTTTGAAGCTGAATACTCATATGAAATTCCTTTCCTGTCACAAAAAGGATGAGAATGAAGAGTTTTCAAATTCCTTACCATGATCAGTCCTGATTCTTCTCACCTTTAAATTATGGAAGTTTGTAATCCTATTGATTAATTGTTTAAAAACATCAAAAGTGTCCGACTTTTCCCTAATAAAACTTACCCATGAAAAATGTGAGAAATCATCGACACACAAAAAATAATACTTCTTACCTCCGAAGTTTTCCACTTCCATAGGACCCATAAGTCCATATGTAGTAACTCGAGACAATGTGTTGTCATAAAGTGTGGCAGCACGGGGTGTGACACGCGAGTTTACTTGCCATTTTGACAATCTCCACAAACATATGGTATATCAGATGATAGATTAGGCATACCTCGTACTGCATCGTACTTACACAAGTTCTTCAGGGTCTTGAAATTCACATGCTCGAGTTTTTGATGCCAAAGGTCAAGTTCACCGACTTGTGCATGTTTGCATGTATGTTCTTCACCTATTTGATAGCAGTTGTCCGAATACCTTGTTCTTGTCATAATGCACACGTTAGTTTCATCAAAAACCTCACAAGTATGTTTATCAAACTTGACATGTAAATTATTATCACACAATTGGATTATGCTTATCAAATTTGAATTTAATCCTTCGACATGAAGCACATTGTGGAGCTTTGGTAGTCCTTCGACATTCAATGTTCCATTTCCAACAATCCTTCTTTTAGCTCCCCCTCCATAGGTTACTCTACCACCTTTTTTATCAATATAATCAGTGAGACGTTCTCATGATCCTGTCATATGACGTGAGCTTCCACTATCAAAGTACCAGTGACCTGCAATGTTCGTTTTTAGTGATGTATAGATAACATTTTAGTGAGTTTTTACCTTTGGTACCAAAATTTGTCTTACTGTAGGTTGACGGTTGTAGGTGTTGCGGTAAGTGTTGGGCAACATTCGGGGCAATATCCGATTCACCTTTGTATTCATGCAGTCTTCCCTAAGTTTAAAAACAGTAGGGCCTTATATGTCCAGGCTTACAACAGTAATGACACACATACCTGCATTTTCTTCATTTCGAAACAGGTGCCGCGGGTTGTCTTTTTGGTGGAGGACTTTTGCTCGAAGATGTAGATTGTGACTGTTTAGAAGAATCAGCTTTTCCTTTCACAAAAATAGTTTATTTAGATGATTCACCAATTTCAAACACGCTGTCTTCGAAACCTAAACCCTTTTTGTCATATCTTCCCATCAAAAGTATTGATTCAAGCTTAGATGTGCTCGAATTGAACTTGGTTAGTGTCTCAGTCGCCTTCTGAAGCTCATCCTTGAACTTACATAGTTCCAAGTCCTTTTTGCTCAGGATTACTTCAAGTTTGGTAACCACAGTTTTCACCTCAGTGTTCTCCTTCATGATAGTTGTGTTAATCTTGTTCTTATAATCCAATCAGCATAAAACTCTTCATAAAGCTTCTGTATACTCTCAAGAGTGATTTCTTCATCATCAACTTCCAAATCATCATCTGCACTTGAGTTTCCAGAAGTTGTAGAATTAAAACACAATGATTTTGAACACGTGTTGCGCCCAGGTTTGGCAACACTTAAGGCAACACCTAAAAGATTCACATGTAGCCAATGTTTTTCTACGAAAAGTGCAATCAATAAGGTGATTGTTTTCTTCATTGGATTCCTCCTCCTCATCAAATTCCCTATCGCTTAGAGAAACATTGTACCCTTTATTCTTGCGAGTTCTATTTGCACATTCATTGGCATAATGTCCAAATCCATTGCCTACATTGTACTGAATCTTAATTCTTCGGATTAAACTGGCCCTTACCTTCATTTCTGGGTCGAAAATGGCCTTGGGCAGGACACTTCTATGGATTTTCAGGGGCTAGTAGACTAGGAAATTTTGATGGTTGTCCAGCTTTCTTCTTGTCTCTGATTCTCTTTAAATAATCCTCAAATTTCTTTTTGATGTAGGAAATAGAATCCTCACAAAGGTCGGATTGATTAACCTCTTGGGATAGTTGAAGAAGATCATTATACGAATCATTAGAAACTTGGAATGCAATAATCTTGCCCTTGTCCTTTTTCTGCATGTCCATGTTCATTTCGAAGGTACGACGTGAACTTATCAAATCCTCCAAGGCTATCTGAGTTGTATCCTTAGCCTCATCAATTGGACATATTTTTATGTTGAATTTTTCGGGCAAAGATCGGAGTACTTTGCTTACCAGACGTTCATTCGAGATGGGATCACCTAGACTAAATGCTTCATTGGCTATATCCCTAAGACGCCGATTGTAATCAATGATTGTTTCGGTTTCTTCCATTCTCAGATTCTTGCATTTTGTTGTAAGCATTCTCAACTTTGTTCTCCTCACACTTTCGGAACCTTCACGGTGTTTCTAAAGGATTTTGTTAGGATATGTTTGAAGGGTTTAAGTGTTTAGAAGGGGGGTTGAATAAACACTTTGAGATTTTGACTCTTTTTCGAAATAATGATTCAGTTTAATGACAAACTGATTCTAATGATCTTGTTGTCGATATCAGTCAGTTAACTAGTTTAAGTGTGGAAATAAACTAACTGATAGATTTAATACTTAACGAATAACATTAATAATGAACAAAAGATTTTATGGATGTTCGGAGGCTTTAAATGCTCATATTTCACCCCTTCTATCACAATGATAGGTTTTTCACTAAAAGACTTTGATTAATTACAGAAGTTGTAATAACCTACTTCAGATTAGACTTAAACACTGTCAAACTGAAACTCTTATTTCCCTTTACAATTTATCAGTATACAACTGATTTTCTTTCTTAGCACAACTGATTATTAGAAGATCGAATACAATAGTGTAAGGTGCTAGTACTTTAGCTCAGATGATAGCCTAAAAGCTATGAATGTTTCTGTGAAGTTTGAGATTTTCTGTATGATTATCTTAACTGAACGTGTACAACTGAATTCAAAAATCAATCAGAGTAATGATCCAAAAGTTTTTATCTCAGCTAAACTCCTCGGCTATTTATAGGCTTTGCTTCCAACGGTAACATTGAGTGCATTAATTAATACTTGTTTTTTTATTTTTTCTTTCTGAATATGTCAACATTCTTCTGAAAATAGTACACTGTGTCAGTCTGCTACGCGGCGCTCCTTTTGTTAGTCGTAGTATGCTGCATATGATTTGTTGGTTGGTAGCTGCGCTTTAACTGATGACGTGTCAAACTAATTATCAGTTGACTATATGCCAATCAGTTGAACTGACTGTATGATTGATCAGTTCCAACTAATAGTTCAGTTATCTTTACAGATTCAGTTAGATTTGATCAGTTCGATTGTCTTCGATTATTTTACTCATTAATTATCAGTTCGGGCAACTTCATTTTAGGTAGTTTCAGTTCGAATTAATTCAGTTGAGCCAATCAGTTCAGCAACCTTCAAAGACTTTATTTGTCAAAAACTTCGAAACTTTGATTCTAATAATTTCTCCTTTTTTGATGTTTGACAAAACATATAATTCAAGATCTGATAACCCTCATTGTAGTAAAATAATCTTCAAATGTACATATTCGTACAAAAATAATAAGACTTAACTGATCCGACTGCTTTTCAATTCTTAGCTCTTTCGTCAGCACGTCCTTGATCAGTTGGTTGACTAGTTCTTTTCTTGGACTGATCATGCTGCTCTTCTTCCCCCTTGTTGTCAACACCTGCGAGGTTATAAAGAAGGCGGACTTCAGAGATGACTTGAGATATAGCATTCAGCATCTGTTCCTGCATCAAATCCATACGCTTTGACAAACTTGTGTGCACGAAGTCAATTCGGTTGACAAGCATGTCCTGAGTCTAGAAAAGAGCCGGAACTGTCACTTTGTCTCTCTTCACCTGATCAACAAGGAGATATAAGGCAGTGATATCCTTTGTAACCTGCTTGAGGTCCTTCATAGTATTCTTCTTGAGGGAGTCAAATCTGAGCGTATTCATCAGCTGAGTGTCTCTGGTAGCTTGGGTTTCTCCGGCCCATTTCTAATCGGGGCTATCTTCTCTAAAGAAAAGTGCCCATAGTTAATCGGGAAAAGACTTCCAAAGAGAGAAGGAATGGGATTTTGGCGATTTTCCTTCATCCGCTAATTATCGTATTGATTGATTACATCTCTTTAAGAAGCATGTTTGAATCGATCAAAGTGTTAACTATGAGACGCTTTCATTTTCCGGTGTCGGTACCTACGACTGTGGAATGCTTTTTTTGCACTTATCTTTTAATTGTTACGATCCAAATCGAGATTGTCTTGGTAGAACGATCTGCCGTCCAATCTACATACATTCATGCCATATAATATACAAAATAAACTCCAGATATTTCGTTTCTTTGGGGCTACTCTATGGAAACGGATTCCGTTCTTTTATTCGAACCAGACTGACCAAATTGTTGGTTTATACTTTAGGGACAACTAACTCTCTGTCAGGTCTAATTGATATTATGGTAGCCACAGGTAATAGGAACTAGAACGAGCATTCGCTGGACGGCTAAATATTGAATGAAATGTTTTCATCTTTCTTTGATATTTTTGCAGAGTTATGTATTTACTTATTCTATGATAAGGGGGGTCACTTACTCAAGATATGCTTATCGGACTTTATGTATTAAAGAGCGCGAATCGTCGAGAGCCCAAAAAAATTCTTTATTCTCATTGGAGAAAGACTCTCCCGCGGCAAGGTCCAAAGAACCGAAACCTAAGGAAGTCCATCCAGAAACATAATGATCGATCCGTCTATCCCAGGGAACAGTGAGAAGCTTCATATGGTCTTTATGTCCAAGTGCAGGTAGTCTGCATATGGGAGAGAGGGGTTATAATGCCATTTCTCTTCATATGGAGTTCCGAACCCAAGGCAATCGATCTTTTTTATTAATTATTTGAGAATTATTAGAGATTTGAATGCTAGTTTACTTTTATTTCCAACAAATTGATATATCGTTAGGCCTGGGGTCTTGTAAGTCCGGAGGAGTAATACGTTTATCTCTTGGATACTGTACTACCCAAGGGTACAGGCCTATGACACATACTTTAGGACGAATTCCTCTTGGGATTTCCAAAGAAGATAATTGGAAGAGTCAAGTTTAAGAGATGATTGTCCCTATTTTGACTCTTGTATTAGGAATCACACTAGGTGTACGGGCGTACTATTTCCCAACTTTCTATGGACCTTGCTTCTATTATGAAATAAGAACAGCCTCTTATCTTTGTGGCATTTGGCCTTCAAACATCGAAAGAATTGAATCATTCTCGAAGGGAACGTTCGCAATACCAAGGGAGGCTGAATTGAGCTTTCTTTCCTACACGTTAAATGGACTCCGTTTCAAAACATAAGCCTTTCTTCTACTCGACGG
This sequence comes from Primulina tabacum, assembly GCF_025594145.1. Classification (NCBI taxonomy): domain Eukaryota; kingdom Viridiplantae; phylum Streptophyta; class Magnoliopsida; order Lamiales; family Gesneriaceae; genus Primulina; species Primulina tabacum. Next base: position 29,279,876 of record NC_134558.1, on the reverse strand, counting down.
CTGTTCCCGTAATTCTACTCTCGGGCGAGATAAACGGTTAAGTAGAAACCGTTGACTTCCATGAGGATAATTTTCATTACTTCAACTAGTACCGATTGATGGGAGTCTGTTTAGGTATTGAGATAGTCCTCCTTCCGGGCAGGTTCAAGATGCTTACCATGTATAGTGTAACGACATCTCGTGCCAAGAAAAAGCGGGGGTGAACCAGGCTCACAACCTGGGGGATCCCATGCGCATCCTCATTGCCTCGATCTAGGTTACTCCTGATGATACCTTGCCTGAAGCTCTTTGAAAGAGAAAATCGGGTCTAGCTCGATAAAGTTCGAGAGGGGCCCGAAAGACCCCAAACCAAGAACGGAAACGGCCACTCTCCTGTATAATATTCCTATCATTTGTCCCCAGAAGGGATTTCTAGAGCCGGGGGAACGCTCGAACTTGATGCGCTAGAAGCTTCTGCGGAGAACATCATATTTGCTCTTTCACGACTGGACTCTTGCTAAATTGTTTGAAGAATTTCAGTGGCCCTTTACTAACTTAAGTGATAAATGAGACACGCCCTTGTCTTGGGGCGTCTTTGGCTTTACGAGAGAAAGCTCGCCGGAGAAAAAAGTTTTTCTCTTCCCGTCTCGGGTCATACTCCGGTGCAAACCTCTCATTTTTTCACTATACTCGTGCAGGAAGAACTCTCTTTCTGTCTGGAGGGAATTATCGTTTCTCAATCAAGAATGCCTCAACTATATAAATTCACTTATTTACTCAAAATTACTCTTACTGTTCCCAAAAGCATACTTACTGCAATTAATCAAGCCCAAAAGTTCAATAATGATGGTGTCATTGAAATAGACCCTCCTCATTAACTAACAGGTGTTTCTGGTATTGTATAGCTTGTGTTTGGACCTTATGGCACATTTTTATGTTTTTCGATTAAATAATCACTTTTTTGCTTTATTAATTATAGTTTATTATTGTCTATACTGAATAATGAACCTCGCTCCGCCCCTGACAACATCAAAAATGAGAAATGATAAGATAGGCCTCTTGGTTATATGAGATAGCACTGATAGGAAGACGAGTAAGTCTCTTGTGAGACGATCTCGTGAATCTTTATTTGTGAGACGGGTAAAATCTACCGATTTTCACAATAAAAAGTAGTACTCTTAGCATAAAAAGTAATACTTTTTCATGGATGACCCAAATAAAAGATCCATCTCACAAAATACGACCCCTGAGACCGTCTCACACAAGTTTTTGTCTAGGAAAAGACACACCATAATCTAGAATCATGAGCCTAATAACCATATCAATAAAAATAGGTGCAACCCGTATGTCCACTGAAGGATCGTTTGTTGAGCATCTTTCGAATGCTTCAAACAAAATATTCTCCAATGAGCTGCATTAGCTCGTGTTCTAAGAATATTAACACCTATGAATTAAATCGAGTTTGGTTTAAAACCAAGCGGAAGAAACTCGAAGTAATCCTTCATGAAGAAGAGTGTTATATTAGAAAATATTTTATCTTATGTAAACTGAATAAGCAAAAAAAGGTAGATTAGTTTTTGCATTCATCAGTTCAGTTATGGTGACAACTGAACTGACGGATATTGTAACTGATCCAAATAGTTTAAAAACAAATGTTAAACAGTTAAATACACAAGATATGTTTATGGATGTTCGGAGACTTCAACTGCTCCTACGTCACCCCTTTTACCGTCTCGGGTAGGATCCACTAGAAGACTTTGATTTATACAACACTTTGTACAAACTCACTCAGCTAGGACTTACAGTACTACTGTCTAAACTGAACTCCTAGACTAGACTGAAGGCAGCACCTTCCAGTCAACATTTCTTTAATGTCTATGTCAGAAAGACTGCATACACAAGTTTAACGTCTTTGTGCAAGACTTTATTTGAGTGATTGAGAGTATTTGTGTGTGAGAACTGAACAAGGATGTTCTCACACACTGAGGGAAATAAGCTTCTAATCTAAGCTCTGTGAAGAGTTTCTTCTGGGCTGATTTCTTCTGAAAGCTGATGTGCAATGAGCGTGCCCTTTCTTTTCTCTCGCATATGCTTAAAAGATTATTTTTGCTCACTCTTCTTCTTGTTGTTGTTTTTCTACATATTGAGTCTTCACTGATCTTTTCTTTAGATAGGCGGGAAAAATGATCCTACAGTGAGACTCATTTGTTGTATCTGTTGCATCTTGAATTCGTTTCTTGGACTTTGTATCTCGACTTTTCGACTGCCCTTTTGAAACGTTTTGTCTTTAATGCTCCGATGCAACGTCCATTATTGTCCTTTGATTGGACAATGGCTTTGTACCTTCACGTACAGCTGGATTCCACTGAAAGAGTTTGTCTTCATCCATAACTAAAAGATTCTGATTGATGCTTCGAACTGGTCAGTTGAACTGATCTTCAGTTGGGCTGGTGAAATCAGTTGACTCGTCAGTTGAACTGATTTCACTCTTGTTCAGTTGGACTGATCAGCTAGATTTTTCATCAGTTGAACACTCCTTCGGCTAGCCAAGCTTATGAGGTTCTCCTGCTGAACCACCTATCAACTGGACAATCAGCTGGATTGCTCAATTGACGTAACAGTTAGGCTGATTCATTTTGTGCGATCAGTTGGGTCTTCAGTTTGCGATGTAAACAGCTCGTGAATGATTCTAGATGCTGCACACTAAGGTAGATTATTAGTAACACAATTAACAAGTTTTGTTATCATCAAAATCAAGATTGCAAACTTGAAAAGTTCCAACAATCTCCCATTTTTTGATGATTACAGAAACTTGAGCAGTTAAGCGCAATATATTCAGTTTAAGGGTTAGTATATTCAAACATCATTAAAAATTCTCCCTATATAACTGAATTTAAAAAAAAATTTGAAAACAAACAAAAACTCCCTCTCAAAAACTGAATTAAATACCTTTTAAGAGAGATAATCAGAATTAAGAAAATACTTTTCAGTTGATGAAAAGGAAAGAATTTTTCTCAACAACTGAATTTTAAAACTGATTGACAATACTTTTAGTTTGGGAGAAAAACGAAAAGCTCCCCCTTAGAAACTGAATAAGACCCGTATCTGAAAGATATTTATATAATCATTCATTCATAGATTATAACCATTCAAGCAATATAGACAAGAGATTTGGAAATATTCATTCAGTCACAATGAAACACAGCTGAACAAATATGATGTTTATTTAAATAAATATCCTTTTATTTACATCTGAGTACATACATCCGTTGAACAAGAAAAATTACTACCACAGTAGCATATATTAAACAACATCAGATATCAGTTGGTTTATGCGACAGAACTGGATATACCATCAACTGGTTGCTTGACTGCTTGAACTGCTGCATCGGTTGTGAGTTCATTTTGCTAGAGAAACGAGTTAAACTGCTTGAACTTGACTTCTTCACAGACTAACTGGTCGAGCAGACTCTGACTAGGCTCAACTGGAATACAGCTGGTGATTTAATCAACCAACGTCCCAGAATGGATGAGTTTTGTCTGAAGAACATCTGACCTGGTAGACTTGCAACTGAAAACTTGTTCAATGAGCAATTTAGCTGTGCATCTTTGCAGATGATTCTCAGTCCCCTGCCGGCTGATTAAGACCCCTAAACAAAGAGTCTAAAGAAGTTGCTACAATATTAGTTGCAGAGTCAATCCTCTCAACTCTTTACTGAAGAGCAACATATAAATATTTTCAAATAGTTTTGAAAAGAGTATGAAATACTTTTAAATAGCTTTTAACACTATTTTAAAGTAAAATTTTAAAACACAGTTTTTTTTCAAATGTTCTTCTTAGAACAACCCGCTTTGATATCAATTGAAGGATCGTTTGCTGAGCATCTTTCGAATGCTTCAAAAAAAATATTCTCCAATGATCTGCAATAGCCCGTGTTCTAAGAATATTAGCACCAATGAATTAAATCGAGTTTGGTTTAAAACCAAGCGGAAGAAACTCAAAGTAATCCTTCGTGAAGAAGATTGTTATATTAGAAAACATTTTATCTTATGTAAAATGAATAACCAAAAAAGGGTAGATTAGTTTTTGCATTCATCAGTTCAGTTATGGTGACAATTGAATTGACGGATACTCTAACTGATCCAAACAATTTGAAAACAAAAGTTAAACAGTTAAATACACAAGATATGTTTATGGATGCTCAGAGACTTCAACTGCTCCTACGTCACCCCTTCTACCGCCTCGGGTAGGATCCACTAGAAGACTTTGATTTACACAACACCTTGTACAAACTCACTCAGCTAGGACTTACAGTACTACTGCCTAAACTGAACTCCTAGACTAGACTGAAGGCAGCACTTTCCAGTCAACACTTCTTTAATGTCTATGTGAGAAAGACTACATACACAAGTTTAACGTCTTTGTGCAAGACTTTATTTGAGTGATTGAGAGTATTTGTGTGTGAGAACTGAACAAGGATGTTTTCACACACTGAGGGAAATAAGCTTCTAATCTAAGCTGATATAACTGTGAAGTGTTCCCTCTGGGCTAATTGCTTCTGAAAGCTGATGTGCAACTGAGCGTGCCCTTTCTTTTCTCTTCGTATATGCTTGAAAGCTTTTTTTTGCTCACTCTTCTTCTTGTTGTTTTTCTACATATTGAGTCTTCACTGATCTTCTCTTTATATAGGCGGTAAAACTGATCGTACAGTGAGACTCATTTGTTTTATCCGTTGCATCTTGAATTCGTCTCTTGAATTTTGTGTCTCAATTTTTCGACTGCCCTTCTGAAACGTTTTGTCTTTAACGGTCTGATGTAACGTCCATTATTGTCCTTTGACTGGACAATGACTTTGTACCTTCACGTACAGCTGGATTCCACTGAAAGAGTTTGTCTTCATCCATAACTGAAAGATTCTGACTGATGCTTCAAACTGGTCTGTTGAACTGATCTTCATTTGGGCTGGTGAAATCAGTTGACTCGTTAGTTGAACCGATTTCACTCTTATTCAGTTGGACTGATCAGCTGGGTTTTTTCATCAGTTGAACACTCCTTCGGCTGGAACCACCTATCAACTGGACAATTAGCTGGACTGCTCAATTGACGTAACAGTTAGACTGTTTCATTTTGTGCGATCCGTTGAGTCTTCAGTTTGCGATGTAAACAGCTCGTGAGTGATCCTAGATGCTGCACACTAAGGTAGATTATTAGTAACACAATTAACAAGTTTTGTTATCATCAAAATCAAGATTGCGAACTTGAAAAGTTTCAACATCCACCCATTACTTGTCATGGGGCTTATACTTCTAATAGCTTGATCCTAACCTTCCCAGTTTTGTTATTGGTGACTTAAATTTGTTAAGTAGTATCAGAATTTGACAATTGTAATTTTACCCCAATTCTTAATTTATTTAAATAAGTGAATGAAATTAATTTGTACGTAGTTGATTAAAGAGTATTTTAAATGATATTAAATATATATTTTTAATTTTAAAAAAATGGATTCAAAATATTTAAAATATTTTTTAATTATATAGTTCGTAATAAAATAAAATAATAAGAAAAATATCCAAGTTGAAGAAAAAATAATTATACATATTTGAGTTACGATGCGGATTTGTGAGTGATGAAAATGTGCAAGTGATGTAATATATATGGGTATTTACTGTGAACAACGTTAAGCTGACGTCTACTTATTTATGTCAATTTTATAACATCCAATAAATAGATGTTACCTCAACGATGTTCATATATACGTCTATAGTAGTTTTTTTTTAGTTTTAAGACGACGAAGATTACAATGGATAAAGATGAATAAGAACCTTGAGATGATCAAAAAGTATTATATCATCACTATGTTATAAATTGAAATATTGTTATAAAATATATATAAGAAATTTTGTAAAAAAAACAATAAATACTATATCTGTTTAAATAATTATTTGAAGGAAAAATAGTATTTAGGTCATATAATTTTGTCATTTTACGATTCTGATCATTTATGTTATCAAATTCCAGTTTTTGTCCTGCATTTCAGATTTTTAACAATTTTAATAATTTTCTCTCGAGAATGCTGATGTGACACTACACATATTAGCGCCACATCATCCAAAGTAGGAAAAAAGATTAAATTTACCAAAAAAACCTAATATAATATAATAAAATTAAAATTTAACAATAAATGATCAAAATCGTATATATAAATATAATTGACCAAAAAATCAATTTTCTGTTATTTTAATCAATCATAAAAAAATCTTATAAACGGTAGCCGGTCAACTCTCACAAGTCAGTCAACTATAACAATGTTCCATCCACATGGCACGCAATAAAAAGTCAACCACGAATTCATGTTTCAACATTATAGTAAAAATATTATAGTTCTCGTGGCCTGTGCCATATCATCACAAATAAGCTGTTAATTAATTAGCTAATCTTATTTTAAAGTTTGTAATTAAAGATATTGCCACGATTATCTAACAGTTAAGTTAAGTTAAGTTCAATTCAGTTCAGTTTGATTTAGATATCTTAGGATTTGCTTCTTCTTCTTCTTTTTAAACTTTAATTCCTACAATTATCTGACATAGATAGTGTTAGAGTAGATGCCTATAAGCCAACGGTTGGCTAAGTAATTTATCGACTCAGTTGTAATTAACATTCTTTATTTTAATATAATTTACATTTTATGATTTCTGTTTTACATTATCTGTATACACATGCAAACAACATAGATGAATGCCTTAGTTATACTTTAATACAAATGAATCGCACTTCGATCTAGTCATTTGTAAACACTGTATATTCTAAATTCATTTCTAGTCGATTCAGCCGCCTAAAAACAAGGATAAATGCCACTTCAACTTGAGACTAGCATCTGTGATATTGTGTACCGTGTTTCATGGTAATGACATAGAGATGTTTAATCATGCAGATGAGTAATCATATGATTGTACCGAATAACCCTCTCTCGAATTTTCCAAATGGTTATCATTCATCGAGAGAAAAAGGCAGTGATTGTGATTATACATCATTAGTCCTTACGAACGGACAACACTGAGGCTCTACATACTAGAATTGTACTTTGACACGTTTACCGACTTCGCGAGGGTCACAAGATGGCAAGGTTGGATGCAATTGTGATATGTGTAGGAGCCATTGTATTGTAATCCGGAATTCACCGCTAACCTACAGATATGGATATCCTATGTGATCTAATGAAATAGTAGTACATGAAATCTCTGGTCATAGTATAAGATGTACATTTGGACAAGAGTTCTCTAGTTGTACATGCGATAACACTATGAATATTTCATGAATGCATCACATAGCTATCGAATCTAATATGCAACCCTCGATGAACCAATGGTTGCAACTTGATCGGGATATATGAGTTGAAGGGACCGTACTGTATGTTAATCATAACCTATTGGTTTTTACAGGAACTATTAGTGATACCTAGGAAATCATGAGGCAATACTATTAGACGCTCTTACCATGATTCGATGTGTTTAATCAAAAAATGATTTATGATATTCTCATGATCAAATGTTGATGCATGGAATGAGATAAGTTAGGGTAAGCTCAAATAAAAGAAAATATCATGAATCACAAATAGTTGTGAACGTATTCCTGAACCATTGAGGATCACACAAGCACTGGATCATTTGTCCCCGTTGAGAGAATAAATTCAAAGAGCTGAATTTATATAAAATTATGAGGTAGTAAATCAAGGAGTTGAATTTATGATAATTAAAATTTGGAGAGAATAAATTCAAATAGTTTAATTTATGAAAAATTGAGAATTTAAAATATTAAACTTAAAAGTTGAGTTTATTAAATATTAAATTAAATATAGTGAGAAGTGTGTGTAATGAGCTCGTAGGAGTACAAGTCAACACGCTAAATAATTAGAGTTCTTAATAGATTTTAACATAATTAATTAAACCAGTTGGACTAGTCCAACTAATTAACTAAAGTCATTAACTTTAATTAAAAAACCTTTAACCCATAATTAAGGTAATTAAGTTAAAGATTCATATTATAGTAAGGAGGCCATTGATCCTAGCCTCCACTACTCATTATTTTCGAAAATAATCTCCTAATTTCTCTAAAAAATTCAGCCATTCCTAGATTTTTAAGGTTTGAGCCGCCTCTTTATTTTAATCCAAACGATAAATCTCTTCTAAATTTTTAGTGCAATTTAGAAGAAGAACAATTATTCTAGTCGTGAACTAGATAGGAGGATCGAAGAAAACAGTTCAAGAAGATTGTTATCAAATTCCAAATATTACCGATCCAATAAAACCATTTACATTCATCAATATTTGTGGTTCAAGCACCGTCAAATTAAGCTCCACATATAATATACTCGGAACGTCGTCACAATCATATTGTGGAAACAAGTCTCTCCCTCCTCTCCCATGCTATGCCTCTCTCTTATTGGTATTCTAATTACATAAAATTAATTGTTTTTTTGCTTTTAATTGTTATTATATGGTAGCTAGCTAGTCAATAATTCTCAGAAGTCAGCTGTCTCGATCAATTACTGTAATGATATTTCATCCACAGACGTAAAATAAAAAAAAAAGTCAACAAAGGAAGTTTCTTCTCGCATTAATAATACTGCATTTCTCATGGCTCACGCGATATGATTAAAAATAAGGTTGATTACTATTAAATATTTATAGTGTTCAATATTGAACAAGATGAAAACATATGCAATCGTGTTAATTGCTTGTGGTTCTGTGGCAGCAGCTATTCTAGTTTTTTGCTGTCATTGTTAAAATGGCCGCAAGAAGCAGCGTTCGACCGTGCCAAATACTGTCTTCTCCGCCACTCCACGCCGTTCGGTGAATCGTGACAACGAGAGAGGTGATCAAGAGCCCAGCGACGGAGCAAAGAATGGTGGCATGGTTATTCTAGGAGCGTCAGCTGCTGCTGCTGCTGCTGTAGCTGAAGTTGCTGTTGTGGATAGCGGCGGAGGCAGAGGCGGGGGAACTGATCATAGTGATGGTGGAGGGGGAGTTTGTAGTGGCTGTGGAGCTTCTGGTGGTTATGCAGCCTGTAGCGGCTGTGGAGTTTAATTTTCGATATAAAATTTGTTATTTTCAAGTGTCTCCTATGTGATGTGTAAATTTATTCATATAATTTGTTTATGCCTTCACAAAGAATGCAAACAAAACATTCTTGAACGTAGTTTTCTTTGCATTTCTTTAATTTAATCTTTCTTTGCACTATGAAAGAACTATATATATAAATATGTGTGTGTCAGAATTTTAGATTTTTAACAAAGCCAACTTGTAATAATCGATAGCCGGGATTTAGACCATCATTTTGTAAAACATTAACCTTGATTCAGTTAACCACAATTTTATTTTTGCAGTACTCCGACTGTAGGTAGGGGTGATCGCGGTACGGTTTTGCGGTTTTGTTAAAAAAATTCAAACCAATTTGCTATATGCGATCGGCTAATATTTTAAAAAATAATCACGGCTTTACATGTAGAATTAGTCTTACGGTTTTGAGCAGTTTGGTGCAGTTGCGGTCGGTTTACGATTTTTTAATGAAAAATATTAGAACATATATTCTAATTTATTTGAAAACAACAAAAATATAGTGTCTTCATGTATAAAATATAGTTCAAATCTTACAAATATAAAACTAGATAAAATAATAATCAAGATTTAAAACTAAGTTAATAATTTAACACAACACACTCACAACAAAAATGATAATTATACTATTTTATCCTTTTTTCACTTTCAAACTTCAAACAAGATATTATAGTAAAAGAAATAAATACTCTAATAAAAGACTAATATGAATAACAATTAAGAAGCAAATAAGTTTTCTGTGTAGGTGTAATAATTTTGAAGAGAGATGAAATATAATGAATGACGACTTCTTTAATTGAATATGTTGTTTACAAATTATTCTAATCCTAGGCCAAATATTATGGTAAGCGGTTTAGGCGGTGCGGTTTGGTACGGTTCTTGGCACAAAAAAAAAAAACCGAACCGCATATACGGTGCGGTTTATGATTACTATTTTTACTCGTGGTTTTTATAAATATTAGGAAAAATGATGCGGTGCAATTCAGTTCGGACGGTTAATAAAATAATTTGATCACCCCTAATCGTAGGTGTTATGGTTTATGACAAATTTTTCCCAAGATACAACAACTCCTTCCCATAACAACACAATAAATTGCTGGAACAATAACCAAGAAATGTAGTAATATCTCTTTTATAGAAGGAAGAAGGGGATAAGCAATATGTATGCAATGTATGCTTTGAAAATGTGATCAAAAGTTCCTTTTTGATGTATTTGATCATGTATATATAGATATGAATCATTTGAGACATGTTGTTTCACCCACGAGGTGTCCTTTCATAAAAAAAAACTGATTAAAATCGTCAAAGGACGCCATTTAGATGCAGGGTATCATGAAAACTAGTAACATTTGTCAATCTGCTCCGCCCGGCACCTAAGAGCCACTTTACGGGCGCCTAAGTGCCTCTCTCTACCCTGGACAATTCCACATCACGAATGGCATTGAGGTGCGTCTCAGCGCCTCCTTTAATATTTGGGAAACTTGCTCGCAGCTTTTAAGACGTACATTTGAACGTTCTTGTTCAATCGAGTTTTCTCTGTCGTTTGTTTTGCTTAATGTCTATTCATTGATCTCAAACATTCAACAATCCTCCACATGATTGAAAAATGCATGAATGAACGTGATACTGAAAGAGATAATACACAAAAAATTATCGCGCCAGGATAGGTGACTTTTGGCCTTGAACCTTCCTTAGTAGAATACTATCAGATTTACTAGCCCATAAAATGAACTCTGTGTCTTGAACTTCTTGACGGTTTATGTAAAATCGAACAACAATACATATATAATAACTTATCTACCATTTCCATTTGATTCTTTATGAGTTGTGTCTATTTTGACCATGAAACACTTTTTTATTTCATAAGTATTTCGTTGATGTGGTCCATCCTCACACTTACATAAGTGGTCTCATTTGAAGAGTATGCTACAATACATTTCCTTTAAGAAGCTAAGGAACTAACAACACTTGTCGTCCTAGGAATGAGAAGGTAAAAAGTCTCGAGTGTTTACTCAAGTTTTCGTAATTTGGTCTCATTGTACAAAGATCATGGGATCTCCAGTCAACAAGGTTGGGTTTCCACTATGAAACTTTATTTTGTAGGTTTTAAACTCATTCCTCTGCACAAGAAGTACATTTGATCTCTATTCAATTCTTTCGTAAGATGATCCGCCAAGTTACCCTTTGATTTAACATAATCATAAAGATAACTCTATTTTAGATAAATTGTTGCACTATATTATGTTTTTGACGAATGTGTCGATACTTACTATTGTACATGATGCCGATTGACTATCACAATGTATCATTATTGCAGGCATTGTACTAGTCCAACAAGGAATATCTTCTAGAAAGTTGTGAAACAACTCGGCTTTTTCCGCAGCTTTATCAAGTGCTATAAATTCAGATAACATTGTTGATCAAGTGATGCATGTGTTGTTTGGTTGATCTCCAAGAGACTGCGCCACCACTAATGCTTAATACATAGCCACTAGTGAGTTTCGGATCTTCGGTGTTACTAATTCAATTAGCATCATTATATCCTTTTAGCACCGCATTATATTTTTTATAATGAAAACCATATTTCAAGGTATGTCCTAAGTATCTAAGCACCTTTGCAAAGCCTTCCAATGAGCATCACTTGGATTGCTAGTGAATCGACTCAATTTATTTGTCGTGCAAGCGATGTCCGGTCGAGTACAATTAGTAATGTACATGAGACCTCCAATAATTCTAGAGTATTCAAGTTAAGATAACGATTCTCCACGATTTTTACCCAAATGGACATTCACGTCCATAGGCATATTTATGGGGGAGGAGTCACAAGCATTGAACTTTCTCAAGACATTTTAACATAATGAGATTGAGATAAAACTATTTCTTCTTAAGTTCTAGAGACTTTAATCAGAAGTATAACATCGGCAGTGCCCATATATTTCAGACGAAAATGTTTTGTCAACACTTTCTTCGTTGCCTTGATCATGTCTTGATTAATTCACATTATAAGCATGTTATCTACATACAGATATACTAGTACATAAGATTCTGAAGTGCATATAAACACATTTTTCACACTTATTAATCTTAAAGTTATTTGACAACATCACTTTGTCAAATTTTTCATGACACTGCTTGTGCTCTTGTTTAAATCCATATATAGAATTAATAAGTCGGCATACTTTTCTTTCTCGACCCCTGAACAATATAAACTTCGGGTTGTTCCATATATATTCTTCATCAAGTTCAACATTCAAGAATGCGGTTTTGACATCCATTTGTTATATTTCAAGGTTATGAAAAGATGCAACTGAAATGAGTAAATAAATAAAAGTTTTTCTTGACACTAGGGAATATGTATAAAAGAATATCAAGGCCTTCTTTCTGTCTATAGCCTTTAGCCACAAATCTATCATTATATTTTTCTATTTTTCCATTGGCTTTATACTTTGTTTTTACAATTCATTTGCATCCCAACGTTTTGGTACCTAGTGGAAGATCCACTAGTTCTCATATATGGTTTTGCAATATAGAATATATTTTTGTGATGATGGTTTTTTTTTCCAGTATTGAGCTTCAGGGATAGACAATGCATCTTGTAAGTTCTTTGATTCATTTTCCAGCATGTAATTGTGGAAATATGGACCAAAAGACCTCAAGGTTCTAGCCATTTTACTTCGCTTTGGTTCTTTTTCTTTAGAAAAGCCTTCAATTGTTCTAGCATTTTTATCTTGTGAAGGTTCATTATTAGGGTCAGAACCTTCATCTACCATCTTTATCTTTCTTTTGCTATAAACTTCTTCTTGGCTTACTTTGCAAGTAAAGATATTTTCAAAAAATATGGTATTTCTTGACTCAATTGTCATGCCTATATTCATTTTATAATTTTATGATTTGTGCACTATTAATCTATAGACACTACTGTTATGAGCATATCCAATGAATATGTAGTTGAACGCCTTTGGTTTAATTCTGACTTGTTTTGGCTTTGGTATTTCAACTTTGGCCAAGAATCCTCACATTCTCAAGTATTTGTATGAATTTTTATGCTCTTTCCATAATTCATATAATGTTTTATAAATTTTCTTTTAGGGTATTTTTTTCGGAATATGATTAGCTAATAATATTACTTCCCTCCATAAGTTTTGAGGTAAGCCCAAATTTATCAGTATTAATCATCATGTCCTTCAAATTTAAATTTTTAATCATCATGTCCTTCAAAGTTTAATTTTTCCTTTCCGCAACGTCATTATCTAGAGGTGAGTATGATGCAATAGTTTGATGGATGATCCCCGAGAATGGAAAAATTCATCAAACGGTGTTCCATATTCCCCTCCTCTGTCGCTGTGGATTCTTTTTATTTGTATACCAAGTTGATTCTCAACCTCGGTCATGTATGTTTTGAATGACTCAAGTGTTTTATCTTTACTTCTTAAAAGATAAGCGTAAGAGTACCTCGTATAATCGTCAATGAACATTACGGAGTATCTTTTCCCTCCTCTAGTTTTAACAAACTTTAAATCACAAAAATCGGTATGTATTAGTTCTATAGGAGTTGTACATCTTTCGATGTAATGGAAATGCGCTTTGGTCATTTTCACTTCAACACATATCTCACATTTACATGTTGGATCAATGTTATATTTAAGCAAAAATTATAAACTTATCAAACGTTGTAGAGTATTAAAATTCACGTGTCCTAAATAAACACGTCATAAATCAGAAGACTCAAGAAAGTAAACAGAATTTACTACTTTTATTGCCATCAACATTTCAAAAAATAGATGTTACATTTATCTTGAAGATGTTCTCATCGAGATACCTCTTCCAACAAAATGACCATTTTTTGTAAATACAAACTTATTAGACTCAAACACTAGTCTAAAAAATTCTTGACCAACAACGAACTTGACATGAGGTTCTTTCTTATGTCTGGAAAATGAAGTACATCATTAAGGTTCACTTCCATCCATGATGTCATCTTCAAGACCATCTTCCCAAGTCCAGTTATCTCTGAAGTAGCATCATTCCCCATGTACATTTTTCTCCCAGAACTTGGAGTGTATGTGGAGAACATCTCTTTATTGGAGCATGTGTCGGGTAACACCCGTATCAACCCACATTATTTTGGGTTATCCACCATGTTTTTCTAAAAAATGACTGTAGATAAATCAAGATCGGAAAAATCAAAAGGAACCAACATTTCTTGAAATGTCTTGGCTTCCTTCTTTTACTTTCTTTGGCTTGTTGGAGTCTTTTCATATGGTTGGGCTTAACTCAATTTTAGCAATTTCCTTTGAAATTATTCATGTTCTTTGGTGGTGGTGGTTGTTTCCCATCAAAATTTCTCTTCTTGCCTTGGTAACTTGATTCAACAATGTTTACTTTCACAGCTATCTTACTTTTCTTATTTTCAATATTCTGGTTGTCCTCCTCTATCATCAGTCTCACTATCAAGTATTCCAATCCCATCTCATTTTTCTTGCACTTTAGATAATTCTTGAAATCCTTTCACAGAGGAAGGAGTTTCTCGATAATGGTAGTAACTTGGAAAGACTATCTCAGACTCATTCCCTCTGCATGAATCTCGTGCAATAATGCTTGATGTTCTTGCACTTGACTCACAACAAATTTTGAGTCTATAATTTTGAAGTCCAGAAACCTTCCCACAATGAAATTCTTGAGACCAACTTCTTCCACCATTGTCCAATCCATTCAAGATGTAATTCCTTCGGAGAAAGTCACCTTTTTTTTCAATACATCAAGTGAAAACCTATTATTAGCATCGACTTCAAAAGCTACAACAATGGGTGGTTCATCCTTAAAAAATTTAGCCATGCTTAGGGTTGTAAGTAGAAAAACAGCTTTTGTTGCCACATTTTAAAATCTGCACCATTGAATTTCTCTTGTTTCTGCCTTTTCGAGATTGGAACATTTGTTAAAGATATAAAGTTATTCTTGAGATTTTTTTGTGGTATATCTTGAATACTTCGATAAATGGCAATGAGAATCTGTAGGAATTTTGAAAATGACTTGAAGTAAGTGTCAAACATACTTTCTTAAAGAAGAATTTGTCTCGCCTAGGTACTTTGATTTATGACAATTCTTCTATAAGATACTTCTTTTTGCAATAATAGCACAATAAGTTGCATGAACAATAACCAAGAAATATAGTACTATATCTTGGTATAGAAGGAAGAAGAGGAGAAGCAATATGTGTGCAATGTATACTTCCAAAATCTGATCAAAAGTTCTTTTTTGATGCTATTGATCATGTATATATGGATATCAATTATTTAGAACATGTTATTTCACCCAAGAGGTCTCTCTTCATCTAAAAAATTGATTAAAATTGTCAAAGGTCACTATTTGGATGTAGGATATCATGAAAATTCATAATCTTTGTCAATCTACGCTGCAAGATGCCTAGGCTCCTCCCTCTCTGCTATGGAATTTCCAAGGCAGCAAGGGAGGCGTTGAGGCGCATGTTCCTGGAAATTCCACGGTAGGCACCTCCTTTGCCGATTGCGAAACTTCCTCACAGTTTTTAAGGCACACATTTGAACGTTCTTGTTCACTCGAGTTTTCTTTATCTTTTATTTTGCTTAAATACTATTCATTAATCTCAAACATTCAAAATCGATCATAGCCATGCTTCAAGTATCTCAGTGGCATGAGAGTTTAATTCTTTTTTACTTACACAGATTTCCCTTTTAATGAGATGCATTGATGCCAACGGTCGCAAATAATAATATGTCACCTTGAAAAAAAATATTGTAGGACCAAACACTTGTCGGTTTATCAATATTTGTACAATTTTAGCACCAAGTGCTAGTCATTTTATAAAAAATTATAATTAGTGGTAACAGTGTGTTGGAACATTTAAGTTTTGGTGATATGCTCGCCATAAATAATTAACTCAAAATTATTAAAATTCAACACCGTGGAGAAATTTAGTATCAAGTAAGATCAATATTCTATATTTATCTAATAATTCTTCAGAGACTACTAAATTATAACCAATCACAAGTAAGATCAACAATCTATCTTCATCTAATAATTCTTCAGAGACTACTGAATTATAACCGATCATCTTCAGGATACTGAAAGTTGTCAGTCATTTATGAGCATTGGATTTATTATCCTAATTAATAGAGCATAAAATTAGTAAAATGAACATTCAGAGAATGTTCAATATTCAAGTTTAGGAGGACACCTTCTGACCGATTTGACAGTCAGTGTCACAAGATTTATTGTCACATTCTATTTTTGGGACATATCGAAAGACAAGTGACAAAATCGTACAAAAGGATTTACAATCTTGATATGACCAATTTATAGTTGTTCAAATAAACACTTTACGCGATCAATTATTGAAAACCAGAAGTATTGCTGAAATATAAGAAGCACACTTTCAAAGTTTTATCTGATCTTTCTAGAGAACATCTTGTGCTACTTTTCACTCATTGTAATCTCATTCTTGCATTTCCATTTGAGTAAGTTTCATAATTGACACACAATATTTATGTATAAAGGTCTGATTAGGTCCATGAAAAAACTGTAACTAAGAGTTTCAGTAAGCGATGTTAAGTCCTATTGAAGTGTGTGTTTACATAAGCGGTAAATTTCAAATTTTTTTAGTAAATACCTTGTCACGCCCCGATACCGAGGCGTCGGTGACATCTGTCATTGTTTAAAAATTACTTGAAAACAATAAGCCTCGTGGTAAATAGCCAAAACAAACCAGTCTTTTTCATAAATAGATATTGTCTTTACAATGACAATGGAATAAAATTACATCAACAGTTTTGCGGAAGCGAAATAAAAAGAATATGTAAAATCTTGATCCTTGATCTTTCGGTGCGATCACCAGCCCCAGAACGCCTCTTGTTCTTTCTCATTCAATTGCTCCTCATTCTTATCTGGTGAAAGATGTAAGGGGTGAGTGTTTTGAAAAACTCTCAGCAAGTGGGAGCCGATCGATTTTCACAAATACATATAGAGATAATTTTAAAGTCATCTTTTAACAGACTTTCAAAACTTATTACATTTACTTATCATAACGGAGCCGAATCAAATTCGAAATGTGAGACAGAGTTTATCAGACAATTCATAACAAATCATAACAAACACAGAACTGTTACTCATCTCATTTTTCATGATCAAATTGTCCCCCATATGTTAGTCCTCTAAGAGGGAGGCCAAAACACAGTTTTATATCCACTGATGGGGGCCATAACATATTTTATACCCACTGATGAGGGCTAGAACACAGTTTTATACCCATTGATGGGGGCCAGACAGAATTACAATCGTCGATCCATATCCAACTCGAATTGTAATAGCGTATCACATATATCAGATTTATTGAATAGAACTTTTCAGAATATTGAAAGGAATCGACGGAATCAAAGAAAATCGAAACCAGAAAGAACATATCGTACATCGATCGAGATTTTAAAATAGCATTTTTCGAAAATGGACACACATACAAGCATGTCATGATATATTTATACAAAGTTTAAGTTTACAAGAAAAGTACATAACACTTACCTTTGGTTCAAAACTTGCTCAATCTTTGATGAACGGTGGCCGAATTTGAACAGTATCCTCACGACATTATAAGCAGGAATTCTCTTCACGAAATAGCCGGAACAAGCCTTCCTTCTTCTTCCTTGCTAGCGGCGGCCGAGAGGTGGGTCTATAGGAAAGGAGCTGAATTTCTTTTTGTGGCTTTTTGGTTGTGATTTCTTCAGCAATGTGATGCCATATTTATAGGCACCAAATGGCTTTTATTCTACCTCATGGCAGTCCCTCTTGATGCCCAAGAAAAGCCTCAATGTCGTCAAATGTTATCCAAACTCAAGGGTCACCTTGATCAACTCAAGGGTTATTTCCTACACATTAAATTTGTCCATTCCTTTAGCTCCTCTCCTAGCTCCCTTTTTGGTTCTTTTAGGACAAGAAAGGATGAGCTTCCTTGAGCTAAAATATTAAGCTCGTGAGCTGGGGGTTTACTCCTCCGGTGACAAATCTTCGATTGATGCGGTTCCTTATGGCGTATGTAAGGACCGTGTATCGTATTATCGTAAATCCTATGTTGATTATCGATAATTCATGAAATTATCATGTGATTATGTATATGATGTATATCATGACAATGAGAGTGAGAAAATAGGTGGTGGGGATGAAAGATTATATTAGAAATTGATTTGTATTTGGAACATGTGATGAACCGCAACAGAAAAGTGACACATGTTACGGTTTTTAGCATAATTAACAGAGTATTGGTCCAAATGACATGAGGCCAATTTCATTGGAAAGATAATACATAATACTAAAACTTTCATGTATTGAGTTTTGTCCAAATCCATTTGGAAATATGGGCAAAATCATCCCGAAGTGTATCGTGTGCGTTGTAGTTCCTACAATGACACAGTTTGGGAGAATGAGCATAACTCTCGTATCCAATATCCAAATTGAGTGAGGTCAGTGGAAAATGAAAGCCAAGACATAGATCTACAACTTTCATGTTTACCATTTTTTCTAATTCGAAACCTAAAATAGCGTTTCGGACAGAGCAAGGCGCGCACCAGCGCAGAACTGCACGCGCGGGCAGAACTATGCGCGCATATGCGCGAGTTTGGTCGCGCATATGCGCGAATGCCTCTGTAGCACACCTTATAAAGCTGATAAGAATGAATTTTGTCTGTATTTTCTTCATACCTTGATGAAGCTTCGAGAGAAAAGTTGGGAATTCAATTTTCTTTCGTCCGAATCGACTTCGAAATGCTGTCTAAACACGAAACAAATTATATATTCGGAATCCTCGCGTCGAGAGCTTCCTTTTGAGGTAAATTTCTTCTAGTTTCAGCAGCTCTAAATATGAAAGTGCTGAAATAGCATGTATTTGAAGTCGAGATTCCTATATGTGATAGAATAACCGACAAGAAACTCGTATTCGAAGTCGGAATTGAATTATGTTATGATTTTGATTTGATATGAATTTTCAAAGTTTCAAAAGATATTTGGAACTTATATTATTGATTTTGAATCAGGTTATTGATTGAAATGAGTATGTTATTGATGTAGATAAATTATTATACTGATATCTTCAAGCTACATCAACTGGAACGAAGAATTGAGGTATGTTGCGACCGGGTAACATACGACAGGTGTCTGTATTATATGATATATGTCGGATTGATTTGATTGATTGGAATAAGATTATGTGTCTATATGCCTTATTTGTTGATTGATGTGGCATACATGACATTGAGATTGAGATATCGATGTATAAAATAAATGTTTTGTTAACACACATCATTTTATGCATACATCGATACATGACATGCACGTTGAGCTATGATCCTTGGATACCCTGATATGATTTGATTGGATTCCGGGGTTTGTGAACACAATCGTTATGCCGGTATTATATGACCCGTAAAGCATAGACAATTGTGGCCCCATATGATTAGATATGAGATTTGGGACTTGATGGCGCTTTGCCGACGCTATCATACGAGTATCCCATATTGGCCGGTGTGCCAGCTCGAGCATTGATTTGATAGCGATTCGTTTGATTCCGACATGTGCTCAGTGGATGGGCATTTGACCCGATACCTCCACGACATACATGCATTGCATACCATATATCATTGTTTAGATATCTGTGGTATATATGATGGTTGTTCCATACGGAGCTTTGCTCACCCCCAAGGGGGGCTGTTGTTGTCTTTGTGTGTGGACAATGGCAGGTACTCCAGGATATCAGGAGACCGGAGAGGGTGCTTCTGGAGGGAGTCACAGTTTGAGTTGAGGTTTATATTTTGTTCCCAGTATATATGTATCTATATACCGGGGCATGTCCCGAGGATATGAGTTGTTTGTATGTGATTGGTTTTGATTACGTGTGGGCATGTTTATGATGTGAGGTGGAATACTTTTTTTAGTATTCAAATAAAATGATTTGGTCTCATTGTAAAGAAAATTTAAACTCGTTTTCCGCTGTAATTAATTAACCCTAATCAGATTGCATTGTAATAACGATTAGGAGCTAAGGGCCCCACACAGATGGTATCAGAGCATAGCTGGGAATGCTCGATTGAGTCTTGTGTACACATGAATAGGCACCAATGAATTGTGCGTATGTGTTTGATTTATTTGTATTACTTGCTCCTACTTGATTTGATTCGAGTAAGTATCTGACGAGATTGATGATCTGAGATGATGAGATTATGAAATTGTTATTGATTTGTGATATTCATCCTTTGATTGTAGATAGATCCCACAAATGAAACTGCGTGTAGCAGTACTGAGAGGATAGTTGGACAATTTGAAGGGTTGTCCATGGATGTTGTGATGGCTCGATTCCAGGATCTGAAACCACCGAGGTTCTTTGGCACTGAGAGTGCTGAAAGAGCTGAGGCCTGGCTGAA
The DNA here is from genome assembly GCF_025594145.1 of Primulina tabacum. Taxonomy (NCBI): domain Eukaryota; kingdom Viridiplantae; phylum Streptophyta; class Magnoliopsida; order Lamiales; family Gesneriaceae; genus Primulina; species Primulina tabacum. Next base: position 29,259,345 of record NC_134558.1, on the reverse strand, counting down.
GGATATCGAGCACTTGTTTAATATTGTTGAGTATTCCAAGGCTCGGAGACTGAAACTTGCTTTGTATCAGCTGAAAGACCGAGCTAAATCTTGGTGGGAAGCCGCTGAGATTGGACTGAAAGAGGCCGGGATTGAAGTCACTTGGGATGTCTTCAAGGCCCAGTTTTTGGAGCAGTACTCTCCTCCTTCTTATTATACTGCTCAAGAGAATGAATTTAATAGTCTGCAGCAGGGAACGATGACTGTTGCAGAGTATGCTTCAAAATTTTCTACTCTGTTGAAGTATGCACCTCATGTAGCTGGGAATGCGAGGGCAAAATATAACAGGTTTGTAAATGGATTGTATCCAGCTATATATACTTATGTTGTTTCTGGATTGCCTACCAGCTACGCAGAGGCAGTTGAACGAGCCAAGGCAGCCGAGGCTGGACTTAGGAGAGGAGGTCCACAGTATACTCCTCCACCTCCGGTGTCAGCTCAGCAGCCTACTTTGCGGCCGAGGGGTAAGAAGTTCAAGAAGACTGGCTCTGTTTCTTCATCTTCTTCGAGTTCGAGTGGATCCCAGAGAGGGAGTCCTGTGATTGCTCCCTATTGTAGTCATTGTGGAGGTAAACATACTATCGAGCAGTGTCGAGGTATGTTTGGTACTTGTTATCAGTGTGGGCAGGAAGGCCATTTCTCTCGAGTATGTCCGAACAGGGGTACGACTTCTGCTCAACCCCAACCAGGATTTAGAGGTGGCCCTAGCATGATGAGACCTGCTGTTCCTGTTCCATCCTTTCAGCAGTCGAGTGTCCCACGATATCGAGGACCGGGTAGTCAGAGTGCCCAAGTTCCTCCTCAAGTAAGAATGTATGCCATGACCGAGGATCAGGCAAGAGAAGCTCCTGGTGGCGTGATTGCAGGTATTTGCACGCTTTGCGATTATCCTGCACATGTTTTATTTGATACAGGAGCATCTCATTCATTCATATCTCATGCATTTGTTGCATCTCACGATATTGAGTGTACCCCGTTGTATGATACCCTATCGATAGCCACGCCAGCAGGGAAGATTATTTTGTCTGAGCAAGTTGTGCATAATTGTGTATTAATATATGAGGATAATGTGATGTTCTTGAATTTGATTGTCCTCCCAATGCACGACTTTGATTGTATTGTTGGCATGGATATCTTGACGACAAATCGAGCTACTGTTGATTGTTGTCATGGGGTGGTTCGATTTCGACCGATTGATGGACCCAAGTGGAATTTTTATGGCAAGGGTTCCCAAGCCAAAATTCCATTGGTATCTTCATTGGAAATGTCCCGATTGTTGACGAGCGGAGATGAAGGTTATCTTATCTACGCTATTGATATTTCGAAGAAGTAGTCTTCTTTATCTGAGATTCCTGTTGCGAAAGAATTCCCAGATGTATTTCCCGATGAGATTCCTGATTTTCCTCATAATCGAGAAGTTGAGTTTAGTATTGATCTTATGCCAGGACTGCTCCCATATCTAAAGCTCCCTATCGCATGGCACCTCTGGAATTGAAAGAATTGAAATAACAATTACAGGATCTTCTCGATAAGGGATATATTCGACCGAGTGTATCACCTTGGGGAGCTCCAGTTTTATTTGTTCGAAAGAAAGATGGTACTATGCGAATGTGTATCGATTATAGACAATTGAATCGGGCTACTGTGAAAAACAAGTACCCACTTCTCCGTATTGATGACTTATTTGATCAGCTTCAGGGTACTTCTGTATACTCGAAGATTGATCTTCGTTCCGGGTATCATCAAGTACGAGTTCGAGATGAAGATGTGCCCAAAACTGCTTTTCGTACGAGGTATGGCCACTATAAATTTTTGGTTATGCCTTTTGATCTCACGAATGCTCCTGCTATTTTTATGGATCTAATGAATCGTGTCTTCCGAGATTATCTTGACCGATTCGTTATTGTATTTATTGATGATATTCTTGTGTATTCGAAATCGAAAAAGGAGCATGCTGAACATTTGAGACTGGTGCTTCAAATTCTTCGTACTAGTCACTTATATGATAAATTGTCCAAATGCGAGTTCTGGATGGACAAAGTGATATTTTTAGGCCACGTCATTTCGAGACATGGCATATCTGTTGATCCTGCTAAGGTTGAAGCCGTATTGAATTGATCGAGACCTACGAATGTTCCTGAGATCCGTAGCTTCATGGGTTTAGCTGGATATTATCGTCGTTTTATTGAAGGATTTTCGAAAATAGATAAACCTATTACTCAACTGACACAGAAGAATCAGCGATTCATTTGGTCAGATGAATGTGAAGCTAGTTTTCTTGAATTGAAGACGAGATTGACCACAGCACCTGTGCTTACTATTCCCTCAGGTACCGGAGGATTTGTGGTGTGTACAGATGCGTCTGGTAAAGGTTTGGGCTATGTTTCTGATGCAACATGGCAAAGTGGTTGCTTATGCATCTCGTCAATTAAAATCTCATGAAACTCGTTATCCTGTTCATGATCTCGAATTGGCCGCCATTGTGTTTGCTCTGAAGATTTGGCGCCATTATTTGTACGGAGAAAAGTTTGTTATTTATTTGGACCATAAAAGTCTGAAATACCTCTTTTCTCAATCTGATTTGAATATGAGGCAACGCAGGTGGATGGATCTCCTGAAAGATTTTGATTGTGAGATTCAATATCACCCTGGATCGGTGAATGTTACTGCGGATGCCCTTAGTCGGAAAGTTTATGATTCTGTTTTAGCCTCTGTTTGTGTCGCCAAAGTACACGAGGATATATGTACTTCTGGCTGGACTTTTCACTCGAATTGGAATTCTGTCACTGCCTCAGCATTGCAAATTGAGCCGAACTTAATATCGAAAATACGAAAGGCCCAACGAAGCGATGCTCAGATCCAAAAGTCGAAAGAACTTGTACCTTCTGGACATCAGTCTGGATTTCAAATTTCTTCTGATGGTTCTTTACGACTTAATGGTCGGCTGGTAGTTCCTGATGATTCTGATTTGAAATATGCCCTTCTTCGAGAAGCACATTGTAGTAAATACAGTATTCACCCTGGAGGTCGAAAGATGTATTTGACATTGAGACCTCAATTCTGGTGGAAAGTATGAAGAAGGACATTGCTGAGTTTATTTCGAAATGTCTTGTCTGCCAGCAAGTGAAAGCCGAGAGAATGAAACCTGGAGGTTTACTCCATAGTCTCGAAATCCCAAAGTGGAATTGGGAACATATTGCTATGGACTTCGTGACTCATTTACCTCGTTCGCCCAAGGGCTGTGATGCTATTTGGGTTATTATTGATCGGCTTTCGAAATCTGCACATTTTATTTCGTATGAGCGGACTTATCCTTATAAGAGAATGACCCATTTATACATTGAGAATGTGGTGAGACTGCACGGTTTGCCAGTCTCGATTGTATCTGATCGTGATCCCAGATTTGCTTCTAAATTCTGGGGTAGTTTTCAGGAAGCGATGGGTACGCGTTTGGCTATGAGTACTGCGTATCATCCTCAAACTGATGGCCAGACCGAGCGTACGATTCAAACGTTAGAGGATATGTTGCGTGCTGTTGTGATGGACTTCAGAATGGGATGGCAAGATGCCTTACCATTGGTTGAATTTTCTTATAATAATAGCTTTCAGACGAGTATCGGTATGGCACCGTTTGAAGCTCTATTTGGGAGACGATGTAGATCACCGTTATTCTGGGATGAGATTGGTGAGAGACAATTGACTGGACCTGAAATGATACAGGAAATGAATGATAAGGTTCAGTTAATTCGGCAGCGGATGAAAGCTGCTCAGGATCATCAAACGAGTTATGCAAATAAACGAAGACGACCCTTGGAATTCCAGAAAGGTGACAGAGTATTTTTGAAAATATCTCCCTTTAGAGGCACTGTTCGATTTGGCATGCGAGGGAAATTATCTCCTCGTTATGTTGGTCCATACGAGATTCTGGATCGAGTTGGTGATCTTGCGTATCGATTGGCATTGCCACCAGCTCTATCTGCTATTCATGATGTGTTTCATGTTTCTATGCTGAGGAAATATGAACCAGATCCATCACATGCACTTGCACCTGATGAGGTTGAACTTGATCCTTCTCTTTCCTATGTCGAACAACCCGTTCGTATTATGGATCGGAAGGAGAAAGTATTGCGTAATAAATCGATTCCGCTAGTTCGAGTGCAATGGACACGACATGGGGTGGAAGAGTCGACGTGGGAATTGGAGAGCAAGATGCGAGATTCATATCCGCATTTGTTTGATTCTCTTCCATCTGTTCCATTGTATTCAATGTATAGTTATCCATTTACTGATTTTAGTTTTGATATATACTATAATTGGTGACGTACTATATGTTTGCCAATGTTATGTATATATGGACACTTGAGATTTCGAGGACGAAATCTTTTAAGTGGGGGAGAAATGTAAGGACCGTGTATCGTATTATCGTAAATCCTATGTTGATTATCGATAATTCATGAAATTGTCATGTGATTATGTATATGATGTAGATCATGACAATGAGAGTGAGAAAATAGGTGGTGAGGATGAAAGATTATATTAGAAATTGATTTGTATTTGGAACATGTGATGAACCGCAACAGAAAAGTGACACATGTTACGGTTTTTAGCATAATTAACAGAGTATTGGACCAAATGACATGAGGCCAATTTCATTGGAAAGATAATACATAATACTAAAACTTTCATGTTTTGAGTTTTGTCCAAATCCATTTGAAAATATGGGCAAAATCATCCCGAAGTGTATCGTGTGCGTTGTAGTTCCTACAATGACACAGTTTGGGAGAATGAGCATAACTCTCATATCCGATATCCAAATTGAGTGAGGTCAGTGGCAAATGAAAGCCAAGACATAGATCTACAACTTTCCTGTTTACCATTTTTTCTAATTCGAAACCTAAAATAGCGTTTCGGATATAGCAAGGCGCGCACCCGCGCAGAACTGCACGCGCGGGCAGAACTATGCGCGCATATGCGCGAGTTTGGTCGCGCATATGCGCGAATGCCTCTGTAGCACATGTTATAAAGCTGATAAGAATGAATTCTGTCTATATTTTCTTCATACCTTGATGAAGCATCGAGAGAAAAATTGGGAATTCAATTTTCTTTCGTCCGAATCGACTTCGAAACGCTGTCTAAACACGAAACAAATTATATATTCGGAATCCTCGCGTCGAGAGCTTCCTTTTGAGGTAAATTTCTTCTAGTTTCAGCAGCTCTAAATATGAAAGTGTTGAAATAGCATGTATTTGAAGTCGAGATTCCTATATGTGATAGAATAACCGACAAGAAACTCGTATTCGAAGTCAGAATTGAATTATGTTATGATTTTGATTTGATATGAATTTTCAAAGTTTCAAAAGATATTTGGAACTTATATTATTGATTTTGAATCAGGTTATTGATTTAAATGAGTATGTTATTGATGTAGATAAATTATTATACTGATATCTTCAAGCTACATCAACTGGAACGAAGAATTGAGGTATGTTGCGACCGGGTAACATACGACAGGTGTCTGTATTATATGATATATGTCGGATCGATTTGATTGATTGGAATAAGATTATGTGTCTATATGCCTTATTTGTTGATTGATGTGGCATACATGACATTGAGATTGAGATATCGATGTATAAAATAAATGTTTTGTTAACACACATCATTTTATGCATACATCGATACATGACATGCACGTTGAGCTATGATCCTTGGATACCCTGATATGATTTGATTGGATTCCGGGGTTTGTGAACACAATCGCTATGCCGGTATTATATGACCCGTAAAGCATAGACAATTGTGGCCCCATATGATTAGATATGAGATTTGGGACTTGATGGCGCTTTGCCGACGCTATCATACGAGTATCCCATATTGGCCGGTGTGCCAGCTCGAGCATTGATTTGATAGCGATTCGTTTGATTCCGACATGTGCTCAGTGGATGGGCATTTGACCCGATACCTCCACGACATACATGCATTGCATACGATATATCATTGTTTAGATATCTGTGGTATATATGATGGTTGTTCCATACGGAGCTTTGCTCACCCCCAAGGGGGGCTGTTGTTGTCTTTGTGTGTGGACAATGGCAGGTACTCCAAGATATCAGGAGACCGGAGAGGGTGCTTCTGGAGGGAGTCACAGTTTGAGTTGAGGTTTATATTTTGTTCCCAGTATATATGTATCTATATACCGGGGCATGTCCCGAGGATATGAGTTGTTTGTATGTGATTGGTTTTGATTACGTGTTGACATGTTTATGATGTGAAGTGGAATACTATTTTTAGTATTCAAATAAAATGATTTGGGCTCATTGTAAAGAAAATTTAAACTCGTTTTCCGCTGTAATTAATTAACTCTAATCAGATTGCATTGTAATAACGATTAGGAGCTAAGGGCCCCAAAGCGTAGATCCCTTTTGAGCTAAGTTTCGAGCTTTTGAGTTACTTCCTCGAGTAGTGTTAGCTGAAAATTTAAGTTTATAGTTGAGTTTTATAGTTAAGCTTAAAGTTTTGAGCTTAATTTGGATTTTTATTTCTTACATAGTTTTGGAGAGCAAAATTCATGCAGTTTATCCAAGTCAAGAACACTTGGACACAATCCTCAATAGTATGCATCACTTCAAAACCTAACTCAATTCAAGTCAAAATATCAATTTTCTACATTTGAAAGCTCAAATATTTAAAATACAGAAATTTATATCTCATGAAAAAAGGATTTTCAAGGCACATATAACCAAAAAAATTTAAATGTCTCAAATCTCGAATGAAGTTCCTTCGTGAAAATGTCAACATGTTTCCTTTCTGTTGCAATATATCTTAGAACAATCTTCTGTCAATAGATTTGCATCCAAACATTCTTTCAAATATGATCAAGCCATGGAGCAATTTGTATCAGCTTTTCTAACTCTAACTTTCTTGTTATCATTTCGACTCAGTTCAATATTTTATTTAAGTGTAGATCTTGACATTCTCTGTGTGAAAGGCATATTCTTCCCCTTTTTAAAATCTCTTAAATACTTAAAACATTTAGGTCTTATATGCCCAGGAGATTCACAAAATGAAAAATCGGAATAAATTTAGTGAATTTACCTATATATACTTCTTTGAGGTTGTGGTTTCTCCATCTCTCTTTCTTTCATGAATATTGTACATCTTTGAGACTATGATTTGTCCATTCCTCTTTCTACAACGAACATTGTCTTGAAATTGACGTATTTTTTTCAAATCATATTCCAGTTTGATCACTATTGTGTATCTGTAAAGATAAAACATGATCAAGATTATCGGTTCATATATTTAAAAACTCATTTCATTCTTGCAAGTGATTGAGCTCTTTTAGAATATCATTCAATTTATTTTCACTTCCTGCGACAACCAATTCACGTTCATGTATAAGTTTTTTTCAATTATTTTTTATCACTTTAAAGAACACGAGAACACCATGATTTTAATGTGGTTCAGTCAAAAGAACTAAGTTCACAAGGTCACGCCTAGATATCAAATGAATCCACTAAATATAAACGGTTATCATAAAAGGACTTATTCAAAACTAGAAAAACTCTATGTTCTATCGTCACCTTTATGAATAACAGCTTAGCATAATTCACTTGGCCAGCATCAATCGTCTTCAAATCCTCCTAGATCAAACCCCTTCGAAATTACTGATTGTTGTCTCCCAAGAACGTCATTTTCATCTCCCGAGGAATGAAACACAAGTAATTAATTCGTTGTGTACCACCAGTAAGTAGAAACCTTCAAATCAAAATGATATGTTGGAACTGATTGGAACTTGTCTCGGGACTTGTTGCGACACCGAATGCAACATAGAATAATCAGAAACTCGTTCTCTAAAAAATCGTGTCTTCAATTGATACCTTTCACATCATAATATAGGCACTATCAAGCATGTATATGCACGAAATCTCCTCAAAAGTTAAACAATTATCGCATGCATCTCATCATTATCACATAAACCTAGACATTTTTCCAATATATATTCATCAATCTTATCTAACAAACATATTTTTTTCCCTAAAATATGAGATATGGTCATCATCATAATTAACATCAAATCTTTTTTTTTTTTGACAGCTGAAATATTGTAATTTATTAAGATGAAGATAGGTCCGCAATTACAAGTTTAATCAACCACAAAGGAAAGGATCCATGCTCCCAAACAAACTGAGAGGAGGATGAAAAGCAAAAGCAGCAACCGAGTGAGCCACCCGGTTAGCCGATCTCCTAACATGAGTAAGATGAGGGCTCTCGAGAGCCTCCATAAGAATGCTAATATCCGCAGCAATTGAGCCCGCATAACTAAGATCTTCTTCTGGCCTTGTGACTGTTTGCACTGCAAGAAGAGAGTCCGAGGTGATATGATGAATCTGAATGTTGTGCTGCCTTGCGACAATCAAGCCGACCTGGATGGCAAAAATCTCGGCCAATGTAACAGATTGGACCTTATCAATCAATTCTCCGAAAGCCAGAATCGGTTGACCCTCATGATCCCGAATCACACCACCAACTGCACAACTGGGAGATCACTCTTTATAAGCTGCATCCACATCCAACTGAAATTGGTGAGCTAACGGGGCAGACCAAGTGCTTGGAGAGCTGATCAAAGGTGACTTTGAGCCGCTCGTTACTGAATCACGTGCAGCACGGTAACCCCGAAGCAGATTTTTACACCAGTCAGCATCCAAAACTTGAGCCTTGCCATGACAATCATGAAGAAAGCGAAGTCTCTCGTTCCAAGTGGCCCAAGTGCGCATGACAAATAACTCGAAATCAAGTTTACTCAGCTCCTCCTTCATCCCTAGAAATATATCAAACACATCCAAGTGGCGAAGCTGTTTAAGAGATGACCAAATCCAGCTACTTTTCAAACAAGATTTCACAGCCGGACAAGAGAAAAGCGCATGACTGGAAGTATTCCAGTTATACTGACACAAAGGACACCTTCTAGTAACGGGAACATGATGTGCAAGAAGATTTTGTTCCGTATGTATAATATTATTAAGCGCTCTCCACCAGAATATTCTCACTTTAGGAGGGATCGATAAAGACCACAGGAACTTCCACCAATCCTTTTTGAAAGGGGCCGAGCACGAAGAGGGCTGATCATAGAGGCCTTGGGCAGCCTTATATCCATCCCGTACCGAATATTTACCTTTCTGGTCATATTTCCAAAATCTCGCATCCTTTCTATTAGTCAGAGTGATGGGAATAGAGGTGATTTTCTGAGAAATAAGTGGAGAGAAAATCTGTTGGATTAGAGGCACGTTCCAACTTCCTTGCACCATGAGGGACTTCACTTTAGAGAATGAAGCGTAGTCAGGAATCGGTGCTAGACATGTTCTAGGACCCGGAAGCCAAATATCCTCAAACGTATTAATACGAGCCCCATCTCCCACCTTCCAACACAAACCTTTAGCAAGTAAAGAACGGCTCCACATCAAAGCTCTCCAGATGGAGGAAGGATTGCTGCCAATTTCGACTTCCATAATATCCTGATGGCAAAAATACCGGCCTTTCAAGACTCTGGCCATCAAAGAATCAGGTTCCGAGATATAATACGCCAAATCTGTTTAGCTAATAGGGCCTGATTGAAGGTCTTCAGATGTCTGAACCCCAAGCCACCCATGAATTTCGGTTTACACAAGGATTGCCAAGATTTCCAATGCATACGATTTTTCCCTGCGTCCACTCCCCACCAAAAATTAGAGCATTCACGTTCTATCTCTTCACACACTGATTTGGGGATACGAAAGCAGGACATGGCATAAGTAGGGATAGACTGGAGTACCGATTTGATCAATGTTTCCTTACTCCCTACCGAAAAAGTTTTGTTTCCCCAACCTTGTATTCTCTTCAGTACTCTCCACCAGATATCTGAATTGCAATTTCTTACTCCGCATAGACACAGCCGGGAGGGCCAAATAGAATGCGTGGGCGTGAACCACTGGGATAGCTAAAACAGACTTAATATTCTCAGTCAGCTGCGCATTAGTATCCGGGCTGAAGGAGAGGGAAGATTTTTCGAAATTAATAAGCTGTCCTGAAGCCATCACATATGATAACAAACAGTTTTGCACCGCCAAACAGTTCGCCATTGTATCTCTGAAGAACAAAAGGCTGTCATCAGCAAAGAACAGATGAGTAAGAGAAGGGCAGGAAGAGGCCATCTGAATCCCAGAAATCAGACGTTGTTGTTCAAGTGAGATGAGAGCAGATGATAAACCATGAGCGCATAAGACGAATAAGTAGGGAGAAAGAGGGTCTCCCTGTCTCAGTCCTCTACTCGGAACGACGTTCCCAACCAGATCACCATTCAGAGAGAAAGAGTACTTGACTATTCTGACATATCGCATAACCTTCTCCACCCAACATCGAGAGAAGCCCAATCTGATCATAATGCCTTCAAGAAAAGACCACTAAACTCTGTCATAAGCCTTGCTCATATCAAGTTTTAAAGCAGCGTAGCCTTTTTGTCCCTGTTTTCTGCTTCTAATCCAGTGCAGCGTTTCAAAACTCAAAATAATATTGTCAGAGATCAGTCTACATGGGATAAAAGCACTCTGAAACTCATTCACATTATGTTTGAGTATGGGATGCAATCTATTCGTGAGAGCGCGAGCAACAATTTTATAACAAACGTTGCACAAACTGATAGGCCGATAATCCTTCATAGTCAAAGCAGTCGCGACCTTAGGTATCAGAGTAACGGTAGTCGCATTTCATTCCTCAAGAGGGGCTCCTTCATTCAAAATATTCAAACACTCTATCGTGACCTCCTCCCCAATCACTTCCCATAAATTCTGAAAAAAGAACACCGACATTCCATCCGGCCCTGGCGCTTTATCTGGATGCATATCAAACAGAGCCTTCCTAACTTCAATTCCTGTAAAAGGGGCACAAAGGGCATAATTTAATCGATCATCAACCATAGGGCAAACCTGATTCAAAATCTGTGCTTTGTCTTCCTCCGAAGGGTTACTAGAGGAGAACAAGTCGGAGAAATAATTTTGAACGATCTCCGCCATACTCCCGGTGTCAGTGCACCAATCCCCGTGTGAAGAGACAAGCCCTCTGATATGGTTCTTAGCTCGACGCACACGCATGGAAGTATTTGGAATTTCTGTCACCATGTGCAAGCCAATTCACCTGACTGCGCTGCTTCCAGTAATGCTCATCCTTAGTAGCTAGCATCTACACCTCACGTTCCAACTGCATAATTCGATCCCAGCTAGTGCATACTGGTCATGGGTGCGCAAAGCATTCAGCTGCCTGCGTTTGATTCTGATCTGTAATGGCAACTTTCGAAACCTGTCTCCTGCCCAAGTCCTGAGGAGCTCCAAACACTTTACCAGCCTACTAAGGAGTGACAAGGAGGTGTTCTGTTTGTTCCATCCCCTCATAATAACATCTGAACAGTCTGCTTCTGTGGCCCAATGTGGTTCGAATCTCATACAGGCCGAGGGCCGAGCTTGCGAGGGATGCGGTCCTCCTAGCTCAATAAAAATCGGTCGGTGATCCGAGTGAAAAAATTCCAGATTATGCACCCTCGCAGCAGGGTAAAGGATTCTTCACTCAAAAGTAGCCACATATCTGTCGATCCTTTCAAAAATAACATTGGGATGAGCACGACGATTGACCCAAGTAAAGAATTCCCCCTCAACATGGAGATATTGGAGGTTGGAAACATCAAGCACCTCACGAAACGCTCTAGTCTGCCCTAGGGGCTGTGGGTTACCCCCATGCTTTTCTGTGTCGAAGAAAATTTCATTAAAATCACCGCCCACGATCCACGGAAACCTGCTCAATTCATGCATGCAACTCAGACGACGTAGGAGTGTCCAAGATATATGTCTGTTATTCGCCTCTGGGTGGCCGTAAAAGCCCGTAAATCTCCATCTCTTCTCCCCATGCCGCACTATACTATCAATATGCCCAGAAGAATAGGAAAGCACTGTGACATTCAAAGGCTCCTTCCACAACAGAATCAATCCTCCACTTCTGCCCTCACAATTAACTACAAATAACCCAGAAAAACCCAGAACAACTTTCCAACTCTTGCAATTAAAGTCCCTTAATTTTGTTTCACAAAGAAATATAAGGGACGTGTTCTTTTCAGCGATAAGCCGCTGCAATTCCCGGAATGCCCGTTGGTTCCCAAGCCCCCGAGCATTCCAAACGATGCAACTCATGGATATCGGCAGGGTTGCTTAGCAACCACCGCCGCTGGAATACTATCAATAGGATTAGTGTCCTCTTCGAGCACCCGTTTTCTACCAAGGCTATTGCCCACCTGCCTCAACTCATTTTCTTTACCAAAAATCCCACTATCTCGATTACTGATAGACCCTCCATGATCCCGGGCACGACGTTTCCATCCTTTCAATTTCTTATCTTGGTTCTGCCCATAAGACCCTACAACACCTGAAGCTTCCATATCAGACAAGAGATGGCCAGCCCCATCAACAGGCACCATATGATGTCGAGGATGTTCTACATTAATCGACGATGGTGAGGGCTCGAGAGAGATCCCAGGACATTGGGTGCAAGCAAAAAGTTTACTGTGGGTAGCAGGTATTGCTTTGTCCACCTTCAATTTATCAAGAGTGTCACCACCAAGGACAGAAGTCGTCGTCGGAGTGTGATTAACCATAGCTGATGAAGAGTTACTAGCCTCGCTCAGGGACTTATCAGTACCAATCGGGGTCGCAGAGCTATGATCCTGGTTAAAACCAGGAGATGATCTCCTTGTTTTATCCCCTCATCGAGAATTAGTCGCCCTGAGCCAATCCCCATAAGCCAGCTTCCCATTCGCAGCCGGAGCCATCTCCCAGTCCTTAAAAGGGTGACCTAAGCAGCCACAGTTATAACAAAAAGAAGAAAGGCGCTCATAGGCCAAGATGACAAAAATACTCTCCGAGTCGTTATTGACAGACACGCTGATGGCTTTTTTTAAAGGTTTTGTAACATCAATACGGGCTCTGATACGGGCATACCTCCCTATGGCATAGCCATTGTCAAGTGTATCGATCTCTTCCACCTCTCCGATGAGGCTGCCAACTTTAAGTAAAACATCCCTTTGCATGAATATCAGGGGCAAGTTATAGCACTGGACCCATATTGAGATAGAATCAAACCTCAAATCGCGATGGTTTTGAACCCTCGGGGTTCTGCAAAGACAACCAAGTCTCTGAAAAAGTTCCAAGGCCCCCTGACAATAGCCCGACAATTAACATCAAATCTTAAGATATCAAAATAAAATATATGTATGTTATTGAAATATATCTTGATAAGATATGTATCCTAACCAAAATTAAACACAATAAAATTCTTTCTCAAATATTCAAAATATTAAATAAGGTAATTATCTAACTTTGAAAACATTAAATAATAAATATCTAATTAACACATATCAATTGACTACTGATCTTTGAAGGTCGAGATTAGGCTTATACTACTTATACTAGTGGAGGTCATCTGCTTATTAGAAAAGAAGAAAATAAAAAAATTATTTATTCATCCTTTTCTAAATCATTTTCATCGAGAATAGGTCTCTCGTGAGACAGTCTCACGAATTTTTATCTGTGAGACTGGTCAACTCTACCAATATTCACAATAAAACTTAATACACTTAGCATAAAATAATAATAATTTTTCATGGATGACCCAAATAAGATATCTGTCTCACAAAATTATACGATCCATAAGACCGTCTCTCACAATTTTTTGCTTTCCATCGATCCTAACACGGTGTAACTCAAATATTTTTAAATATACAACAATTCAAGCATTACATTTTGATTGCTATACCCGGTATGAATAATTATTTCACCCCAATAATTATTATACTCAGATAATTTTATATAAAATAATCGTGTATATTTTTGTCTTCATCTAATAAAGTAAATTATTTTCAAAATAATGGCAATAATAATAATTTCAAAATTAAAGTTATTTACTTGTTTTCTACGTTTGGAAGACAATGAAAATTATAATGGAATATAATTTTTTTTTAAATAAACTGAAAATGATTGACAATAAACAATTTGTGTATTAAATTTTTTTAGAGAGAGATAAAACTATATTGAGACATTTTTTAGTATAATTTATTCAAAAACAAAAATAAAAATAAAGTTGATCATTAATTTTTTTAACATGAATTTTTTTTAAAAAAAATATGACGAATATAATCTTTTCCTTTGATCTCAAGTGGTATTAGCTCATTGTTACTTGTCGGCACGTCTAAGAGAGGAAAAGGAGTTATTTTTATTGTAACTTGTCTAATAATAATAATATAATTTTTCGAAATAGCCAATAAACAACAACATCAAATTATATATTGTAACTTGTCTAATAATAATAATATAATTTTTCTTAATTTTTTTCCGCAGTATACATTATACATTGTTAAATTTTTTCCATGACGTGTATTACGCCCTATTAATGACTTACGACTTTCAATATTTCTTAATTGTACAGCATCCAATGCGTGCTGCAAAAACAAAAACTTATGTGAGATGTTCTCTTGGGTCGTATTTTGTGAGACGGGTCTCTTATTTGGGTCATCCATGAAAAATTATTACTTTTTATGCTAAGAGTATTACTTTTTATTGTGAATATCGGTAGGTTGATCCGTCTCACAGATAAAAATTTGTAAGACCGTCTCACAGAAGACATACTCTGCTACAAAAAGCGGATTTACGTCATAGCGTGTAGTCAACATTTTATCGACATAATCAACAAAATTCAACCAGGAATTAAACTTGTACTTATATATTAAAATTTCAAATAAAAATTATACAAAAAATATTATCGGATGCAAAATTATTAGATTAATTCTCGGTACGGCCATTCCCATGGCGTACGCCATTATCAATATATACAGCCTTTGCCATTATCAATATATACAGCCTTTGCCATTATCAATATATACAGGCTTTGTGGCAAACATATATTCGTACATTGAACCACATGAAAACACATATAATTGCGCTTGTTGGTGCAACTTTTGTGTTCGCAGCAGTTCTGTTTTGGATTTTTTATATTCTACATATATATATAGTTGCGTTCAAGAAGAAAATACTGGCCGATAGAAGTACCGTCTCCTCCGCTCCTTCGCGGTGGTAGAATCGCGACGTTGAGATCAAATCAAAGTGGCATGGTTATTCTTGGAGAAATTACTGGTGTTGCTGCCGTAACTGGAGTTTCTGTTCTCAGTCGTCGAGATTAAGTTGATGGAAGTGGAGAGGGAGGCGGAGGCGGAGGCGGAGGCGGAGGCGGTGGTGGGGGTGGAGGAGGCTGGGGCGGAGAATGAGAGGATGGCCGAACTCTGGAACAGATTTAATCCTATGTTAATTTCCATTAGAAGTTAGAGTAGTTTTATAAAATGTCTCTCTGATATTATAATTGTAAATTGATGAAAGTAACTTCTTCCTCCATAAAAAGTAGCTGAAAACTTGCGTGAAATGGTTTAGGGTTCGTATTTGTGAGACGAATATCTTATTTGAGTCATCCATGAAAAAATATTACGTTTTATCTAAGGGTGATGCAATTTTTTTATTAACCGTCCGAACAGTCCAATCGAATTATACTGCACCGTTTTTCCTAATATTTTATAAAACTCGCGATTAAAAATAGTGATCATAAACCACAGTGCATACGCGGTTCAGTTATTTTTTTTGGCAAGAACCGTACCAAACCGCACCGTCTAAAATGCTTGCCATAATATTTGACCTAGAATTATAATAATTTATAAATAACATATTCAATTAAAGAAGTCGTCATTCATTATATCTCAACTCTCTTCAAAATTATTACTCCTATAAAGAAAACTTATCTTCTTCTCCATTATTATTCATATTAGTCTTTATTAGAGTATTTATTTATTTTATCAATTATTTTACTACAATATTTTATTTGAAGTTTGAAAGTAAAAAAAAAGAATAAAATAGTGTAATTGTCATTTTTGTTGCGAGTGTGTTGTTAAATTATTAACTTAATTTTTAATCTTGATAATTGTTTTATCTATTTTTATCTTTGTACGATTTGAATTATATTTTACATTGGAAGACATTATGTTGTTGTTGTTATCAAATAAATTAGAATATATGTTCTAATATATTTCATTAAAAAAAACCGTAAACAGACCCAACCGCTTGAAACCGTAAGACTAATTCTACATATAAAACCGCGATTATTTTTTTAAAATACTAATCGACTGCACATGACAATTCGGTTCAAATGGATAAATACCTTTTAATTATTACGATGGATAAATACTAACCACAATTAAAGTCCTTTATCTATACACGTGTTTTTTTTTTAAACCCCGATTGTACATCTGAAGGCAAATATTTAATAATAGATGTAAAGTTCATTAAAAAATTAATAGATTTCACATGTATTGATAAAGTTAATTCTGAGATAAAACTTCTGGGACAGTGACCTAAGGGCTAATGGCCCCATATCCATACTTGACAGCGCCACTAACCAAGGTGACACAAAATCAAGCGTAAAAAATACAAAGGCATGGGAAATGACACACACAAACCCAAGTGTAATATGAACGGGAAAAGAAGGAAAGATAAGTTTCGGCATTTATCGACATGAATTCACAATTGGGTTGCGGAAAAACAAAAACAAAGAAGAACAAAAACAAAAACAAAGCAAACGTCACGATCGGATTGCGGAAAACATATACAAGCAAGAAGAAAAAACAAAGAAAACGTAAAAAATTAATAATAATAATAATAACAAATAAAGGCAGTTGCGCAAACCCGAGGACGTAGACGTTTGTGTACCTGCGAAAGCAACGAAAGAACAAAAACGAAAGATGTTCATGAAACAAACTGCATAAATATGGAAGGAAAAAGACCTCTTTGTGCATCAACCCAAGATCCATGGAAATTCACGATCCAAACTTGTATATTTATAGTAGAAATAAATATATTTTATATAAATTTAAAGAACTCGGAACACTAACAAGTCATGTTCGAGCTCATATTTTATTGCTTGGTTGAGTTCAATCTATCTAGAGTTCTAATATTCCAACTAGTTTCTTTTCCGCTCAATTTGACTCATAAATTACAAGATAAACGAGATGAGAATTAATGAAATTACGCACGTAGACAAGTCGTAATATTGTATCAATCGTAAAGACGATATTCTTCTCCCCTTAATTTGAGAACAAAATCAAAAAGCAAGAACCATCTGATCTGAATACGATTACTATAAACAGAAACCCCTTGTAAAATTTCATAAATAAGTAAAATCAGCATCATAAACAAATTGTTGTTGAAGTTGCTGCCGCGAAACATATAAAAGAAAAGGTGCCACCAAACCTAAGAAAAGATAAAAAAAAAAAAAAAAAAAAAAAACCGAAACTATTTAGCCTGCAATAACATAGATATGTTAGATTACCATTCATCCCATTTGTTCATAAAATCATTCCACATAACTGCAGCAATAGAGTCTCTTCTTGTGGATGCGATCTGTTCGTGAACCGAAAAAGCTGATTGCAGATCATGCTGCTCATCAAGACCAGGAGACTCATCTGTCATCTCAACTTCAATGTTATTAAACAACCAGTCGTGTTTTTCCTCTTGTCGAATATGATTGTGTATTACACATGCAGCGATAACGATATCCCTCTGTGTGTGAAAAGCATACTGAGGAGCAAGTTTGAGGATTGGAAACCTTGCTTTCAAGATGTTGAAAGCCTTCCGGATGGCATTGCTTAAATATGAGTGACGGTGATTAAATAGTTCCTTTGCATTTCGAGGTAAAAGATTAGCACCTCTATATTCATTGAGTTGATACCGTACTCCTTCATAAGGAGCTATAAATCCGTCAACATTTTCATAGCCCTGGTCAACTAGATAATATTTCCCTGCCATTTAAAGCGTAAGCATAAATCTATGACAATGCCAAAAAGAAATCGAAAGAAACATGGCATATAAAAAGTTAAACAGTCTATCGGTTCGAAATCCACCTCCAGGAACTTGAGGGAAGTTCTGATCGGGGTCATTCAGGACAGCTCTTAAAACACGTGAGTCTGCTGCCGAGCCTTCCCACCCAGGATACACAAATATGAACTGGAGGTCAAATGTGCATGCTGCCAAGACATTTTGTGATAAAACGCCTTTCCTATTGCGAAATCTAGATTGATCCTTTGCAGGAACATGTGCAGGAATATGCAAGCCGTCTATGATTCCAATGCAGTCCTAAATGCAATAAATCATGCACCAATAAATTACAAAAAAAAAAAGTGCATTCTCATACTCAGATTTTTAATTCAGATCAAACTAGTAATCAAATTTTTCAAATTGGTACAAGAGTTTTCGTTAATGATTTGTATGGCACATCAATTGCACAACTTCGTCAAACATCCTGGTGAAAGTTTATATTTAATTTTTAAATATTTTTCCTATACTAGAAAAGACACCACCGCACCAAATAAAAATTGCATACATAAAAAATTAATAAAAGTCAACTATTAAAAACTTTTTTTGGCCCATAATGTGTTAACCATAAGTAAAAACAATCATTTTATGTATAATAAACATTTATGGTAAAATATTATTGCAAGTCTACAGTAATGTAAAAATAGTTTATAGACTTATACTAAAAGGTGTTAACAATATTATTCAATCTACTTATATTTATAATGGAAAAAAATCTTTTGAATAAACAAACAGATGTAGTTCTTAAGTGTTACTGATGGATGCATTTAGTTACCTATGTAGAAGACAAATACGACTGAAGTCGAAAGAAGACAGAAAATGATGTTTCCAAAACTGCATATATATAATATAAAAATATTTAATTAGGCAAGATAAACTGCCAAATTTTATAGATAAAAGAACAAAATGCTGCATATCTTTATTTAATGCATTACAACTTTGTTAATTTTGATTCGAAAATATTTTCAAACCAGAGTTTTCATTTTTATTACAATTTACTTTATTATTTTTTTATTAGAAAATATTTCAAACTAGAGTTTCCATTTTTATATGTAATTTTAGAAAGCCCACACAATATATTCGCTTATGCAAGTAAATATTGACAATATTGGACGAGTTTCAATGCATTGCGATAAAAATTGAAGTACGAGCAAGTCTACAGAAACAAGAGTAAGACATGGCATTATTGAAGTAATATTCCAAAACTGACAGCATGAAAAGTACGGACATTCAGCTATTTACCTCAAAGTATGGGTAGAATCTATTGCTTTTGTGTATCTCCGATGGGGTTGTGAGAGGTGGTGGCCGAAGAAACTCCCGCGACAGTGACTTAATTGCCTTTAATACATTATTGAAATGCCTACTTATTGTTTCTCCTGAATGCTGGAACCGTTCTTGTATTACTCTATTACGTTCATTGTGGCCAACAACACTCAAAAAAATAGCCAACTGCTCTTCTATCATGACACCTACTGTGTCACGTAGCATGCCTCTCTGCCGAAGAGTATCACTCAACTTATGAAATACATGCTTGTCCATCCTGAACATTTCTCGAAATAAATCATCATGACCATTGAACGACTCGCTCATGAAACCAGATCCTTTCGGCGACATGACACGAGCAGGCTGCCTTGTAATACCATTATAGTAGTGATAACCTGCAGCTGCTGCAACTAATTCCAGCTCATCCAATTCATTGTCTAAGTCATCCATACTAGTTGATTAATCTGCCCAAAGGATTTTGAAACATAGGAAATCATAAGGCAGATGTCAATACCATAAATGCACTAATTCAAGAGGTTTCAAGAACAAGAAAGACAAGAAGAGAGAGAGGTCAAAATATCTCCATTAATCATAGAAGTATGTGAAACACAGTTTAACCACTGAATCAAAATAAGTGCAGGGTCACAAGTTATATTCAGTAAAGTCGAAGGGGAAAATTTCTCACTCGAAGGCAGCCTGTAAAATAGAGAAAAGGGGCTGGAAACCGAGCTTAAAAATCCTCAAAAATCGAAGCTAAGGTCGGAACCAAAGCGGCATTGCGCACAAATCGCGCAGGGGACGGCGGAGGAGTGACGGTACGCGGCTAAAACTGGTCGGGCTTGCTCGGAACTCTTCCCCAGATCGAATATTACATACCCATGTCCGGAAACTAGATAATAAACAGCGAGAAGGACGGAATTCTCGGGCAGAAACAGCGGATTCAGCCAAAATTGAAGGCTACAGAATGTGTAACCTCAAGATAGCTGTTTGTTAGGATTTAACAAAAATCGAAGGATACAGAATACGTGTAGCCTCAATAGAGGTAAGTAAAACTCTTTCCGGAGGTGGAGGATCGCCGCTGGCTACAATTTCATGGAGACGAGGTCAAAATCGAATTAGGGCTTAGTTTTCAATTAGGGGTTCAACTTCCAAATATGTGTTTTGTGGTGTAGTGTGTGTTCGTGTGGGTTTTCGTATATAGTGTGTGTAAATTGACTTATATTTCTAATTTATTTTAACTACTTCTGCTATTTTAATTTCAACATGTATTTTATGAAGTTGGTAATTTCAATATTTTCTAATATATTTTAAAACGTTTTTTCTAATTATTTGACTTAATAATTATTTTAATTCATCATCTTAATAATTATTCTTAATTATGATCAAATGTCGTTTAATTAATTTCAAGGTTTTGCAATATGGTCATGATATTATTTAGTTTCGAAAAAACTCATATTAGATCATCTCACATGTTAATTTGATGAGACGAATCTTCTATTCGATCCATAAAAAAATTAATTTTTTATGTTAAAAATATTACCAATAGTGGCAACGCTGGCTATAGATGTATTATCAGAAACAATCTTCAATCAATTGTAGCAGCGATTCGAAGTAGCTTGACTGGGATACCGATCCATCGATCTCTAAAGAACCGGAGATTATGGAAGCTCTCAGCTGGATAAAAGATTTGCTCCTCTCGTATATCATGATCGAGTCCAATGCACTTTTTATTGCTGCAGCCTTAAATTCTACATGATCGGATTCTACTACAGTGGGTCTTATTATTGAATATTGCAATATCCTTGCTTTGGATATCCAATCTCTTTAGTAAGTTTTTGTCAGAAGATCAACTAATCATGTCGTTTATGAATTATCTAGAAGAGCTGCTTCTGTCCGGTCTAGTAAGTAGACCGAGTTATTCTTTTATTTTTTTGTCATTTAATATGTAATTCTTTTCTACTTGGTTTAATTTTTATTTGATATGTTTTGCTCAAAAAAAGAAAATATCATCCCCAAGAAATAGATAAATAGTTGAAAAAATAATTCACGACGTATATATCTGATATGTTTTGCGGAAAAAAAAAAAATTAACCCATGAAATAGATAAATAGTTGAAAAAAGAATCCACGACGTATAAAAAAAATCGTTATATTAACTTTTTTGAATTGTTAGACAACCCAATTGCGACAACTAAAAACAAATTAAAACCAAAATTTGATTATTTGAATTAAAATTTGGTCTCAAACAAATTAAATTGAAATATGAAAACATCGACAGAAATCCTAAAATTGTTCATCATTGTGCACATTGTTAAGTTAAATATGCATGAGTAAGAGTATTACTGATATAAGTGACCTAATAGGAATTTCTCGTCGTCAAGCTGCTGACATTGGAGTGCTTGATATGGTTGGCAAGGATGGCCTGTAAAAGAGTGTCGTCGAATCTTAACAGGTAATATTTTCTCTACCGGAGACAGAGCCTGAAAGTGATGTTGTTAATAAACTTACAGAAAATATTCAGTAATTGATATATCAGAATTTTGGTGTTGTGCTAAGGTGTTGTCAACACCAGTACACAACACTGCAGCGGAAATTATTTGTTACTTAAACAGGAATAATTGCAATAAATAAACAGAGACCAAACTTTAAATCATGCACAAGTACGAATACTTGTGTGATGCCTCATGGAAAAAATTCACTAGAAAAATTATGTAAGCACATTTACACCAAAACAATCCTAGTGAGAATAACAAAACCAGATTCCTTGACACTCCAATGTATTAAAGATGCATCGAAACAAATCACATAAAAACTAGATGCATAAAGTAAAAACGTATTGCTTAAAACTAATCGAAACCACTCTTCGATCAACACTCTGCATCAATGTTGCCCTTGAGTGTTGGAAACACCGATCAGCAACACGGTTGTGACGTGAGTCAATCATACAAACGACTTTACGCCGAAATCTTCAACTCCGAGGAAGGTCCTGCAGCAATGCTCTTTTTCTCAGTTGTAATCGTCTCAAAAATTCTTCTCTCCTGACTCCCTTTTTATATATATCTTTTCCTTTTCTCAATCTCTTTCCATAGATGCTCAAGATCCTATAAACAAGGAAAATAAACAGTTTATTAGGAATTGATCTCTATTTTAAGCTAAGATATCAAATCTTAGAGATAAGTCTTCAATTCAAATACATGGAATATATCTTATCATATAATCACTTTAGATTAGTCTAGAAATGCAAAATCGTAATATCTCATTTAAATTGAGTATAGATTAAATAGGAATACAATATTCCTTCAATCTCCCCCTTTTTGCATTTCTGGACAAAACCTCCAAAATAATCTCCCCATGAATTTTTAGCGTATAGCTCCCCCTGAGTTATAAAGTTGCATCTCCCCCTGAATTGAACGCGTTAGTTTATTGGTGTTGTCAACAATCACATAACACATAATCAGTTGGATGTAAGCACAAGGGAGCAAGAAATAAACCACGAGGAATTAAGCAACTTGAACAATGATAGACAAAACACAAGAGCAAGAAAAAGGAAAAAAAACTCAGTCCACAGCAGTGTCATCCCCAGCAGTATCTCCATCTCCTATGTCATCCCTAGCAGACGATCTCCCTTTTTTTGACCAGAATGCAATCCAACCTCAAGAAGCAGCCGATAGTCGGCTATCTGATTTTCATGGCAATGTTGGTCTTGGCCTGGGTAATCTGCTGAAGGGCAGAGATAATAGTGTCCTATGCATGTTGAGTTTTCTTGAGTCCAAACGCAATTTGTGCTTGGACCTCTGAAGTGGTAAGCAAGATAAATCCTTCAGGGACGGATGATGAAGAGGGTGCAGTGTTGCCAACATCAGGGGCAACACCAGTAGCAGACGAAGGAGCATTGTTCCCAACCACCGTGACAGCACCCGTAGCAGACCAGTGGAGATCTAAAATTTTATTCCCTTTAAAGTAGGCATGGGAAATTTTGAGTGATTCCCCAACGTCTATCAACTGTTCCTCAGCTTTTTTAAACAAATCCCTGAGACTCCAGGATTCCAAAAATCAAAGAGGGAAATGGGAGATTTATGGATTTCATTTCTTCTTCTGCAAATTGAAGGACAGTGGTGAACACCAATTGCCCAAAATTAAAGTTGCGACTCATGCCAATGGTAAATAGGGTAATCGCTTGTGGTCTGGTAACCACAATTGTGTTGGATGAGGGAGTCCAGTTGCGAATGGCAGTCTTGTGAAGGACATAGTAAAATGATGTCAAGTTGGCCGCTGCAAGACTCTTTGGGCGGCTTGGAAATTTCGTGATGAGTCCCCCCGTTAGAACAGAAGTAATGTCGTCAATGTGTGGGAGATCATCCTCATCATCAGCCTCAGGAAAGTTGTAGAACTTATTTATGGTGTAGGGAAAGAAATCATAGATGGTGTCTCGGACAAACACCCTCTCATACTTTGCAGATCTACCATCTCCAATACTGGAGGTCAGATTACAGTAGAATTTCAGGATTGATTTCCGAGCATATGGCATAACTGAATTGACCGTTGAACTTAAACTTCGAGATTGGAGGAAGGTGGTCAAGTTGTATTTCTCATATGCTTCAAAATCAATATTTCGTTCCTCAATGAATTCTCTGTGTGCATACAGGCACCATTGAGCCACAGCAGACTCAGAAGTAAAATTTGGAGGAGAAAGAAGTAGTAAGATCGTAGTCCTCCGCGTCAGGGTTGTCAAACACTGGCTCAAAACCGTGCTCAGTTGCTTCAACATCTTCCACAGACTCAGCTAATCGTTCTGAGCTTTCATCATAGTTCTCTGCTTCAGACATAGACTCGGATTCTGGTGGCACCCTCTCGGAAGTTTCTGGTACCGAGTCCTTTCCCTTCTTGGTGTCTCACAAGCTGTTCAAAAAATCAGCTAGAGATTGTTCATCCTCAGATGAAAAGCATACCTCTTGTGGAGGATCAGGAGATTTTGCAGATGGGACAGCAGAGGTAGACGCGGAAGCGGATGCCTTTTGAGTAACAGTGGACTTCTTTCGAGCAACCAACTCGAAGTTTTCATCATTGAAGTCGTCCCCCGATGAAAAATCCGGATCGAGTGTGAAATAGGTGGCCATGCGTGGTTTCTTAGGAGCAGAAAAATCGGGACTGTATCCTGCCTGTCGCTTTGAGCGTCTCCGATAATTTGGAGGTCGTGGGGGAAAGGCCCGTCGAAAAGCATCATAAACAGGCGGATTGTCTGCATCCCAAGGATTTCCAGGTTCTCCTGGAGCAATTTATTCCAGTGGGATAGGCTCTGGATCAGCAACCACAATCTGTAGAGGATTATCAGTAGAAGGGGCTGTTAATGGTGTTGCTGGTGATGTTGTGGCAGAGGGAGGAACAACACGACTCGCAGCCATTTCACTGCGGATCAAATTGGTTATGTGCCATTTTGACGGAGAGAAAGTAAAACTATAAATCGAAAGAAAACAAGATTTACAGCGTAGGAGTTGAATATCGACTTCGGAAATAAAAAAAAAAGAAACAGTAATTCGCATAAAAATCATAATGTTGAGTATAAAAACCCTTGCTGCAATGGTAAGATTTTTGATCGGGAAACGCCGCACAGTAATGGTAAAAAAATGTAACAAACTCCTCTAGGCCCAACGGTAACAATTCTGAATTTACCAAATTACAAAATTGCTATTCTGCCCTTCCTTCAAACGGTACTTTGATTCTATTCAGTTCTAAAAACATTTCAAAAGTTTATCCAATGAAAAAACCCACGTCGATTATAACCCACTAACACAAGTAGTCACATAAATTCAAAATTTAGGTAATCAGGATTTTCATCAACCGTCATGAGTTAATACTGATATGTCACAGTACATGATGAATTCACAAAACAAAACAAAAAAAAAATCAATATGCATGTCCTAAATATGCCTCCAATATGATGAATTATCAAAATGTCAGGCAGAGTATAGATTGTGTTGTGTCAGAACTTGGTGTTGGCAACACCACTGAGTTTTATGCAAAGTTTCATAAAATTTTGATTCAGAAATGGTAGCTCCCACACTAGAAGATAGGTCTTCAATGGACTCCTCTGGGTAGCTTTTTCCATTTCTAATTTTACTAAGAAGTGATAGCCATCACACTAGAAGAACGGTCTTCAATGGACTCTTCTAGGTAGTTTTTTCCATTTTCTTCTTTAAATTAATTACCTCTTTTCTGTTTTTCTCTTTATGCTCCCATTTTCCAAGTTACTTTTTCGCATTAGAGAAGATCACGATTTCCATGAATATCCTCAACTACTCGGTGCCTTGGATTGAAAGTATCAACACTCAGAGAGTATCTTTCAGAATTTGATTGGAAATATCAACACTCAGAGAGTATCTTTCAGAAATTGCCTTCACTGTTCAAACTTTATACAAATAAATAGAATGGTTATGATTATGTAGTATGCCTAGCATCCTAAAAATAGACATGCAATAACGATGTTATCACTGGTGTTGGCAAAATCAATGACAACATGTGTGTGATTATTGTACGCACATGCTGAGAGACTTCCAAAGATTGGAGAATCTCTCAAAGTCCAAAGGTTTCGTGAATATATCATTCAGTTGATTCTCAGTCCTAACAAATTCCAGTCGAATTATGCCATTTTCAACCAAATCTTGAATAAAGTTATGCCTTATGTCTATGTGTTTTGTTCGAGAGTGTTGAACATGATTCTTAGAAATGTCTATAGCACTTGAATTGTCACAATAAACAATCATTGCATCGCTATGAAAACCATAATCCTCAATCATTTGATTCATCCAGACAAGTTGTGAGCAACAATTAGCCGCTGCTACATATTAAGATTCAGCAGTGGATAGAGATACACAATTTTGTTTCTTACTAAACCATGACACTAGGTTATTGCCTAGATAGAAACAACCACCCGAAGTGCTCTTCCTATCATCTAGATCTCCAGCCCAGTCAGCATCAGAAAACCTACCAAATTTGTGTTTGTCTCTTGAGTGTACCACAATCCTAATTCTAGTGTACCTTCAATGTATCTCAGTATACGTTTCACAGTTTTTAGGTGTGATATTTTTGGATTTGCTTGGTACCTAGCACACAGACACACACTGAACATGATATCGGGGCAAGTAGCAGTTAAGTACAAAAGACTACCAATGATGCTGCGATACATGGTGTTTTCAACACCGTCGGCAACATCGTCTTTAGAAAGTTTTTCACTTGACCCCATGGGACTTTTCATATGCTTAGTATTGTCATTTGAGAACCTTTTAATCAAATTCCTGGCATACTTGGATTGACACAGAAAAATACCATCATGCAGTTGTTTTACTTGTAATCCAAGGAAGAAGTTTCATTCACCTACTATGCTCATTTCGAACTGTGATGACATGTGCTCAACAAAGTTATTAACAAGTGTTTGAGATGAAGCACCGAAAATAATGTCATTTACATACACTTGACATATAAAAATATCATGTTTAAGCTTTTGAATGAAAAGAGTTTTATCAACTTCACCTCGTTTGAAACCCAAGTTGATTAAGTAATCAGCCAACTTATCATACCATGCTCGTGGAGCCTGTTTCAGTCCATACAGTGCCTTCTTTAGTTTGTAGACGTGGTCCATGTGGTGTGGGTCTTCAAATCCTTTTGGTTGACTCACATATGCTTCTTCTTTAAAAATTCCATTTAAAAAAGTACTTTTTACGTCCATTTTATACAACTTGATGCGCATGTAACATGCTATGGCAAGCAACAGTTGGACAGACTCAATTCGAGCTACAGGAGCAAAGATTTCATCAAAATCCACCCCTTCAACCTGCGTATACCCTTGAGCTACCAGCCGAGCTTTATTTCGAATAATGTTACCAAATTCGTCTGTTTTATTTTTGAAAATCCATTTTGTTCCAATAACATTGATATTCGAAAGTCTAGGAACTATATCTCAGACATCATTGCGCAAAAATTGTTCCAGTTCTTCATGCATTGCTTTGACCCAAAATTCATCCTTTAGTGCATCATTAACATTTTTAGGTTCAATTAGAGACACAAAGCATGAGTGACTTACCTAGGAAAATGTTGAGCTCATGCACACTAATCCTATCATCTTTCGGTAGTCAACCTTCTCCTTTTTCCTTGTTTGCACATCATCATGTATTTCACCAATAATTTGTGATGATGGGTGATTTTTCTGAATTTTGCTGGGGATATCTCTCCCGCTGTCGATTATCACATCATCATCATCAACATCTTCATTTTACATGGCTTCTGTTCTATTCAGAGGTGGTGTTGTGCCCGGTGTTGCCTCACTGGACTCAACACAAGTCTCAACACCAGTGCTAGTCGATGACTCACTTGTATCCAGTAGTCCTTCAGTATTATCCTCTTTAGATTTCCCTGTCAGATCCGCACAATCATCAAACACAACATTAATTGACTCGATAGTCGTTCTAGTTCTTAAATTAAAAACACGGTAAGACCTACTATTTATGGAATATTCAATAAATAGACATTTATCACTTTTAGAATCGAATTTTGCAAGATGATCACGATTATTTAAGGCATAAACAAACACAACCAAAGACATAAAAGTATTTAAGGTTTGGTTTTCTTCCCATCAAGATTTCATAGGATGTCATGGTAGATCCACTCCTTAAAAATACACTGTTGGAAATGTGACACGCAGTATTCAAAGCTTCGGCACAAAAACGTTTTCACATTTTTAGAACTTAGCTTGACCCGAGCCATTTCGTGAAGGGTTCGATTCTTCCTTTTGCTATTCCATTTTGTTGGGGAGTTTTAGGGGCTGAAAATTCATGAGTGATTCTTTTCTTTTCGTATAAGGAATTGAAATATGAATTCTCAAACTCCTTACCATGATCAGTTCTTATTTTAACCACCCTCATATCGTACAAATTAGTTATCCTGATATGCAATTTTTTAAAGATATCAAAAGTATCAGATTTTTCTCTAAGGAAACTTACCCAAGTGAAACGCGAAAAATCATCAACACAAACAAACGAGTATTTCTTACCACCCAAGCTCTCAACTTCCATTGGACCCATTAGATCCATGTGCAAGAGTTCAAGACAACGTGTTGTCACAAAGTGTTGCAACACCGGGTGCGCAACACGGGTTTGTTTTCCTTTCTGACACAGTCCACAAACATATGCATTATCTGAACATAAATTAGGCATACCTCTCACAGCTTCAAACTTACGCAGATTCTTCAAGGTCTTGAAGCTCACATGACCCAGCTTTTGATGTCATAGATCCAAATTACTTAACTTGGCATTTCGACAATCATCACCTTCTCCCACAAGATAGCAATTGTCAGCAAACCGAGTTCCTGACATAACACAAACATTTTCATCATTAAAGACTTCACAATTATTTTTTTTGAACCTAACATGTAAATCATCATCACAAAGTCGACTTATACTTATTAAGTTCGAATTAAGTCCTTCAACATGTAGGACATTGTGAAGTACGGGAAGTCCATCAACATTCAGGGTTCCCTTGCCTACAATTCTCCCTTTGGCACCACCTCCATAGGTTACACCTCCACTTTTTACTTCAAGAAAATCAATGAGGTGTTCTTTAGATCCAGTCATGTGACGAGAACACCCACTGTCAAAGTACCATGCACCTGCAATGTTAGTTTTAACGAGATATAAATGACAATGCATCGTGTAACAGTTTTTGGTACCCAAATTTTTTTAGTGAAGGAACTTTTGACTGCGGTGTTGGACGTGGTGTTGGGCAACACCTTATGCAACACCCGATTTGTATGCCACCTGAGGTAGTCATTTCTGAGTTTACAACAGAAGGGTTTGATGTGCCCAGGCTTATTGCATTAGTGACACATGAAATGACGCTTTCTTGGCTTGGAGTTTGGGGTTGAAGCAGGTTTCTTGACTTGTGACACCTTTTGCTGAAGAGTGAGCTTTTGAGAGTGAGGAAGATGAATTGGATGGTTTCAGTTCTGTTCAGTGACCAACCTTGAGCTTTGCATCGTCTTTATCGGTGGATTTTCTAGTTAGGGTTCAATACAGTCTTCAACACCCTTTACAAAAACTGTGGTCCTTGAACTGGAGTTAGACGACTCACCATGTTCATACATACTTTCAACATACCCAAGCTCAGATCTGCTGTTCTTTCCCATAGTCAGCATTGTGTTAAGTTTTGATGAGCTTGAGTTGAATTTTGCAAGTGTTTTTGACGCTTTTTCAAGATCATCCTTGACCTTACATAGTTCAAGGTCCTTCCTAGTCAGCAAGACTTCAAGACGGGATAAGTTACTCTTCAAATCAGTGTTTTCTTTTGACAGTATGGAGTTTGTCTCATTTCGTTTGAGCCAATCATTGTAGAGTTCTTCGTACATCATCTGGATGGTTTCCACAATAAGTTCTTCTTGGTCAGATTCCTGGATTTTATCGAGATCTGAATTTTCCAGCGATTTAGCATTAAAACATCGTGATATTGACTTAGTGTTGTGGCCTGGTGTTGCAACACCAGTAGCAACACCAAATGGATTGACCTGCAGTTTCTTCATATCTATATGGATGTCAGTAAGGGAGGTACAATCGTCTCCTTCCTTAGAATCATGGTCTTCATCAGTGTCCTCGTCACTCAAGATGACTATCATGTTTTTATTTCTTCGAAATCGGTTGGCACATTCATTTACATAATGGCCAAATTCGGAGCATTCTCGACACAGGACTGAGTCAAGTTTCTTTCCCTCTGGCCGACCCAAAGCTTCATTCTTTGATCTAAAATTCCCTTGAACAGATGCATGAATTTTATTCCTTTCAAAAGGAACAAAAGAAGATTTTGGTGTTGACACAGTTTTCTTTTTGTCTCTCATTCGTTTCAAGTAGTCACCAAACTTCTTAGTAATTAGGGAGATTGACTCCTCACCAAGATCAGATTCATTTGCCTCTTGAATTAGACTGTTCATGGAGTCATCAGTGGTTTGTAAAGCAATGGTCTTCCCTTTATTTCTTTTCTGTAGGTCCAAATTCATTTCAAATGTTCGAAGTGAACTGATCAGGTCTTCCAGGTTAAGTGTAGAGGTGTCCTTGGACTCGTCAATGGCACATATTTTGATATTGAAGCGTTCAGGGAGGGATCTCAGGACCTTGCTAACCAGTTTTTCGTTTGACATAGGATCACCGAGACTAAAAGCCTCATTTGCAATGTGATCGAGCAAAACTTGCACTGTGGATCCTCAATAAAAATATGGTTTTGTATGCTCGAAAATTAATCGCAAGTGCATGATGTCAAGTAATAGTATAATGTACGTGAGTACGAGTATCGTTCCACTGAAGACTGTATTTTACAATTATTATTTTCAGTTATCAAATCTTTAGCAACGAAATTTGATTGGTTGTTTTTTACTACTAAAATCAAATAAACATGCAAATAAAAAGACTTAGGAATTAAATAATAAGATATGATATCTAGATGATTGATTAAAATTCGATTAGAAGTGAATTTGTTGGGAATTTTAGTTCACCTATCTCTCGTTCATTTATTAATTCGTTCGATAGTGATTTACGCTTCCGACGAGATTTCCTATTCGATTGAACACGCCCTCTTCGAGCTATGCCAAACTAACTCTACTCAATGAAGTAATTAAATATCTTTAATTATTTATCACGAGTGCGATAAATTATTTATGGAGAAAAACATGTAAAAACTACACCTATCAACCCCCTCATACTAACCTCTTGCTTGCCTCCAAGCAAGATAGGTTACAGACCACAACCAAAGCATGAACCAAACCACAAATTTAAAGTGCTAAAAACAACTAAACTGATGGCGAAACAGCAAATTGACATCTCATGCCTCAGCGGGTTTTTGAACTACACCCAATTAGTCAACTCACAGCATTTTTTACCACCCCTTTTTTAAAGCGTTTTATAGCAATTTGATTTGACCAGAAGATGTGGTTGTGTGTGTGTGTGTGTTGTGGGTTCACCATCTCGTGCTTCAGATAGTTTCATTTGCGAATCATGCAAGTCAACAAATCAACAATTCAACGCAAGTTTTGCTCTCCTGAGTTTTGTCTCTATTCGTGACCAACAAGTAAACACAAAGCGGCGGGATTGCATAGTTGTCCAACAAGGATTAGGGGGTCAATATCCATATATGTTTCAGATAGTTCAAAAAGATGGGGAGTATACTGATCATGTTCATTATGCACTTGTCATCATTTTTAGCTGATATTCCTCGACACCTTACATCTCCATCTTTTTAGCCTCGGGATAGGATTTCATCCCTTTTGGCTCCCCTACACTTTACATCCCCTTTTTTTTTCTTCACATTTTTAGTGCATAATTTATTCATGTATACTCCCTGGGCTTTGAATATGCGGTATTTTCATTTATATGGCCTAGGGGCGACTTTTGAGGTTCGATGCATGATTGGGACGAAGATGATTTTAGGTGGATTAAAGTTTTCCATCCGAGTGTCTGCCACTGGTCAGTCACGACTATCAACAGAAATTCATTCAAGTTCTACTCGTATATCATGTTTTTCTAGTTTCCCCCAGATTTTTAAACTCAACTGTCATGTACACTACTACCAAAACCCACTATGTGTGCATATACGAATTCACAATTCACCGGGGGATTCATAATGAGTGACAAGACTAAGCAACATGTAGTTCATTTAACCCAACATCATCATCGACTACCAACTCACTTGTTTCACCATCAACTAACATACATGCACGACACAAATTAAATGACCCCCTCATACTAAGAGTGTGCAATGTCCCCATTGCACAAAAAAAACTGAAACACATAAACGACATATGAATGCAGACATAGGCACAAATGCAAAACGATAACGGAATGAAACAACAACAAGAACCAAAAACAGAATGCAGTAGAAAATTAACAACAAAATAAAAGAAAAGGGAAACAGTGAACTCCCCTGATCACGGCTCATCCTCGTCATGCTCTGACGGTGGAACTCTCGGAGCATCCCCTGCTACTGATAGTCATACTGAAAATGGAACGGGGGAATGAATGGATGGGGTGGTGATATGTTCCCTGGGTCAACGCCCCCGTGCACGAGCATAGTGCACATCATGGATTCAACGTACGCAATATTGTCATTGACGTTCAAGTTGACCTGATCCTGATGCGCCATGAAGGCGAGGGCTTCATCCATTTTGTCATTTTGGGTTCGCTTGCGGGGTTGTAGCAGCCGGCTACGTGAGGCGGCTGTGCTCGATCCACCCACATCTCTCTCACGAGTGGGGAAGTCTATCAGTCGTTAGCGCTCTTCCGCTGTAAGTCTTCCACACAAATAGGTTTCACCGGTTGTAGCCATTCCTCGTCATCCCGGAAAACAACCCCTGCTCTTGCACACAACTCCGAGATGATGGTGGGGAAGAAGAGACCGACATGACTGTTGTGAGCACTCATTATGATATGAGAATTTATAAGTTTGCCCACGTTGATGGCGTATCCTTCGGTCAAGGCAAATAGTAGCACCGCCCGCTCTTTTTGCACCTCGCTTTTATGTGAGACCGGCATCATCCTTCGGGCTGCAAATAGATACCATAGGGCAATTCCGGCTTTCAAATTCTTCTCATCAAAACAGCTCGGTGGTCCGCCCAATGGTTTCCACATCGCGCCCGGAAGGCATAGCACTGCAAGTATCGTATCATAATTGGGGTCGGCTACCAATGCTTCAAATCGAGAGTCATCAACTCCATATGTCTCTAATAGTGCGTTAATTGTAACCGAGTCACATGGAACAAGTCGACCTCTAACAAAAACCTTACCATCCTTCCCTTCCATGGCATTTGCATAGAATTCCCGAACCACTGAGAACGCTGCAGCCGTAGGTTGATTTCCAAATTGTTCCCATCCATGTCTCCCCAACTCCACAAGTGGAACTAAATACCTATCTTCCATTTGCCTTCGAAATTCCCTTTCGGCAATTGGGTTTCGATGAATCTTAGCGTGTTCATATCTAGCCCTAGCCGCCTCACTCACAAAACGATGTCTATCAAATGATGAAGATGAGGATGAAGAGCCGGGAGTACCTTTTTATTTCTTGGGTGCCATGGTGGTAGATGATGGAGATGGTGACCAGAGGGAAGGAGATGACCGGAGAAGCGAGAGATGCTTGATTCTTACGGACGAGGGTGAACCACGGTGCGTGATTCTTGATGTTTGGAGTGAATTTTGCTGCAAAAACGAGAGTGAGTGCGAGTGAGGAGTAGGGATTGAGAGAAAAAAAATTTCAGAATGAGAAAGGGGAAGGGGGCGGCCGAATTTATGTGCATGCGCGCTCGAGCGGTAAAAAATTATCGCTCGAGCGCCAATCTCTCTGGAGATTTCATCATGTCTGAGGTGTTCGCGCTCGAGCGGTAATTTTTTACCGCTCGGTCGCGAACCTTCGCCCTAAATTTTTTTTAATAAATAAATAAATAAACATATAAACTAAAACAAGAAAATCGAATTGAATAAGGAAAAGAGGTAGTTCTCAATTTATAGTCGAGAGCTGGACTGTCGGTCAGTTTCAGTGCAAAATTGTCCTGGAACCGGGTGATTCCAAGTTGTGGCTCAATTGTGCCACCCATGTAGTGCTTTGGTCGCTGGGCATTGACCGTAAATGTCCCATCCTTTCCATCTTTCAATTCTACAGCTCCCGATGGGTAAATTTTAGAAATCACGAATGGACCAGACCATCGCGACTTCAATTTTCCGGGAAACAGTCGCAACCGGGAGATGTAGAGTAGCACATTTTCGCCTTCTTTGAATTCTCTTTCGATGATCCGCCTATCATAAGCCCTCTTTGTTTTTTCCTTGTAAGACAGTGCGAGATCATATACCAGATTCCGGAATTCCTCCAGCTGATCCAATTGAACCAGATGTCATTCACCTGCATCGGTAAAATTAAAGTTTAGTGCTTTTGTAGTCCAATATGTCCTGATGCTCCAACTCTATAGGTAGATGACACGCTTTACCAAACAATAACATATATGGTGTAGTGCCTATAGGTGTTTTGAACGCAGTCCTATATGCCCAAAGAGCATCATCTAATCTTACAGACCAATCTTTCCGACTGACACCTACACTTTTTCTAAAATCCGCTTGATCTCTCGATTAGACACTTCCACTTGACCACTCGTCTGGGGGTGATAGGGAGTAGAGATCTTATGTGTGACACCATATTTGCCCAAAAGTTTTTCAAAGAGTTTGTTGCAAAAATGGGTGCCACCATCACTAATGATTGCTCGTGGTGTCCCAAACCTGTTAAAAATATTTTTCTTTAAAAATTTCAGGACTACTTGAGCATCATTAGTGGCACATGCTTCTGCCTCTACCCACTTAGACACATAGTCAACAGCCACCAAAATATACTTTTCGTGAACGAGCTGGGAAACGTTCCCATGAAATCTATTCCCCACACATCAAAAATCTCACACTCAATGATATTATATAAAGGCATTTCATGACGGTTAGAGATGTTACTTGTCTGTTGGCATTTATCACAGGCTAGCACATAAAAACGAGGATCTTTAAAGAGGGTTGGCCAATAAAAGCCACATTCAAGTACCTTAGATGTCGTCTTTGTTGGTCCAAAATGACCACCTACCTCACGGTAATGGCTATGGTTGAGAATTTGATCAAACTCTTCCTCTGCAACACACCTTCTGATCATAGAATCTGCACATATTTTGAAAAGAAGGGTTCCTCCCAAAAATAATATTTCACGTCCGAAAAGAATTTTTTTCTTTGGTGAAATGTGAAATTTTGTTTTGGGGGGGGGGGGGGGGGCCTGTAACAAGAAAATTCGCAAAGTTTGCAAACCAAGGACAATTATTCACCGCTAACAGCTGTTCATCTGGAAACCATTCATCTATCTCATCGTTTTCACGATTTTTACTAACGTGCTCTAGCCTAGAAAGATGATCAGCTACCACATTTTTTACACCTTTTTTATCTTTTATTTCGATGTCAAACTCTTAGAGAAGTAATATCCACCTAAGCAATCGTGGTTTGGCCTCTTTCTTAGCAAGCGGATATTTAAGGGCAGAGTGGTCAGTAAACATAATTACTTTCGACAAAACAAGGTATGAATGGAACTTTTCAAGTGCAAATACTACTGCAAGTAATTCTTTTTCCGTTGATGGCATAATTTAATTGTGCTTCATCTAGAGTCTTACTTGCATAGTATACAATATGAAATATCTTGTTCCGCCTCTGGCCAAGGACAGCACCAACCGCAGTATCACTGGCATCGCACATGACTTCGAAGGGGAGATCCCAATCTGGTGCCACCAAGACAGGAGCTGTCACCAAGCGCTCATTCAAATCCTCATATGCCTGTAAACAGTCAGAATTGAAATCAAAAGGCACATCTTTCATTAGTAAAGAAGATAGAGGTTTGGCAATTTTTGAAAAATCTTTGATAAACCGCCTATAGAAACTGGCGTGGCCTAGAAAACTTCTAACTCCCTTTATTGAGGCTGGTGGTGTTAGGTTCTTTATGACTTCTATTTTAGCTTTGTCCACCTCAATCCCTTGTTCAGAAACCTTGTGCCCTAAAACAATACCCTCTTGTACAATGAAGTGGCACTTCTCCCAATTAAGTACCAAGTTCGTCTCCTCGCACCTTGTGGGGCCCTTAGCTCCTAATCGTTATTACAATACAATCTGATTAGAGTTAATTAATTACAGCGAAAAACGAGTTAAAATTTTCTTTACAATGAGCCCAAATATCTTATTTGAATACTAAAAATAGTATTTTATCTCATATCATAAAACATGCCCACACGTAATCAAAGCCAAACCACATACAAACAACTCATATCCTCGGGACATGCCCCGGTATATAGATACATATACATATATACAGGGATAAACACTAAACCTCGAATCAACCATGAATCCCTCCAGAAGTACCATCTCTGGTCTTCTGATAACCTGTCGTACCTGTCATTGTCAACATACAAAGAAGACAACAGCTCCCTCTGGGGTGAGCAAAGCTCAGTCTGAAGCAACCACAATATATACCACAGATATCTAAACTCGTGGAGGTATCAGGTCAAATGCCCATCCACTAAGCACATGTCAGAATCAATCGAATCGCTATCAAATCAATGCTAGAGCTGGCACACCGGCCTCAATCAGGGATACTCTTATGATAGCATCGACAAAGCGCCATCAAATTCCAAATCTCAATCAATCATCGGGGCCACTAATGTCTATGATTTAAGGGTCACATAATGTCAAACATAGAATTGTGTTCACAAACCCCAGAATCAAATCCAATAATATCAAGGTATCCAAGGATCATAACTCAACGTGTATGTCATGTATACCACATCAAATCAATAAATAAGGCATATAGACATATATTCTCATTCCAATCCATCAAATCAATCCAACATATATCATATGATACAGATACCTATCGTATGTTACTCGGTCGCAACATACCTCAATTCTTCGTTCCAGTCGATGTAGTTTGAAGATATCTGTATAATAATCTATCAACATCAATAACACATTCATTTCAATCAATAATTTCATTCAACTTCAACAATATAAGTTTCAAATATCTTTTGAAACTTCAAAAATTCATATCAAATCGAAAT
This sequence comes from Primulina tabacum, assembly GCF_025594145.1. Classification (NCBI taxonomy): domain Eukaryota; kingdom Viridiplantae; phylum Streptophyta; class Magnoliopsida; order Lamiales; family Gesneriaceae; genus Primulina; species Primulina tabacum. The sequence continues at coordinate 29,222,425 of NC_134558.1, read as the reverse complement.
CATAATATAATTCAATTCCGACTTCAAAACTTAGTTTCTTGTCGGTTATTCTACCGCATATATTTATCAGAATTAATAATAACTGATAAATAATTCTTCAATCTCAATCCAACGATAAAAATTCCCTAATTATAATAAATTAATAATAATTCAAAATAACATCACTATAATCATCTCTTCTTCGTTAAAATCATACATTATTCAACAATCTTCAATTTCTGTATGATTTAACAATTTATCGAATTTATTCCAAAAATCGACGAATTTCAAACATCGCCAAAATATAAAATTTATACCTCAAATCGAAGATCTCGTGTCAACGATCCCAGAACTGAAGTCGGTTCGTCGATTGGATAAACCGATAAGTCGCAAGATCGAAAAGAAAATTAAAAATCTCGTTCTCTCACCTCATCTCTATGTCGAAAGAATAATGATACGGTGGAATTGCAAATTCAATTCTCACCGCTTGAATGCTAAGTTTTTTTTTTAATATTATATTATATTATATTATTAAAATAAAATAATATAATATAATATTTAACATTTTAACGTCGGTATATCCCTTTGTACCAGTCAAACGATCAAATTTTCCAAAACTCAAAACGTGAAACTTCTATATCTTTGAGTTTTCTACGTTATATCCAAATTTCAAATCATTTGGATTTCATATGATCAAGATATGTCACTAATTACCATTTTACCCTTAAAATTAATTCATTATTTTTGAACTTATTTACGAAAATGTCATAAAAAAAAATTGAATTTTTTTCAACTTATTTACAAAAATGTCATCAATACTATTTTATTTTCGGGGTCTCACATTTCTCCCCAACTTAAAAGATTTCGTCCTCGAAATCTCAAACATCTCTATATACATAATATTGGCAAACATATAATATGTCAACAGTTATAGTACATATCAAAACTAAAATCAGTAAATGGATCATTATACATTGAATACAATGGAACAGGTGGAATAGAATCAAACAAGTGCGGATATGATTTTTGCATCTTGCTTTCCAATTCCCACATTGACTCCTCCACACCATGTCATGTCCATTGCACTCAAACTAGCGGAATCGATTTATTACGCAATACTTTCTCCTTCCGATCCATAATGCAAACAGGTTGTTCAACATAGGAAAGAGAAGGATCAAGTTCAACCTCATCAGGTGCAAGTACATGTGATGGATCTGGTTCATACTTTCTCAACATAGAAACATGAAATACATCGTAGATGGCAGATAAAGCTGGTGGCAATGCCAACCGATAGGCAAGATCCCCAACTCGATCAAGGATCTCGTATGGACCAACATATCGAGGTGATAACTTCCCTCGCATGCCAAATCGAACAGTGCCTCTCAAGGGAGATGTTTTCAAAAATACTTTGTCACCTTTCTGGAATTCCAAGGGTCGTCTTCGTTTATTCGCATAACTCGTTTGACGATCCTGAGCAGCTTTCATCCGCTGTCGAATCAACTGAACCTTATCATTCATTTCATGTATCATTTCAGGTCCAGTCATCTGTCTCTCACCAATTTTATCCCAGAATAACGGTGATCTACATCGTCTCCCATATAAAGCTTCAAACGGTGCCATACCAATACTCGTTTGAAAGCTATTATTATAAGAGAATTCTACTAATGGTAAGGCATCTTGCCATCCCATTCTGAAGTCCATCACAACAGCACGTAACATATCTACTAACGTTTGAATTGTACGCTCAGTCTGGCCATCAGTTTGAGGATGATAAGCATTACTCATAGACAAACGCGTACTTATAGCTTCTTGAAAACTACCCCAGAATTTAGAAGCAAACATGGGATCACGATCTGATACAATTGAGACTGGTGTGCAGTCTCACAATATTCTCGATGTATAAACGGGCCATTCTCTTATAAGGATAAGTCCGCTCATACGGAATGAAATATGCAGATTTTGAAAGCCGATCAATAATAACCCAAATAGCATCACAGCCCTTGGGCGAACGAGGTAAATGAGTCACAAAATCCATAGCAATATGTTCTCAATTCCATTTCGGGATTTCAAGACTATGAAATAATCCTCCAGGTTTCATTCTCTCGACTTTCACTTGCTGGCAGATAAGACATTTCGAAATAAATTCAGCGATGTCCTTCTTCATACGTCTCCACCAGACTTGAGGTCTCAATGTCAAATACATTTTTTGACCTCCAGGATGAATACTGTATTTGCTACAATGTGTTTCACGAAGAAGGGCGGATTTCAAATCAGAATCATCAGGAACTACCAGTTGACTATTAAGTCGTAAAGAACCATCAGAAGAAATCTGAAATCCAGACTGGTGTCCTGCAGATACAAGTTCTTTCGACTTTTGAATCTGAGCATCTCTTCGTTGGGCCTTTCGTATTTTTGATATCAAGTTCGGCTCAATTTTCAATGCTGAGACAGTGACAGAATTCCAATTCGAGTGAAAAGTCCAACCAGAAGTACATATATCTTCGTATACTTTGGCGACATTAACAGAAGCTAAAATAGAATCATAAACCTTATGACTAAGGGCATCCGCAGTAACATTCACCAATCCAGGGTGATACTGAATCTCACAATCAAAATCCTTCAGGAGATCCATCCACCTGCGTTGCCTCATATTCAAATCAGATTGAGAAAATAGATATTTCAGACTCTTATGGTTCGAATAAATAACAAACTTTTCTCCGTACAAATAATAGCGCCAGATCTTCAAAGCAAACACAATGGCAGCCAATTCAAGATCATGAACAGGATAATGAGTTTCATGATTTTTCAATTGACGAGACGCATAAGCAACCACTTTGCCATGTTGCATCAGAACACAGCCCAAACCTTTACCAGACGCATCTGTACACACTACAAATCCTCTGATACCTGAGAGAATAGTAAGCACATGTGATGTGGTCAATCTCATTTTCAATTCTAGAAAACTAGCTTCACATTCATCTGACCAAATGAATCGCTGATTCTTCTGGGTCAGTTGAGTAATAGGTTTAGCTATTTTCGAAAATCCTTCAATAAAATGACGATAATAACCAGCTAAACCCATGAAGCTACGGATCTCAGGAACATTCGTAGGTCTCGGCCAGTTCAATACAGCTTCAACCTTCGCAGGATCAACAGATATGCCATGTCTCGAGCCTAAAAATACAACTCTGTCCATCCAAAATTCACATTTGGACAATTTAGCATATAAATATCCATTGTGAAGAGTTTGAAGTACCATTTTCAAATGTTCAGCATGCTCCTTTTTCGATTTCGAATATACAAGAATAACATCGATAAAGACGATAACGAATCGATCAAGATAATCTTGAAAGACACGATTCATTAGATCCATAAAGACAGCAGGTGCATTCGTGAGACCGAAAGGCATAACCAAGAACTCATAATGGCCATACCTGGTACGGAAAGCAGTTTTAGGCACATCTTCATCTCGAACTCGTACTTGGTGATATCCAGAACGAAGATCAATCTTAGAGTAAACAGAAGTACCTTGAAGCTGATCAAATAAGTCATCAATACGAGGAAGTGGGTACTTGTTTTTCACAGTAGCCCGATTCAGTTGCCTATAATCGATACACATTCGCATAGTACCATCTTTCTTTCGAACAAATAAAACTGGAGCTCCTCAAGGTGATACACTCGGTCGAATATATCCCTTATCGAGAAGATCCTGTAATTGTTCTTTCAATTCCAGAGGTGCCATGCGATAAGGAGCTTTAGAAATATGTGCAGTCCCCGGCACAAGATCAATACTAAACTCAACTTCTCGATGAGGAGGAAAATCAGGAATCTCATCGGAAAATACATCCGGGAATTCTTTCGCAACAGGAATCTCAGATAAAGAATGCTCATTCTTTGAGACATCAATAGAGTAGATAAGATAACCCTTCATCCCCGCTAAACAAAAGTCGAGACATTTCCAAAGAGGATACCAATGGAATTTTAGCTTGGGAACCCTTGTCATAAAAATTCCATTTGGGTCTATCAATAGGTCGAAATCGAAGCACCCCATGAAAACAATCAACAGTAGCTCGATTTGTTGTCAAGATATCCATGCCAACAATACAATCAAAGTCGTGCATTGGGAGGACAATCAAATTCAGGAATATCACATTATCCTCGTATATCAATACACAATTATGCACAACTTTCTCAGACATAATAATCTTCCCTGCTGGCGTGGCTGTTGACAACGTATCATACAATGGGGTACACATAATATCATGCGATGCAACAAATGCATGAGATATGAATGAGTGAGATGCTCTTGTATCAAATAAAACACGTGCAGGATAATCGCAAAGCATGAAAATACCTGCAATCACACCACTAGGAGCTTCTTTCGCCTGATCCTCAGTCATAGCACACACTCGAACTTGAGGAGGGACTTGAACAGTCTGACCACCTGGTCCTCGATATTGTGGATTATTCGACTGCTGAAAAGAGGGAATAGGAACAACAGGTCTCATCATACTGGGGCCACCTCTAAATCCTGGCTGGGGTTGGGAAGAAGTCGTACCCCTATTCGGACATACTCGAGAGAAATGGCCTTCCTGTCCACACTGATAACAAGTACCAAACATACCTCGACACTGCTCGATAGTATGTTTGCCTCCACAATGGCTACAGTAAGGAGCAATCACGGGACTCCCTCTCTGGGATCCACTCGAACTCGAAGAAGATGAAGAAGCAGAACCAGTCTTCTTGAACTTCTTACCTCTTGGACACAAAATAGGCTGCTGAGCTGACACTGGAGGTGGAGGAGTATACTGTGGACCTCCTCACCTTATTCCAGCCTCGGCTGCCTTGGCTCGTTCAACTGCCTCTGCTAGCTGGTAGGCAAACCAGAAATGACATAAGTATAAATAGCAGGATGTAATCCATTCACAAACCTATTATATTTTGCTTTTGCATTCGCAGCTACGTGAGGTGCATAATTCAACAAAGTCGAAAACTTCAAAGCATATTCTGCAACAGTCATCGTTCTCTGCTGCAGACTATTAAATTCATTCTCTTGGGCAGTATAATAGGAAGGAGGAGAATACTGCTCCAAAAACTGTGCCTTGAAGACATCCCAGGTGACTTCAATCTCGGCTTCTTTCAGTCCAATCTCATCGACTTCCCACCAAGATTTCGCTCGGTCTTTCAATTGATAAAGAGCAAGTTTCATTCGTCGAGCCTTGGAATATTCAACGATATTAAACAAATGCTCGATATCCTTCAACCATGGCCTTTGCTCTTTCTGCACTCTCAGTGCCAAAGAACCTCGGTGGTTTCAAATCCTGGAATCGAGCCATCACTAAATCCATGGACAATCCTTCAAATTGTCCAACTATCCTCTCAGTACTACTACTCGCAGTTTCATTTGTGGGATCCATCTACAAATCAGAGGATGAATATCACAAATCAATATCAATTTCACATCATCATCATCATTTCATATCATCAATCTCATCAATAACTTACTCAAAATAAATCAAGCAAGAGCAAGTAATACAAATAAATCAAACACATACGCACAATTCATTTGTGCCTATTTACGTGTACACAAGACTCAATTGAGCATTCCCAGCTATGCTCTGATACCACTCCGTGTGGGGCCCTTAGCTCTTAATCGTTATTATAATACAATCTTATTAGGATTAATTAATTACAGCGAAAAACGAGTTAAAATTTTTTTTACAATGAGCCCAAAATATCTTATTTGAATACTAAAAATAGTATTTTATCTCATATCATAAAACATGCCCACAAGTAATCAAAGTCAAACCACATACAAACAACTCATATCCTCGGGACATGCCCCGGTATATAGATACATATACATATATACTGGGATAAACACTAAACCTCAAATCAACCATGACTCCCTCCAGAAGTACCATCTCTAGTATCCTGATAACCTGTCGTACCTGTCATTGTCAACATACAAAGACAACAACGGCCCCCTCTGGGGTGAGCAAAGCTCAGTCTGAAGCAACCACAATATATACCACAGATATCTAAACAATGATATATGATATGCAATGCATGTATGTCGTGGAGGTATCAGTTCAAATGCCCATCCACTGAGCACATGTCAGAATCAATCGAATCGCTATCAAATCAATGCTCGAGCTGGCACACCAGCCTCAATCAGGGATACTCGTATGATAGCGTCGACAAAGCGCCATCAAATCCAAAATCTCAATCAATCATCGGGGCCACTAATTACTATGCTTTAAGGGCCACATAATGCCAAACATAGCATTGTGTTCACAAACCCCAGAATCAAATCCAATCATATCAAGGTATCCAAGGCATATAGACATATATTTTCATTCCAATCCATCAAATCAATCCAACATATATCATATGATACAGATACATGTCGTATGTTACTCGATCGCAACATACCTCAATTCTTTGTTCCAGTCGATGTAACTTGAAGATATCAATATAATAATCTATCAACATCAATAACACATTCATTTCAATCAATAATTTCATTCAAATTTAACAATATAAGTTTCAAATATCTTTTGAAACTTCAAAAATTCATATCAAATCGAAATCATAACATAATTCAATTCCGACTTCTAAACTTAGTTTCTTGTCGGTTATTCTACCGCATATATTTATCAGAATTAATAATAACTGATAAATAATTCTTCAATCTCAATCCAACGATAAAAATTACCTAATTATAATAAATTAAGAATAATTCAAAATAAAATCATTATAATCATCTCTTCTTCGTTAAAATCATACGTTATTCAACAATCTTCAATTTCTGTATGATTTAACAATTTATCGGATTTATTCCAAAATTCGATGAATTTCAAATATCACCAAAAATATAAAATTTATACCTCAAATCGAAGATCTCGTGTCAACGATCTCAGAACTGAAGTCGGTTCGCCGATTGGATAAACCGATAAGTCGCAAAATCGAAAAGAAAATTAAAAATCTCGTTCTCTCACTTCACCTCTCTGTCGAAAGAAGAATGATACGGTGGAAATTCAATTCCACCTCTTGAATGTTAAGTTTTTCTTTTTTTTTTTTATTTTTATTTTTTTAAATATTATATTAATAAATAATATAATATAATATAATATATATAATATTTAACATTTTAACGTCGGTATATCCCTTTGGACCAGTCAAACGATCAAATTTTCCAAAACTCAAAACTTGAAACTTCTATATCTTTGAGTTTTCTACGTTATTGCCAAATTTGAAATCATTTGGATTTCATATGACCAAAATATGTCACTAATTATCATTTTGCACTTAAAATTAATTCATTATTTTTCAACTTATTTACGAAAATACCATCAATTTGAATATTTTTCAACTTATTTACAAAAATATCATCAATACTATTTTATTTTCGGGGTCTCACACACCTCCTCAACACGGTTCTCAAATTCTGCAAACACTCATCAAACGTTGCACCAAATATAGAAAAGTCATCTATAAATATTTCAAGAAAGGCTTCAATCATATCATGGAATATAGCAGTCATGCAACGTTGAAACGTAGCAGGGGCATTACAAAGATCAAAAGGCATACGGCGGAAAGCAAAAGTTCCATAAGGACAAGTTAAAGTGGTTTTCTCTTGGTTCTCAGGTGCAATATTGATTTGATTATACCCCAAATACCCATCTAGAAAACAGTAAAACTCATGCCCCGCTAGTCTCTCCAACATCTGATCAATAAAAGACAGGGGAAAGTGGTACTTACGGGTGGCATCATTCAACTTTCTATACACACTCTCCACCCCGTAACCGTCCTCGTGGGAATAAGTTCATTCTTTTCATTAGAGATCACCGTAATCCCACCTTTTTTTGGCACACATTGAACAAGACTTACCCATTCACTATCTGAAATATGATAGATAATACCTGCATCGAGAATTTTAATGGTTTCAGCCTTCACTACCTCTTGCATCTTCAGATTGAGTCGTCTTTGAGGTTGCACGGGGGGTGAGTACTTTTCTTCCATCAAAATTTTGTGCATGCAGATTGATGGACTTATTCCCTTGATGTCAGCCACCTTCCAAGCAAATGCTTTTTTGTGCTCTTTGAGAACTTGCAACAATTTTTCCTCCATAGCATCTGTCAAAGCTGCAGAAATAATGACAGGTAAAGTGTTATTCTCACCCAGGTATATGTGCTTTAGGTGCGGAGGTAATGGCTTGAGCTCAAGCGTCAGTGGTTCGTCGATGCTTGACTTTGGAGGGGTCAAATCTCTTCGCTCTCCTAAATCCTCCAGTCTCATTCTCATTGGCTTTCTCCATGGATGGTTGGCATTAATGTATGCCACTATTTCAGCTTTTTCTTCAGTCCAAGTCTTCCTCCTTCAATTCAGTTGTGAGGGTGGCTTCCAATGGGTCTTTCATGGAATCCTACACAAAATTACCCACAAGTGAATCCATAGCATCAATTCTAAAACAGTTATCAGTGTGCAGTGTATGCTTAAGAGCATTAAAGACGTCAAAAGTAATTTCTTCCTCGCCCACTCGCAATCTCAACTTCCCTTCTTGAACATCAATCAGAGCCTTGCCAGTCGCAAGGAATGGTCACCCTAGAATCAAGGGCATCTCCACGTCTTCCTCCATGTCAAGTACCACAAAATCTGCAGGAAATATGAATTTGTCCACCTTTACCAAGACGTCCTCTATGACTCCTCGCGGGTATTTGACAGATCTATCTGCTAGTTTCAAGGACATCCTTGTTGGCTTAGGTTCTCCTAATCCGAGTTTCTTGAATACAGATAACGGCGTAAGATTTACACTCGCACCAAGATCACACAAAGCTTTATGAAATACAATATCACCAATCACGCAAGGAATAGAAAAACTTCCTGGGTCCTTCGGTTTCGGTGGGATCTTGTTTTGTACCAATGCAGAGCAGTTCTCAGTCAGATTAAACGTCATGTGATCCTCCAATTTTCTCTTGTTTGATAAGATGTCCTTCAGAAATTTGGCATAACTAGGCATCATCAAAGCATCGGCAAAAGGAATATTGATATGCAATTTTTTAAATACCTCAAGAAACTTACTGAAATATGCATCTAATTTTACCTTTTTTAATGCTGCAGGAAAAGGTGGGGGGACAACAATTTTAGATTGTGTAGTTGGTGTTGGTGTTGAGTTGGAAAACTTACCTTTTGATGACTCATTCTGTTCATCCTGTACTTGAGTTTTTTCTGTCCCTCTAGCCTCTAAGACCTTTCCACTCTTCAACTCGATGGCCTTCACTTGCTCTTTTGGATTGGTCTCTGTGTTGCTTGGCAAGGTGCCCGGCTCTCTATTTGCTATCATCTTTGCTAATTGTCCAATCTGATTCTCCAGCCCCTTCATCGATGCATCTTGATTTTGGAGTCTGGTTTTAGTGGACGAGATAAACCTAGACATCATCTGCTCTAAATTGGACTTTTCTTCTCTAGGAGGGTCAGATCTGTACATTGGTTGTTTCCCATATTGTTGTCCTCCTTGTGGTCGATTCTGACTAGTTTTGGCCACCCCATGAGAAATTGGGATGTTGCCTCCATCCAGGATTGTATGTGTTCGAATAAGGGTCATTCCTTGGACGGTTTTGGACTCCCACTTGATTCACTGGTGCACCTTCTTGCACATAAAAGGGATTTCCATCTTGACAGTCCATAACATATTGTTCTCCTCCGCATTTTTCACAAAATATCTCTTGAAGACGCATAGCCTTGCCACCCATATTCAACCCGTCCAACTTCCTGTTAAAAACATCAAGCTGTGCAGTGATAGCAGAAAGGTCAGTTACCCGGTGGACTCCTGCACTTCTCCGCTGGTTGTTTCTTTCAGATTGAGGATGATAGCTGCTAGCAGCCATCTCCTCTAACAACTCATATCCTTCCTCATCAGTTTTCCTTAAGAGGTTTCCACAAGCAGCAGCATCTATCATAGTACGATTAGGAGTAAGCAAGCCATAGTAAAAGGTTTGAACAACTAACCCAATTGGCAGTTCGTGATGAGTGTATCTTCGTAATAGATCCTTGAAACGCTCCCATGCCTCATATAAAGACTCCTGCTCGAATTGAGCAAATGTAGTGTTGTCTGCCCGCAGCTTCATGGTCTTAGATAGAAGAAAGTATTTGATGAGAAACGCCTTCGCCATGTCCTCCCATGTGGTAATCGAACCTACAGGTAAACAATTTAACCATGCTTTAGCTTTGTCACATAAGGAGAAAGGAAATAAACGCAACCTAACAGCATCATCAGAAACTCCATTAAATTTAAAAGTATCGAAACTTTCAAGAAGATCTACGATGTGCGTGTTTGGGTCATCTACTGCAGATCCTCCAAACTGGACTGTATTCTGAATCATCTGAATTATAGCTGGCTTGATTTCGAAGTGATTTGGTCGCATAATAGTCCTCACAATGCTGGGGCGTGAACCATCCAAAGAAGGCTGGGCATACTCTAGCATTAGTATGCGGCGTGGCATCTCAACATGTTTATCTTCACGATGTTCCTCCTCATGCTCGTGCTCGTGCCTCTCCATCAGTTCCTTCAGTCTCTGCTGTTGTCTTCTCCTGCGGAAAGTTCTTTCAATTTCAGGGTCAAACTGCTCAAGCTCCACGTCAAGTGACTTTGGCATGTACTGGAAGAGATATCTGTAATAGAGTATGGAGTGTTAATTAAATAAAAATGAAACAATGCTAAAGAAAATAACTAAAAATAAAATTGTGAATTAACAGTCTCCGGCAACGGCGTCAAAAACTTGATCGAGCAAAACTTGCACTGTGGAATCCTCAATAAAAATATGGTTTTGTATACTCGAAATTAATCGCAAGTGCACGATGTCAAGTAATAGTATAATGTACGTGAGTACGAGTATCGTTCCATTTAAGACTGTATTTTACAATTATTATTTTCAGTTATCAAATCTTTAACAACGAAATTTGTTTGGTTGTTTATTATTACTAAAATCAAATAAACATGCAAATAAAAAGACTTAGGAATTAAATAATAAGAAATGATATCTAGAATGATTGATTAAAATTATATTAGAAGTTAATTTGTTGGAAATTTCAGTTCACCTACCCTCGTTCATTTATTAATTCGTTCGATAGTGATTTACGCTTCCGACGAGATTTCTTATTCGATTGAACACGCCCTCTCGAGCTATGCCAAACTAACTTTACCCAATGAAGTAATTAAATATCTTTAATTATTTATCACGAGTGAATTGCATGTTGATCTATGAAATCCCCTAGTTTTCGTCCTACCGGACTATGACTATCGGCGTGTATCCAATTTCATATGTCTATGTAAATTGTAGATCCACGGACTATGCTACTCGTTCTTATCACAAGCTATTCTCTCGAACTTACTCGCAATAAAAGATTATTACTAAAGTTAGCTCTTCTTTAATAATGATAATGATAACAGTAACACAATCACGAATAAACCGAAAATTGAAATATGAATAACTAAATCAAAGTTCGGGGTAGGATCCCCTTAAATCCCAACAAATATTTTAGTTTAGCTACTTGAATTTATAATAAAAATAAACACACAACAATGTTTAAAAAATAAAAACTAAGTTAGAAATACTAGATTTGAGAAAAAAAACGCAAAGATGATGCCCGTAAATCTTCGAATCTTCAATCCAAGCACGAAATACTCTCCAAGGCTTCGGTGGCTGCTGAATGAATGAATTAATCTCGTCCAAAACCCTCCCATATCATCCATATCCAGAAAATAAGGTAAGGAATCGGCCAAGAAATCTTTCCATTTTTAGGTGGCGCTCGGGCGGTAGAATATTACCGCTCGAGCGCCACACCCTATGTAATCTGGCTTGGGAAGTGCGACACTCGCGCTCGGGCGGTAGAATTTCACCGCCCGAGCGCCGAGTCTTCTCTACATCAAATCTTCGGAAGGCATTTCTCGCGCTCGGGCGGTAGAATTTTACCGCCCGAGCGTCATGCTCTCTGGACTTCAGTTCCTCTATTCGCTTCTCGCGCCCGAGCGGTATAAAATTACCGCTCGGGCGCCAGCTTTTCTGCCCGTTGTCTTCTTGGCTTGCACCTTTTGTCCGATCTCAGTTTTCCGGTCATTTCTCCTGCAAATTCGTCATGCACAAGTGAGACAGGATAATATGCATGGTTTACTCTAAAACGAACAAAATATAAATGAAATATACGTATGCACAATGCAAAAACACACAAAATTTATGCGAGAAAAACACGTAAAAACTACACCTATCACAATGTTACGTAATCTTCGATCATATTCTACAATAGTCTCATTTTCCTCCATTCTCAGGCTTTCAAATTTGGAGTTTAACATCCCGAGTTTGGTTCTGCAAACACTTTCAGACCCTTCGCAGTGCTTTTGAAGAATATCCCATGCTTCTTTGGCAGATATGCAGTTGGTGATGAGGCTGAACATGTTGACATCAACAGAGGTGAATATAGCATTGAGTGCCTTTGAATTAAAGTTCGAGTTTTGAACTTCATCATTAGACCAAGAATTCTCTGGTTTACTTCTACTATCTCCATCATCATCAAGTATCCTAGGTGGAGACCAGCCGTCTAAGACTCGTTGCCATGATCTTTCTTCAATAGATTTGATGAACATCCTCATTTTAACTTTCTAGAGAGCATAGTTTGAACCATCCAAAACTGGTGGTCTAAAAGCAGTGCTAGATGCTAACAGATCCATCAAACTATTAGTGTATTTCCTGTAAAGACAGCAAATGACCAGAATCAATCACTTAGTGTATCAAACGTTGGCTCTGATACCACTTGAAAGTGCTGTTGCTAATAAACTTACAGAAAATATTCAGTAATTGATATATCAGAATTTTGGTGTTGTGCTAAGGTGTTGTCAACACCAGTACACAACACTGGAGCGGAAATTATTTGTTACTTAAACATGAATAATTGCAATAAATAAGCAGAGACCAAAATTTAAATCAAGCACAAGTACGAATACTTGTGAGATGCCTCATGGAAAAAATTCACTAGAAAAATTATGAAAACACGTTTACACCAAAACAATCCTAGTGAGAATAACAAAACCAAATTCCTTGACACTCCAAGGAACTAAAGATGCATCGAAACAAATCACATAAAAACTAGATGCATAAAGTAAAAACGTATTGCTTAAAATTAATCGAAACCACTCTTCAATCAACACTCTGCGTCAGTGTTTCTCTTGAGTGTTGGAAACACCGATCAGCAACACGGTTGTGACGTGAGTCAATCACACAAACATATTTACGCCGAAATCTTCAACTCCGAGGAAGGTCCTGCAGCAATGCTCTTTTTCTCAGTTGTAATCGTCTCAAAAATTCTTCTCTCCTGATTCTCTTTTTATATATCTCTTTTCCTTTTCTCAATCTCTTTCCATAGATGCTCAAGATCTTATAAACAAGGAAAATAAACAGTTTATTAGAAATTGATCTCTATTTTAAGCTAAGATATCAAATCTTAGAGATAAGTCTTCCATTCAAATACATGGAATATATCTTATCATATAATCACTTTAGATTAGTCTAGAAATGCAAAATCGTAATATCTCATTTAAATGGAGTATAGATTAAATAGTAATACAATATTCCTTTCAGAGCCGATGGTAGGGAAAGGCTAAGGCTAATCGATATGGGATATGAGACAACACCAGCATATAACACGCTTCTCCTCGGATTCATGCGCCTAACAACCGATCCATTAGCACCTCAAGTAGGTGCACTCTGTACTGTCATGAGTATAAAGAAATGAAGTTGCGCCTTGGTTAACACAAGAGAGATCATGAGTTCAAGTGTCTGAAGAAGCATATTTATATACTTTTTGGAAGGGGGATGAATGCTGGGTTAAGCTTTCATAAGTGAGAATAGTACCGGGATGGATGATCTCTGAGAAGTTTTCATGCGCCAAGCTGCTGATGTTGCGCCGCTTGATCTGGTTGGCTAGGTGGCTGTAAAAGAGTGACGTCATATCTTAACAGATAATATTATCTCTGTTGGGGACATGACCGATGTTAGGGAAATAGTAATACTGATCTCTAAGTGATATGAGATAACATCAACAGATAGACACGTACATCCATGTACTCATTAGTGTAACAACCCAACCCAATAACTCCAAGTAGGTGCACTCTGTGTTGCCATGAGTGTAGGAAAATAAATTTGCGTCTTGGCTAATAACTATAACTTTTGGTTTAATGTTAAGCGCTTAATCCTAACACACACTTTAGCATGAAACTTTAATCTGATTATCATTTATTTCTTAAAAAACAATATCCATTTATAATTTCATTTCATACATTTCAATGAACGACGCATATCCTTTGTATATATATAGAATAATAGATATTGAAAATGACGAAAACATTTTGGAAATTCGGTATTTAGATTTCTAACTACTGAAGTTTCCATTTTGAAAATGATGTTTCAATCCACATTTCGTTTATCATTACTTGAAATTAGTACTAATCTTTTGAAATTTAATGAATAACACTGTGTTCTAAAATGCAAGAAAAAATACATATTAATCGCAAAGCATAAAAAAAAAGTTTTGATTCAGGCAAAAAATATGAAAAAAGCGGATCGATATAAGGTTGATCATACTAAACATGGAAAAAGTCCATAAAAGCATGAGCTTTTTAGATAAAACTTCAATTCAAATTAAATTTTAAAAAAAAATTGTACGTAAAATTTTATGATTTTTTTAAAATTGTTATTTTTAAAATTTAAATATTTGATAATATATATTTTTAAAAATAAAAGCCCTAAATGCCCTAAATATCATTTAACGGTTACTTTTGATAGTAAGAAATTTTCTAAAATGTATGCATTTGTGTTAGGGTCATTAGAGTTATTGTTGAAGTTGTCAAGGTTGTTTCAGTTAATAACTCCTATTATTTAGGACATGTAGGTAGAGTCTGATCATTTCATTAGCCAATTACCACGTTGTTAGATCAAGTAAAATGTGGGCAATTTGTTTCCTATTTTTGTGTCATTGTAAGGCTTATATAAGCCAACTGTTTTGTTCTAATAAAGTGAATGACTCTTCTGTGAATTGATTTGTACATAGAGTTTCCAACAATCTGGTATCAGAGCCCTATCACAGGGGCCTGATCATAAAGAAACCGTAGTTTCTTGAGAAGAGAAAGAGTGAGAATCCAAGCAGCATGGCAGCTGAAAATAACTTCGTTCAACCTGCAATTCCTAAGTTTGATGGCCATTACGATCATTTGTCCATTCTTATGGAAAATTTTCTTCGCTCAAAGGAATATTGGAGTTTGGTGGAGACTGGAATTCCTATTGCAGCAGAAGGAGTGGAGCTTACTGAAGCACAACAAAATCAATCACAGACCAGAAGCTGAAAGACTTGATGGTCAAGAATTATCTGTTCCAAGCCATTGATCGAACCATTATGGAGACGATCCTCAATAGAGACACTGCCAAGCACATTTGGGACTCTATGAAGCAGAAGTACCAGGGTTCTACAAGAGTCAAAAGAGCACAGCTCCATGCAGGTTCTACAGATGAAAGAGGGTGAAAGTGTTGATGTGTACTTCGCTCGAACACTCATCATAGCAAACAGGATGAAGATTCATGGTGAAACCATGGAGCAAGTGGTGATCATTGAAAAGATCCTAAGATCAATGACATCAAGGTTCGACTATGTTGTGTGTTCAATTGAAGAGTCTAATAACTTAGACATCTTAACTATTGATGAGTTGCAGAGTAGCTTGCTGGTACATGAACAGAGGATGAACGGGATGGAGGAGATGAGCAGGCATTAAAGGTTACATATGATAATAGAGTTGGTGGCAGAGGAGGCGATCGAGCTCGTGGAGCTTCTCGAGGAAGATGCAGAGGAAGAGGTAGACAAGCATTCAACAAGGCTATAGTTGAGTGTTATAAGTGTCATCAATTAGGGCACTTTCAATATGAATGTCCTAAATGGGAGAATGAGGCAAATTATGCTGAGCTTGAGGAGAAAGAAGAAATGTTGTTGATGTCATATGTGGATCTTAATAAATCAAGGAGAGAAGATATCTGGTTTCTTGACTCAGGGTGTAGCAATCATATGTGTGCAAATAAGCAGTGGTTCTCAGATCTTGATGAGGAATTTCGACAATCCGTAACACTCGGGAATAATTCCAAGATGGCTGTGTTGGGGAAGGGTAACATAAGAATGAAAATTGCTGGAGTTATTCAAGTAATCACTGATGTTTTCTATATACCTGAGTTGAAAAATAACTTATTAAGTATTGGACAATTACAAGAAAGAGGTATAGGTATTTTGATACAACATGGAGTATGTAAAATCTATCATCCCAAGAACGAGCTTATTATGCAAACAGCAATGTCTGAAAACAGGATGCTCATACTGCTTGCAAGAATTCTATCGACAGCTCCCATTTTTTTCCAAACAATTCTCGAAGGCAACACTCATCTTTGGCATTGCATATATGGGCATCTAAGCTTCAAGGGTCTCAGAACATTACAAAATAAGCAAATGGTGAGAGGGTTACCACAGTTGAAGGCACCATCCAAAATATGCACTGATTGCATGGTGGAAAAGCAACACAGGGATGCAATTCCAAAGAGGAGTTCATGGAGAGCATCACAAAGACTACAGTTGATACATGCTGACATATGCGGACCCATCAAACCTGTCTCCAATAGTGAGAAGAGGTATTTCATAAGCTTCGTTGATGATTACAGTCGTAAGGTGTGGATATATTTTCTTACTGGAAAATTTGAAGCTTTTACTATCTTCAAGAATTACAAAAACCTTGTTGAAAAAGAGACATGAGCTTCTATTTGTTGTCTACTCACAGATAGAGGTGGAGAGTTCACATCTCATGAGTTCAATGCATTTTGCAATGCTAATGGTATTAGCAGGCAACTCACTGTAGCTTATACTCCCCAACAAAACGGAGTAGCTGAGCGCAAGAATAGGACAATCATGAACATGGTTAGAAGTATGTTATCAGAGAAGCAAGTTCCCAAAAATTTCTGGCCAGAAGCAGTAAATTGGACAGCACATGTGCTCAGCAGAAGTCCTACATTGGCAGTGAAAGATATGACTCCTGAAGAGACTTGGAGTGGTGTCAAACCCAATGTTGATTATTTTCCGGTTTTTGGATGCATTGGCCATGTTCACGTGCCAGACAGTAAAAGAAAGAAGCTGGATGATAAGAGTTTTCAGTGTGTGATGTTAGGGATGAGTGAAGAGTCTAAAGAATATAACTTTATGATCCAGCGTCCAAGAAGATAGTTGTAAGCAGAGATGTGTTTTTTGAAGAAAATGAGTGCTGTAATTGGGGAAGAAGTGAAGAAGAAGCAAGACTTGATATCATTGAGTGGGGAGATAGTAATAAAGAAGAAAGTGAATATGATCAAAGTGAAGAAGAATCTGAAGAAGGAGGAGAGGCTAGCTTATCTTCAGATGAGTCACCTAGATAGAATTCTCTAACATCTGAAGATATCTCACCAGAAAGGAGAAACAGAAGAGCACCATTCTGGATGGAAGATTATGTGAGTGGGAACGAAATTTATTCAGAAGAAACTGAGCAAAACAATTTGGTGTTGTTTATCTCAACTGCAGATCCAACTACATTTGAAGAGGCTGTTCAGAGTTCCAAGTGGAGAGCTGCCATGGACTTGGAGATAGAAGCAATTGAAAGAAATGGGACTTGGGAGTTAACAGATTTGCCTAAAGTAATGAAAAAGATTGGAGTAAAATGGATTTTCAAAACCAAATTAAATGAAAATGGTGAGATTGACAAGTGTAAGGCTCGATTGGTGGCAAAGGGCTATGCGCAGCAGTATGGCATAGATTACACTGAGGTATTTGCGCATGTGGCTCGGTGGGATACGATTCGAATGATAATTGCTTTAGCAGCTCAAAATAGTTGGAACGTGTATCAGCTTGACGTCAAAAGCGCTTTCTTACATGGAGAGCTAAATGAAGCAGTGTTTGTTGAGCAACCACAGGGTTATGAGAAGAAAGGTGAAGAGTATAAGGTGTACAAATTGAAAAAGGCATTGTATGGCCTTAAACAAGCCCCTCGTGCATGGTATAGCCGGATTGAAGCATACTTTGTCAAAGAAGGATTTGAGAGGTGCAGCTATGAACACACCTTCTTCATAAAACCATGAGATGGAGGTAAAATTTTGATTGCAAGCTTATATGTTGATGATCTGATTTTTACTGGTAATGATGAGAGCATGTTTGTTAAGTTCAAGAATTCTATGAAACTTGTATTTGATATGACTGATTTGGGAAAGATGAAATACTTTCTCGGTGTGGAAGTTTTACAAAATCTTGAAGGCATTTATATATGTCAAAGAAAGTATGCAAAAGAAGTCTTGGAGAGGTTTAAAATGGAGAAGAGTAATAGTGTGAAGAATCCCATTGTTCCTGGAGATAGACTAATGAAGAATGAAAAATGAGCCGAGGTGAATGCTACCATGTATAAACAATTGGTCGGAAGTCTTATGTATCTAACTGCAACAAGGCCAGACTTGATGTATGTGGTATGTCTCATTAGCAGATTCATGGCAAGTCCAACTGAGTTGCATTTGCAAGCTGCAAAAAGGGTATTAAGATACTTGAAAGGTACTATGGACTTGGGTAGTCCTTTATCGAAAGGAAGGCAGTAGAGAATTGATGGCATATACAGATAGTGATTATGCAGGAGATGTAGATGGCCGGAAAAGCACCTCTGGTTATGTGTTTCTACTCAGTGAAGGAGCTGTATCCTAGTCCTCAAGAAAACAACCAGTAGTTACGTTGTTCACTACTGAAGCAAAGTTTGTGGCATCTGCATCTTGTGCTTGTCAAGGGGTGTGGATGAGGAGAGTATTTGAGAAGCTTGGTCATTCTCAAGGCAAGTGTATTACTGTGTTATGTGATAACAGTTCTACCATTAAGCTATCCAAGAATCCAGTCATGCATGGACGCAACAAACACATTGATGTAAGGTTTCATTTCTTGCGTGATTTGACTAGAGATGGAGTTATTGAGCTGAAGCACTGTGTCACACAAGAACGAATTGCAGACATCATGACAAAACCACTTAAGCTGGATATGTTCTTGAAGCTGCTTGAGTTAATGGGTGTATGCGTGGTACCACGAATAAACTGAAAGCATTACTGTAATCAGTTTAGGGAAGGAATTGTTAGGGTCATTAGAGTCATTGTTGAAGTTGTCAAAGTTGTTTCAGTTAATACCTCCTATTATTAGGACATGTAGGTAGAGTCTGACCATTTCATTAGCCAATTACCACGTTGTTAGATCAAGTAAAATATGGGCTGTTTTTTTCCTATTTTTGTGTCATTGTAAGGCTTATATAAGCTAACTGGTTTGTTCTAATAAAGTGAGTGACTCTTCTGTGAATTGATTTGTACTTAGAGTTTCCAACAATTTGTTCTTAAATTTTATATGTTTATGTGTTGTTTAACATATTGATTAAGTATTAAACTTGTTTAATATTGTAAAACTTGAAGCTTAGTCAAGCCGTTTTTAACTATTTATTCTTTTAATTAAAACCTTGGATAAAAATTAGGAATAGATTGGATACGAATGTTCTCATAAGTACTATAGTTACAAGACGAGCAAATAACGTGATAGATTTATTTTTGTGTTTTGACGATATTTTCTGTTGGAAATATTGATGTGATCCGGTTGAATTGGGTGAGTTGAGTCAGGGTAATCCACCAAATCGTATGAGATTTTTGTTTAGGAAAATGAGCAAGAGATATATCTTGATGACTATGGCTTCAACCATAACATGCAAACAAGAAAATGAACTCGTGAATGGGCGTCGGAGGGGTGTCCGGCATAGCCACTCCGATGCTTAAGTTAGTAGATGAAGATGAAGGAGAAAATAGTTGTATATGTGTGAGGATATGTGTGAGTATCAGAAAAAAAATCCCTTTATGCAATACATACCTAGTATTTATAGGACGAAAATCTCATGATTATCTTGTTTTCAGTGCCTACTTACTACTTAGGGTAATATAGCTGCCCATACCCTATCTTTGACAACTTGTTATAACACGCCAATCCCTGTGGTTCTGACAGTAATGATTGCCAAGCATAAGATAATTCATACGGATGCACTCGAGTGAAGTGTTATTTTCGAGGTAGCCAGGGTAGAAAGCCTCCCGAGAACTTGTATGAGAGCATGGGCTTCTGATAACCCAGGGAGAAGATGTCCCGGACATTCACCTGACTGGTTTCTGAAGAACTCCTCCTACAAAATTACCCTGATTTGGGTATCCGTATAATATTCCGGGCTCTTACGGGGGGTATCACCAAATATCTTGAAGTTGGTAGTTTATTTTTATGCACGTAACATGTTTACACTAATTCCATAAAAACCTGTATATTAAGCAGTATGTCGGGACAATTTAGCCTATGTAAATTATTATTTAGTTTTGGAAACGACAAAAAAGTGCGATTTTGTTAGAATATAAAAAATTTAGAGTGAGATGAATGAGCTTTTAAAAAAAAACTTAAGTTGACTTTAACAGTTGTTAGTTGTTAAACATTTTCTTCAACGGTTATGTTTAACTGGACCTCTTAAAAATACTTTGAGTACGGAAAAATGATTCAACTAGACTTAGTGATAAAGTATATATAGCTAATTTTAACTAAAAAAAATGAACATAAATTAAGTGTAAAGTAAAACAAAGAACACGAAGATATTTTATGAATGTTCGGAGACTTAAATATTATAATGTTACCAATTCTTCCACTAAAAAGGAATTCAGAAAAAGACTTTGATTAGAAAATCTCTTTACAAACCCACTCCGACTAAAATTTATCACACTGCCTAAGTCGAAACTCTTAGTATCAATTCAACAAAACAAATTTTTTAAGATCGGTTGGATGTGATAAAGTGTTTAGAAAGGGAGGGTGGAATAAACACTCGACAATTTTCACAATTTTTTTATGGATGAATCAGTTTAGTGATAAACTAAATTCAAGAATCTTGTTGTCAATGTCAACCAGTTAACTTAATAAAAGTGCAGAAATAACTGAAAGACGGATATAATATAACTAATAAGAAAACACAAGATTTGTGGATGTTCGGAGATTTTAATAACTATTATGTCACCCCTTCTATCTCGAAGATAGGATATTCACTAAAAGACTTTGATTTATACAATGCTTTATACAAACTCACTTCATTTTAGGTTTAACAATGCCAAAATTGAATTCTTAGTATCACTACAATTTGTATCAGTACTCAACTGATGTAATTTCTAAGCACAAATGATCTTACTAAGATCGAATAAAACAATAATGAATGTTTGTGCTTGAAGATCAAAGTATAGCCTAAAACATATGGATATGTATGATAAGTGTGAGCTTTTGAGCTTTGAAAGAATATGCGTAGAGTTCTAACTGAAAGGCTTGATAATCGGATGACTCAGTTAACTTCGTATGTGTTGTGTTTTTCTTTTCGTATCTTTCTCAGCTGATCTTCTCGGCTATTTATATGCTTTGATTCCAACGGTAACAATGAATGCATTTGAATGTTTATATCAGTTGTATAGCAATTTCATCATTCTTCTGACAGTCGTACACTGTATCTTTTCTGAAATGCGGCATTCCCACTGCTTCTGTACAAACTGTCGATTATTGGCTACGTCCTTAACTGATGATGTGTAAAGCTGATAAAATCAGTTGACTTCTTTACCCGATAGGATTAACTGATCATTCTCAACTGATTGTAGTGTAACTGATTAGTCTCAACTGATCGTTCAGTTGACAATACATTTCAGTTAATTTCGCTCAGTTCAGTTGCCTAGAATTATATACACATTAATCTTCAGTTTAGGCAGCTATCAGTTTATAATCTTCAATTCAGTTATTTTCAATCTTCTTGATCAGTTGTTCAATATTTTCACGCTTAATTTTGTCAAACTCCAAAATTTTGTTTCTAACAAAATTATGGCTTGTTTAAAACCCTCAATTCACCAGAAAGAACAATTTATAACGATTAGCTTTGATTTGTCGGGAACAATTTCTGACGATTAACTAAAAGTTAAATTTCAACTATTTTAGGAACTTTAAATTTCTAAAATTCAAATATTTGATTAAAATGCCTAAAATCAATAATTTATATTTTAATTTGTAACAAAATATTTTTTTAGCTTTAAATAATATTAAACTAATATTCAAGCAACTAAGTTTTCAAATTTCTCAAACTTCGAATTTTATCTAAAAAAATTCACAATAATCTAATTCAATTAATTTATTAACTTGAATTATTCCGATAAATTCTAATATTTATTAAACTCTCGTAATTTTATTAAATTATCACATTATTAGTTCAATGATAAATTCTAGGTTAGCCAAATTATACATCCAATTTGCACAATTTTGAAACCTACAACAATAACCCAATAATTAATCAATATTAATGTGATATTTAGACCAAATTGAATAAATCGAAGGACTAAATTTCTACCCTCGGGTAGCCTTCGAACTCACCAAACCAAGGCTGAAAATCGAACATGAATACTAAGCTCATTGACAACAGGCGACGGGCTCGCCGAAGAAGACAACCGAAATCACATAGAAAACAGGGTCGATTGAGTCGCGAGCTTTCTGCAGAATTTTGTTATCAAAACAAAACTTACGGCATAGGGAAGTAACCCCTCAATCAATTTTGAGTTTTGAGCGGCAGAGGGTGGTGATTTTTGCTATGAAATTGGTGGCGGTTCGTCAAAGGGTTTCAAGAAACCCTTCAATATCGGTACCAAAACGTAGTTATCACCCTGGGCTTTCAGAATAAGTGTTTACTTTGAGTTTTCTGTGATATATCGGTTAGAAAAGTGACCTGGTTTATTTATTTCAACCCATGTATGCTATAAAATTCAAATATGCAGATCGTATATAAATCGATATTTTCTAACACATATTTTAAACACACAATTTAATTATTTGTTTAATTATTTTAAATTCCTCAATTTAAAATAATTAATTTTAATTATTGTCAAATAACATATAATTAAATCGAGTTATTATACTCTCCCTCGAATTTTTCAAGTGTTTATCACTTATCGAGTGGAGTAGTTTGTGATTATAGTTGTATATCATTAGTCCTTTGACCTAGGACAACATGGAGACTCTACATACTAGGTGGTGAGATCGAGTATAGTTTCGACGTGTGTAGAATCCAATGCATTGTAGTCGGAGGTTCACCGCTCACTTATGGGTGTAAGTAACATATGTGATATTATGAGATAATAGTACAAGAAATCTTTAGTCGGAGTATGAGTTGTGCTTTAGGAAAAATCATTTCCCTAGTTGCACACACGATGTCACTATGATTACTCAAAGATTCATCAAATTCTGATCGAATTTATATACAGCCCTCGATATACCAATGATTGCATATTCTATCGGGATATATGAGTTGAGGAGATCTTATTGTACACTAATTATAATCTAATGGTTCTTGCATGCACTATTAGTGATACCTAGGGAGTCGTGGAATGATCTTACCATGATTCAATATGTGCAATCAGAATTGAGTTTTGACGTTCTTGTAATAAAACAATTGATACACATAATGGAAAAACAAAATTAATCCTATATAAGAAATAAATGTTATTTGAATCACATGAGATTAAAACCCACAAATCATTGCATTCATGAACCATTGAGGGTCACACAAATTTGTATTTCTGTTCTCGCCGAGATAGCCAACTTAAAGTAGTTGAGTTTGATTATTTGTTTTTATGGTGATCAAATTTATTGCTTTTAAAAGTGTTTAAAAGTGGATATCATTTTTGGACATTATGTTAATTAGCATGACTGTTGATTTTGTGAATAGAGTGTAACTGCTTGATTTTACAAAAGATGTTCCAAAATAGACATGTGCCCAAAACTGAATCAGTGGCAATTTCAATCTTCAAAATTTTTATCTTTCAGCATAATAAATAGTTTTTTACCCTCGTCACAACGACAATTTATGATCGTCTATTATGATAATGATAAATAAACAATCCTAAATTGTTTAATTATTAAACATGAATAATCTATTTAAAGGTTGATTAGTAGATTTTGTACCAATTCAAAATACCCAAGGAATATTCTAGAGGAATCTAAAATCAATTAACTAAATAATATTTGTTTAATTATATCTAGTATTTTCAAGAAAATTCTAAACAGGAGATTTGACAAAGGTGAGACACTTAACCATGGAATGTTCTAGTAAGATCAAGATTCATGGATTCAGAAATAATAAAAATTTGTTATCAATAGTTAATAACATACAACAAAAGATAATCAAAATTTGATCAAGAAAATGAAGATCTCTCTTCTCACAATTCTCTCTCCCTCACTCAAAGAATTCAGCCCTCTCCTCTTTGAAAAGACAGCCGAGCTCCTCCATGGGTTCATCGACCACCACCACACGTGGTCGTGGGATCGATTAAATGATTGAAGAATTGTGACTTTTAGTAGATCTTTCGAATGGATTTACAACAAGATTTGTACACGACTTAACATTAGAATAGTTGGAGTAAAGTGATTAAATCACCAAGATAAATCATTTAAACAAACCATGTATGGATTTTGACATCCAAGATTAAGTTTTGATTGTCAAAACTAAAAATTATTTAAAAATTTTAAACTTCCGCTTCTTATTAGGTGCGAGAAAATGATAATCTGTTTCACATTTCATGAATTTAAACAAAGTTTTATCAACAATACCAATAGTAAAATCATTAACAGTAAGATAAAGTGTCATACCAAGCCCTAGAGGTTTGTTTCAGATGATACAAAGTCTTATCTAATTTAAACACTGTTAGAATTAAAGGTTTCAGAGTTTGACAGATTAAGCATCAAAGTGTGCAGAACTGATCAGCTCAACTGAAGTAACTCGAACTAAAGCTATCTAAAATGAAGTCATCCGAACTGAAGATTAATAAGTTAAACAATCGGATGCAATCGAACTGAACAAAGAAAAACTGAATCTACAAAGTCAAATGCACTATCAGTTAGAACTGATCAGGATGCCCCAAGTCAGTTTAACTGATCAGTCATAAAGTCAATTCAATTGATCAATCAAATAGTCGAGCTGCTGATCAGTTTGAGACGCCATCAGTTAGTTCAGCTATCAACCGACAAATCGTATGCAGCAGACCGCAACTAATAGAAGGAGTGCCGCATTAGCAGACTGCAACATCATACTATTGTCAGAAGAATGTTGACATATTCAGAAAGGACAAATCAACGGATAAGTATTAATTAATGCATTCAACGTTACAGTTTGAAGTAAAGCCTATAAATAGCTGAGAAGTTCAGTGAGAAACAAGGTTGTTGATTTCCAAATTAGAGAACACTTGAAATATTCAGTTATACACGATTAGTTGCGATATTCATACAAAAAAGCTCACAATTCATATATATATTCATAGCATTCAGGCTATCTTTTGAGCAAAATTACTAACGCATTATCTTGATATATTTTATATTCTTAGATCAGTTGTGATGCGAAAGAAAATCAGTTGTGTACTGATAAGTTGTAAGAAACTAAGAATTTCAGTTTGTCAGTGTTTAAGTCCAAACTGAAGAGGGTCATTACAGTTTCTGTAATCAATCAAAGTCTTTTACTGAAAAAATATCTTTGTATATAAGGGGTGACGTATGAGCGATTGAAGTCTTCGAACATCAATAAAATCTTCGTGTTCATTGTTTCAGTTATTCTTTAAGTATTCAATCTATCAATTAGTTTATTTCCGCACTCTACAAGTTAACTGACTGATATCGACAACAAGATTATTGAATTCAGTTTATCATTAAACTGATTTACTATTTCAGAAAGAGCCAAAAATCTTAAAGTGTTTATTCACCCACTTCTAAATACTTTGACTCATCAAACCGATCCTAACAAACACATTATCCGGAAACACATGATTCACAAATTCAGGAGGTTGTTCAACATAAATTTCTCTTGTAATAAACCATTAAAGAAAGATATCTTGACATTCATTTGATAAACTTTTAAATCCTTAAAGGCAGCATAAGAAATATATATCCTAGTAGCTTCTAATCTGGCTAAAAGAGCAAAGGTATTATCAAATTTAATTCGTTCTTCTTCCATATATCCTTGTGCAACTAATATGGCCTTATTTATAATTATATTATCATTTTCAACTAGGTTGTTTCTATAAACACATCTGGTACCTATAATAGATTGATTAAAAGGTCTAGGAACTAGATGTCATACTTTGTTTCTATCAAATTGATTTAGTTCCTCTGGCATTGTATATATCTAATTGAAGTATGCTAGAGCTTCATCAATTTTTTTATATTTTAATTAAGAAATAAAGGTAGCATGCAGAATTCATCAATCATTTGTTTTCTAGTCCTTAATGGAGTTGAAGGGTTACTTATGACAAGCTCAGGTGGATGATCCTTATTCAATGCGTAGCATGCTCCAAGTGGATTTGGATCAACAATAAGAACGTGATATTGAACTGGATCAGCTTGATCTTATACTAGATCAGCTTGATCTTCTAAGTTCATATCGATATCTTCATCAGCTTGAGTAATAGGAATGTTTGGTTCACACGGCATATCATTTTTTCTTTAGATCTGAATTTTATCATCACTTTCATAATAAAAATTAAAATTTTCCACTATATTCCTCAAATAATTTAAATTTGCATTGTGTGCACATGGAATAACATGAGATTCATCAAATACAACTTGAACTGATTTTCAACAGTTAAGGTTTTGCTATTAAAAACATTCTAGACTTTACTAACAGATGAATATCCTAAGAATATACCAGCATCAAATTTAATACCAAAAGTAGTTAGATGATTTTATCATTGTTATGAATGAAACATTCACAACAAAATATTCTAAAGTATGATACTCAGGTTGATTGTCATTCCAGATCTCATAAGATGTTTTCCATTATTCTTATTGATCATTGATCTGTTCTGAGTGTAGCAAGCTGTGTGTTTACAACTTCTGCCAAAAATCATTGAGAAATATCATAGTCAACTAACATGGTTCGATAACCTTCTTTTAGGGTTATGTTCCTTCTTTTGGAAATACCATTTTACCGAGGTGATCTTGCAGTTGAAAACTCGTGCTTCATTTCATTATCATCCAAATAAGTTGTAAAGATTTTATTGGTAAATTCAGTTTCTCTGTCACTCCTTATCCCATCAACCATTGAAGTTTTCTCATTCTAAAGACACTTTAGGAGATTGATAAATTGAACATTGGCATTATATTTTGAACGCATAAAAAAGACCCAAGTGTATCTTGAAATATCATCAATAATTACCAGGTTTAATTTATTCCCCCTAAGCTTGTTACTGGTATTAGACCAAATAGGACCATATATAGAAGTTCCAAGTATCGAGATGAAGCTTTACATCCCTTGTTCTTGAAAGTTGACCTGACTTTTTTTCCCACATAACATGCAGTGCAGATCTTGTCTTTTCAGAACTCAATCTTGGACGGACCACTGACCAAATTGTGCTTATTCGAACTAGCAATGGTCTTGAACTTAAGATGTTTTAACTTTTTATGTCACAACAAATTTTTGTTACAAGTAACAACAATGAAACATGTAAGATCAGATGCTTGCTCAATATAAAAATCAACATTATAAGTATTACCAGTCTTGTGTCTTATCAACACGATATTACCAATGTAATTATGTTTGGGAAAGTTTACAATGTATCAAATATAACAATGTTGGGTTATGCTAATCATATTGTAACACAAATTTTCAAATAAGAGTACATCCTTGATACTAACATAATGGATAATCTTATCCTTGCCTACAGTTTTGCCTTTAGAATTATCTTCAAAAGAGATTATAGGACCTTCATTGTCAATTATTTTAGAAAACAACTTGATATTTCCAGTCATGCGACTCGAGCATCCACTATCTAAATATCATGTGGATTTATTCAACAGCTTTATCTGACTTCCCTCAAATCATATATTAAAAATAATTTCGGTACTCATATCTATTTGGGTCCAAAACATAATAGTAATTTTGGGACCCCATGCTTGAATTATTCCAGTTCCATCGTGTCTCTCCAAAAAGCTGTGTGATTGTGTTGAAATCTCACTAGTTTTGTGTGGTGTGTGCTTAACAAAACTCTTTCTAGGTGTTTCCTTCAGATTATAAAGCATATATCTCTTCTGAACTGGTTTTCAATTGTGGTTGTATTTGAACCTCATAGATTTTTGTCCATCTTGACTCTTATCAGACTAGCTCAACCCGGAATGAGAATCATATACAGTTTTTCTAAGTATATTCTGGAGCCAGCTTGACTTAGACCTCTCGGGTTCTACATATCCTTGAACACGATGCATTCCCTTATTCTTTTGATACATAATGTGACTGATCTAAATTTCAAGCTCTATGTATTCATATATTTTGCTGGCTATTACGAAATCTATGAATTTAAATTTGCCATATTTCAGACACAACTGAGTACTTGTTTTGGAATAACTATAGTCATTATTACTATAGCCTAAGGAATTTTTATCACCAGTTTGATTTTGTATTTCATGAATTTTTCCAAGTAAAACAGAAGACTCCGTCAAAGTGTTGACCAGATTATTCAACATTTTATTTTCAATCATTATTACTTATAATAAAATCGTTATTTTCATTCACAATCATAAGAATATTCCTTTTAGTCTTTAGACTGTATAGCTCATCATGCTTCATACAACTCGAGCTGATAGATTTATATATCAGACATTTGTTTTATGTTTTTACTTTCTCAATTTTTTGCGAAAATCTTTTATACTCCATTAATATATTATTCAGTGTGTGATCAAATCATTTCGTGTAAATTAATATGAGGTGAATTCAAATAAATCATCATTGTTGGATTCCAGATCATCATCAGTCACTCTCACTAGATGCATCATCTGAACTGGAGGTTTCATAATCTGGCTCATCCCATTTACATTTGCTTTCTTCTGCCATCACAACCTTATGTTATCTTTGCTTTTTGAAAGATTTTTTTTCGTCTTTGGTTCTTCTTTTCTCATATGTTTTTTTCTCGTCTTTCTTTGGTCTGGTGCAGTCAGCGATGAAGGGCATCTCCTATCACAACGAAAACCTGCTTGATTAGACGAGGTGAATTCCTCTTCTTAAAAATATTATGACTCTTACTCATGAATTTATCAAACTTCAAAACAAATAGAGACATGATGTGATTGATTAATAATTCTGCAGATTTTGATGGAGACTCTTCAGCTACAACAAGATCTTTTTCTTGTTTGTGAAACAAATGACTCTTCTTCATTTCTCGTTCCCAGCTCGAACTAATAAGCTTTCATATTGATAAACAGAAAGTACAGCTCGAGCTTATTCAAATCTTTTGATTCACGCGTGACTATTGTCTTGACATCTCATTCACTTGGAAGGCTTTCATCACTTTCAGTTCAACATCTCGGTTTCTGTACTCCTTTCCAAGAGCAGCCAACTCGATCACAATGCTACTAAATCTATCATCAAATTCATTCATGGTCTCTCCAGCCTTCATCTGTGATGCGATCCCGCCCACGAGATCTTTGATTTGTCCCGATCTTTTAAACAAGTAATCGATAGGTGTGATAATCGCCTCTAGATCACGCGGTCTAGCAACAATTAATCAACGGTAGAAACAATCGCGTTCAAGAGAACCTCCAAAGAACCCGTCCTTGGCAACCTTCGTGAAAATCGATAGACGAACTACAAAAGAATCCACCTTTGAAAGTTCGATTTTGAAAACACCGAAGTGTGTTTGAGAGAAAATCTCACAATTTGATATCAAGTCAATAATGAACAAAAGTTGAGTTGTTTACATGGTATTCTAGCTTAAATATAGGTAACGAAAACCTAAGTACAGAAAATTGCATATTTAAAGATATCAAATCTACTTGCCAAAATAATTAAAACTCTAATTTAGGAAAAATCTTCTCTCCAAGTCGTAAAGGACACGGACCCCGTGTACATGTCCGGAAGAGGGTCCGTGTAGGCACTGTAATTTTCACGTCTCGAAAGTAAGGGACACGGACCCCGTGTACAGGTCCGTGTAGCCTCGGTCGTTCACAAAGATGCTTGAAGAATGTTCCTTTGGCCCCCCCAATGCGCTAAGTCGCAAGCTTCCAATTCATTTTCTACTTGATTGTGATGCAACCCGAACCCTCTGAGACTTGTTTTCAAGCTTTCATTGTTGGATGAATGACAACATTCAACACCTTCAAGCGTACTCTCAGATTGGTTTTTGGAACGCATAGTGGCTGGCTAGATTCATATCAATCTAGATGTTGTCGAATTTCTGGATAGCTATCATCAGCTTGTTCTTCATGGTCTGATCGCTCACTTCACAAAGTTGAGTCAGTTTCTTCTAGATTTCTTTAGCTGCAGAACATGTTTTAGTCTTTCAAAAAATATTTTTTTCAAAGGTTTTGTAAATGATATCTATGGTCACATTGTCCAGGTTGACTTTCTTTTTATCCTCGGCAGTGTAACACCCCAAGTATTTGAAGAAATGTGCTTAGTATTGGACACTAAGGAACAAAGGTACCATATCTACAACATCGTCATTTATAAAAACTGATTATACAAAGACAAAATGTATTTCTACATATATATGTATATATATAGTTATTTAAAGGTTTCTTCATAGGTTATACATATTTGATAGTGTTGGTGAAAACCCATAAACCGCAGAATCCATCATTATAAATCATCAAGAATTTGACTGAAATCTTAAGCGGAATCGTACCTGAAGCCATAATCCTGAATTCTTTAAAACGTGTCTTGATCTTCCAGATCTACGCGCTCTTTCCTTGAGAGAATCCTTTAGTTTCTCTTCAGAACAATTTTCTTAATGGGGGAGAGAATAGTGAAAGTGACAACGCGAGATCTGGGGACCATGACCCATATTTATAGATAATGTTTATCAATATCTTCTGATATTTCTGTTTTAGCCCATCATAAAAACAGAAATTACACTTATGTCTCTACACATTAAAGGCCCACAGCCCATTAGATACATTAAAGCCCAATAACCCGAAACATTAATTGATCACTTTATTTTGGGCTTAACTTAATAGACAACCCACAATACATAATTATTCACATATAAGCCCATATCAATAAATTGATCCAACAATCTCCCACTTGGGCTATATGTGCAACTTTATAATTATGTTTGTGAAAATAACCTTATGAGCTCAAAATTGTTGTCATTCCGAAATGTATCTATTACCAATCCGGTCCATCAATCACATCAACATAGGATCAAAGCAGTCTTCGCTACACTCAAGGTAACTAGACCCATCAATGGTCACATATGCCAACACAACTGAATGACATGGATCATGAAGTGGATGTGTAGCATGGAAATTTCATGCAATGTGACCGTAACATGCCTATTTCCAACTGGTCCTCCCTTTAACCTTATTGAGATCAAACTTTAAATCATAATCAGAGTGTGACTTAACTTGAAATTTATTTCTGCAGAAAATAAATTTACATAAATGTAACTGCAATGTCTACAACTGAAAAGCATTTAAAATAACAAACTCCCACTAAAACTGAATTTCCTCAATTGACATAACACCCATACTAGCAGTGTGCTCATGAAACTGTTTGGGTGGTAGTCCCTTAGTAAGCGGATCCGCAACCATGGAGTTTGTACTGATATGCTCAATAGACAACTTTCCACTCTGAATTCTTTCTTTAACAACCAAAAACTTGATGTCAATATGTTTTGACTTCGTCGAGCTCCTGTTGTTATTGGAATACATAACTGCTGATTTATTGTCACAATGTAATCTTAGTGGCCTTTCAATGCCATCAACAATGCGCAGTCCTGTGACAAAATTTTGCAGCCATATTCCATGATTGGATGCCTCATAACACGCTACAAATTCAGCTGCCATGGTGGAAGAAGCTATAAGAGACTGTTTAGCACTCTTCCAGGAAATGGCACCTCCAGCAAGGAGATAGATGTAGCCCGACGTAGATTTCATACTATCTTGTCATCCAGCAAAATCGGAGTCAGTATACCCAATGATCTCAAGCTGATCCAACCTCCGATATATGAGCATATAATCTTTTGTTCTCTGTAGGTACCGTAAAACCCTTTTGACTGCTTTCCAATGTTCCACTCCTGGATTATAATATCGTCCCAACATTCCTGTCACGTACGCAATATCTGGACGTGTACAAACCTGAGCATACATCAGACTCCCCACTGCAGATGCATAGAGAACCTTCTGCATTTCTTTTTCCTCAAAATCATTCTTTGGGCATTGTTTGAGACTAAATTTGTCTCCCTTAGCCACAGGGGTAT
The DNA here is from genome assembly GCF_025594145.1 of Primulina tabacum. Taxonomy (NCBI): domain Eukaryota; kingdom Viridiplantae; phylum Streptophyta; class Magnoliopsida; order Lamiales; family Gesneriaceae; genus Primulina; species Primulina tabacum. The sequence continues at coordinate 29,190,056 of NC_134558.1, read as the reverse complement.
CTGTTGGTTTACAATCTTGCATCCCGTATCGCTTGAGAACTTTCTCGATATAGCCTTTCTGAGATAATCCAAGAATACCCCGAGAACGATCCCGATGTATCTAAATACCCAGTACAAAAGATGCATCACCAAGATCCTTCATCTCAAAATTCTTAGCTAGAAATCTCTTGGTTTCATGCAACAACTCTATATCGTTGCTAGCGAGCAGAATGTCATCAACATATAAAACTAGAAAAATATGCTTACTCTCACTGAACTTATGGTACACACAATCATCGACCAAATTCATCTCAAAATCAAACGAGATGATCACTTGATGAAATTTGAAATATCATTGTCGAGATGCTTGCTTGAGCCCATAGATGGATTTCTTTAATTTGCAAACCATATTATTTGTGTCTTTGGACACAAAATTTTCTGGCTGCACCATATAAATCGTTTCATCAATGTCACCATTTAGAAACGCAGTCTTTACATCCATCTGATGAAGCTCAAGATCGAAATGTGCCACCAAAGCCATTATAATCCTTAAAGAGTCTTTCGAAGAAGCCGGAGAGAAAGTCTCTTTATAATCAATGCCTTCTTTCTGTGTAAAACCTTTAGCGACAAGACGAGCCTTATATCTTTCCACATTGCCTTTCGAATCCCTCTTGGTTTTAAATATCCATTTGCAACCAATGGGCTTCGTACCTTTAGGCAATGGGACAAGATCCCATACGTCATTGTCCTTCATGGACTTTATCTCCTCATTCATGGCATCATTCCACTTTTGAGAGTTAGAACTTTCCATGGCTTGACGGAAGTTAATAGGATCATCCTCCATCAATCCAATGTCTGCCTCATGTTCTTGAAGAAATACAATGTAATCATCTGGCACTGCATTTCTCCGCTCTCTAGTGGATCTCCTTAATGGCATAGGTTCTGGAGGTGCTTGAGTTTGTTCATTTGGAATGAGAGGATCTCTAATATTATCTTCCTGTATTGTGTCTTGGTCAAAGTGAGGAATATGATCCTGACCAATGTCCAAGACACCTGTGGGAATATTTACATATTCCTCTTCAAAGACAATATCCCTTACATTATCTCCCCCCGCAAACTCAACATCCTCAAAGAACCTGGCATTTCCTGACTCAAAAATCGACTTACTCGTGGGATCATAAAACTTGTACCCCCTGGATCTTTTAGAGTATCCAATAAAATAACAACTAACCGTCCTTGAGTCCAGTTTCTTTTCATTAGGCTTGTAAGGCCTTGCCTCAGCTGGACATCCCCAAACGTGCAGATGCTTAAGACTGGGCTTTTTACCCGTCCAAAGTTCATAAGGGGTTTTGGTCGCTGCCTTAGTTGGAACCCTGTTAAGGATATATGCTGCGGTCTTTAGTGCTTCTCCCCAGAGTGATTCTGGTAAGGTAGAATGACTGATCATACTCCTCACCATGTCTTTAAGCATTCTGTTTCGTCTTTCAGCAACACCATTCATAGTGGGCGAACCCGGCATAGTGTACTGTGGGACGATACCGCATTCCTCCAGGAATCTAGCAAAAGGTCCTGGACGTTGTTCACCTGAACCGTCATATCTACCATAGTATTCACCACCACGGTCAGATCTAACGCTTTTAATCTTTAAGCCAAGTTGATTTTCAACTTCAGCTTTATAGTTTTTGAACACATCCAATGACGGTACATTTTCATGAATGAGATAAATGAAGCCATATCTTGAAAAATCGTCTGTAAACATTATAAAATACTGTTGACCATTCCAAGAAGCCGAAGGGAATGGTCCACAAATATCAGTATGTATAAGTTCTAAGACGCCTGAACACCTGTTGGCTTCAAATATCCTTTTGTTGGTTTGTTTTCCCTTTATACAATTAACACAATTATTAAAATCTGTGTAATCTAAAGGTTCGAGAATTTCGTCTGACACGAGTCTCCTTATTCTCTTTTCAGAGATATGACCCAATCTTTTGTGCCATAACGCAGCTGAATTCTCACTGATTAATTTTCTTTTAGTGCCTCTACTTGTTTGCAGGGATTCATTAAATGAAGCAATAACATCCAAAGAATAGAGATTATCGTATCCTGATAAAGAACCAGAACCAACCAATTTTGAATCGAGAAACAAACTGAATATTCCATTTCCAAAAGAACAAGAATAATCAAATTTGTCCAATGCAGAAATGAAAATCAAATTCCGTCTAAAAGACGGCACAACAAATGTTTCATAAAGATCCAAATATATTCCAGTCTTTAACAATAATCTAAATTTTCCTATTGCCTCAACTTCAACTTTGTTGCCGTCACCAACATAGATGAATCTTTCAGCATCACTTGGTTTTCGGCAATCCAGGCAACCCTGCATAGACACACTGATGTGAGTTGTTGCACCAGAATCTATCCACCACGTGTGTCTAGGCACTGAATTTAAATTAACCTCAGAACAAACCATATTCAGAAGCATACCTTTCTTAGCACGCCAAGCGTGATAATTACTGCACTGCTTCTTCATATGCTCATCACTGCCACAGAAAAAACAACCAGAACTTTGAGAATCACTAGGATTCTTCTGTTGTTTCTTCGGAGGCTGTGTATCCGCAGCTTCCTTATACTTTCGTTTCTTTCCTTTATCCTTCGAGGTAGAGGCATAATGAGCACTTTCTGTCTTGTCTTGCTTCAACCTTTCCTCTTCCTGGACACAGTGCGAGATGAGCTCATTCAGAGACCAAGTCTCTTTCTGACAGTTATAGCCCACCTTGAACTGGTTAAACTGAGGAGGAAGAGATATCAAAACCAGATGCACCAGCAAGTCCTCAGAGAGGTCAAGCTTCAGTGCTTTCAACCTTGAAGCAAGATGAGACATTTCCATAATGTACTCCCTGATATTGTCCTTACCTCTATACCTCATTGAAACGAGGCTTGCCAAAAGTGTACCAATTTCAGACTTTTCACTTCTAGCAAACCTCTTTTCGAGGTCTTGAAGGAAAGCCTTAGCCGTAGCAATGTCGCTAGACATTGTGCCCCTGAATGTTTCTGGAATGGCCCTCTTCATGATCATCATACGCATGCGATTCGATCTCTCCCACCTTTCAAACTCCCTCTTTTCATCAGAGGTACTCTTATCCGTAACGGCAGAAGGAGAGTAAACCCTTATCGCAAGGTCCAAATCCATGACTCCGAGAACTATCAATAAATTCTCTTGCCATTGATTTAAAATTAGAGCCATTTAACATAGGAATAGAATTTATGTTGGAGTGAATATTTGCAGGAGTCAAATCTGAATAGAGAACAAAAAACCAAATATACATGCTCAACCAAGTATCCAAATAAAATAATCAATAAATTCAAATAATGTAAACCCTCATAAACAGAATATCGAGCACTCCATTAATGTTTCATCTTTGGACAAAAGATTAACTTGTAAGTGATATCATGGCGCAGCAGTCAAACACTGATAGTAACTATCATGTCAAATAACAACCTTCCTTTGGGTCGATTTATTATTCACATGAAAAAACCGAAAAACTATCACATGTTTACCACCACAATTGCATATGTGATTATATTAAATATTAACCTTCCTTTGGGCCGATCAATATTCATATAATTCACATATACCCAAAATCCTTTTGTATTTCAAAATAAAATTAATTTCCATAAAAGAGGTCACTTTGGCGACATTTTATTTCAATTAATCAATTTTAAAAATACATATAACCTTGTCATTATTTGAATTAATGAATATTTAACCTCAACCGAATAAACCTGAACCGAATTTTTTTTTTAAAAAAAAATTTCGGAAATTCCGTACGGTTCGGGTCGACCCGGTTCCGTACGGTTCGGGTCGACCCGGTTCCGTACGGTTCGGGTCGACCCAGGTCCGTACGACCCGACCCGAACCCGTACCTTTTTTTTTTAAAAAAAAATTTAATCCGAATTTTCGATTTTCCTCTAAAATATTTTGTTGAACAAAAACCGGAAGGAAAATCGAAATCTTATACCAAATCTTTAAAATTTTACAACCAAATCTTTTTACCAAAACTGAAACTTTAAAAGATTTGGTTTTCAACCAAAATATTTTCCAGATCTGAAACCTTATCAAAAAAAATTTTCAGATCTAAACCAAAATAATTTTCAGATCTGAAACCGTATCAAAATATTTTCAGATCTGAAAACATATCAATATATTTTCCAGATCTGAAAGCCATATCAAAAAAAAATTTAAACAAAATTTTATTTTTTCAGATCTGGATCCAAATAGTATCCAAAAACTCTAAACAAATCTCAATGATTCAAACATGAATGGCTCTGATACCACTTGTTGGTGAAAACCCATAAACCGCAGAATCCATCATGATAAATCATCAAGAATTTGACTGAAATCTTAAGCGGAAGCGTACCTTAAGCCATAATCCTGAATTCTTTAAAACGTGTCTTGATCTTTCAGATCTACGCGCTCTTTCCTTGAGAGAATCCTTTAGTTTCACTTCAGAACTATTTTCTTAATGGGGGAGAGAATAGTGAAAGTGACAACGCGAGATCTGGGGACCATGACCCATATTTATAGATAATGTTGATCAATATCTTCTGATATTTCTGTTTTAGCCCATCATAAAAACAGAAATTACACTTATGTCTCTACACATTAAAGGCCCACAGCCCATTAGATACATTAAAGCCCAATAACCCGAAACTTTAATTGATCACTTTATTTTGGGCTTAACTTAATAGACAACCCACAATACATAATTATTAACATATAAGCCCATATAAATAAATTGATCCAACAGATAGGAATCAAACTTGGCCTTAATACTTGGCATCAATCCAGCTTGTGCTCTTGGCTATAAATAGCTTCATTTCACTCAGAGAATCAAAAAAAAAAAAAATCACCCAAAAATTTTGGAGAAAAGATATGAAAATTCGGAGGAAAATGTCCCAAAAATGGATAAATTCGTTTAAAAAAATAGTGAATTAGATCAAAAATTCCCCAAAAACTCCTTAACACTCATCTTTAACCCAAAAATCACTTGTTTTGGAAGGCTAATCAAAATTATAAGCAAAATCGGAGAAAAAAAATCATTCTCATAAGGACACAAGTTGCCCATGTCCAGAATTGCTCTTTTCAAGTTGCATTTCATGCACTTAAAATTCTTGTTTACTGCTGTTTTGGTTTCCGTTATTAACATGAAAGTTGTTCCTTGTGTTATAAAGAGTCCATATATGGTAGCCGATTGTCCGAGAAATCATCAGAATGTAGTGTTTTTGGCAACAAAGTGGCATTCCCACCATTCTAAAATTTCAAATTTTGGGAAAAATCGTTTGTGCTTTTCAAAAAAATTTGTGTACAAAAGTTGTAGATCTTAATGAATTGAGTCGTCCATGAAATTTCCGATCGTGCGTCATACCTGGAACTCGGCCACGTGCCTGAACGGTGGTGACCGAGTTACATGTGCCGCTCCGCTGATCGATTTTCCCAATGCCAATGTGTTCTGCATTTAATATAAGCATGTCGTGGAAGTTATGGGAATTTTCAAATTGTTTACAATTTTATATCAATTTCTTTAAGCTTTAAACAAAATTATCAAGTACAGGTTTTGTTTCAAAAATTGAATTCCAAAGTAAAACACTTAATTCCACTCTAACCATGTACGATGACTTTAATTACATTTTAGAAATTATACAGGCTTAGGGATTGATTGTCAAAGAAATTTTGTAAGTATCAGATGGGGTTTACTACCAATTTAAATATGACTCCTTTGGAAATTGGTCTAGAATTTACCATAATTTTCATCTACTACTTGTTTTACATATTGCATCATATTGAGTAGTAAGTAATTTAATTGTCATTTTGATTTGCATATTTTGTTATCTGGTGTACTTTATTCCTGTCTAATTAAGGATCCATGATCGTAAAAAATGATGAACGGAGCTGAGACACCAGTCATTCTACCGGATTTCTGTTCCACCGAACCACACGGCTTCAGCTCGAAAAGTTAGTCCAATGACCAACGAGTTTCAAATCTGGGTATATAGTTCACCTGAACAAAGTGATTTTGGTCTGTCATAGTGAGTTCACATTGGCTCGTAAATAATCGATTGTACGGATTCTACTTGAGTACGTGGGAAAAGTGCTACACCAAATATTGGTGAGAACCACCTCTTTAGCACATGATATTTACTTTGGAATATGGACAGTCACTTCATATTCCTGACATTAATTCATTGTCATGTTTCATTGCAATACACCATAACATGTTGATTATAGTCTTCCTAGAATATTATTTGATTTTGTATATAAATGAAAGCTTAGATTATTGCTCACACTAAGTCTTCAAATACTTAACATCTGTTTTTCTTCTATTTATTGTAAATTTCACATACAAGATAACTGGAGCCACTACCGAAGAAAAATTAAAAAAGGTTAATATGTTAGATTGTCATGTGATGCTCTGTAATATTCTATGTCATATGGTCGTTGTGGGTACGAATTTTTTGAAACAATTATATGTTTTTAAATAAATTTTAATTACACTTCCGCTACTTTTACTACTAGTAATATTAAATTTTGTTGGGCCCCACAGACAGTTTACTCCATTCATGGTTTATCAACCATTTGTGGAGCTCCATTGATACAAGAGTGTTGGTCTCCACGATCTTCATATTTTCGTTATTTATAATATACCACATGTCGTCATCTTTGGCTGACAGATATGTACCTGAATAGAAATTAAAAAGAGTTAATATGTTAGATTATCATGTGATGTTTTGTAATATACTACGTTGTATGGTCGTTTTGTGTCCAAACTGTTTGAAACAATGATATTTTTAAAATAATTTGTAATTACGCTTTCGCTACTGCTAGCATTAGTAATATTAAATTTTGTCAGGTCCCAATGGCAGTCCATTCCATTCTTGGTTTATCAACCATTTTTGGAACTCCGTCTGAGATGGCTACAAGAGTGTCGGCCTTCATGATCTTCATATTTCTGTTAGTTATAACGTACCACATGTCGTCATCTTGGGCTGAAAGATATGTCTGCATCCAAATTTTCCAGTCGTCATTCTTTTTTTTAGAAAAAATAGAGATTTTATTAAAAGATGTCATATATAAATTCATATATCGGAAAAACCCGAGACAATATAATTACTTCTTATTATCGAAATAAGTTTAGAGTATGGTGAATAAACTCTTAAAACAGTAATAGCATATTTTACATATCAAATTGTGTTAGCAGCTTGAAATAATTTTCCAATCAAATTGAGTGACTCGAGCTACTAAAAAGAATAAAAGTGTGGAAGCAGTTCAATATACAAAGTAACTAAAATAAACATAGAATACCAGAACAGATAAGTAAGTGGCTGAAAATAAAGAGAGTCTAGAATATGCTTATGAAATTTTTAAGACAAAGCTTATATGTCTCTTCTTGTTCTGTTTTCAAAAAGATTTCACTTGAAGCTTTGATTAGTACAACTTGTACAAAACCTACTTCAGCTCAGTTCAAAAACTCTCAGAGATGAACCTCCTAGAAAATACACAAAAATATAGATATGTTCATAAATAGATTTTTTTAAAGTTATTTCTCACTACTCAATATATCTCAATTATACATGATGAGTGATAATAAAATTTAAGTGTACAAAGTGATCCTTAAATGATCTAATAAACTTTAACCATATGAAAATGAACTTAATTAGTTGGATATGCAGAGATGCAGTTGTTTTTAGCATTTTTGCAGTGTTCTCCTTCTACAGATAATGGTTCCAACGTCAATAAATTTGAATGGTACTCACATATGTACTAGATGTCGAACAAGTCCTCAGAGAATGCCACGTGTCCTTGTCATCTTTCCGTATATAGTATTGGGAAAATAATCCCCTTGGACATTAGCTAGATATGGTAACCATCAGATCTTTAATTATGTTATAAAGTGGATATATATTGTCCTTTCTGATCATATTCAAATTTAAACTTTGAGATAACTGGTTTTTGTATGTATAGAATGTTTCTAGATCGGTCCAATGATCATTTGATTGATCTTTTTTATGAATTAACTTATTAGCTCAATTTATCCTTAACTGTTGTAGAAAATCGGATCTATATCATTATCCAATATTGATTTAGATCAGTTTACTTAAGTGATAGCTTAAATGATTAGTTTTCTTCGTCGGATCAGTTCAATTCAGCGTTCATCAGTTCAGTACTCTTTAACATATCATATTAATTCCTTAGTCAATCATTTTAGTCTTATTGGATCAGTTCAGTTTTTAATCGTCAAAACTTGAGTCCCAAATTTGATCTTTATAATATATGTTATGATTGAATATAGTGTTTAGAAGTGGTGAATAAGCACCATAAAATACTTCAAAATTTTCTCGAAAAACTTGAATTGGTGTTAATATATAGTTGTTAGTTACTAAAGTCATATTCTCGACTAGCTAGATAACACTAGAAAATTATTTTCAAAGTGTAAATATGTCCGACTGGATCTAGTGAACAGTTAGTTATATTCACCTAGCTTTAAGTTTAATAAGTTGACCTGGTACAAAAGGTTCATAAAATAAATAACACATAAAACTTTATAGAATTAAGTTCAAAGGTTAAATTCTTGTATGTCTCTTTTCCTTTGACTCGGGAAATAATTCACAAGAAGACTTTGGTTTTGCAAAGATTTATAACAATACACTTCAGTCTATGAACTGTTATTAATTTATAGCTGAAACTCCTAATACAAACTTTGTAGATAATAAACTCTTGTTATATGAATCCTTAGATTCAAAAATTTAATACATATTATAATTATTATATGTAAATATATTAAAATATATAACAGATAATGCATGCATGCATCTACTTGACTGAGCTAAGCAACACGTAGGCTGTTCATTAAACTCTTCCAACATGAACTGAATCACAATTTCTTGATCGTTAAATAATTTGACTTGTATTCAATCCTCATTGAACTAAAAAATTATTAATTAAATAATATATGTTCCAAGTGGACAGACATTATTAATTTTAATATTTTGAAGAATTAATTTGACTTGTATATTTGAAGAACCAATAATTTTCATACGTGTAAAATCCATGTAACATACGTAAGTTGACGACCGACTAGAAAATTGCCAATCTTAAATATTCTTCAACGTGTAGTATTTGGTCCTCATCGATTACAAATTCTGTTTTAACATGAATATAGAAAATTGTTATATGATATATATCATGTCATTGTTTTTCGACGTACATTAGGTAAACTACTAGGTTAATCAATTAAACAATGCAAGTCACATCTCCAGATAAACTGCACTAGGCAAACCCTAAAGCGATAAGTTCGCTCGAGAACATACTGATAAAAGAATCCAATCCTTGGTCATCTATATAAATTTTTTATTATATATAAAAATATTTTATACGAGGTGATAATTAAATGCATATGATTATCACTGATATCCAATATGCTATACACATTTATTAAATTATAAAAAATGACATATATAAACTAATAGATAACTCAATAAATCAACTCTCCGAGCATAATTTCACAAGTAATAGATGAATCTATGTATAACACAAATAGAATAAAAATCATCAAAACAAATCTAACAAAAAAAAACAAATTAAATTTAAATTTAAATATTAACACATTCATTTAATAATTATGATCGAATTGAGTTAAAATCAGTCGAATAGCCAAATAAACAAATCACATGATTATAGTATCCCAAATATCAAACCCCAAATCAATTAATAATAAAACATCAACCGAAACATACAAATAAACAAGAAAAATCATATTCGATAAAAACAACACATTACATAATCGACCCAATTGTATAAAACCTAAATCATCTGTGTGGAATCATTCAACAAAGAGAAATAATTTTATTTTTTTAAGAATAAAGATGGTTTTTTTTCACTCGAAGAAAAGTGGAGAAAAAAAAATGACTATTGTTTTAAATTTTTAGCCAGAGAAATAAAAACTTGAGATAAATTTTCAAATAAAAAAATTGAAGGCTCCACCAACTTGGAGATCCTTGAACCATTCAAACACTCTCTTATATACCAATGCAAGACATTTACGTATCTTTCTTCAATTCAGAAGTCACCTTGAAATGACGATCGAGTCAACTATTAAACGTGTCTTTCTTCAATTCACAAGTTGCCTTTTCAAACCGACTTGGAATTTAATGCTGCCAAACTCTCCCGCGTGATGAAGGATGTTTGCTGATTCGTTCTTCTTCTTATCCATTGGATTACATGGTAGCTTGTTTAAAATAAAAATTAATAATATAATCATAAACATACCCCACCTTCTTGTCTTATAATGTATCTTGCACATTTATATATTTAAAAAATAAAAGGTTATTATTCTGTTTAATTATATCATTATTTAATTGATTATCAAAAAATTATTCAGATATAAGGATTTGGATTCGAGAAAATATTTGAAAAAAAAGACAAAAACTTGTGTGAGACGGTCTCCCGGGTCGTATTTTGTGAGACGAATATCTTATTTAGGTCATCCATGAAAAAATATTACTTTTTATGCTAAGAATATTACTTTTTATTGTGAATATCAGTAGGGTTGACACGTCTCACATATAAAGATTTGTGAGACCGGCTCACAAGCTAAGAGACCTACTCTTCAAAAAATATACAACGGAAATCCACTAAAATGAAACCAAGATAGTTAGTTGGGAATTTAAAATTTATGGTCAAATTGATTTTCCAAACTAATATGTGGATTTGTTTTACGGATTTGAAATCCTTAACTTTAAATCGATCAATTTAAATTTGGGCCCGCCAACTAGAGTCGTGACTTGACATCGAACATGTCAGCACTATTTGTCACAAAGTTAGTAACTTTGAGCGACACGTTATCATTAGTATACTGAATTGACAGATAATATGTCAAAAAATAGAAACATGCAATTTATAAGACCACAAATATAATTTTAACGGTTGATCGACATACGTTGGTTACTCGTCCTCTAGTCAGCTTCTAGACCCGTTGGTCTAGGTTTAGATTCATCCCATCTTTAATTCAAATAAATTACATAAAATTACCTTTGAAACACAAACTTTTTAATAAAAGAAAATTAATTTAAGCCAATAAAATAATACATTTGATGTCACGATAGTATTTGATCAACACACGCAATTCAAGTCAACCAAGGAAATTTCTTGACAAACGAAAATTTAAGAAATTTCATGGAGATTCTTCGCCATATCATTATTATAAGTAAGCTAGAATTAATATAAAAGGGTTTGCAGCGGAAGAATTTTTGTACATTGTTGGACAAGATGAAACCACATCATGTGATTATTATTGTGTTCGTTGTTTTTGGTTCTTTTTCAGCTATCCTACTTGTGCTTAGTCTTCTTTTTAAATGCGGCGATAGTGGTGGTGGTGGTGGTGGTGGTGGTGGTGGTGGTGGTGGTGGAGATGGTGGTGGAGACGATGGTGGGGATATTGAAGACGGTGGTGGTGGTGGTGATGGAGGGACCGGTGGTGGTGGCTGTGGAGGTGGTGGTGGTTGTGGTGGTGGAGGTGGAGGTGGAGGAGGAGGTGGTTGTGGAGGTGGTGGTGGTGGTGGAGGAGGAGGAGGAGGAGGAGGAGGTGGTGCAGGGGGAGGAGGAATTTGAGATAAATCGAATTTTGAAATCAAGCTTAACTTTTTCTTTTTTAGCATGCTTCACCTTTTCTTGTTGTAACATGTTGTAGATTTACTGATTTTTTTCCTTATTATTAAAAAAACATAGAATTTATTTGTTTTTATTTTTTTTATAATAGATTTATTGTTGTTTTCCTACTGTCCTCTATTTGTATATAGTTTTTACTATATTCAATGAATGAATAAACATTTTATTTTAATTTAATTTAATTTAAATAAATTTATTGAGATTGCTATATCTAGTTAGTGTTGTGTGATATTGGATAGTTTGAGATATTATTTTATGGAGTGTTTTATATAATGTCTCAAATCCGATATGTAATTCTAGACTCGAGACTTATATCAGATTGGATAGTTTATGATCTCATTCTAAACTTGAAATCTTTATGTAAATAAGTTATAAATATCGACTTTTCTACGTTCAATTTTCCTTTCAATCTAGTGCAACACGTTGTCTTCAAATTAAATTCCCTAGTGCAACACTGTCCTCTATTTGTATATAGTTTTTTTACTTTATTTAATGAATGAAGAATCTTTTTATTTTAATTTAATTTAATTTAATTTAATCTACGTTCGGTTTTCCTTTCAATCTAGTGCAACACGTTTTCTTTCATAAAACTTTATTTTCAAGTGCCATCCCAAATTAAATTCCCTGTGCCAGTTTGTTCATTTTCCCTTCTCGTTCATCACACGCAGGGAGACTAAGAAGAGAAAACCAAGAAAACAGGGACGAATACCATGATAGGCAGGACGAAGCCAAGAAATTTGGTTTTTGGAGGAGAAAATTAATTTTTTTATTATAAAAATATATTAATAATAAATTTGGACTCACAAAATAATTATCATTGTTATATTTGCACATGATTCTAATTAGGGGTGGGTACGGTATGGTATACCGTACCGAAAATATCGGTATGAAATTTTTCCATACCGATACCGATACCGGTATACCGAAATTTCGGTATGGAAAAAGTTCATACCGATACCGTACCGACATCGAAAATTTTGTCGGTATACCGAAAAAATGTCGGTATACCGAAAAATATTTTCGGTATACCGAACTTAAATTTAAAAAAAAATAATAAAAAATTATTTTCGATATTTCGGTATATACCGAAATTCCGAAAAAAAATATATTTCATACCGATATCGATACCGAACATTTCGGTACGGTATCATACCGTGCCGAAATGTTCGGTATACCGATTTTTTCGGTAAGTTCGGTATTTTTTTCGGTACGATTTTTCAGTATTTCGGTATTTTTTCCCCCCCTAATTCTAATAAGAAGGTGATTAAAAAAACATTAATACTAATTTAGTGTAACAAAAAATTAAATATTGTAGGTCTAAAATGAATTATTATATAAATTATAAAGATAGAGCTATGATGTACTATGTTAAAGTTTTTAATACTTTATTAATGACATCTTTCATAGCAATTATATTTAAAAATATGACAAAAAATAATATCATAACCATTATAATTCGATTAATAATGTAAAAAAATAGTTAAAAAATTTAGAGTTTTCAATCAAAGAAGAATCTGTAAATATTTTCGTATGAATAGCCTTTTACTATGTGTGTGTATATATATATATACAGGGCAATATATATTAATTATGTGTAGTAACGTGTAATTTTAGATTTGTGAGACGGATCTCTTATCTGGGTCATCCATGAAAAAGTTTTATTTTTTATGCTAAGAATATTACTTTTTATTGTGAATATCGGTAGGGTTGACCCGTCTCACAGATAAAAATTCGTGACGTGTAATTTTAGATTTGTGAGACGGATCTCTTATTTGTGTCATCCATGAAATTTTTTTATTTTTTATGCTAAGAATATTGTTTTTTATTGTGAATATCGGTAGGGTTGACCCGTCTCACAGATAAAGATTCGTGAGACCGTCTCACAAGAAACCTACTGTTACTATATTATAATAATAATTTTTTTATATCTAATTTTCTACCATTCAATTTCAAAAATTTATAAATTTTATTTTTAAATGTTCATTTTATATTTTTTTTATGGATCACAGACATCACGTATGCCACGGTCCGTAGCATGAACAACAGGTTAAATGTGATACCTCAAAAAATTAAAATAAGCAAGTCAGTGATTAACCAGAAGCATGAATTTAGTAATAATAATATTGTAGTAAGAGGTAGTTAGAGAGTTGAGATGAATTGGTTTAAACTTGTATAACATAAGTATATATATACACACACACACACATTTCAATATTAATTTTTTAAAAAACAAATTGGGGGTGGGGAGGGGTTGGATGGTGTGGACATATAATCTGCAAATCAGAATGAAAACTGAAAATAAATATTTAGGCTAATGATGAAACATGCAATGCCGTTTCATTTGAGGACAACAACATTAATAACATATATTTCACTGATTACCATCTTCATCACAATCTTTTTGTGCATTATCAAGTTTTTGTTTGATACCTCCAACAGATGACCCGAACCGAGTCGATCCAAACCATTGAATACCCTAGCTCGTTATAAAGATAGGCTCGCCCTATGTTTGATGCAATTTAGATAGAATAAACACCTTGTACTGAGTCCGAACTGATCTATACTCGAGAAAAGGCTTTGCAAGAAGGGAGGCCTGAAGAGCCAAGCCATGTCAAGGCCCTCTGAGCTGAGATCATACAAATATCGCGATAAGGTGGGGAACAAAATCGAGAAATCCCACCACCTCCTCTGGGTTTAATGTCGTAGAACTCACTCAGCTAATGACGACTATAGTGGAGCAGTGTTGGCTCGAAGGCATGAAAATAATCCACCTCCACTGCCTTCTTCGAATCAAAATGCATTTACTAAAGAGATGAGAAGACTGTGTGAGGAGATGGAACATTTGCAGGAGACTTGGGGGGTTTTCTGCAGAAGTTATGGCATCTGAGCTTCCCGTCGCTTTAAATTTCCCAATATATAGGAATATGATGAAAAAATGAGATCTAAAAGAGCACCTCTCTCGGGTCTTTGTCACCACCCTAGTAAGGGCAACATATCAGTAGTTTAACCTGATTCAGCCAGGAAGCATCCAATCATTCCAAAACTAATCTTACTACACATATTTGCAAGCAGCAGGAAACAACCAATAACCACGTTAAGCCTTTTTGGCATGAGACAACAATAGCAAGAAATTTTTATGATTATATTCACAGGTTCAATATTTGGTGATACCCCATGGATGGGCCCACTACCCCTGGCCCATCCCCTGACCCAAATGGAAGACAAGCCCATCAAGGGCCCATGTATTCTCCTATAAATACCAGGTTTGAGTGCTCAGTTAATATATTCACTATATTGTTTTCAGCAGCACCCTTAGCTACTCTTCACTCATATCCTCAGTCACTGATTTGAGCGTCGGAGGGGCTACGCCAGGACACCCTCCTGGCCCCTTTCTAACGGTCTTATTCGTGATTTCAGGCTCGGGACAATTTTGAAACATGCGTCTGTACTAGTGACACTTGCTGGAATCGGAACCTAAATTTTCCGTGAGTATCACTTGAAGCCGTCTGTGGGAAAATTTGAGTTGAGACGTAGCCTCATCGCGTCCTCAGAGGGGACCCGAACAATCTCATGCTGAGGCGAGGCAGGAACAACCCCGTCAGGAGACGAGAACTGAACAACCTCTTTAAGAGACCAGGGCCGAGAAATCCCGTCCTAATGAAAATGTGGGGAACTTGACCCTGGAGCAGTTGGGCCAATTTATCACTCGGACAGTGGATGAGGCTATGAAGAGGAACCAAGAATCTATGTTCGTTGAAGAGCATGCCACTCGCCAGGAGCAAGAGCAAAATGTTGAAGGCCAATAGAGTAGAATTGAAGAGACACAGCCCCTCCCAAGCGAAGGGAATGCGGAGATTGGAGAGATGTGGAAGGAGATACGGATGTTGAGACAGCAGGTGGGAAGCAAAACGCCGGCCCCCAAGAGAGGAAGTCTTTTTTCGCTTGCCATTCTGGAGGAAGGACTTCCCCCGAGTTTCCGACCACCAAATGTTGGAGAATACGATGGTCATACCGACCCAGAAGAGCATTTGGGGAGATTTGATAACGTAGCTCTGTTACATCAGCATACAGATGGAGTGAAATGCAGGGTATTTTTGGGCACGTTGGTGAGGTCAGCCCAGCAGTGGTTTAACACCTTGCATCTTAACTCCATACGTTCTTTTGAGGACTTCTCAGCTGCCTTCTTGCACCGATTCGCTAGCAGCAAGAGGCACCAGAAAAATTATTTGAGCCTGTTCGTGATGAAGCAACAAGAGTCTGAGACTTTGCGAGAATTTGTCCAGCATTTTAACAATGCAGCGCTAGAGATACCAGCGGCTACCTCGAACATCATGATAAGTGCTTTCACCCAAGGCCTGAGAGGAGGGGAGTTTTTTAAATTACTGGTCAAGAAACCTCCGTCGAGCTATGATGACTTGCTGGCTCCGGTGGAGAAGTATGTAAATCTAGAAGATGTCCAACGGTATAGAAGGACGGAGCAGCGGCCCGGGGGAAGTAGGATGGAGGGAGGAGAGAGAGGAGGTAGGAAGAGAGGTTCAGGGGAGAAGGAGGAGGACAAAAATATAAGTAGAGGACAATTCTCATCACATATCCCTATGAACAGGAATCGCGATAAGGTAATGGAGGTGAGGGAGCCAGAGGGGAGGTGGGAGAAGTCGCAGAGAGCGGAGGGCGGTGTTAGGATGCCTCCGATGGACAGACGAGAGGGATCCTCATTCGGGGACCGACCGAAACCTCGCCCGTCTCCTAGGCGAGGTCGAGGTCCTCCTTGGATCAACCAGAGGGTCGGAGAGCCGAGAAGAGAAGGGCGGGGTCAGGATGTTCCTCGGGAACCTGTCGAGCCGAGGAGGAGAGCAGACGAAGATAACCACCCCACGAGATGAATGATTCACATGATCTTGGGGGGTGCTACTGATGGAGACTCTGGGCGAGCTTGGAAAGCACATGGGAGGAGGATGGAGAATTTTGAGATATCAAGGGGTGCAGACTTACCCCAAGATCCTGTCATCAGCTTCGGGTCGGAAAACCTTCGAGGCATCGTGGCTCCTCATAACGATGCCTTGGTGGTGACGGCCACCATTGCCAACTACAATGTGGCAAGGATCTTCATTGATAATGGGAGCTCTGTAAATATATTGTTTAAGAGCACGTTGGGTCAGATAAAGGTGGAAAGATTCGAGTTTAATCCAGTCTCCACTCCTCTGTATGGGTTCGCGGGACATGCCATTATGCCGCTGGGTCAGATTACTCTTCCCCTATCTTTGGGACGTGACCCTCGACGGGTAACAAAGATGATAACATTTACCGTGGTGAATACCCCCTCATCATATAATGGAATCAGGTCTTCAGAGCTGTAGCTTCCACGTATCATCAGAAGTTGAAATTTCCTGTGGGGAAGGAGGTGGGAGTCTTGTATGGAGACGAGAAAGTTGCGCGACGATGTTATGAAAGAATAGTTAAAGAAGAGGGGAAGAGGGCGCGTGTGGAGGTCAATATGATTAGAAGGGGGCGAAGCGGTTTGCCCATGGTAATGAGGGAGGTTCAGGAGGTGATGGATGAAAATCTGGAGATTGTGACATTGGGGCCCGATAAGAAGACGTTCAGAATAGCCCTTGATCTTGACCCAAAGGTCAGGGAAGAACTCATTACTTGTTTACAAGCTAATCTCAGCGGGTTCGCTTGGTCAGTCCAAGAGCTCACACGGATGAGCCCAGATGTAGCAGAACACCGATTGAACATCTTACCGAATTCTCGTCCCGTGAAACAGAAAAAAAGACACTTCGGGCCCGAGAAAGATAGAGTTATAAAGAATGAGGTGGGAGAGTTGCTCAATGCTGGGCACATTCGAGAGGTACAATTTCCTACTTGGCTCTCAAATGTTGTCCTTGTTCCGAAGAGTTCAGGGAAATGGAGGATGTGTGTGGACTTCAGAGACCTCAATAAGGCGTGCCCTAAAGATTGTTATCCTCTGCCCCGGATAGATCAATTGGTGGACTCTACAGCGGGACATCAATATTTGTGTATGATGGATGTTTATCAGGGATATCACCAAATCCCCTTAGCTGTGGAGGACCAAGATAAAGTGAGCTTCATCACCTCTGAAGGAAATTTCTGCTACGTGGTCATGCCCTTCGGACTCAAAAATTCTGGAGCCACGTATCAAAGACTGATGGATAGGGTATTTTCTGAGCAGATGGTAAGGAATGTCGAAGTGTATGTGGACGCATCATGGTAAAATCAAAAGATTCAGCCCAGCTCATACCTGATTTGGTGGAAACCTTTGCCACCCTCAGATCCTACGGGCTGAAGTTGAATCCTCAGAAGTGTATATTCGGGGTGAGGAGTGGAAAGTTTTTGGATTATATGTTGACAGAGAGAGGGATTGAGGCCAACCCCGAGAAATTTTAAGCTATCCAAGATATGGTCTCTCCCCGGGGACCCAAAGATGTTCAGCAGTTGACAGGGAAGATTGCTGCGCTGGCACGTTTTATCTCGAGGTCCGACCACAGAAGCTTACCATTCTTCCGGACATTGCGCAAGGCGAAAAAATTTGAATGGGGTCCAGATTGCGAGAAAGCTTTCACAGAATTGAAGGAGTACCTTGCTGAGCTTCCTGTCCTGGCCAAACCGGCAGCAGGTGAGCCGTTGTGGGTATATTTATCTGCCACTAAAGGGGCTGTGAGTTTGGTCCTTGTCAAGCCAGAGGGTTCATTTCAGCAGCAAGTTTATTATGTTTCGCATGCACTCAAAGGGGCAGAGATCAGATACTCAGTGTTGAAAAAATTGGCTTTGGCTTTGGTGATGACAGCGAGGCGCTGAGGCCCTACTTCCTATCTCAACCAATTGTGATGCTCACCAACAGTCCATTGGACAGAATCTTCACTCATGCAGATATGTCTGACCGTTTGATTAAATGGAATACTGAGCTAGGAGAGTATGACATCCAGTATGAGCCGAGAACAGCTATTAAAGCACAAGCATTAGCCGATTTTCTGGCTGAGACCGTGTATCATGAAAATGAATACCCTTGGAAAGTGTATGTTGATGATTCATCTTCTAAGGATGAAAGTGGGGTGGCGTAGTATTGCTTTCGCCAGCTGGGGAGGAGTTGAAGTTAGCGGTTAGGTTGGATTTTCGAGCATCCAACAATGAGGCAGAATATGAGACTGTGTTGGCAGGACTTCAAGCAGCCAGAAATGTGGAAGCTACCCGAGTACATGTTTTTTCCGATTCACAGTTGGTAGCACAGCAGATGAAGGGATTGTATGATGTGAAAGATGAAAAGCTTATTGAGTATTCACAAGAGGTGAACCGAGTTAGAGAAAAATTCACCGAGATCACATTTGAATAGATTCCTAGAAAAGAAAATGAGAAGGCAGACACTCTAGCCAAAATGGCTGGGACAATGGGAAGTTGGAAGACTAGAGATGTGGTCTTTCAAGACAAACTCACACCTCACACAAGTTCACCTGCAGTTGATTAAGAAGAAGAGGGTTGGAGAACCGTTATAACTGATTACTTGGAGGGAAAACTTCCTGTTGAACTTAGGGAAGCTCGTAAATTGAGAATAAAATGTTCGCGTTATATGGTGATCGGGGAGGTATTGTATCGAAAATCCTTCGCCGGACCACTTCTTTGATGCTTGATTTATCAGGAGGCTGATTATGTGCTCCGACAAATTCATGAAGGGTGTTGTGGAAATCACCTGGGGGCGTACGCTTTGGCAAAGAAGGTATCACTCGCCGGTTATTGTTGGCCCTCAGTGCTGCATGATGCTCAAGAATTGGTGATGTCTTGTGATAGCTGCCAACGTCACGCCCGGTTGCATCACCAGCTGGCATCACTGATGAGGGCTATCGTTGCTTCTTGTCCTTTTGACCAGTGGGGAATGGATATCGTAGGGCTTTTTCCTATAGCTCCTGCGCAGAAAAAGTTTATATTGGTAGCAGTTGATTATTTTTCGAAATGGATTGAAGCAGAGCCGTTGGCTAGAATCGCTGATAATGACGTACTGAAGTTCATGTGGAAGAATATAGTGTGCAGGTATGGGGTGCCCGAGAAACTGATATCCGATAACGGAAGACAGTTCCAAGGAGCTAAGATCCAAGCCTGGTGTAAAGAGATGAAGATTCAACAAGTCTTTACCTCTGTAGCTTACCCGCAGAGTAATGGGCAGGTAGAGGTGACTAATCGGACGCTGGTGCAGGGTCTAAAGGTTCGAGTGGGCAAAGCTAAGGGCAATTGGGTGGATAAACTCTCAAGTATCTTATGGGCGTACCGAACCACTCCGAGAGAAAGAACTAGAGAAACTCCTTTCAGTCTGGTCTATGGTAATGAGGTGGTGCTCCAAGCTGAGATTGGTTTGGAATCTGCAAGGGTGATGTGTTATGATGAAGATAATGATATGAGACGCGCCATAGACCTTGATCTGTTGGAAGAAAAGAGGGAAGCCGCGAGCATTCGCATGGAAGCCTATAAAAACCACATGGCGCAATCTTATAATCGGAGGGTCATTCAGAGAAGCTTCTTGGTAGGCGACTTGGTCCTGAGGAAGGTGCAAGAAGAGCATAGAGGGAAGTTAGACCCAAAGTGTAAAGGTCCCTTCAAAGTGATTGAAAAGCTTAACTCTGGAGCTTACTACTTGGAAAATGTGCAAGGCAAGGCTTTGAAGAGACCTTGGAACACTTACCACCTTAGGAAATACTATTCCTGATTCTATCGTTGATGTATTTTATTTTCTGAATTTTCCTATGTAATCCGTTGGAATTCAATAAAATCAAGTTCTTCTTTTCAAGTTCATGAATGTTGTTGTATTGTGATGGTGATAAGAATTAAATTTTCCTACTAAGGCATCGACTAGTAGAGGAGCAGAGTGGAGGAGAAAAATTTTATTTTCCTACTTAGGCTACGCCTAGTAGAGGAGCAGAGTTGGCGTGGGGAGAAATTTTATTTTTCCTACTTAGGTATCGCCTAGTAGACGAGCAGAGGCGAAGAAAGAAAAAAAAATTATTTTCCTACTTAGGCTGCGCCTAGTAGAGGATCAGAGTTAGTGCGGGGAGAAATTTTCTTTTTCCTACTTAGGTATCGCCTAGCAGAGGAGCAGAGGCGAAGAAGAGAAAAAAATTATTTTCCTACTTAGGCTGCGCCTAGAAGAGGAGCAGAGTTGGGGCGGGGAGAAATTTTATTTTTCCTACTTAGGTATCGCCTAGTAGAGGAGTAGACACGAAGAAGAGAAAAAAATGTTATTTTCCTACTAAGGCATCGCCTAGTAGAGGAGTAGAGGCGAAGAAGAGAAAAAAATTATTTTCCTACTTAAGCTGCGCCTAATAGAGGAGAAAAGTTGGGGCGAAGAGAAAAAATTTTATTTTCCTACTTAGGTTGTGCCTAGTAGAGGAACAGAGGTGAAGGAGAGAAAAAATTTTATTTTCCTACTAAGGCATCGCCTAGTAGAGGAGCAGAGGCGAAGAAGAGAAAAAATTTTATTTTCCTACTTAGGCTGTGCCAAGTAGAGGAGCAGAGTTGAGAAGAAGAGAAAAAGTTTTATTTCCTGCTAAAGCGTGGCCTAGCAGAGGAGTGAGAGGACAAGAATGATGCATTTTTATTTTCCTTCTAAGGTATCACCTAGCAGAAGAGTTAGAGGGTGGGGGTGTTGAATTTTTATTTTCTTGCTAAGGCATCGCCTAGCAGAGGAGTTAGAGAGTGGGGGTGTTGAATTTTTAATTTCTTGCTAATGCGTGGCCTAGCAGAGGAGTTAGAGGACAAGGATGATGAATTTTTATTTTCCTGCTAAGGTATCACCTAGCAGAGGAGTTAGAGGGTGGGGGTGTTGAATTTTTATTTTCCTGGTAGGGCATCGCCTAGCAGAAGAGTTACAGAGCTAGGGCGTTGAATTTTTATTCATATCAAGGCATCGCCTAGCAGAGGAGTTCGCACTCTGCCGATTTTATTCACCCTAGTGGTTTAAAAGCATCAGAGATAAATTCAGAAGAAGCAGTGAATGCAAACGCAAAATACTCAATATGGCAGAAAACGAGTTCGTACATAAACCAAAAGTGCGCAAAAAGAGAGATATAAATGTCATAAAATCCATAGTCGCGTAATAATATGAAAATTAAAGCAGTGCAAAAAATAACAGAATATGGCCCGAAGGCATACAATGTCTGCGTAAATGAAAAATAACATAAGTAAAGGAGCTCGGTCTAAGAATTGGGGGGGGGGGGGGGGGGGGGGAGACTTGCTATGAAACCCTCAATGTCGATGAAGTTGATAGGCTCTTAATAGTTTGTATTTTTGTTATCATATCTCTCATCGTTACCACTTTTAACGTGCTTAATTGACACATTTTTGTGTGCTTTATTGTAGGATGAAGTTTTCTGTTCATGCGATAAATTTGGGCTAAAAAATGTGATTTTATATCACAATTAAAGTTGCCGATATGATCTTAGTGGAAAACTTAAACAGAAAAATTCAGAAATCGTTTTTGGATAAGGCGTGGCCACGCCTCGTGACTACTCCTCAGCTGCCTAAGGAGAATCAAGGAATTTTCATATCAAGAAATAATTACAAGATAGAGTTTTTTCCATAAAAAACTCTATATTTTTTGGATATTTTCTAGTATCTTTCTATTTTTAGTGATTAGGTTTTATTTTAGGTTAATTGATCTTTAATTGGTTTTTTATGTTTTGGGCTCTTAGCTTAATTTTTTAGACCCAAAATACCTACCTCACGTACAGAGAATGGGGCACAGCCTTAAGAATGAGATTTTTTTCCAATAACAAGGGATCTCACGTGAAGAATACACAAGATATTCTCTCCGACCAATCTCCCACAACTCACGCACAAGAGAAGAAAAATAGCGCAAGAATTTCTCAACCTCTTCTCCACGTCTTTAGGCTAAGTTTTATTTTTTGATTCAAGGGATATTTTACTATTTCGATTTATCACTGTGAGGCTTTTTGCACTTTAATTTAATATTCGTGTTTTGTTCAAGTATTCGTTGATTTATGATTTGTTTATATGAAAGTTATATCTTGGTTAATCTGACAATTTAATTTGATATATAATTTTCTACTGCTATCCATGAATTCAGTGATCCGTAATTGTCATGAACGATTGGTACATGAGTAGCGATAGATTAGGTGTGTTGTGCTATCATAGCATATTTAATCTAAATAAATCAACGAAACTCGATCTATCAATTGCAGCTATCTCGATTGTTAGATTTAGGATTAACTGCTTTCACAAAACGAAAATGTTATTTTTAATTAATATGGAACGCTATCGTGCCCAGTTAATTATTAAGATGTGATATATTTGCTAGCCTACGGTAAAAATTTTCGATGCATTTGATAGGAGAGTTTGTTGAATATATATCCTAGACACTAATGAGCGAAATGAGCGAATCTTGTGAGAAGTTGTTAAATCCCATGCATTTTAATTTCTACACATTCTGATTGAAGTGATCGTTCATGATGTTATTTTGTGAGATGCTAAGAAATTAAAATGTCTTGTTGCATGAAAAATGTTTTGGATAAGTAGAGGAAGCGGAAGGAGGACGAAAAATTGAGACAATAAGTTGATCTATTTGATGCTTGAGGACAAGCATCGTTTAGGTGTGAGAGATTTTGATAGGCTCTTAATAGTTTGTATTTTTGTTATCATATCTCTCATCGTTACCACTTTTAACGTGCTTAATTGACACATTTTTGTGTGCTTTATTGTAGGATGAAGTTTTCTGTTCATGCGATAAATTTGGGCTAAAAAATGTGATTTTATATCACAATTAAAGTTGCCGATATGATCTTAGTGGAAAACTTAAACAGAAAAATTCAGAAATCGTTTTTGGATAAGGCGTGGCCACGCCTCGTGACTACTCCTCAGCTGCCTAAGGAGAATCAAGGAATTTTCATATCAAGAAATAATTACAAGATAGAGTTTTTTCCATAAAAAACTCTATATTTTTTGGATATTTTCTAGTATCTTTCTATTTTTAGTGATTAGGTTTTATTTTAGGTTAATTGATCTTTAATTGGTTTTTTATGTTTTGGGCTCTTAGCTTAATTTTTTAGACCCAAAATACCTACCTCACGTACAGAGAATGGGGCACAGCCTTAAGAATGAGATTTTTTTCCAATAACAAGGGATCTCACGTGAAGAATACACAAGATATTCTCTCCGACCAATCTCCCACAACTCACGCACAAGAGAAGAAAAATAGCGCAAGAATTTCTCAACCTCTTCTCCACGTCTTTAGGCTAAGTTTTATTTTTTGATTCAAGGGATATTTTACTATTTCGATTTATCACTGTGAGGCTTTTTGCACTTTAATTTAATATTCGTGTTTTGTTCAAGTATTCGTTGATTTATGATTTGTTTATATGAAAGTTATATCTTGGTTAATCTGACAATTTAATTTGATATATAATTTTCTACTGCTATCCATGAATTCAGTGATCCGTAATTGTCATGAACGATTGGTACATGAGTAGCGATAGATTAGGTGTGTTGTGCTATCATAGCATATTTAATCTAAATAAATCAACGAAACTCGATCTATCAATTGCAGCTATCTCGATTGTTAGATTTAGGATTAACTGCTTTCACAAAACGAAAATGTTATTTTTAATTAATATGGAACGCTATCGTGCCCAGTTAATTATTAAGATGTGATATATTTGCTAGCCTACGGTAAAAATTTTCGATGCATTTGATAGGAGAGTTTGTTGAATATATATCCTAGACACTAATGAGCGAAATGAGCGAATCTTGTGAGAAGTTGTTAAATCCCATGCATTTTAATTTCTACACATTCTGATTGAAGTGATCGTTCATGATGTTATTTTGTGAGATGCTAAGAAATTAAAATGTCTTGTTGCATGAAAAATGTTTTGGATAAGTAGAGGAAGCGGAAGGAGGACGAAAAATTGAGATAATAAGTTGATCTATTTGATGCTTGAGGACAAGCATCATTTAGGTGTGAGAGATTTTGATAGGCTCTTAATAGTTTGTATTTTTGTTATCATATCTCTCATCGTTACCACTTTTAACGTGCTTAATTGACACATTTTTGTGTGCTTTATTGTAGGATGAAGTTTTCTGTTCATGCGATAAATTTGGGCTAAAAAATGTGATTTTATATCACAATTAAAGTTGCCGATATGATCTTAGTGGAAAACTTAAACAGAAAAATTCAGAAGTCGTTTTTGGATAAGGCGTGGCCACGCCTCGTGACTACTCCTCAGCTGCCTAAGGAGAATCAAGGAATTTTCATATCAAGAAATAAATACAAGATAGAGTTTTTTCCATAAAAAACTCTATATTTTTTGGATATTTTCTAGTATCTTTTTATTTTTAGTGATTAGGTTTTATTTTAGGTTAATTGATCTTTAATTGGTTTTTTATGTTTTGGGCTTTTAGCTTAATTTTTTAGACCCAAAATACCTACCTCACGTACAGAGAATGGGGCGCAGCCTTAAGAATGAGATTTTTTTCCAATCACAAGGGATCTCACGTGAAGAATACACAAGATATTCTCTCCAACCAATCTCCCACAACTCACGCACAAGAGAAGAAAAATAGCGCAAGAATTTCTCAACCTCTTCTCCACGTCTTGAGGCTAAGTTTTATTTTTTGATTCAAGGGATATTTTTACTATTTCGATTTATCACTGTGAGGCTTTTTGCACTTTAATTTAATATTCGTGTTTTGTTCAAGTATTCGTTGATTTATGATTTATTTATATGAAAGTTATATCTCGGTTAATCTGACAATTTAATTTGATATATAATTTTCTACTGCTATCCATGAATTCAGTGATCCGTAATTGTCATGAACGATTGGTACATGAGTAGCGATAGATAAAGTGCAAAAAGCCTTTAAAGTGCAAAAAGCCTCACAGTGATAAATCGAAATATGACAGTCTTCCTAGCTTCCAGAGAAAATGGCGAAGCACTCGAGCTACTCGCATCTGCCATTCTTTAGTTTTGAATATTTTTCACCAATATAACTGAAACTAACCGTGTTATGTCTATTTATAGCAGAATATCAAGGAAGCTGAAGAGTCGTCAACATTTCAGCAGACCGATAATCTTTCTAATCTTTGAATTTATTCGCTTTAATTATCTTATGCACTAATTAAGGGGGAATAATGGTTTTAAGAGGTTAACTGAGAAGATAAATGTTAGTAAATTCTTAAACTGAAAGGACACAGTCTTTCAACTGATCTTTCAGTTGGGAATTTTACTAATCTTCTCATATAAGTTAACTGATTAAAACGAATTATATTCCAAATCAAGTGACGTGACTGTCTACTATCTAATGATGAATCCTATTTTGAAAACGTGGAAGCATTTGAACCATTTAAATTGTATACACGCTTATAGCACACGTACACACATTTTTACTCAAATTTTTAATGGACTGACACGTGTCCCGAATTTAAACAGTCACGAACAACTGTACTAAGCCCGCTTTAATTCAGTTTTTCTTCTTACGCGTACAATCAGTTTCTAAGAGAATACTAATTCCAGAGCTCTCATTTACAAATTGCAGATCATTTTATCTATCAAAATGGCGAATCAAATTCCCGCTTACATGCTGAATGCAATGGCTATCAACTTTGGATCAATTCTATCTTTTGGCGACACTAATGTCAAGAACGTTTTTCAAAAACTCGAAACTGCTGGGTTAAGGACATTCTTGGGACAATCATCACAAGAGATCTATCCCAAAGAACTTCAGGAAATCTACTCTAACGGTACGATCAATTCTGATGGAAACATCGCTTTTACTATCAATGGTTAGCTGCTGACCATTTCCGAGGATTCCTTTGGAGAAATCTTTTCTTTACCATCTGATGGACTAGCACACTTATCTGATGTTAAGGCATCTGACATTGAAAAGATGCAAACCTCACTTTCTGCTGAAGGACGGAAAATCTATGTTTCCGACCCAAAGAAGGAACTGAAGCACGAAGTTCAGTTACTTGCTGATATAGTCGCCAAAGGGATTTTGGCGAAAGATGGATCTTTTGCTGCACTTACTTTGGAAAAATTTCAAGATATTTCTATCATTATGGCTGAACATAAATTCAACTGGAAGCATCTTATATTCAATACTTTAAAGAATATGTTTCTATCATCCAAACAGTCCAAAGGTTTTGCAGTGCAACTGAGCTATCTGCTGAAAGTGAAGGGGTTAGTGGCAGATAATACAGAAAAATCATCAAAATTCAAAGTCTTTAATGCGAAGAATACTATGCCACCCAAGACAAAATTGGACATCTCTCATGATCAGTTTGTAAAGATAAAACAAGAGATTGAGATTCAACAGGCGGCTCCTAAATCAATAAAAAAGGCCAAGACATTGGCTCAACTGAAGTCCGCAAAAAGAAAATTAATTGTGGAAGAATCCGATCCAGAGAAAACTCCTTCCCCAAATATCACCAAGAAACCGAGAACCCAGATGATTAAACCAACAACTACAGAGGAATCTATTCCTACTGACAAGCCAATATCTTCAGATGCTCAGCAGCCAATTGAAGCAGTCCCTCTGAAGATCATCCCACCAGAAAAATCAATTAGTGCAAAGAAAGAAACAGTTAGGATAAAAGCCCCTCTGATTAATATTACTCGTCCCACCTTAATCGTCCCACTCCTCTGGCACCTGCCCGACCCAAGGGCATTAGTATTATAGAACGGGTAGATACTACACGAACTGGTCTAGAAATTCCACACATCTTCAGTTCTGACAAAGGCAAGGGAAAATTGATTGAAGAACCAAGGCCATCCAATCCCATTCAAACCCACATTGACCTTGTTTGGGACGAGGTTAATGATTTTGCAGCATCAAAACTTCAACTCTATGATGCTTGGACAGCCTATCGTACACAGATTTTTGCCAAGCAACTAAGAAAGCAATCTCAACTGAACAAATTCATCAAGCTGGAAGCTTCTGTCCTCAAGATAGTCAAAGCTGCCACCATTGCCCAAGCTATGGAGAGAAAAACATATTTGTTTGATCAGATGAGAGTAAAGAAGTTAACACAAATTATTGACAAACTGAAGGCTAACTACGTTCCAACAAATCCTACTATCTATGCTGATCATGCGGTGATCACTCAGCTAGACACCGATCTGATAGGATTGCTATCTCAGATAAAGTTTTGGGAAATGGATCAAGAGTTAGTCCTTCATAAAGGAGATTCAGACGATGATGAAAAGGAAATAGTTGAAGAACCTCCCTCAAAGCAGAAAGAGTCATCCTCAGAACAGGCTATTATTCCAACTGAAGAGCCAGTTCAGGATGTGTCTCAATCACCAACTGGTGAACATCAAATGTACACTGAAGCAGAATTATCTTTCGCAAACATTGATGAAATTATTTAGATAGTGGTGCAAGAATCCCAATTGAGTGAACCCATTTCTGATAATGTTGATCATCCCGTTGATCAAATCAATCCAGAGGTACCTATCTCTTCAGAAGCACCAGTTCAGCTAGATCCTTCTGCTAAACAGACTATTCCAACTGATGTGCAAATTGATCCCCAAGATCATCCTCTAGAGACACCAATTTTGACTTCATCAGACTCTATTATTCCTCCAGGCAGCTCATCTGCTGATCAACATCCACTTTCTCCGCCTCAAGTTCCAGAAGACATTGCTGTAACAATCACTTCAGTTCAGAATGTTGCTGAAACAGTAGCAACTAACCAAGAGTTGGTTATATTTGATCAAACCACAAAGGGAGCGGAATTCCCTCATCAGTCACCTCATCCTCAATCCACAGAAATGGATCTTGTTCTTGAAGAGATCCAAAATATGCAGCACAATATGCAGCAGATAATCACTGACATCAAGAAGATTCAATCTACACAATTATCTCACACTGTCAAATTGGATTCTTCAATTGAATATGACTCTGCAAAACAGAAAGCAATTCAAGCAAACATGGATTCTCTCACCAAAACTGTAGATGAGATGAAGAAAGGTCTAGCTCAAAGCCTATTTACAACTCAGGATATAGTTAGTCAACGAGTTCAACGATTAGAAACTTCTGTTTCTAATAAAATGGAATTGCTGCAGACCTGTTTGCAAACTGTTGTCTCAAGTATCTCAGCAGATGTCAAAATTCTTTCAACTGATGTTCGAAAATTATCTGAGAAGATGGAGTTGTTTGACAAAAAGGGGGAAGAAATCAAAGGAATGCTAGAACAACAGAAGAAATTCTCGTTTCAGTAGCAGTCTTCACTGTACTCATCAAGTTACTAATTCAGTTGATCAGTTTCTTATTTTATCTACAAAGAGTCCAATCAATCGTAAAATTCAGTTGATCAATCTCTTATCTACAAAGGGTTCAGTTACTTAATTTTGTCAAATACCATAAAGGGGGAAATTGTTGGAAATTAAACTCTGGAGTTTGACAAACTGATCAACCAACTGAAAATACGAACCAACTGAACTCAGCAACTGGACTTAATAACTGAAATCGACTGTCTGATCGATTGGAAACTGATCAGTTAATACATCCAGCCGAATGCCTTAAAGTTAAGTATCTCTCAGCTGAAGATGTCTCGGGAAAGAACCTTCAACCGACAAAGAGACATAACAGATTACAACTGAATATGAAACGCCGCACCACAACCAAGACTACCTAGAACAACGCATTCCGGCTAAAGCAATTAAGACGCCGCAAACAAAGTCCAAAGAATAATGAAGTGGAAATCAATGGATACATAGATTCAAATTTATCTCAAGTTACCATTGGAAAAGAAGCATATAAATATGACAGAAGAGCAGCTGAAAACAACAACAAAGTGAATACTATTCAAAAAGTTTGCTGTCACTCTGTCAAAATCTCAGCTCACCTCTTACTTGATTTATTCGTAGCAATTAAGGCTACAATTTGAGCTTACAAGCAAGTTGTGATAATCATTGAAATTCGATAGTGCTAAGATCAGTTAAGCACTGAGAACATTCTATTATACTAAGAGTTTCAGTTTTTGGCAGTGTTAAGTCCAAGCTGAAGTTGGTCAGTACAATTCTTGTATTTGATCAAAATCTTTTAGTGAATATCCTATCCTTGTGATAGAAGGGGTGACGTAGGAGTAATTGAAATCTCCGAACATCCAGAAACAACCCTTGCGCATTTTATTTTTGTATTCTATCTTTCAGTCAGTTACCTTCCGCAACTGATTCAGTTTAACTGATTGATATTGATCAACAAGATTCCGAGAATCAGTTTGTCACCAAACTGAATTCAAAATTTGAAAAGATCAATTTTTATTGTGAGTGTTTATTCAATCCCCCCTTCTAAACACTTTTGATACGTTAACCGATCCTAACAAGTGGTATCAGAGCAGGTGTTCTTGAAAGAACATTGAAACTGATTTTGATGTTTAAAATTCGAAAATTTCAGATTTTTTACACATATATATGCAAAATTGAATTTTCGCGCAGCTTGCAGCGACCGTAGGAAAAATGGCATATCTCCTTGTTCGAGTGTCCAAATGACAAACCGTTTTTTGCGTTGCAAACTAGACTCATAGAGGTTTACAACGGTATAAAATTTGCAGCCTAATTATGCTCGAGAAAATACAGTTTATTCGTTGAAGGCAGAGCATATGTGCTGCAGCAGAAAATGAGCCATGGAGAAAATTGGTTAGTTATCCTTCTTCTTTTATAATTTTCAAAATTTCAAAAATATAGGGGAGAACTCATTGTAATTTTAATAGAGTTATTATTTTAAAATATTGAGGGGGAGAAAATTTTGTTTAAAATGTTTTGAAAATATGACTTTTTGATTCACACAAAAAGGGGGAGAAATATGTTAGTCGAATTTATTGTTTATCCAAGTTTTGTGATCATCAAAAAAGGGGAGATTGTTGGAACTTTTCAAGTTCACAATCTTGATTTTGATGTTAACAAAACTTATTATTGTGTTTCTAACATATTTACTCAAGTGTGAAGTTGCAAACACAAGAAGCAAGCTGAAACTGAATTTTGCACAAATTGAATTTCTGGCGAGCTTCGGTATTTTGATGATATCTCTCAACTGGATTATCCAAATGACAATCCGCCAACTGGACTAATTAGAAAACTCAATTTGGAACAAGTCGTATGTCACGTCAGTTGGCAAAATCGGATGTTATCATGGTCTAACTGATCGCTCAATTACCGAACTGATCACACGAAAACAACAATCAGTTGAGTTTGAGCAGCTGCGGTATTTTGGTCATATCTCTCAGCTCGATTATCGAAATAAAGCGATTCAGTATGTGTTGGAAAGATAAGACGATGATCTACAAATCATCTTCAGAAGTCAAAGTCTGAATCAAAGCTTAAGATGCTGATAAATGACGATGAAGTTACTGGTTCTGCACAAACTGAAATCAGCTAGGCTGATTTCAGCACACCAGCTGAAACTGAACCAACTGCTGATCAGCTGACCAACCAACTGAACTGAACCAGCTGCTGACCAACTGAAACTGAACCAGACCAGCTGAAGACCAGTTGAACCAGACCAGCTGAACTGAACCAGCTGAAACTGAACCAGACCAGCTGAAGACCAGTTGAACCAGTCCAACTGAACCAGTTGAACTGAACCGGACCAACTGAACCAGTTGAACTGATTGACCAGTTGACCAGTCGAGAAAATGTCCAGCAAGACGAATTTGACCGTTGCAATTCCAGAAACAGTACAGAAACTTTCCAACGGTCATATTCTTGTGTCTAACGTATATATCAGTGTTGGAGCTTATAAATACAATATATTGAAGATCAAACAACAGCTTTTGAAGTGGATTCAAAGCATGGGCAGTTAGCATGAAGATATCAGCTAGTTGAGAGCACAAGCCCTTGTGTGAGGATACATTTGAGATATACACTGTAAATGATAAATTCCTCACACACAATCACTCACACATATACAAGAGAGTTGAACTTCAAAGATTAGTTGAGTGAGTCTTGCACAAAGATAATAAACTTGTGTATGTAGTCTTTGCATATGAGACATTAAACAATATGCTGATTGTGAGGTGCTGCCTACAATCTTGAGTGCTAGGAGTTCTAGTTGGGTGCTGCCCTTCCGGAATGGGTTTGTACAAGTAGTTGTATAAATCAAAGTCTTCTAGTTGATCCTTCCCAAGGGGTGACGTAGGAGTGTTTGAAATCTCCGAACATCCATAAACAAATTCGTGTCTATTTGTTTATTGCATTTATTTATCATTTTTACTGTTTTTAAAGATGCATTGTTGAAGCATTTTATGTGTTCTTCAAATACCAAAATATTGCATACCAAGTGTTTGATAAAATGCTTCAACCGAAAATCTTTTTACTCATTCAACTTGCATATATCTTAAATGGTTTACAAAATATTTAATCGGTTTCTACGAAGGATTATTTCGAGTGTCTTCCGCTTGGTTTGAAAACCAAACTCGATTTAATTCATCGGTGTTCAATATTTCAAGAACCGAGCTATTGTAGCTCAACGATGCTCCCCCCCAATCGATCCCAACAAAGAGCCTGCGGCGTGTTAGGGCGAGCGTGGAGTAGCGTGGGAGGAGCTAGCGCTCGGGCAAGCATGGGGCAAGCCTGCAGCGCTAGGCGAGCCCTCGGCGGCTGGGCGAGGCAGGTGCTAGCGAGAGGGCGGGAGACGAGGACGTGCGCTAGGGCTGCACGAGGATGAGGCTAGGGCTGTCAGCACGAGGGTGCGGCGTGTATGGTGGGGCGAGTGTGTGGAGTGCTGGGCGTGCGCGGCGAGGGGCGTGCGGAGCGCGGGTTGTGTAGGCAGCTCGGCGCAAGGGTTGCTGTGGGTGTAGGGTGAGCTAGGGTGTGCAGCGGTTATGCAAGGAAGAGTTAGTGGCCATAGCAGGGAGAAATTTTTTTTTTGTGTGGGAGAAGTGAGAATGAAATAAGGAGGTAACCTGTATTTATAGGAGAACGCGAACCAAATCTTTCCTTTCTTTGTTTTCAAACGAAAAAAAGAAAATGCATGCCATCATCCTTGCGAATGATTATTTTCGCAGTGGTAAACATCGTTCGTTAATGACAAACCAAGTAAATTTCTCTAACACGGTATGCCTTCGTCGCTGATAAATCGAGGACAACCCAATTAATCGAACTTTGAACCTACGATTCAGTTCGACTTGGGAGGGGGAGACTAGTGATACCCTATGGATGGTCCCACTACTCCTGGCCCATCCCTGGCCCAAATGGAAGACAAGCTCATCAAGGGCCCATGTATTCTCCTATAAATATCATATTTGAGTGCTCAGTTAATATATTCACTATATTGATTTCAGCAGCACCCTTAGCTGCTATTCACTCATATCCTTAGTCACCGCCTTGAGCGTCGGATGGGCTATGCCAGGACATCCTCCTGCCCCCTTCTAACGATCTTATTCGTGATTTCAGGCTCGGGACAATTTTGAAACCTGCGTCTGTACTAGTGACACTTGCTGGAATCGGGCCCTAAATTTCCCGTGAGTATCACTTGGGTTGTGGAAATTACCTTTGCAACCCCATATTTATTGATAAGTACTTTCATTTGAAGCTTAAAACTAGGAGATCTTCTTGTTCCCTCTGCAACCCAAGATTTATTGTTAAGTATTTTCGTTCAAGGCTTAAAACCGGGAGATCTTTTTAAATCATTGGTGAAGAAGTCGTCCACCAGTTTCGAAGGTTTACTAGAGAAAGAACAAAAGTATATCAATGTGGAAGAATCACAAAAAGCTCAGATGGAGGAGCCCAAGCGAGTCCCAGAAGAACAACGAGAGGCTGAAGCGGACAATTTGGTGCTTCGGATGACCCGAACCAATCCAACAGAATGACTCAAACAGTTTGCCACATATATCCACTTGAAAGTTAACAAGTTCAGGGCCCTTGAAATTTGTGAATAGAAGAACCTCATTCAGAGCCAGAAGGAAGTTATAAAGGACCTCAGGACCCCCTTCTAATAGTTACTGTGATTTTCTAAAGATTGTGGTCATACTATAAAAGTGTGTAGGCACATAGCTCTAGATAATGAACGGGTTATTCAACAAAAATGGGGAATTTTTTTAAAAAAATCAGTTAAATTATAGCGACGATTTTTGTTAAATCCGTCGCTAATTTAAAATTAGCGACGATTTTTATGTGGCTTAATATTGCTACAATTTTAATTTAACCAATTTTTTTAAAAAAAATTAGAACAACGACAACGGTTTTTGAAACTCAAAAACCGTTGTCGTTAACCAAATAACACACTAAAAACGACAACGTTTTTAAAAAACCATTTTCGTAGTTCTAAAAAAACCAGCTGAAAGAAAACGATTTACACAAACCGTTGTCTTTGACCCTTGACAGAAACACATATAGACAACGGTTTTTAAAAATCGTTGTTGTAGCCTGAAAAAACACATACATAGACAGCGGTTTTTAAAAATCTTTGTTTTAGCCTAAAAAAATGCTCATAGACAACGGTTGTTAAAACCGTTTTTGTAGCAAAAAAAACTTTCTTAGACAACGGTTTTTAAAAACCGTTGTTGTAGCCCAAAAAAACACGCTCATAGACAACACCGTTGTTGTAGACACATTAAAGACAACGGTTTTTAAAAAATTGTTGTCTATAAGCGGGTTTTTTTAGGCCACGACAACGGTCGTTGTTAAAAGTAAAAACACAACGATTTTAATAAACCGTTGTCTTTGGTGCGTTGAATGTGTATTTTCTTGTAGTGTGGACATACAATCAGCAAACCAGAATGAAAACTAAAAATAAATATTTAGTCTAATGATGAAACATGCAATGCTGTTTCATTTGAGGACAACAACATTAATAACATATATTTCACTGATTACCATCTTCATCGCAATCTTTTTGTGCATTATCAAGTTTTTGTTTGATACCTCGAACAGATGACCCGAACCGAGTCGATCCAAACCATTGAATACCCTAGCTCGTTATAAAGATAGGCTCGGCCTATGTTTGATGCAATTTAGTTAGAATAAACACCTTGTATGGAGCCCGAATTGATCTCTCTCGAGAAAAGGCTTTGCAAGAAGGGAGGCCTGAAGAGCCAATCCATGTCAAGTCCCTCCGAGCTGAGATCATACAAATATCGCGATAAACACAGATAAAGTTTCATAAATGAAAAACACATTGATCAATCTTTTTTGATAAGAATAGATCTCAAATATATCAGGATATATTCAAACCTCGTAATCTACTGAAGATAAGATTATATGAGTCCAAATATCATCACAAATCTCGTATTTAAAGGACTTATCTTACAAGGGTTATTTTCCTATAAGATATCTAGCTCCTCTTGATTCTATAAATATCAGGTTTTTCATAGTTTTATTCATTCATTCATCGCTATCACTCAGCACTACTCTCTTGCACGCTTAAGTTTTGTCCCCGTACTGACTTAATTATCGGAGAGGCTACGTCGGAAACATCTCATGCACCATCTAACTTCTGTTCATTTGTGGAAATCTGCACCGAAGCTTTGCTCGGCCCATATCAAACCAGTAAAGAGTATTTGGCTTGCCAGATTGAACCCAATGTGAAATTTTTGGTTACATCAATTGGGACAGTATGTGTGAAATTGAAGAGAAAAGATGGTTAGAGGAAGAAAAAAGAGGTGGAGGTAGTGGAAAAGGCTGCGGGTAAAACCAGAAGAACGAGAATTGGGATCTCTAGAGAGAAGGTGGGGAACAAAATCGAGAACTCCCACCACCTCCTCTGGGTTTAATGTCGTAGACCTCACTTAGCTAATCACGGCTACAGTGGAGCATTGTTGGCTTGAAGGCATGAAAATAATCCACCTCCACTGCCTTCTTCGAATCAGAATGCATTTAATAAAGAGATGAGAAGACTGTGTGAGGAGATGGAACATTTGCAGGAGACTTGGGGGGTTTTCTGCAGAAGTTATGGCATCTGAGCTTCCCCATCACTTCAAATTTCCCAATATATAAGAATATGATGAAAAAATGAGATCCAAAAGAGCACCTCTCTCGAGTCTTTGTCACCACCCTAGTAGGGGCAGCATAGCAGTGGTTTAACTTGATTCAGACAGAAAGCATCCAATCATTCCAAAACTGTAGCATAATCTTACTACACATATTCGCAAGCATCGGGAAGCAACTAATAACCACGTTAAGCCTTTTTGGCATGAGACAACAAGAGCAAGAAATTTTTATGATTATATTAAAAGGTTCAATATTTGGGTTGTGGAAGTTACCTCTGCAACCCCAGATTTATTGACAAATACTTTCATTTGAAGCTTAAAACTAGGACACCTTTTTGTTCCCTCTACAACCCAAGATTTATTGGTAAGTATTTTCGTTCAAGGCTTAAAACCGGGAGATATTTTTAAATCATTGGTGAAGAAGTCGTCCACCAGTTTCGAAGGTTTACTAGAGAAAGAACAAAAGTATATCCATGTGGAAGAATCACAAAAAGCTCAGATGGAGGAGCCCAAGCGAGTCCCAGAAGAACAGCGAGAGGCTCAAGGGGACAATTTGGTGCTTCGGATGACCCGAGCCAATCCAACAAAATAACTCAAACAGTTTGCCACATATATCCAATTGAAAGTTAACAAGCTCAGGGCCCTTGAAATTTGTGAATAGAAGAACCTCATCCAAAGCCAGAAGGAAGTTATAAAGGACCTCGGGGACCCCCTTCTAATAGGTACTGTGATTTTCTAAAGATTATGGTCATAATATAAAAGGGTGTAGGCACATAGCTCCAGATAATGAACGGTTTATTCAACAAAATGGGGAATGAAAGCCATCTTGGAGCAATCAAAATAAAACCATAGGCCTCCTAAGATATGCAGGGAGTTTCCGACCCACACAACAATGAATTAGTCATCCAAACCATGATAGTTAATTAAGAGATAGCTCGGATATTTGTGGATCTTGGAGTTTGGTCAATATGCTATTCAAATAGTCTATGGATCAAATGGACTTGAGCGAGCACAAGATGGAGCCTGTTGTCAGGGCCTTGTTTGGATTAACATGACACACTCTTAATCCCATTGGAATGATCAATTTACCTCTCTTTCTTGGGGTATGAGACAATAGGAAGACCCAAATTTTTAGTCTTATCATAATGGAGGCTCTCTCCGTTACAATGTAATTTTGGGAAGACCTGTCATGACCACCTTCATGGCAGTAGCTTTAGCCATGTACCAGAAGATTAATTTCCCTGTTGCAAGATCATTAGGATAAGTTAAGTGTGACCATAAAATAGCTTAGAAGTGTTGTGTCGAATCATTCCGGGTAGAACAGAAGGTGGCTAAAATCGAGAAAGAGAGTCAGCTTAAAAAACAAGAACACAGACATTTGAATCTAATCGATGAAGCAACCCAAGTCATTATGGAAGAAGATCACGAGAAAGCTATCATATCTTCCCCATGTGGCATGGTAAAAATTGCCTAAAATCTAACTTCACCAATCTGGGTTGGCTACTCAAATTCCTAAGAAAGAATAAGGATAAGGATGTTTTCGCTTGATCGACCTCTGATCTCACAAGGGTCAAGATGGAGGTCATGTAGCACAGGTTGAATGTATTGAATGATTGTCGACCTTTTGTTCAGGTAAAAAAAAAGAACTTTGAGCCGGAAAAAGATGCTGTAATATGGGAGAATGTGAAATAATTATTGAAAGGATGGCACATTCAAGAAGTGCAATTCTCGAGCTGGTTATTCAATGTAGTTCTCATGCCCAAGTCTTCAGGAAGTGGAAGATGTGCATATATTTGTTAGACCTTAAGTTGGCTTATCTAAGGCATTGTTACCTACTTCCCCTGAATCGAACAGTTTGTTAATTCTACCGCCAGACATGAGTTCTTGTGTTTTCTTGATGCATACCAAGGGTACCACCAAATCCCATTGGACGAGCACTACAGGGAAAAAGTGAGCTTCATCACATCAGATGGGAATTTCTATTATGTTGTCACGCCTTTTTGGCCTCAAAAATGTTGGGGCTACTTACCAGAGGCTCATGGACAAGGTGTTCAAGAATCAGATCGGCGGAAAAGTTGAAGTATCTGTATATTACATATTTGTTAAAGTTATGGCATCAATTGAGCTTATCAATGATCTAGAGGAAACCTTTTGTAAAATTACAAATAGATGTTAAATCCGAGTAAATGAACTTTTGTGGTACATAATGGCAAGTTGTTGGGACATATTATTACTCAATGAGGAATTGAAGCTAATCCAAAGAAATTTCATGCTTTAGCTACATTGGGATCTCCCAAAATATCCATAAAGTACATAAGTTGATTGGGAGGATTGCAACCCTATCCAGATTCATATCTTGATTAGTCGACTGGAGTCTCCCATTCTTTAAGATTCTCCAAAAAGCTTCG
This sequence comes from Primulina tabacum, assembly GCF_025594145.1. Taxonomy (NCBI): domain Eukaryota; kingdom Viridiplantae; phylum Streptophyta; class Magnoliopsida; order Lamiales; family Gesneriaceae; genus Primulina; species Primulina tabacum. The sequence goes on along the minus strand of NC_134558.1, from coordinate 29,152,003 downwards.
AGCTTTAAGTGGAATGTAGAAAGTGAGTAAGTTTTTCAAGAGTAGAAATCTTATCTAGGAGGGTTACCCGTCCTCAACAACCTACCAAGGTGAAGAGTTATTTGTTTACTTGCCAGTAATAGCTCAAGCCACAAGCTCGGTATTGGTCAGAAGAGAGGGTATGGTTCATCAACCTGTCTATTTTGTTAGTCACGCCGTGAAAGGCCCCGAGCTGAACTACACTACTCAAGAAAACCTAGCTCTGGCCTTGGTCATTACAGCTTGGAAATTGAAGTCATGCTTCATGTCACATCCCATTATCGTGCTCACCAACAATACTTTAGGTAGACTTGTATCCTATCCGGATGCCTCCGAGAGACTGATTAAATTGGTAACCAAGCTTAGTGAATACGACATCAAGTTTGAGCGCAAGACTGCCATAAAACCAAAAACTATGTCTGACTTCTTAGCGGAAATAGTTCAAATAGGAGAGGAAGAATAGTGGAATATTTTCGTGGATGGCTCTTCTTGTCATATTGGGAGTGGGGTCAGTGTCTTCATGATCTCACCCTAGGGAAGAAGATATAAATATGGCCATAAAGTTAGATTTCCGAGCATCTAATAATGTATCAGAGTATGAGGCGCTGGGGGACAAAAATCGCTCAAAAAATTGGTGTTACTTGGGTTATTCGTTACTTGGATTCCCAGCCGGTGATTCAGCAGAACAATGGAAGGTCTAAGGCGAAAATCGACAAGATGGTTACATATGTATAAGTCCTCAATATAGCTCGAGAAGCCTTTGCTGAGCTCATCATAAAACTTATCTTCCAAACCAAAAATGGAAAATCGGATCAATTAGCCGAAAAGGATAGCTCTCTGGCCATCCCCTCAGCTCGGATGTTACCGGGCATGAACTTGTTTCTCATATTGAGTATGTAAAAGAATTCATAGTAGAAATAAATTAACAAGATTTGAGGTATGTTCTTTACTAGTATTTACAATATGGAGTTCTGCCAAGTGATCAGAAAAAGGACGGGAAATCAAGAGAAGAGCTTTGCACTTGCAATTATTCATTATATCATCGGTAATTTAACTGTTAAGTTTAATAGTAGGTACTATTTTTGTGATATTTATTAAAAACTAGGGACAAAAAATATTTAGAAAATATTATAAAATAAAAATATATTTTATTGCATTATTATTCTTGTATGCACATTCCTAAAAAATTGTATAGATATAAAATATCTTTAAAAAATATTTAGATTTGAATATGCAATTTTTTTAAAAAATAAAAAATTTCAAATTATTTTTTTAGAAAATTATATTTTTTATTCTATAATTTGTACATAATTTATTTTCTAGGCTGGTTGTCGTTCAAATTACGGTATTAATCCAATAATTTGTATTTTTCAATTTTTTTCTCTTGAATGATGATAACCTGACATGGCATCGAAATATGATGACGTTACATCAATTTCAAAAATTGATGATATGTAACCTAAAATTATTTACTTGGCATTGGCTATTAATAACCTCCGGGAGAAAACGAAATTTAAAAAAAATACAAATTACATACTAAATCGTGAATTGACCAAAAATATGATAGAACACATAAAATGTGTAAATTAAGGATAAAAATATAGCTTCCCTAATTTATTCACGTATGCCTCGTAATATTTAGAATCGGAGTTTATTATTAGTTAACCAACCACCACATATCTCTCTTCCTCCATTCACAAAAATTCATGAAAAAAAACCATAACAAGTTTATAAATAGAGCAAAAGATGGTAGATGATGAAATTTTTATATTGAATAGATAATTAAATAGCCCTTGTACTGAGCTTTGGACCATATCATTTTTATTTAAATGAGATGTATATATAAAGTGGGTTTCAAATGACTTTTGGCTTTCCAAAATGTCAAAATAACTTTATTTTTATGAAAGGTAAAATAACATTTGTTTTTCTAAAAGATCACGTGACATTTAGTTTTCTTAAAGGTTAAATAACATTTGCATTTCTGAAAATGTCAAATAATCTCTAACAGTCTGAAAGGTCAACATTTTTCCTATATATATGCATACGCTCCTCATTTTCAAGTGAATAACTTGAAAGAACTTTCAGAACTTTCTTATATTTTTTGTGACTGCTATTTCTTTTAAATCGTGATATAGTTCAGGTATTGTTCACTTTGCCTATATTAAACTTTGTGCTAAGTTGTTGCAGGTATCATCGTTATATCCTGGGAAACAATTATCTACATTGAACCTCAGAGCACGGTAAGAAGGAAGAATATGTTTTAAGGAAAATGTAACATATTACAAACCTCGGTTTTATTTCGTTTTTTTTAACTTTATTTATGTAGGATGGATATGCATTGATTCAAATATTATTTGAAGAATAATTTTTTAGTTATTAATTTTATTGTAATTTACAATTATAACACCAGTTTATCCATAATAAATATTTCAAATATTATCCCCATTTACTTGATTTGTGTTTCAGATAGGCTACTGGTTCGAATAACTCGAATGGGCCAAAGGTAACTTTTTTTTCTATGGATGTCAGTGAACCATGCTGACAAAATTGAGAAATTTGACGGCTCTTATTTCAAGAGGTGACAGCAGAAGATGTTTTTCTTGAAAGAGGATCGGTTACGGTGCCGATTGCGCAACGGAAGTTTCAAAAACGAAAATCATACATTTTCAAGAGCAAGAAAACCGAGCACCCAACAAAATGTGTAGCAAATACAAAAACACAATATGACATTCATAGGGTGTTTAAGAAAATTTTACCTATCAATCACAAAGGATTGATGATGGCTCCAACTTAGTTTTAAAAACTAAGCTCTTGAAAGGATGACAAATCTACAAGCTCTCCTCCTTGCTCTTGGACTTCTTTCTTCAAAATTAGGTCCACCACTAACAAAGTAGAACCGCCCTAATTTTGCACTAGAAAAATTAGGGTATTTTTTATTGAGAAGTGTAGAATTTCCTCAACAAAAATTGAAGAAAAATTGAAGGAGAATGTCACAAATTTCGGCCATGCATGTGTTCATGGAGTGAAGGGAAGACTTTTCTTGTTTTAGCAAAAAGGTTGGTGTCCCAAAAGCATGCATTGCCTTGAACATTGAAAAAGTTGTCTCCAACCTTTCATCTCCCATGCATGCAATTCTATTTGGGCTTGTAACAATTACAAGGCCCATGGACTTTTATTTAAATGTCCCAAACATATTTGAGTCCATTTAAAGTTTACTTGATTTTACTTAAGCCCACTAGTTGAATAATTATTTCTAATTGGGCTCTACAAGGCCCAACGTTGTTTAATTAATTCAACACTTGAATTAATTTAATTACTTGGACTCTACTAGTCCACTAGTGTTTTATTAATTCAACATTTGAATTAATCTAATTTAGTCCATAATAATGTTTATGAAAATCACAATTTTCAAATACATTATTTGTTTGGCTAACTTTTAATTTAGGAACACTTCCTCAAATTAAAAGTTACATTCTCCTTATAGAAGTCATACTTCTATTTTTCCTTACGCTTATAAACTCCTTTATAAGCCGTTCAACACATTGAACTATTATACTTCTCAACGGGATCTAAAAAGTTAGCACTTGTGTGATCCTCAATGGTTCAATGATACAACTAGCCGTGGGTTCACATCACAATGTGATTCGGGACTAAACATGTCCTTATATGAGCATACCCCAATTGCTCCATTCTTGCTTATCAACTCCTTGATAACAAGAACGTCAGAACTCAAGTCTGATAGTACCCAACCAATCATGTTAAACGCCTAGCAGCATCGCTTACATGATTCTCTAGGTATCAAATGATAGTGCCTGCAAGAACCATTCAATTATGGTTAGCGTACAGTATGGTCCCTTCAACTCATATATCCCGACCGATTCGACAACCATTGGTATATCGAGAGTTGTCAATGAATCGATACTATGTGTCATGTCGTAGTTGCATCGATGGTGTAATCTATGAAACCCATTTCATAATTACCACCATACTCTGATCAGAGATTTCATACTACATACACATGAGATCACATAGGATATCCATACCCGAAGGTAAGCGGTGAATCCCCGACTACAATGCATCGACTCCTATATATTTCGACAAAGCACCCAACCTTGCCACCTGATGACCCCATGAGAGTCGGTAAACAAGTCAAAGTGCAATGCTAGCATATAGAGTCTCAATGTTGTCCCGGGTCAAAAGGACTAATGGTGTACAACCATAAACTAGGACGTTTCCACTCGATAAGTGAGAACCACTTGGAAAGTCCTATATGGAGGGTTGTTCAGTGCACTCTACCAGGAGCACCTATCTTCATGCTCGGACATCACAATGTCCCCTACCAATGAAACATGGTACTTACATCGCAGATACTAGTCTCGAACTCGAGCGGCCTATATCCTTCTTAGCGGCGGCTGAATCGACTAGGAACTGTTTAGAATATACAGTATTCCAAATATGAGTTTCATGATACTCATCATATGAACATCTCATATTCTTTCTACTATTTGTATATTCAAGGACTTTATCTATGCAACTAGCATGTGTATACAGATAAAGAAGTGCCAAAACAATAATTTCAAATATTATTAAAATAAAGATTGTTTATACATAGAGTTTAAACATGAACCCTCAGCCAACACTTGGCTCGACAGGCACCTACTCTAACATTTCTATCTCACAACCTTGAACCTGGCAAGGTTTCTAACTGAGGATGCTCCCAAACCTGCTGAAGGCGAGGGAGATATGCAGACTGCTATTGCTACTGATGCATCAAACCATTCAGATTTCTTGTGTATAAATTATGTAATGAATGACCTTTCTGATTCACTATATAACGTGTTTAATGAAAATAAAATGGCTCGAGATTTGTGGAAGTATATGTATAAGAAATATAAAACCGAAGATGTTGGGGCCAAGAATTTATCATTGGGTGATTCTTGGACTACAAAATGCTAGATTTCAAAACAATGATAAGTCGGGTTAAAGAACTCCAAGTTATCTTGCATGATATTCAAGCGGAGGGCATGGAGTTGAGTGGAACTTTTCAAGTGGTAGCCATTATTGAAAAACTTCCTCAAGCTTGGAAATCTTCGGCTTGGTAATATTTCAAGATTTATATGAAACATAAACGGAAGGTCAATCCTTCTCTGACTAAAGCTCATATCTTCAAGCATAGATAGATCTCGAAAGTCAATAAATTGACTGGGTCGGATGGTATCAGTGCCAAGTTGGGACCCAAGAAAAATGCATTCAAGAAAAAATTTATAGGAAAATTCTTCAACTATGGCATTTCGGTTCACAGGGCTTCTGTATGCAAGAAACCAAAGAAAAAAAGGAGATAAATATGGTGGAGGACATGTCTCAATATATTTCTAATATGAATCTATATGTTGTTATTTCTGAAGTAAACTTGGTGGGTTCAAACCCACGAGAGTGGTGGATTGGTACTGGTGTCACTCACTACGTGTACTCCGATAAGGAGATGTTTGCGAATCTTGTTGAATTCGAGAATGGTGAAAGGTGTACATGTGAAACTCTGCTACATCGGATATCAATGATCAAGGAAATATGATATTGAAAGTGATTTCTAGGGAAGGACTGACTTTCAACAATGTGTTGTATGTGCTGAAAATTCGAAATAATTTGGTGTCTTGTTTGCTTATGAACAAGCACGTCTTTTGTATTGTTTTTGAGTCATACAAAGTTGTTCTATAAAAATGTGAATTTTTTTTGGAAAGGGTTATGTTATTGATGGTTTGTTTAAACTCAGTGTAAAGGCATTAAGCCGAAAACAAATAATGTGAATGTTTCTTTTATTTGCTCGAGTGTTTCAATTTGTGGCATGTATATTAGGAAAATGTTAATTATGATATAATCCGTAGATTAATTAACTTGAAAAATATACCCACATTCTATACTGATAAAAAAAAACATATGCAAAAATTGTGTTGAAGTAAAACTAACAAGATCATCTTTTCAAACTATTGATTTAATTCACTTGGATATCTGCAATTTAAAAAGAGTGCAAAATCGTGGTAGAAATAAATTTTTAATTATTTTTATTGATGATAACACAAAATTTTGTTATGTGTCTTCTTAAAAATACAGATGAAGCCATGAATAAGTTTGTGCTTTGCAAAAGTGAAGTTGAAAATCAACTTAACAAAAAATTTAATGTGCTAAGAAGTGATCATGGAGATAAATATGAATCACTATTTGTGGAGTTTTGTGCTCATGGAATAATACAAGAAAAAACTGCACATTTTTCTATTCATCTCAAATGGCTTTACAGAAAGAAAAAATCGTTTTTTGAAAAAAATGATGAATGCATTGTTGTTGAGTTCTGATTTACCACAGAACATGTGGGATGGAGCTGTTTTAACAACAAAATACCTTTTAAAATAAGGTTCCTCGATATAAACAAGAAAAAAGTTCATATGAGTTATGAAAAGGAAGAATATCTTCTTATCAATACTTGCGAGTGTGGAGGTGTCTTGCCAAAGTGGCAGTACCTACTCCGAAGAAGGTAAAAATAAGAATAAAAATTGTTGAGTACATTTTCATTGGATATGCTCATAGTAGTGGCCCTTACCTTTTTCTTGTGCATGAATCACAAATACCTGATATCCACAAAAATACGATAATGGTATCAAGAAATGTCTTGTTCTTTTAGCATATGTTTCCATACAAATCTAAGGAAGAATCAAGTTCTTATAAAGATTATATGAGACAATGAAAAAAGAACAAGAGATCAAAGCTATAAGTAGCTAGCCTATAGTAGAGTAGTCGGCCTAACCAAAGCGTTATGACAGTTCATAATGAGGTTGAACCAAGGCATAGCAAAAGAGCTAGGGTAAAAAAAATCCTTGGTTCCGAATTTTATTACTTTCATGTTGAAAAATTAACCTCAAAACTTTAAAGAGACGGTGAATTCTCTGAGGGACCTCAATGGAAAGAAGCAATTATTTCCGAAATTGAATACAACCATACATGAGAATTAGTGGATCTTCCTCCATGAAGCAAATCACTAGGCTACAAATGGATCTTTAAACAGAAAATGAAATCAGATGGAATAATAGATAAGTATAAAGATGGATTGGTAATCAAGGGTTATCGTCAACATGAAGGGCTTGACTACTTTGAAATTTATTATCTGGTAATGAGAATAACATCAATACGAGTGATACTTGCAATTGTCCCCTTGCAAAATATTAAAGTACACCAAATTGATGTAAAAACATCTTTTTTTAATGAATATTTAGAAATAGAAATTTACATAGAACAACCTAGAATATTTTCTGTACCTGGGCAAGAAAACAAGTTTTGTAAACTGATGAAGTCTTTGTATAACTTAAAACAACATCAAAACAATAGCACGAAAAATTTGATAGAGTCGTGACAAAATGTGGATTTAAGGTCAATGAGTGTGATAAATGTGTACATGTTAAAGACACTTAAACTGACTATGTTATTTTATATATTTACGTCGATGACATGCTTATCATTAGGAGCAATGACAAAATGATTAAATCCACAAAGAAGTTGTTGAACTCAAGATTTGATAAGAATGACATGGGATTAGCTTATGTGATTCATTGTATTAAAATCCACATAATATCAAAAGGGATTCTTCTAAGCTATAATCATTATGTTGACAAAATTTTTGAGAAATTCAACAAAAATGATTCTGTATGGCTAGAACTCTAATAGATATGAGTCAACATCTATCGAAGAATCAAAGTGAGATTGTGTCTCAATTAGAATACTCTTGGATCATTGGAAGTCTAATGTACTTAATGAGTTGTACAAAGCCAAACATCGCTTATGCAGTCATCAAATTGAGTAGATTCGTAAGTAATCTAAGAACTAAATTTTGGAAAGCAATCGTGAGATTGCTGAGTTACTTGAGGTATACTCATGATTATGGAATGCACTACACCAGATATCCTGCTGTAATAGAAGGATATAATGATGCGAACTGGATATCTGATATGAAAGACTCAAAGTCTACTAGTGAATTTGTATTCACACCAGGAGGTGCAACAATTGCATAAAAATATTCTAAGCAGAGTGTAATAGCTAGATCTACGATATAATCTGAATTTATAGCCCTCAAAAAATGTGTTGAAGAGGCTGAATTGATACAAATATTCTTAGAAAATATTCCTAGTTGGGAAAAACTTGTGTCAACTATATGTATTCATTGCAATAATCAATATGTGACTGAAAGGGCACAAAACAATATGTATAATGATATGTATAGATATATGCATTATACCATAAGACGACTCTCAACTGGACTTATCTTTGTTGATTATGTAAAGTCAAATGATAATCTAGCGGATCCGCTAACTAAAGGGTTAAATAAAGAGTTGGTTGTGAAATCATATAGGGGAATGAGACTGAAGCCTATAGAACACATTTGTGCGAAGGAAAACCCAACATATTCTGACTGAAGATTCTAAGAACTAGGTTCAATGGGACAATCTAATTGTATTGATTTGGTGAATCACTGTGGGGGAGTTATCTCTTGTCAATTGCTAAGTTGAAACAATGAATTTGGAGGATAAATATATGATTTTTAATGATTCTTATGTGTCCGTAATTGAGCGGAATAATATAGATTGTTCTTTATTTAGAATCCGCTACGTGAGAGAGAATTGAGACTGCTTCAAAGAAGCTGTGAATCTCAATTCTAGACCCTCTCGCAGAACCAGACATGTTTTCATGGGCATAAAAAAAACAATCATGAGAACTGAACTATATCAGAGAATCTTATGTGAATTAATTCTTAATTTACATAAAATGCATAATAATTCAAGGAGATTAAGTGTAATGCCCGAGATTTTTAGTCTGTTAATCCGAGATTATTGATTTGTGAATTGTGGCGATTAGAAGGACCGCGCCGAGACGAGAGTTGAGAAGACATGATATATGTACGAGGACAGAATACCTCGCGCATATGCGCGACACGAGGCGCGCATATGCGCGAGCAGGGCAGAGAACCTCGCGCATATGCGCGAGACAGTGCGCGCATATGCGCGAGCATGTGCAAGGAAAAAGTGCCGAGACAGTAGATCTCGTGCACATGCGCGAAGATAAGGCGCGCATATGCGCGAGCAGAAGAACTCAGAATGCCGAGACCAGTAGGTCTCGCGCATATGCGCCGATGAAGGTCGTGCATATGCGCGAGACGTGCAGCACAAAGAATGAGCCACTTGGTCTTGACATGCAATATATATGTAAATTACTTTCATTTCCCGTAAAACTTTCAAAGAAAACCGAGGGAAGCTCCCGAGAACCTTCAAGCTTACATATTTTAGAATTGTGCTTGTACAAGATCCGACCGTCTGATTTCTAATCCGAGTTTAGTACCGTGCTCCGCTTGTCAAGAACTTCAACGGGACATAAGTTTTACTATTTTTTATATGGTTTGAAAATATGCTATTGAAGAATCATGATATGTTTGATATTATCTGTTCCTGATATTACACCGATTTGAGAATATCAGATTGAGTTTGTTATCAATTATGAGATATGATTTGTATCTGTTGATATTGTATTGCTGGATATATCGAGATTGTGCTGTTATGCCGTTAAAACAGAATTAGATTGAGTTCTGATTATATCCAGTATTGATTGGGTTGTATATTGATCTGTACTTCTCAATAATGTCATTGCCAGATTGAGTGTGACAGCTTCGAATTCAAGACTTCGACTTCGTCAGATCGACAAAAGAAAGGTATAAATCAATGTTAAACCGGGAAGATACGACTCGAGTTAGATTCGACTTGAGTTTCCCAAAATCACACACCTATTGTTATTGTTGTAATACTTTTGTATTCGTTGTATGTATATGCTTATTCTATTGATTTATAGAAAGGCAGAGAATAGAAGATAGATATCGAGAAAGAGTCTTGGGCAAATGTGCCTAGTCTTTGGCAGAGGTGCCAAGGCACTGGACATTTGGTTTATATTGATGTTGCTTAGGAGTAGATCGACTCCTATTCTAGAGATTCGATATGATGTACCAAAGTCCGGGAGCCGGGATCCCTAGATAAGAGTTGAGTCAGAGATTATAAGTCAAAGAGTTTGATTTACAGTTTTATATCGATTCATATTTTTCAGATTATGATACATGTATTGATAACTGTTCCATGCTTTTATATCTGTTTATATGATTGCATGTATATGTTGTTTATACTGGGAATATATTTCTCACCGGAGCTATCCGATTGTTGTTGTATTTGTATGTGTGCATGACAACAGGTGAGACAGGATCAGGGTCAAGAAGAGGATGAGAGATTGAGATTAGAGTGGAGATTCGGACCCAGAAGTAGAGTTGTTTTCATCACTTGATATTTAGTGAATGAACAGTAGTTTGTATGATTTTCTATTGTACAAGACTAGTACTTTTGGATCATGTTGTAGATATTAACTTGATCTTGTGATTTGAATAAGAAGGGCCTACTTTGTTATAGAAAATTGTATACTTGTTTATATAGTATTCAACATTTTAAAAAAAAATTATGACCCAATTTAATTAATTGATCCATTTACTTCTAATGATGATTGAAAAGAATGAATTAGCGTCCGGGTCCCCACAACAGGTGGTATCAGAGCAGTAGATTCCTTAGACTGACTTAGAAGAGAGTGAGCGGGGTAGATTGAGTTTTCTTTCCTGCTTTTGTGATGACAGCATGTTTTACTGCTTTAATACATGTTTACCTGAATATCCGATTTGATTGGAAACATGTATGACTTGAGAATGAATCAGAACCGATTCTTGATCAGCAGTAAGATGATCAGAGGAGGACTGAGATAGATTTGTTATATTTTGTTGCTAACCATTTTGATAATCAGATATGCCTCCTCGAAGAATCCCAAAACAGGGTAGTACCTCGAATAATCCCATGGATGTCACATCAACACCTATGGAAACATTACTGAAGAGATTTCAGTCATTTAAACCGCCGACTTTGAAGGGCACTGAGACGTCTGTTGACTGTGAGAGTTGGCTAGATGGCATTGAAGTGTTGGTTGATTCACTTGATTATACAGATGGGCGAAAAGTCAGAATGATTGGGCATCAATTGCATGATGTTGCAAAGAATTGGTGGCTCACGACTAAGAGGGCTTTGGAGCATCGAGGTACGGTTATTACGTGGAAGATCTTTAAGACTGAATTTTATCAAAGATTTTTCCCAGTATCGTACACAAAAGACAAGGGTATAGAGTTTGCCAATCTGAGACAGGGTCAGCTGAATGTTGAAGAATATGTGGCCAAGTTCTCTACCTTGCTACGATTTGCTCCTCATGTCGCTGAGAATGATGAAGCTGTTGCTGATCAATTTATCAATGGGCTGAATCCTGAGATCTTTACATTGGTAAATGCTGGGAGACCGAATAACTTTGCTGATGCCCTGAACAGAGCCAAAGGAGCATAAGCGGGTTTGATTAGACAGAAAGGAGCTTCGTATGTTACCCCAGCACCGAAACAGCAACAACCCCCAACTCAGTTCCACCAACCCCCTCCCAGATTTGAGAGTGGTGGTAGTAGCAGTGGAAAGAAAGATCATTTGAAAGCCAGAGGGAAACAGTTTAAGAAATTTGGTAATAGTTCATCGAGCTCCAGTGGTTCACGACAGAGCCAGAGTTTCACAGGGGTCTATTGCAGAACTTGTGGTGGGAGACATCCCACAGAGCAATGCCAAAGAGTATTTGGTAGTTGCAATATTTGTCGACAGCAATGACCTTTTCCCAGAGTCTGTCCACAGCGAAGTTCTCAAAGATCCCAGGGAGCATAATCATTTGGATCAGTGGCGCAGACTGATAGACGATCATCAGCTGTTCACTCCTTCCGGCCATCCCCTACGACTCAGTCACAGCAGAGGCCAGAAGGAAGCCAAACTGTTAGCCAGCCTCCGAGACAGCAGGTTAGAGTGTTTGTATTGACTGAAGAACAGGCACAGGAAGCACCAGATGTTGTTGCATGTAACTGTACTCTTTGTGGTTACTCTGCTTATGTATTGATTGATACTAGTGCATCCAATATGTTTATTTCTGAGCGATTTGCATTGATGCATGATTTGCCTGTTGAGTCATTATCTGCTGTAGTATCTGTCTCTTCACCTTTGGGAAGAGGTCTTATATCAATGAAATCTGTTAAACGTTGTATACTGGAGTATGATGACAATGAGATTGAGCTAGATTGTATTGTACTCGGTTTGTCTGATTTTGACTGCATTATCGATATTGATATGCTGACCAAGTACAGAGCTACCGTAGATTGTTTCCAGAAGATTGTAAGATTCAGACCTGAGATGGCTGATGAATGGAAATTTTACGGTAAGGGTTCTAAAGCTAGAATTCCTTTGATATCTGTATTGTCTATGACTCGATTATTACAGAAAGGAGCAGAGGGATTCCTTGTGTATTCAGTAGACGTACTGAAATCGAGCCCGTCATTGGCAGATTTGCCAGTGGTATGTGAGTTTGTTGATGTCTTTTCAGACGAGATTCCGGGTTTGCCTCCAATCCGAGAAATAGACTTCAGTAGTGAATTGATACCAGGAACATTTCCTATTTCTAAAACTCCATACATAATGGCACCGATTGAATTGAAAGAATTGAAAGAGCAGTTAGAAGATTTACTGGCCAAGGGTTACATCAGACCGAGTGTTTCTCCTTGGGGTGCTCCAGTATTATTTGTCAGAAAGAAGGACGGTTCAATGAGACTCTTCATTGACTATCGGCAACTGAACAAGGCTACGATAAAGAATAAATATCATTTGCCTCGTATCGATGATTTATTTGATCAGTTGCAGGGTTCTTCTGTTTATTCCAAGATCGATCTGAGATCTGGATATCATCAATTGAGAGTTAGAGATTCTAATATCTCGAAGACAGCTTTCATAACCAGGTATGGCCATTATGAGTTTATAGTCATGCCATTCGGTTTAACGAATGCTCCAGCTGTATTTATGGGTTTGATGAACCGTATATTTCAGAAATATCTTGATGATTTCGTGATTATCTTTATTGATGATATTCTGATTTATTCAAAGAATTTGAATGATCATGCTGAGCATTTGAAAACTATATTGAAGATTCTGAGAACCGAGAAATTGTATGCTACATTTTCTAAATGTGAGTTTTGGCTGAAGCAAGTGATATTTTTGGGACATATTATGTCTGGAGACGGTATTTCTATTGATCCTAGTAAAGTTGAGGCAGTGATCAGTTGGCCTACACCGACATCAGTGCCAGAGATACGCAGTTTTATGGCTTTAGCAGGATATTATCGTCGATTTATTAAAGATTTCTCCAGCATTGCAAAGCCAATTACTCAGTTGACTCAAAAGAATGCCCCATTTGTTTGGTCAGAGGCTTGTGAAACCAGTTTTCTGAAATTGAAAAAGAGATTGACCAGTGCTCCTGTGTTGACTATTCCGTCAGGTACTGGTGATTTTGTGTTTATTGTGATGCTTCTCACAGAGGAATAGGTTGTGTTTTGATGCAGCGAGGATATGTTATTGTTTATACCTCGAGACAACTGAAGCCACGTGAGACTCGCTACCCGATTCATGATCTTGAATTGGCTGTTATCGTATTTGCACTGAAGATTTGGCGTCACTACCTATACGGTGAGAAGTTTGAGATTTATTTTGATCACAAGAGTTTGAAATATCTATTTTCACAGTCTGAATTGAATATGAGACAACGAAGATGTCTTGATTTGTTGAAAGATTTGATTGTGAAATCAAATATTATCCGGGAAAATCCAATGCGGCAGCTGATACACTGAGTCGAAAGGTATGTTCTTTATCCTTATCAACGATTGGTGTTTCGAATTTGATTGAAGATTGCTGTCTGTCTGGATTAGTATTTGATACAGATTATCAACCTCTGAGATTGTATGTCATTCAAGTTGAACCAGAACTGATTTTTCAAATCAAAGAAACACATAAAGTTGACCAGAACGTTCAGAACTCGATATTGATGGTCAGATCAGGGCATCAATCAGAATATCATGTTCGTGATGATGTATTATATGTGAATAATCGACTTGTTGTGCCAGATGTTTCATATTTGAAACAGCAGATTTTGACAGAAACGCACTGTAGTCGTTTGAGCATTCATCCTGGTGGCAGAAAGATGTACAATAATCTGAAGAAACAGTTTTGGTGGAAACAGATGAAATCAGACATTGCAGAATTTGGATCCAGATGTTTGAATTGCCAACAGGTGAAAGCAGAAAAAAAGAAATCAGGAGGTTTGTTACATAGCTTATCTATTCCAAAATGAAAATGGGATCACATTTCCATGGATTTTGTGACAAAGCTACCACGATCCTCCAGAGGTTGTGATGCGATTTGGGTTGTTATTGACAGATTGACCAAATCAGCATGCTTTATTCCGTACAGAATAACGTACAGACATGACCAGATGGCAGAGGTTTATGTCAAAGAAGTGGTCAGATTGCATTGTGTGCCGAAATCTATCGTATCAGATCGTGATCCTCGATTTACTTCACACTTTTGGCACAGTTTGCAACAAGATCTAGGTACAAAATTACATCTGAGTACTGCATATCATCCTCAGACAGACGGACAGTCAGAGCGGACTATCCAGACATTGGAGGATATGCTGAGAGCTATAATGCTAGATTTTGGCACTAGTTGGCAAGATTCATTGCCACTTTGTAAATTTTCGTACAACAACAGCTATCAGACGAGTATAGAGATGGCTCCGTTTGAAGTGTTGTACGGCAAGAAGAGCAGATCCCCTCTTTGCTGGGATGAGATATCTGAGGTACCTGAACTTGGGCCTGATATGATTCGAGAGATGACTGAGAAAGTGAAGCTGATTCAGCAGAGAATGAAGACAGCTCAAGACAGACAGGCCAAATATGCGAATATTCGACGTCGACCGTTAGAGTTTTAGCAGGGAGACAGAGTATTTTTGAAGATTTCTCTTTTCAAAGGCATTGTCAGATTTGGCAAGAAAGGGAAATTATCTCCTCGCTATATTGGGCCGTATGAGATTCTTGAAAAGATAGGTACTCGTGCCTATCGACTTGCTTTACCTCCATCTCTATCTGAAATACATGATGTGTTTCATGTGTCTATGCTGAGGAAATATCTTCCTGATGCTTCTCATGTTCTTCAGCCAGACGAGGCAGAATTTAATGAAACTCTGAGTTATTTTGAAAAACCGATCCAGATTTTAGATCGTAAAGAAAAGCAGCTTAGAACGAAGACTATTCCGCTTGTGAAAGTTTAGTGGAGTCGACATGGCATTGAAGAAGCTACTTGGGAAACTGAATCAGATATGAGACAGAAATTTCCAGAGTTATTTCATTGATGTGAGTTTTCTTAATTAGCTTCTGTATATCTCCTTCTGGTATGTGATTTGATTGCCTGTGATTTCGGGGACGAAATCAGATCTTAGAGGGGGAGAATTGTAATGCCCGAGATTTTTAGTCTGTTAATCCGAGATTATTGATTTGTGAATTGTGGCGATTAGAAGGACCACGCCGAGACGAGAGTTGAGAAGACATGATATATGTGCGAGGACAGAATACCTCGCGCATATGCGCGACACGAGGCGCGCATATGCGCGAGCAGGGCAGAGAACCTCGCGCATATGCGCGAGCGTGTGCAAGGAAGAAGTGCCGACACAGTAGGTCTCGCGCATATGCGCGAAGATAGGGCGCGCATATGCGCGAGCAGAAGAACTCAGAATGCCTAGACCAGTAGGTCTCACGCATATGCGCCGATGAAGGTCGTGCATATGCGCGAGACGTGCAGCACAAAGAATGAGCCACTTGGTCTTGCCATGCAATATATATGTAAATTACTTTCATTTCCCTTAAAACTTTCAGAGAAAACCGAGGGAAGCTCCCGAGAACCTTCAAGCTTACAAATTTTAGAATTGTGCTTGTACAAGATCCGACCGTCTGACTTCTAATCCGAGTTTAGTACCGTGCTCCGCTTGTCAAGAGCTTCAACGGGACGTAAGTTTTACTATTTTTGATATGGTTTGAAAATATGCTATTGAAGAATCATGATATGTTTGATATTATCTGTTCCTGAGATTACACCGATTTGAGAATATCAGATTGAGTTTGTTATCGATTATGAGTTATGATTTGTATCTGTTTATATTGTATTGATGGATATATCGAGATTGTGTTGTTATGCCGTCAAAACAGAATTAGATTGAGTTCTGATTATATCCAGTATTGATTGGGTTGTATATTGATCTTGTACTTCTCAATAATGTCATTGCCAGATTGAGTGTGACAGCTTCGAATTCAAGACTTCGACTTCGTCAGATCAACAAAAGAAAGGTATAAATCAATGTTAAACCGGGAAGATACGACTCGAGTTAGATTCGACTTGAGTTTCCCAAAATCACACACCTATTGTTATTGTTGTAATACTTTTGTATTCGTTGTATGTATATGCTTATTCTATTGATTTATAGAAAAGCAGAGAATAGAAGATAGATATCGAGAAAGAGTCTTGGGCAGATGTGCCTAGTCTTTGGCAGAGGTGCCAAGGCACTGGACATTTGGTTTATATCGATGTTGCTTAGGAGTAGATCGACTCCTATTCTAGAGATTCGATATGATGTACCAAAGTCCGGGAACCGGGATCCCTAGATAAGAGTTGAGTCAGAGATTATAAGTCAAAGAGTTTGATTTACAGTTTTATATCGATTCATATTTTTCAGATTATGATACATGTATTGATAACTGTTACATGCTTTTATATCTGTTTATCTGGTTGCATGTATACGTTGTTTATACTGGGAATATATTTCTCACCGGAGCTATCCGGCTGTTGTTGTGTTTGTATGTGTGCATGACAACAGGTGGGACAGGATCAGGGTCGAGAAGAGGATGAGAGATTGAGATTAGAGTGGAGATTCGGACCCAGAAGTAGAGTTGTTTTCATCACTTGATATATAGTGAATGAACAGTAGTTTGTATGATTTTCTATTGTACAAGACTTGTACTTTTGGATCATGTTGTAGATATTAACTTGATCTTGTGATTTGAATAAGAAGGGCCTACTTTGTTATAGAAAATTGTATACTTGTTTATATAGTATTCAACATTTAAAAAAAAAATTTATGACCCAATTTAATTAATTGATCCATTTACTTCTAATGATGATTGAAAAGAATGAATTAGCGTCCGGATCCCCGCATTAAGTATAATGTCAGCTTGTAAAAAAAGTAATTTTACAAGGGAAGGTTCAAAAGGTCACACATACGTATCATATTTTGTCACTACTATTTCTTCTATACCGTTATAAAGTTTAGATACTATTCAGTTCAGCTGTGTCAGGCTTTGTGCTAAGTTGTTGCGGATATCACTGTTGTATCCTGTAAAACAATCGTCCACAGTGAACCTCAAGCACCGTGTGAAAAGACGAATACATTTTAAGGAAACTATAACATATTATAGGTATCGATTTGGTTTCATTTTCTTTTAGTTTTATCTATGTAAGATTGATACATATTAATTCAAATTTTATATGAAGTTTAATTTATTTTATTATTAATAATATTGTAATTTTCAATTGTATGGCAAATTCATCCATATCATTTCAAAAATTCCCCATTTCCCCCAACAGTAGCTGCATGAGTAAACGCCAACTGCTTGTATGTGACACTACTCTCTTCGTTTCTTTCTTCGATTCTTAGTACCTTCCCCTTGTTGTCTATGCTTTAAACCAACCCTTTAGATATTTTTCCTCTTCGGTATCCACGACTATAGTATCTGCTACCTTGTCTTGTTCCTGGATTTTTTTCCTCAGGTATTACCACAAAAACTCCTGCTCCTTAAAATGGCCGCTTGTGATGTAATTAAAGATCGTGTTTTTTGGTTTCATTTTCCCCAAGGACTGTGGTCGAAATTATTGTCTGCATTGGTTGACTACTTGTCTTTATTAATTGCTGGCTGATATATGGGATTTGGAATTATAGTTATTCAAATTATGATATTCTTGGTGGGTTTTCGCCCTGATTTTCTTCTTGTTTGTTTAGTTTAGATTGGATTGCGTGATTGGATCTTGTTTTCTTGCTGGGCTTTTTGCTAGTCCAAGAAAGGTGGTAGGGCTATGGGGTTTACTTGTAGTTCTTGAAAATTGGATGATTTTGTTTTGTTTTGTTTTTTTTTTTTTTTTTGGTGTTAGTTCTTGTTGGCTTGATGAGTAGCTGCACTTCATGGCTAATTATAGCTTTTTGTGTCATTCTTCCATCGTTATATCTTTATAATTTGGACAGTCAGCTACTATGATACTAACTGTGGTTTATTGTCTTCAAGGCTTTCTGTGTAGATAATGATTGCTAAAACGAAATTAAAGGTGTGTAAAATTTGAGAGCTGACACTGAATGATAGATGGCTCTGTGTCTTATTTTAGGCACGTTATTGTCCAAATTTACCTTACTTCCTTTCTGTTATCATGTGTTACATGTAAAAAGGGTGAAATCTTTGTGGCGTGGTAGTTAAGTGGATCAAAATTTATTTATTTTATTTCGGGCTGTGTGAGAATAAAAGTCTTGCTGTAAATTCCCTGAAGATGTCATAAATTGAAAATTGTTCTCTTCATTTCTTAAAGTATATTATACAGTTATGCTATGATGAACTTTGTAGAAACAATGAATGGGCACGTAAAATAAAATGAGGACAACTGTGTCGTACCACCATATGAGACTGGCTGGCCGCATTCGTTTTTATATCCTTCTTTTTAGCACATTCCCTGTACTTTTCGTATTTTTTACATTTCATGGGATATTTGCTGAATTATTGGCTTGTGTATTAGGAGCACAGTCATTAAGATGGTGAGCATCCGGAGGCGCAAACTCTTAGGACTATGCTCTGGTATTTTAAGTTAAAACAGTTGTTATTAGTGATGAAGTTTATTATGTGAATATTTGGTTGGCAATACAATATCATGCATCTACCTTCTTGAATTGTTCTGTATAATTCATTTAATTGTCCATTCTAGAACTTTAAGTTAAAGTGCAAACTTTTTGGATACTTTGCATGATCGTTCAGGGAGAAGTTCTTTCTTGGCTCCACTGCCCCAAGTTGCCGAGCTTGGAAAAATTTTTGAAAACTCCGTGGAGAACACAAAGTCTGTCGGCAATTATGGTCTGTCTACGAATGGCTGCTACATCCCAAGAGAAGTTAGCATCTCTGAGTTCTATCTGTGTGATTCTATATGTTATCTATCGTACGATTTGTCTGTATGCAGAAAATATGGAACCATATTCCTTTAGAGTTTAAATTACTATCACAACAATGTTTGAATGTATATGATTTTTTTTGTTCACGGTAAACATTGAGTGTCTTGCATCTACTATTAGAAGCTTCTCTCCTTTTAGATTGTGAAGTCTCTTTAGTAAGAGGAACTTCGAAGCACTAAGCATATTCAGACACATGCAAGATTGATTTTTTAATTTGACCGCCCATCGGTGACCTTGAACAAGAATCCTGTCTTAATTGCCTACCATCTTTTGATGATTTGCTGTAACATTGTAGAATGCTTTGCTCCCGTGTGATTGAAATTCTTGTTTTTGGAAGGAAGAGCATTTTTGTATGTGTGAGTTGGTTTAAAACTTACTAGCCCTGCTTGCTGGCTTATGAAGGTAAATGTGTAGAATCTTTTGGTATAAACTCTAACAGCTTGTGGTGTCTCTCTCTCTCCGTTTGTTTGGTGGATAAAGAATCATCGCCGTATCACCAGTTTTAGTTATTCTTATCATGTTTACCTATAATAGAGAGTCTTAATTACGAGGAAAGTTTCATCTTCCTCTCTGGTAAACTTTACTGTCGAAAGATCATCTTCTCCTTTATCTGTGGATCATTTTTAATATGCGGCGTGTGCTATTTCATTCAAGATAAGCCTGACATAATTTTTTGACTAATGACTTTCATAGAGAAAAACATGTGTATACATCTCTACCAGTTCCAATGTTATATTTCCTGCATTCTCGAATTCATGCTCTATAATTTTGTTTGCATGCTTTATGTAATAAATTAAAGCTTTTCATTTTGAAAACTGCTAGGAAACCACCTTGGAAGATGGGCCTGGTAAATCAAATGTGTCTGCATCAAGTCCATTGCAAGACAACATCTTTCAATACTCCTCTGGTTCATTTCGTTCTTTCTTTCTCCTTTATTGTTTATGTCTCCTCCTTGCAGTCTTGTTTCTACTAAGAACTTCTTGCCAGTAATAGTGTAAAGTGTGAACCCCATTGTTGAGTTGTTATAGGATAACTTAAGACATTTTTCGTTTAAAATCTTTGTTCACATGCACATTGTTTAAGAACTTATTGGTTGTATGTTCGAATTCTCCACTTCTTTTTACGGATGAACAAATTGGTAACGCGTCTTTTTCTGAAGGGTGAGTGTGATTCAGTGTAGTCACTTAACATCTAAATGAAATTAACCAACAATTAAAAGCAGTAGAAAACCCTTATTCAGGTCTCGAAAATTTACGAGCATATGCCAGTTGCCTGATGGTTTCGGGATTAACTCAACATTAAAAAAATACAGTGGAGAATGTGGATCTCATTTGCGTCCCACCTTCAACAACTGTTGTACCTCCTTTCTGATAATCTTGTCTTTCTCGGGCGTTAAGATTACTTGTCATCTCACGTCACGTTTATCCAATCATAATACTCAGAATTAGCTTAAGTATATCCTTGTCTTTGTATGTTTTAGAGAAATAGACAGGTTTGATGATTTTGTCTGTTCACATATTTAAACATTTTGACATGTTCTTACGGTCACAATTCCTTCTTTTTTAGGTACATAAGTTCAATATTTTAACGGGATTATGAGTAAATATAGATATATTGGATGTTCTCAGCATCTTATAATTGATTTGATCCATCAATTTCCAATATTCCAGAGGTTAAACGCAGAAAGCGTCATAGGAGAAAACAAGTTGAAAACCAAGAACCATGCATCATGCGAGGTGTCTATTTCAAGAATTCAAAATGGCAGGCTGCAATTAAAGTTGACAAGAAACAGATCCATTTGGGTACTGTTGGCTCTCAAGAAGAAGCTGCTCGGTTATACGACAGGTAACTTTACTGGTTTTCTAAATGAATTGAGAATTAATTAGAGTTTTATTTGACTTAAGTTTTTTCATTTGCCCATCAATATCTGGTCTCATTAACTACCACTTGCTGCTCCTCTCTGTTTTACAAAACTGAGTAACTCAGTTTGCTAATTAAGTCAAGTGAGATCACAGTTTGGTGCACAAACCCCCTTTTCGAAGGAAAAATTACATTTTAAGTTGCTCTTTAGCACCAAGCCCAATAAAATTTGTGTCTTCTGACTTCTGCTAATAATATTCGATATCATGTTAATTCTTAACTCTTGCCTTTGTTCCAATGTATACGCCTGTGTTTGTAATAACTTCCAGTCTCTTAGTCCAAATGTGACAGTTTTTTCCAAAACTCACAGGGCTGCATTCATGTGTGGAAGGGAACCCAACTTCGAGCTATCAGAGGAGGAAAAGCAACAGCTTAGAAAATTTAAATGGGATGAGTTTCTAGCTTTTACTCGTTTAACAATAACCAACAAGAGTGAGGAGTCTCAATCTTAAAAATCATATGCACACGTTTATTATCTTTTATTTGTTGACATGTTTTTACTTTATCTACAGAAAGTCAGAGAACTACCCCTGGCTCTCAAAGAAAGTTGCAAAACAACGAATTGGAGAGTGGTGAGCAAGGACACAGCAGTGTTTCTGCTTCGGATGATGATACATCAGTCCCTTGAATTTTGCTTCATTTTTTTCGCAAGTCACACGGGGCGGATACTCCTTTTTATTCAATTCATAAGTTATAAATGTCCCCTATTTGGGCAGATAATGTTCGAAAGGACAACCAAAATGGTATGTCTCATTCGGTGTTATAGACTTATAGTTAATTTGTTCGACCTTTCCATACTATTAAGATAATGCCACTTGTACATTTGAATCAGTTGTTTTTCAGAAGTGCCCAGAATGAGTTTGTCTCAGCCCCAAATGATCGTTATCTTTGTGTTGTTTCTCGAGACATTTGGCCTCAAAATGCCAACTTGAGTACAATTTTCAACTCTGTTCCGTTTATGACAAGTGCTTTCGGCACGCTCTTTCTACAAGAAAGCAATTTTTCATATTAAATGATATTGGTCGATAAAGGTGAAACTGAATTCTGTCAATCTCATGGGTTAAAGAAAAGGTAAAACTTAAAACTTGCATATTTATGGTGGTATAATTGCAGTGACACGAAAACCTGTAAAGCTTATCCAGGCATCTTATTTTTGAATAATAGGTGCCAGAAAGCACAACACCACCCCATGAAAAGTTGTTTAATAAAACAAATTCATTCAACTACATAGATACACCATAAAAATAAATAAGCACCAAGGGCCTTCTGTAGTTCAGTAGTTTCTACAGGACATGACTGAAACACAGAACAAGAACATCGTAGGAATAGCTTCTCATTGACTTGTTTCAGTTTCAAACTTGAGGTTACATCATACCGGGAACCACCTTTAAAGTTTTCGGGGAAAAAGCTCCGAAGACAAAAAGTCCCAGAATCTCCCCTACTACGGAACTACAAATCAGCAGCAAAATACTACAAATCGGGAATTAATAAAAAATAAAATAAACCGTCGACCAAAATTCTCGTTTGATCGCTTAACAGGAGAGAATCTCCATGCATGGCATATATTGCTGGAGTATGCTTCCCATTTACATTTTCTATCGGATCTACAAATATATTGTTACATCCAATCAAGCAAAAATAGTGATTGATATACACCATTTTGTAAGCTCTTCTTCAAACTCCGTAGCAAAATCCTCTTTGTATGCCAAGATAATCCAAACAATCCGAAGAAGCTAAAATTTCCACACTCAAATACTCCCTTTGTTCCACGTCTGACGCTGAACCTTTGGAAACAGAGTTAAACTACATTTGTTCATGCAACTTAATCACAGAGAGCAATATGGCGACAAAACAATACGACTACATCCTATTGTTTCTTCCTCTTTGAATGCAGTCTTGCGTGTCAAGCGCGTCATAGTCCATCAGTTGATTAATGTCTGCGTTATAACCAAAAGATCATACCAAAATGTGACAGATGGAAATATCAAGATATATTAAACTTTGGTCACTACAATAGACACAAAACTTAGACAATTACATCATATCGGTACACAAAAATCAGAAAATATAAACTTGAAAAATTATAAGATTGTGACACATACTCAATGCATACACAAGTGAGAGAACAATGGAATTATTTGACCATACGCGAATCCTTTTTTTTTACTTCAATTTTGTCACTGAAAGAAGCTTGATACACTTTTCTCTGCCACAATAAAGAAGATAGATAGGGAAATTTTTTTATCAAGTGAAAGAGGCAGAACATAGCAGAATGGACTCAAAACAGAGGAATATTACTGTTAAGATGCCCTTACGAATGCACCTTTTATCCATCTAGGCCGACCCAGACTTTGACCACACACAATCAGCTTTGACACAACAATTGTTTTATCAACACCAACATAACCACTTGAGCCAAATACAACCTGCTTTTTTGCATAGCATTTGTTGGGCAAATATATGTTATTGTAAGTTATCACTGAACTGTGCAATGGTCAATAAAAACTTTTGTGAAGGTGTGGAGTTAAAGATAACTGGAAGATTTCAGAAGCTGTAACCATGAATCATTATCAATATTTATCAGATCCAGTTAATAGAATAATCGGGAAGGAGCCACAGGGCCGAATAGAATCATGTTACAAAACTAAGAATCAAACTACAGACAGTTCCCGTTCAGGCTGTGTTATAGAAGTAATTCTTACCGATCAAAAGTACAAAAATTAAATAAATGTTCAAAAGAAATGGGGGAGACCATCCCCAATTTGATTAGTATCCTTAGTTAAAGTCCAATTAAACCCCTTCAAATAGAAGCCAAATTAAACCCTTTCAAATAGAAGAAGACACAAAGAGGTGAAAATTGAAAGCATACTTCAGATGTAATTAATGCTGTCAGTTTGGTCATATTCTTTCCCAATATTTGACAGAGGAAGAGGTGCGGAGGACAAAACTATCTCTGCTCTATGATGTGCATGACCGTGAAAATGTAGAACAAATCCAAAATGAAGAAATGGAATACAGTACGAATTCACAGTTTCATATCATCCATGAAACTGCAGATCATTGATTATGACTAAATTGACAGACTATGGACTCGGTTCCTAACTTGAGTTTAAACAAGGAATAGATTTGCAACCATAATGGCATAAATATTTTGGTATGAAAATATTAGACTCCAGTTTTAACAGAGCAAAACGAATCCCATAAAAAATTATCTAGTTTAAACCCCGCAAGAGTCAAGATGGTGCACCACTAAAATTAAACAAAAGATGTAGGATGCAATTCACATGGCAAATTTATAGATGAACATAAAAATATCTTCTAAACCGCAGTAGCTACAGTCTTCTAATTAGGCACTGAATACGAAATGTACTATAGTGTGCAGACAAACTGGGTGGCGTATTTTCCAAGCAGCTGAAAAACATCACATTGGGTAGAAGAGTCAGTTCTAAGTGTATGCAATGCACATGAAAAAGTACCAAATATTCGAATGTCACATGTTTGAATGGAAAATAAAATAAATATGTCATTGTTGTTAAATATTAAATCATTTTTTATATAAGAAATTGTACTAACCATTATAATTTATAATTATCATATGATTTTGCATTTTGTTATCTGCCTGGGCTCAGTTGGCACCTTCCTTGTTGCAAGTAAAGGAATATAATTCAAAGTTCAAACATTTTAAAGAGAGAAAACTTCCCATTACTGTGACTGTCACAACATACTTCAGAAAACATTAGTTGGTTGCGACCTTCTAACATGCTCCATATTGTCTACTATGTTATTGATAAGTCCAAATCTTATAGAGATTTTTGCTATTTGATTTTATAATATTTGTCCTTATCTAGAATTTTTATCCCTAATTATGTGTTTATCTGGATTAATTTTATAATGATTGTAGATTTAAATAAAAGAGGAAAAAAGCCTAATTTGGGAGATAAGATGATTTTACAAAATTTCAAAGAAAGGGAATAAAATATTTTTATATTTTATTCTTTGATAATATTGAAGTTTTGGAAAAAATCTATGTAGATCTTGACAAAAATAAAATATCACATTTGAAAATAAAATCTACAATTTTATCTACATTTGTTATCTTGACATGGGCTTAAAAGATTTGAAGGATGAGGCCCATTGGGGAGAATAAAAGGAGGCGTGAAGGCAGAATAGAGAGGAGGCGCAATAAAAAAGAGAAAACCAGCGCAGAAGAGAAGTAACATGAGAGGAGAGAAGAGAGAGACGTGAACAGTGAGAGAAAAGAAGAGAGAGGTAAAGGAGAGAGAAGAAAGGAGAGGGAAGGAAGAGAGCATAACAGAAGGTTGCAGTTAAGCAGCAACAGTGAGGAAGTGCAGAAGGGAGGAAGACAGAAGGCAAAAGCTAGAGGAATTACTCAACACATGCTGAGAATTCTTTTCATTCCTTCTTAATTACGTTTTCTTCATTGAATTTAAATATGGATGTGCACTTTGGTTTTGAACTTATGGGATAATTTTATTTAAACTAAGACCACGATAGGGCCAAACAACACATTGTTTGATAATTGGTTTATTTTCAATATATTATTTTCCTTGATTTTAATTATTGATTGATGTTGGTTTAATATTTTTTGTTAATAGTCTGATCAACTATTTACATGATTGTTGATTAATCACGAATCGAAAGATGATTGGTTAAATATAGCAACAAAGACGTCATCAACACATGGTTAAACTGACTAGAAATAGTATTCAGTTTCAGTGTGCGGTTTTAGGTGGAAACTGAAATTGCACAAAGATTTAATGCATTTAGATCTAATTAAATAAAATTAGAAATAATTGGACTGTTAGATTTAAATAGGTTTATTAACTCGAGGAATCGTTTAATAAATAAAAATGGGGATTTCACCGTGATTGTCAAGAATTAAATAATTAATTGAATTTTAATACGTGTCAACATAGTAGAGTTTGGTACCGTTGTGTGTCTTAGTTATTTATTTGAATTTGAATCCCTCCTTGATATTTGAATCTCTCGTTTTTAATTACAATTATTTTATTTAACAGTTTAGACAATAATCCATATATCATCTTTATATTTATGTTGTCTAGCTTAAGTTAAGTGATATAAATTCTAGTAATTAAATATTAGTCTCTGTGGGATCGATACTTGCACTCACCATCCATTTACTATAACTTGGCCTAATTCGCTTGCTAGATTTATACTCAACCGAAATCGTCGGTCAATCATGTAAGAACTATGATCAATTCGACTTTAAACAGAGTATATAAATCTAATAAACCCTGAAATAAAAACCCCTACATTTGATAAATCCCAAAAGAAATAGTGTTGCAAGAGGTCCAGAAAATTAAAATTGGGCTCACACATACAGACACCACCTTAGGCGAGAGATACCATGCCATGAAACTTAGTAATCACAGACATGCAAGCACGATAAATCAACATAATTGGCAGAGGGCGTGGATGTTTCAATCTCCTGAAATAAGATCCAAAGAAAACAATGCAATTTTGATACCTGGCCAACACCCACCTTCAATCTTCTCTATTCTCGACTTCTACACAAGAATCCCAATTTCTTGTCTTGTCCTACTCAGTGGAGAGGTGTCTAAAAGTGAGAATGGAGAATTCTATTTCCACTTTCCGATAGACTGTAATGAGGGTACTTACTTACAGACTGCCTAATTGGAGATATAAACAACTCCGGTACTAGGCAGAACTCTTCAGGAGTGAGAAGTACATGCATAACAGAATGTCTCATGTAATCAGAGTTAGCATTTACAGAATGTTTTTCCAATCATGAAGCTTGCGAAGACATAATACTCAACTCACAGGAATTCATAACAAGCTCGATTGTAGTGCAGCAGCAACATAAGACTCTTCTAATTCTTTCCATATGGAGAAATAACATCAATGGTTGATTGATAACTCAACAACTTGGCTATCCGGACTTTCAACTTAAATTTTTGAACATCCCTCTGGGAGCCTGTAAGAGTAAGGCCTTTAATAACAGCCCTTTTGTCTGATCTAAGTATTTGTAGACCAGCTTTAATGCAAGATAGCAAGAGTTCAGAAGCCAGTCGGTACCTCCTAGCCTTGCAAAGATTGTGTACCAAGGAAGAGTAGGTAAAGGAATCCTTTACATCCATTGAGTGAAAAACTTGCAGTGCATAATCTATGTGGCCAAGTTTACAAAGAGTATCAATAAAGCAATTAAAAGCTACCAAGCAATAGAATCCCATTGTTTTCAAATGGTTTAGATGCCTCTCAGCACCAGAAATATTTCCTGCCTTGCAAAGTCCGTCTATCAAGATGGTATGGGTATATATATCACATTCCAGACCACTCTCTTCTGCCGCATTCAATAAGTTGTAGGCATTTTCTAGTTTACCTGACTTACAATGCATATTAATTAAGGTGTTATATGATGCGATATCAAGCTGGTACCCGATCTTAATCATGAGAGCAACATACTTACTGGCTTCCTGGGTCCTGCCCCACTTTATCAAAGCCCCAACCACTGTACAATACGAAAATAAATCATATGCGTACCCTTTATTCTTCATTTCCGAAAAGATTTCAAGTCCTTCCCTGAGGTTCTTACGCTTAAAACAGCATTTCATCACTGTGGTATAGGTAATAGCATTAGGGGAACAACCTGATTGTCGAAGCTCCTCGAAAAGCTTCATTGTGTCTTTCCATTTTTCTGACTTGCATAGACCATTGATAAGAATATTGTATGTCATTATATCAGGAACACATCCACCATGCTCCAAATTCCTAAATAAAATTAGTGCATTCTTTATATAACCATTCCTGCATAGTCCATTTATCATAATGTTGAATGTAGTTTGACATGGATATATATTATGGAGGAGAATATCATGGAAAACCCTGTATGCTTCATCTGGTTTTCCGTATTTGAAAAGGCAGTGGATCAATGTGTTATAAGTCCATACATCAGGAATAATTCCCATTTCAAGCATCTCTTCAAACATATCAAAACATTTAGACACTGTGTGCCCCCTGGTGGCACCAGCCATCAATGAATTATATGTAACAACATTTGGAGACACCCCAGCTTCCTTCATTCTGTAAATAACAGAGTAACCAGCTTCAAACCCAACAATACGACAATACCCCATGATCAGAGTATTGTAAGTCACAACATCTGGTACCACTCCCAATCTAATGCCATCGATTATAGCAGCTTCTGCTTTCTCCAGTTGCTTTGTTCTACAGAGGGAAGCTATCGAAATGTTCAACAGCTTAGTTGATAATCTAAGAAACATTATCACGCCACATCACACCCAACATCAGAGACCCAAACCTAGCACCAGGAAAAAAAGTGGTGTCATCTTTCTAAGCTCTATCACATAATCTCAAGCTTCAAGATCATTATTACCTAATACACCAAAGTCGAAGACTTCCATTTTAGCAATATAAAAATCAGACTATTACGAAATCATTCCGAAATCCCACAAATAAATTATACTCATTATGCATTACGAAAATCAAAAGTGATGAAATTTCCACAATTCTATGTTCGTTTGAGTGAAACAAAAACAAAAATTAAATAAATCAGAATAAAAAAAACTCGCCTTTCATCCCAAAACCTGATTCAATGCTGCCCAACATAGCGCGGCCAAACTGTAGAAATGCGAGATGAAGTAGAACAGAAGTAATTGAAAGTCGCGTTGGAGAGCAAAATTACTTCTGTAAACACACATTCATTGCAGCACTGGCCTAGGGTTTTCTTAAAAAAACCCAAAATTTATGAAATAAAATCATTAGGGCACCTCATTTACAATTATTTTCCTAATGTAACCAAAGTTATATATTCATAAAATAAATAAATATATACACTAACAATAATATTTTTTGAAAATATGCAAACAAATAATTTGATTAAAAAATTAGTGTTTTTAAATTATCTTATTTAAAAAAAATATTTTTAGTGTCTAGGCTTTTTTATAAGATAATATGATTAATTATAAAAAAATATATTTCTTTTAATTTATGGAAAAGAAATAAGGAGATATCGGATAAAAATAAAAAATAAAAATAAAGCATCACTTGATTATTTTTAAAAAAATTTAAAAACTAAATATAGATTAGTATGGAATAAAAGTAAAATCTATAGATTAGTTGATAATTTTTAGACATTTTATTGAGTGTTTTTCTCTATTTATTACTATATTGTAAAGTAAATTAGTTTTAGACTAATTTTGTTGTCGTTGATGAACATATCTTATTCATCTTTAAAAAATTCTAAATCTATAAAAATGTTTATTTATCTATCCTTAAATTTTTAGATATCTTCATAATAAAAGAATATATAAAAATCGCAAAAAAAAAGTAATAATTATTCTAATTGTATAAACACACATTGTGTGCATTGAGACACTAATATTAATTAAAATTTTAGATTATTTATTAGAGATTTAGAATTATTAGGCTTCAAATAAAACTCACATAAAATAATTAGAAAAAATTTAATATTTCCTGGCAAAAAAATATTAATTCTATGTGCTATGTAGAGGGAAAATCTCCTGATTTATTTGGTCTACTATACTGTGTTACATTTTGCTCATTATTGAAAAATAAACGTACTAAACACTATACTTAAACAAAGAGTAAGTCTCATATTAGAAGGTCTCGTTGATCTATATCCATAAAACGAGACAATGCGGTCCATAACTACAAAGAAAAGGAATGTGTTTACAATAAATAATAATAATTTTTTTCATGGATCGGATCGAGTCGGGTCAGATACATCTCTCACACAATTGACCTGTGAGACCGTCTCATAAAAATTTTTATGATAAAAAATAAAATAAATTACAAACAAAACATTCGATTTTTTTTTAAAAGATGGAACAATAAATTATATCTCAATTGTTTGTAATTATATTAATTTCCATCACATATTCTATTTTTCTTTATTGTTATTAATTAATTTATGAAAACTGAATCTTCTTACTAGCATATATCTTATGAAACGTTTCTAAATCATTTTTTTTTAAAATATACTAGATTTATTTAAAAAAAATCTTATAGAGCTTCGGCCGAACTCTGTATATATATATATTTTTTGCACCATTAAAATAAACTCAACATTTATTTTACTCAAAACTCATAATTGTAATAAAATTCATAAAATCGTAAACGTCAAACAAACCTAAACTAGCACTTTTCAAAAATAGCATAACCGTCATCAATCCTCTCAAAAATAGTGAGGTAAGTATAGTTGCCCATGCAACAACTACAAGGTATGTTGTTGGGTGCACTGTCACGCCCCGGGAAGGGGTTGGTTGACACCGGCGTTGCTTTCAAATTTACAATCGAAAACAACAAGCCTTAGAAATACAAAATTCAGAAACCAGTCTTTTATTCATAATACTGAATAACTCAATGTCTGATACAAACTCAAATGTTTTACAGCGGAAATGTAAAACCGAACATAATACTGTCTTAACAGATGCAGCAGAAGCTAATTACATAAATCAGAACTGAGAAAAATAACAGTCTTCTTCACCAGCCCCAGAACTGATGATGTTCTTCTTCTTCTAACAATTCTTCCTCGCTCTTATCTGAGATGGATTTGGTGGGTGAGTGATATGGTTGTCACTCAGTAAGCGGGGGCGGGAATAACTCCCAGTTTTCGAAATCATTTTCATACAGAAACAGTAATATGAATAATATACAGAAATTCTTATTTTTATAACAGAAATCAGTATTCCGAAATCAGTAATCAGTAATCAGAAATTTAACAAGTAAGCACTGAGCACGTTCGTGAATTTCATGGCTAAACTGATATCAGTACCCTATATGTTCTCTCCTCTAAGGGGTGAGGCCAGTAATCAGTAATCAGTAATGTTCAGAATATATATTCCTACCATTAGTTCACTAAGCTTCAGTGCTTCAAAAATCAGATATCAGAAATCGAACATACAGAAACTTTGTTTTAAAACATAAATCATCAAACTGGATTCAAGATATTTATACATAAACCCACTTACCGTAATTTTCTAGGAATTTCGGTGGAAGTCTGAAATCTGGTTGCTCTTGCTACTGGATTTTCTGCTTGAACAAAGGTGCTCTCTTGACTCGAATTTTCAAGTGATACTCAAGATTTGTGTAACACCAATTCAGAGATTTGAGGGTGTTATTTATAGGTAAATTTCTGACTGTTAGCCTCCCAAATAAATGGCCATAATCTGCCATTATGTGTCATTACAGCATTTAATACATGATAAATGCTTCAATTACAGTCATAAGCAGAATCAGTAGCTATCTACTGGAATCTCGCTACTGAACTCTTCTGCTGCTGGATTCTGTATGCTGAAAAATACATGTCTGCTGGAAAAATACATGTCTGCTGGAAAAATATCAGCTTCTGAAATATTAGCATCTGCTGGAAATTCAGGTTTTCACATCCCTCCCCCTCCTTATGAAAAGTTTCGTCCTCGAAACTTGGTTATACATGGTCCTCAAAGAGATAAGGGTATTGTGCTTGCATCCTTTCTTCCAACTCTCAAGTAGCTTCTCTTTCGGTGTGGTTGGACCATTGTACTTTGACATATGGGATAGTTCGTCGCCTCAGTACTTGGTCTTTGTTATCGATAATTCGAATTGGAATCTCTTCATATTTCAGTTCTTCATTTAGATTTCCCTCAACCAGAAGTGGTCCAGCTTCCAGAATATGACTTGGATCGGAAATATATCTTCTCAGCTGCGAAGTGTGGAATACATTGTGAATTCTTGACATGTCGGGTGGAAGTGTTAATCTATAAGCAAGTGTTCCCACTTTCTCAAGAATTTCGAAGGGTCTGACGTATCTAGGATTCAATATCCCAGCCTTATTGAACCGAATTACACCTTTCATGGGTGACACTTTCACATACGCTTTTTCTCCAACTTCAAATTCAACGGATCTTCTTTTCATGTCAGCCCAGCTTTTCTATCAATCTTGTGCAGCTTTTAATCTTTCCTTGATCAAAGCGACTTTATCCACTGTTTCTTGGATCATTTCGGGTCCAACAATGGCTTTTTCCTCTACCTCATCCCAATACAGTGCTGATCGACACTTTCGTCCATACAGAGCTTCGTATGGTGTCATCCCAATGCTTCTGTGGTAACTATTATCGTACGCGAACTCGATTAAGGGCAGATGTTCGCTCCAATTACCACTGAAGTCTAGAGCACATGCTCTTATCATATCTTCTAGAGTTTGTATTGTCCTCTCAGTTTGACCATCATTCTGAGGGTGATATGCCGTATTAAGAGTAACTTTTGTCCCCATAGCTTGTTGAAAGCTCTTCCAAAATCGGGATGTAAACCTAGGATCTCTGTCGGATAGTATGCTATCTGGAACTCCATGCAATCGTACGATTTCATTCATGTAAAATGTGGCTAGCTTGTCCAAATTATAGTTCATGCGGACAGGTAAGAAATGCGCAGATTTTGTGAGTCTATCTACGATTACACAGATGCCGTCGTGACTTTGTCTAGACTTTGGTAACCAGACAACAAAGTCCATTGAGATATGTTCCCATTTCCATTCTGGAATTTCTAGAGGTTGCAGAAGTCCTCCAGGTCTTTGGTGCTCTGCATTGACTTGCTGGCACACGTGACACTTGGAAACAAACATTGCCACGTCTTTCTTCATTACACTCCACCAAAAATTTTTCTTCAAATCTCTGTACATCTTGGTACTGCCAGGATGGACTGAAAATTTTGACTTATGTGCCTCAGACATTACTTCTTATCGAAGGTTATCGATGTCTGGTACGCACAATCGTCCTTTCATCCACAAGATTCCTTTGTTATCCGTCTCGAAATCTGGTGATTTCCCTTCTTTAGCTTACTCTTTTAGCTTCACCAAAGCGGAATCTCTATCCTGACTTATCTTGATTGTCTCTCGAAGACATGGTTGTGCTGAAAGTGATGTCAGGATCACCTTAATCATATTCTTTCGACTTAAAGCATCTGCTACCTTGTTGGCTTTGCCTGGATGGTAGCTTATCATCAAGTCGTAATCTTTCATGAGTTCAATCCACTGTCTTTGTCTCATATTTAGTTCTTTTTGAGTAAACAAATATTTGAGACTTTGGTGATCAGTGAAAATCTCACATTTGGCTCCATAAAGATAATGTCTCCAAATTTTCAGTGCAAATACCACTGTTGCAAGCTCGAGGTCATGTGTTGGGTAATTCTGTTCATACGGCTTCAAGTGCCTTGACGCGTATGAAATCACCCTTCCCTCTTGCAAGAGTACACATCCTAAACCTCCTTGAGACGCATCGCTGTAGATGGTGAAGTCTTTGCCTTCCATAGGTAATACCAACACTGGCGTGGAGGTAAGCTTTTTCTTCAAAGTCTCGAAGCTCTTCTCACAATCTTCACTCCATTGAAATTTGGAGTTCTTCTGTGTGAGTTTGGTGAGAGGTACTGCTATTGAAGAGAATCATTCAACAAATTTTCGATAATAGCATGCTAGTCCCAAGAAGATTCGAATTTCTGTCACATTCTTTGGTCTAGGCCAATCTGAGTTGCCTCTAATTTCTTAGGGTCCACAGATACTCCTGCTGCTGATATTATGTGTCCCAAGAATGCGACGCTCTCTAGCCAGAATTCGCATTTCTTGAACTTGGCGTAAAGTTTTTTTTCTCTCAGCTTCTGGAGGGTGAGGCGAAGATGTTATTTGTGGTCTTCTTCATTTGACGAATACACTAGAATGTCGTCGATGAATACCACAACAAACTTGTCAAGAAACGGTTTAAACACTCTATTCATGAGATCCATGAATACTGCCAGAGCATTTGTTAATCCGAACGGCATCACCATGAATTCATAATGTCCATACCTTGTTCGGAAGGCTGTCTTCGGAATATCGTTCGTCTTGACCTTGAGTTGGTGGTAGCCAGACCTTAATTCGAGCTTGGAAAAGACCGTAGTTCCCTTGAGTTGGTCAAACAAGTCATCTATCCTTGGAAGTGGGTATTTATTCTTGATTGTGATCTTATTCAGTTCTCTGTAATCGATACACAATCTCATGCTTCCGTCCTTCTTTTAACGAATAGGACAGGAGCTCCCCACGGAGATGCGCTTGGTCATATTTTCTTCTTATCCAACAACTCTTGAAGTTGCTCTTTGAGTTCTTTCAACTCTGATGGAGCCATTCGGTATGGTGCTTTTGAGATTGGTGTAGCATTGGGCACTAAATAAATCTCAAATTCCACTTCGCGGTCGGGAAGTTCGCCAGGGAGTTCTTCAAGAAATACATCCGGAAATTCTTGTACTACCGGAATCTCTTCTAGGGTAAGTGTGGTTTCTCTCTTTACCTCGCTTAGCATGGCTAGGTAAACTTCTTCTCCATTTTTATGGCTTTCCAAGTCTGGCAAGCAGAAAGAAGAATCTTTCGTTCTTTGGTCTTGCCATGAAATAAAAGTTTCTCTTGGTGTGGAGCTTGGATGGTTACCGTTTTTCCATGACAGTCTACTAAACCATGATTCTTGGCTAACCAATCCATTCCAAGAATTACATCGAATTCCATCATGTTTAGTTGAATCAGGTTTGCCTGGAAATTCTGATCTTCTATGAGAACATTAATATCCCGATATAGGGTGCGAGTTTCTAAAATTCGATTTGCAGGAGTTGCTACTCTATATGGTTCTTCTAAATTATCATGCTTAGCTCCTAACTTCTTGGCAAATCTCTTAGACATGAATGAATGCGTAGCACCACAATCAAATAACACATAAGCAGGTAAATTATTGATTAGAATGGTACCAGCTACGACATCATTTGAGTTGTCAGCCTCTTCTTGAGTGATAGCATAGACTCGAGCATTTGGCTTGTTCTCTATAAGCTTGTTTGGAGTTGTTCCTCCTGCTGGACCACCCCTTGGATCCGGAAAAGGGCATTGAGCAATGCGGTGGCCCATCTTTCCACAACGGAAACAAGCTCCAGAATTCTTACGGCATTCACCAGTGTGAGTGAATCCACAATTTTGGCACTTGACTCCTTCTTTGCTTGATGGAGAAGAAGTGGTTCCTTTAGCTGGAGCACTGGTGAATTGATTGCTTGAAAACCTAGGCCTCTTGAATTGTTGGTCCGGTTGGTATTGACTTGACTGAGGACGTTTGAGTTTGTTCTCACCTTCACGCCTCTTGATGTCATTCTCAGCCTTGATGGCGGCTCCCATCAATTCATCAAAACTGTTGGGCTCGATAACTGCAAGGGCAGATTGAATATGGCTGTTCAATCCCTTTTTGAAGCGATGCATCTTCAAGGCCTCGTCTCCCATGATGGTTGGGGAGTAAGTTCCCAATGAGTGGAACTTGGATGAATACTCCACCACTGACATGTTTGGTTCTTGAACCAAGCTTTCAAATTCTGACAGCTTCTGTACTCGAACTGCTGTCGGGAAGTACTGCTTCAGAAATGCCTCTCGGAACATTTGCCAAGTGATAGGTCCTGCCCTTACCATAGCTGGTGAGACTCCTTCCCACCATTTGGGTGCTTTATCCACAAGAAAAGGTGTAATCACATCTACCTTGATTCCTTGTGGAATCTCAAGTAGTCTAAGATGATTCTCCACCTCTTTCATCCAATTCTGTCCGACTTCAGGATCGGAGCTTCCATCGAAGTTAGGGACTCTTGCTCTTCGGAGAGCCTCATAGTGCTGTTTCGTCCCATTCTGAGCTGGAGGTGGTGGCGGTGGCTGGTTAGCATTAGGGTTCACTAACCCTTGTAGCGTGGTTGCCACAATCGTGGCTATAGCCATCAAGTACACCCGACTGAGGCCAACTGCTGGTGGTGGTTGTGGTGGTTGTTCTGCATCTTCATCATTGCGGTTATTGTTGCGTTTATTGTAACGAGGATTGCGATTGTTTCTAACTGGTCGTCCGTCCATTTCCTACAATTATAAAAGTTCTAAGGTTGATGGCAGAATAGAGACTAAACAAAGGAATCACAATGATCGAGTAATTGCTCCAAAAATTAAATATGAAACCAATGGATATAAATAAATTTTTATTGATTTCTCAAAAAAGTGCAATTACAACGAAACATCGAAATTGAAAACATAAATGCAATTGGAACAAGTGATATTACAAAGAAAACTACTACTGATGTCCTAATCTACCACTTCTCTTAATCCCAAATCCATAGGATCCTCCTCGACTTCTTCATCTTCTTCGGGATCCTCCTCAGGTTCGTCTTCATGGTTGGCTATCACTGTTTTAAGATGTTCAATATGACCATGCAGAACTGCATTCTGATCGCTAAGAACTTCGACAATGTCCTGCAGCTCTTGAATCTGAGCATCAGTATGTTCTCTATACTGATTATGCTGGTGTACGAGTTGGTGATTTTGATCCTTAAGTATTTGGATCTTCTCAACTAATGTATCACGTAACTCGATGAATTCTGCAACAGTCTCTTGGGAGGTTTCAAACTCTTCTTGAGTTCTATTCCTCTCTTCTGCCTCATGCAGATAATGAGCATAACTTTGAATCACCTCTCAAGTGTTCTGCTCGACGCTCTAATTCATCTTTGTCCAGCTCTAGGCAGTAGTTATGTTCTTTTAGTTTCTCTAACTTCCTCTCTAAGCTCTTAATGTAGTTACTCTGGTCAGCCATATCCTACATCAAAAACATGGAAGAGAATGTTCAGAAATGATCTCAAAAATACAGGTTAAGTTATAAACGAATACTGGAATTACAAAATCAGTACTGTCTATGCATTTAATAGAAGAAATAGCTCAAAATTTTTCGATCTTAGAATTGCGTGAAAAATTTACTAAAAATCCTTCACATTAGGAACATTAAGTGTACCAAGTTTGGTGCAAAAATGCTAAACCGTTTGGAAATGAAAATTCCTCAAAGTTTGCAAAAATGCTAAACCGTTTGGAAATGAAAATTCCTCAAAGTTTCGAAAATTTGAAAAATTTTACGAAAATGATGATATCACTATCTTAACGAAGGATTTTGGGGTTTGTCGGCGGTGCTAGAACAAAAGTTTGGTTCTAGGTTAGGTTCTCCTCGTCGAGAGCTTTCCAACGCATACTTTTAATAGTAAAAATTCCTCCTGGATCAAAAATTATGGCCGTTTGAAGTTTGCGCGAAAAACACTTCAACTCCCATGCCATTTGCAAGGTCTACTGCATTCGCTTGCTGGAATTCACTGTCTACTGCACTTCTGATGTTTCTACAATCAGTCTACTGCTGTTCCAGCACTGTCTACTGCTTTCCAGCACTGTTAGAACCAGTCTGCTGCATTTCGAGTCTACTGACCCAGTCTTCTGCATTCAGATCTACTGGTTTCCATCTACTGATTCTGGTTTTGGGCTACTGGTTTTGGGTCTACTGAAATTTTTTTTTCTGCTTATTTCAGACATGCTGCTGAAACACTCAGAGCTCTACTGTATTCTGATTTGTTTCCCTTACTGATTTTTCCCAACTGTACGTAGTTAGTCTATATTTTCAGTAGCCTATTACAGTAGTTAATTTTCAGAAGTCTATTACAGTAGCTTATTTTCAGTAGTCTATTATAGTAGTTAATCTCAGTAACTTTCAGGACTTATTTTCAGAAGTCTATCAAAACTTATTATTTCTAGTTCCTCCTCCCCAGTTTATGAAACCTGGTTTGCTCTGATACCACTTTAATATCACGCCCCGAGAAGGGGGTTGGTTGACACCGGCGTTGCTCTCAAATTTACATTCGAAAACAACAAGCCTTAGAAGTACAAAATTCAGAAACCAGTCTTTTATTCATAATACTGAATAACTCAATGTCTGATACAAACTCAAATGTTTTACAACGGAAATGTAAAACCGAACATAATATTGTCTTAACAGATGCAGCGGAAGCTAATTACATAAATCAGAACTGAGAAAAATAACAGCCTTCTTCACCAGCCCCAGAACTGATGTTGTTCTTCTTCTTCTAACAATTATTCCTCGCTCTTATCTGAGATGGATTTGGTGGGTGAGTGATATGGTTGTCACTCAGTAAGCAAGGGCGAGAATAACTCCCAATTTTCGAAATCATTTTCATACAGAAACAGTAATATGAATAATATACAGAAATTCTTATTTTCATAACCGAAATCAGTATTCCGAAATCAGTAATCAGTATTCAGTAATCAGTAATCAGAAATTTAACAAGTAAGCACTGAGCACATTCGTGAATTTCATGGCTAAACTGATATCAGTACCCTATATGTTCTCTCCTCTAAGGGGTGAGGCCAGTAATCAGTAATCAGTAATGTTCAGAATATATATTCCTACCATTAGTTCACTAAGTTTCAGTGCTTCAAAAATAAGATATCAGAAATCGAACATATAGAAACTTTGCTTTAAAACATAAATCATCAAACTGGATTCAAGATATTTATACATAAGCTCACTTACCGTAATTTTCTAGGAATTTCTGTGGAAGTCTGAAATCTGTTTGCTCTTGCTACTGGATTTTTCTGCTTGAACAAAGGTGCTCTCTTAACTCGAATTTTCAAGTGATAATCAAGATTTATGTAACGCCAATTCAGAGATTTGAGGGTGTTATTTATAGGTAAATTTCTGACTGTTAGCCTCCCAAATAAATGGCCATAATCTGCCATTATGTGTCATTACAGCCTTTAATACATGATAAATGCTTCAGTTACAAGTCATAAGCAGAATCAGTAGCTATCTACTGGAATCTCGCTACTGAACTCTTCTGCTGCTGGATTCTGTATGCTGAAAAATACCTGTCTGCTGAAAAAATACATGTCTGCTGGAAAAATATCAGCTTCTGAAATATTAGCATCTGCTGGAAATTCAGGTTCTCACATGCACTAATTGTCCCTACTTGGTAGAGCGATCGAACCGTGGTGCTTGAGCTGCTGTGCGGTTTAAAAAATTTGAGTTGCACCATTACCACTAGCTATATCTTTTGGTAAAGTGGCAAGCATTCGGTCCTACAATTGGTATCAGAGACAAGGTCGCGTGTTCGATGCCCATTGATTGCAAGGAGTGCAATTATTGAAAGGGAGATTATTAGGTGCAATAATTGTCCCTACTTGGTAGAGCGATCGAACCGTGGTGCTTAAGCTGTCGTGCAGTTTAAAAGATTT
The DNA here is from genome assembly GCF_025594145.1 of Primulina tabacum. Classification (NCBI taxonomy): domain Eukaryota; kingdom Viridiplantae; phylum Streptophyta; class Magnoliopsida; order Lamiales; family Gesneriaceae; genus Primulina; species Primulina tabacum. The sequence goes on along the minus strand of NC_134558.1, from coordinate 29,112,687 downwards.
TAGTTTCACCATTACCACTAGCTATAGCTTTTGGTAAAGCGGGAAGTGTTCGGTCCTACATATGTCTTGCTTCCTTACCTTAGTTATATGTTGTTTTTTCCAAGAGTTTGAAGAACGAGTTGAAATACGATAGTTAAGTGGCATGATTTAAATTTATCTTTTGTTTCTTAGTTTTATGGAAGTGAGACTAGTGACAAATATCCTGCACCAAGTTTAAACATTGTTGATTTTAAGGATATGTCAAATTAATGAGATTTAGTAGCTATAACGATGTGTATGCATTGAGTTCAAATTTCTATGAGGTGTTAAAAGATTGCATGGATGGTACATTTTATGTGTCTTATTTGCATGATTGTTATTTTTTTGGTGAGAGTTGTGAAAAATGCATGGTAAATATGATAATTTATATGCTCATGATGAATATTTATTTAAAGAGAATAAATATTTCATTCTATATCCATTGCATAAACGACGACGTGTTATTGAGACAGATAGTTGTGATTTGATAATTGATGTGTTGCATGATCATATGTGTTGGTTACACATAAAAAGATATGTTGAGTGAGATTGTAAAACATGAAGTATACATAAGAAAATGACATCTAGACTAGATTATTATATATTGCATGAAATAATTATTCCTAGTGAGCAAAGGCCGTACACTAGCATGAATTTTGTTGTGGTGTTAATTAGGTCTAAGAAAAGAGGAATTTAATTTGGTGTCATTTGTTATTTATTGTCGGGTGTAATTGATGAAGACATGGTAAAGGCAACCATGAAGTTGGGTTTTATATGGTTGATGGAGCAAGTGGATGACAACGCCTACTGACTAAAGTTGAAAGGTAATCAAGTTGATAATATAATTCCTTATATTACTAAATTGCTTTGTTTTTTTATAGGTAGCAAAGATTTGAGGACAAATCTTTTTGAAGAAGGAGAGTAAGATATGAATTGACTGGGCATTACATGTGAATATTTGGAAAGAATTTCAAGAGACTTTGTTGTCTCAAACGTACAAGCTGGATGGTGATTGAAGATGAAGCATCAATCAAGCGATTAAAGGAGTCCAAGGGAGCACTTAGTGGTATCGTATCGAGCAACCAAGCATTCGAGTGCAATTTTACCTCAGAGAACAGCAGCTGGCGCGCACCCGCCCAACACGAACGCACATTCGCGCCCAGAAGAGGAAATGTGTGCATGAGCATAACCAAGCGATCAGCCTCGCGCCAATATGGCACAACTACGTGCACGAAGTTGACCAACACACGTCAAAAAAGAACCTTGTGTGCACCGGCTTAATTTAAGCGTACGCCCGCGAGCAACGACACAGATTTTAAGAAAGAAACCCTAACTTGTGATTTATATGAATTATTACCTTTATTATATATAAACAAAAGTTGTAACATTATTACAACATAATTATTGAGTTTATTATATATTTGAGAATATTTTTATCTCCAAAAAAGTTTTGACTTTATTTACATCTTTGTGTATTTCTAAAATAAAACTTTATATATTTTGTGGTATTTGTCGATTGTTCTTCACGAAGATTGTCAAAGAAGAGTTCTTCGAAGGATCTCTTGAGATCAATGTTCTTATTTGTGTTATTTGTTACTAAGCCACGTCGTTTAGGGGTGAATATGATGTTTCTTTCGATGAATGTTCTTACCAACACCGGGTTATGAGAATTCTTTTTGTTCATTGAATAGAGGGCACGACTGCGTTTAGTTCGTATTTGCCTCTCATGCATAACCAGGTTTGCGTCAATGATTTTGTAGCCAAATCACTCACTACCAAGGCTGGTTCTTTCGATGAATTCACTATGGAACGATTCGAACAGATGGTGGTCATTTCAAAGGTATTCAGATCAACTGATTTATTATTCTCTACAAATTTTATCGTGATGATTTATACTCCAAAAAAGCAATTTCAAGGATTTTTTGTGCTTATCTGTCGGGTTCTAGTGAGGTCGAATGTTCAGATGGGTCAGTATTCAGCATTGCACATTCAAAAAGTGCTCAATGAAAAGTATATTTTAGCTTCTAATGCCAAGAACGTATTTATGTGGAAGATTTATTGACAGTTAAGAAGGAGATTGACAGGCTGGAGAATCATATCAAAAGAAGAAGAAACCGTCACCAAAGAAGAAGAAGTTTCCGAGTAAGGTGCCAGGCAAGAAAAAATTGATTGTATATCTATCTGAGTCACAAATTTCTGATGCTGAGCAAGAGTCATTGCCACTTACTCAAGTATTTTCTTCTCCTATTCCGGATTTAAAAAAAAAAGAGAATAAATTAGATCAAGTTGATCAAGAATTTTAATGAACCAATCATACCAACTCTTATTCCTACATATCCAATTTCTAAAGTGTTTTGTGGTATAGTTATCTCTAAACTAAACATTGTTTCCACCGTTTTTGGATTGTCTCATATTGACCCAAAGACCAAGAGCAAAGCATTCTGATTGAACCAACTAAACAAAATCTCCTAAGTTTTCAGACGGCCATTGATCAGACTATGCAAGCGGTTGAAAGGATGGTCCAGTTCAAGTTGAAGAAGTTTGACAAACGGGTAGATCATCAGATTGTTATTCATTTCTCACAGATAAAAACCCTGAAGAAAGAGACTATGACCAAACTTGAAAATCAATTTTTGGACTGGATTGAGACAAATTTAATATCTGAAGCATTGGAACGCAGAAATTTCCTAGCCATGATGGTGCGGGAAAGAAGTTTATGTACTTCGCATGTATGGTATCTAAGAAGGTCCGAAACATCATATCAGACTCTTTCATTGAAGAAGAAAACGCAGCTATCACTCGCAATGGTTTAATTTTTATAACAAAAACTCATTCAAATAAAGTTAAAAAAAATGAGATAAATAACATACCGCAAGAGAATAAACAGCCCAAAATTAAACTTAGGCCAATAAATTACTCATCCTTAGACCCAACTAAATTTCTTAAATCTATGCAACGGCCCAAGCTCGCAAAGTCCTCCAAGAGAAAGTAGTGTTTTTCAATTTGTGGATCACAAAGGGAATCCACTCATTAAATAAACAAAAAACTAGAACAGTAGTTCCACATTCTTCCTCTAAAAACATGACACGTATTACTTAAAAGATAATCATACAAACACAATAATACAGACTTTTTACAATAGACTTTTAGTCGTGTCATCCAGCTCATTATCCCATTATGCATTTAATAATGCAAAAATGTCATCATCTCCTTCATATGGATCTTGAGCATCTTGCTCTGGATTGTCTTGTTCTGTCATTGGAGTATCATCCTCAGTCTTTTCTTTTCCTTTGGAGGAGGTCGAGGTTGATGCTTGTGTAAATAAATTTGATTTTTCACCAAAGACTTCAGAAAACATAGAAGTAATGATATTTTTATCCAAATGTTGTAAAAGCTCTTTGAGTAATGTAGTTTGGTTTGAGATATCATGATTCAAATTTCTCATAGTCTCCCTGGCTGGTCCAAGAGCAATTATCCCATGTCGATCATAGATTTTACCTTCTGCAAAGAAGTCTTCTTTGCCCCACCATTTTATTAAAATTTTTCTGATTAAAATAGTAGGGGAGAATTTGATATCGAATTTTTCTTTAGCCATTTCTTGGAGTCCATATTCCCATCGTATAATCCATGGAACATTGTAATTTATGGCAAATTGGATTATGGCAGTCAATCCATCAAATTGGGTATTTGCTTGTTGAAATTTAATCAATATATTTTTAACATTTATAGCAGAAAAACTTTATATTTTTAAAATTTTATAAATTTATTGTTTTAAAACATTACGTATTTTAAAAAATTTATATATTTTGTATATACCGAAATTTTCAAACTTCATATCGTTAACGTACCGAAAAATTTGGTATTGTTACCATACCGTACCGAAATTATCGGTCTACCGAAAATTAGGTAAATTCGGTATTTTTTCGATACGCTAATCTCGGTATACCGAAAATTCGATATTTTTTCTCAGCTCTACTTCTGACAAATCTGTTTATTTTTTCTCCAATTGTTGTTTCAAAATAGTAAAAAAATAAAAAATTAATATAGTTGCTGTCCATTATTGTCCAATTAAACGTGAATGCGTTAGAACTAATTAGCTAATATGTATTTAGGATTAAGTAAACGAGGGAAAATAATAGTTATCGACACGTAAAAGCATATTATTATATTCTGTAAAAACATATTATTATATTCTTAAAGCTGTTATCGGTTGAAATTCACGGCCCAAAAAATAATAATAAATAGATATAAACTATAATTTTTTGCGTGTATCGAAGTACCAGGATCCAAATTATTTCACGAACTACTTGTATCCATATTATTTCTATAATGTAATGGTAAAACATGTTCTTCGACTCGTTGACTAAACTTGATCGATTTTATAAAATCTTAACATAAAATAATTTGTGAGTAATGGCTGACCTCATAGCAAGATATTGTTGGAACACAATGTTGTGGGCTGGCATATTTAATTAAATGTATTTATTAATTATTATGATCTACTTGAGTTATATTTATTGGGTTTCGAGCATCAAATTTAAATATGAATATTATCTCGTGTAGAGACTTATCTTCTTGTTTATTAATTTATGGTGGGCTAATTTAGAAATTAGGTAAGTTTATAACTTTTCCAGTTATAAACACAGGTCGAGGTCCACATTTCATATACAACTCTGAATTTATTGACATTTCATCATCATAAAATTCTAAAAGAATGCATATTGATCGGGAAGATTTCAACGCTTGTATCTTCATCAAATATATATTATTATGGATTCTGGTAAGCTTAAGTTATATTGTTATTTTATTATTATCTTCACCAGAAGGTTCTTGTTTAGATTTTGATAGAATTTCTTCTATCGTAAGAGTTTGATTTCTTAAAGAATGTAAAGTAAGATTAGTGAAATTATTTTGTTGAATTATATGGTCAAAATTATCATTTCCTAACTCAGATTTTATTGGGACATCATAAATATTCTTTATTACCCTTTTAATTTGTAAAGTAGTAAAAAGTAGATGAACCTCAAGGGATTCTTCTCCTGTTTCATGAATATATATTTTATGTGTTGATTCAAGAATATTTATAAAAGCTTTATCAGAAAAATTTGGATTACTTATTTCTAGTTGAGAAATATAACTTCTTCATCCATTTGAAAAAATCTACATTTGATTTAGTTTCTTCTACCTACTCTTTATATCTTAAAGAATATAAAAATTGATGTTTTGGTTTTAAAAAACTTAAAAACCATTTTTTCGTGTTATGATTTTTAATTTTATCGAAACTATTATGAGTAAGAATGTCATTACTAATGACCATAACATTATAACACATATCAGAAAAGGTAGGAGAACAAGAAGTTCTATTATTAACAGAATAACTTCTTTGGAATCTAGAATTACTGGACTCAGGCAGATCAACCTTATATTCAGGTTGAGAAATGTTTTCATTGGTTTTTTGAATACCAGAAATACTTATTTTTTCAAAATCAGATATAGAAGAAATATAATTTCTACTTTCTTCGGGTAACTTTATATGTAGATGTCTTTGGGATGAGAATTTTATTTCAACATCACCATCAACATACTCAATAATACTTTTTAATTTTCTATTCTCTTTAAGAGAAGGAGTGATAATTTCCATTTTTCAGATTTATGAAAGAGTGACTTGACTCCAATTAATTGTTTTAGTAATCATGATATTACTTTTATTAATATCGGTTATAAAAAGAGTAGTTTATCCTCTCTTAGAACTAATTTGATTAACATCAATTCTAAAATTATAAATGATTGAATTCACTACTTTATAACAAATTCTATATAATAGAGCAAAATTTTCTGTTTCATCCATCATATCAATACTCTCAATCTTTTTATTTAAAGTGAGTGCTTTTATGATATTTGAATCAGAAAACGAAATAAGAAAATTAGGGAAGCAATTAAAATGTATTGGTCCGTCACCTATTGAATATTCTACTATTCCTAATAAGAAATCTTGAAATTTATTTGTCTTTGATCTATGACGATAATTAAGGCTGAAGTATTTAAACATAATCTTGTATGAGGCTTTAAACCTACTTGGATAATTCCTAAATGCATAAATTTATAAGATTGCTTATGAATATTAACAAGATTTTGTTATAACAAACTAAATGAATCATATCTTCCTTTTAGAGGAATCGCTTCTTATATTGTTTTTATGATATAATCAGATCTAAAATTAAAACTATCAGATCTATAGATCTTCATATTAGAAGATGCTGGTAATTTCCAATTTTGAATATTTTTCTCAAAAGTTTCAGAAATAATTAATTCTTTATTTTTGGTATTACCACTACTAGAAGATTTCTTCTTAGTAAATGATCTTATTATCTTGTCCATTAGGAATTCGAGTAGATATTGTCAAGGATTTATTCATACCTTACCCTTCAGGCTTTACAGGCTTTATGGATACCTGAATTAAGGATTACTCCCGGATAGAGCTACATTCTTTCCTTTTGAACAAGAGATTATTTCTTCGATAAATGGCTCTGATATCACTTACGCAGCAAGGATTGATCTTTATTTTTCAAAAGTTTTTAAAGATTGTATTAATCTTCTTAGGTTTGGTATAACAAACACACTTTTAAAGATTGGATTGATGTATGGATTTTTGAGTTGATTCTCAGCAAAAGAAATATGATCTTTTGTATATTTGATTTTTTTTTATTTTTTCAAATAATTTACTTCTTGAGGTATGATATAATCAATGGGAGGATTGAAGATATAATCAAATTCATAACTCATAAAATACTTACATGATTATGATTCTTGAAGACTGATGAAAAGCAAACAACCTCAGAGAGAGAGACAAGCTTTGAAGGAGAATGTAAAACTTTTATTGCGTAAAATGTTTAGTGTCAAATACAAGAGAATAAATCCCTTTAAATAGCAGTATATTATGTGACCTAAAGCTAAATCATTTACAAACCAAGACAAAACCAATACGTAACAATTATACATAATAATTTACATGACAATGACTTGGTGGATACATTCCACTTATCACAATATTCCATACACAAATATTTCACATCATATCCTACTACCACCCCATATTATGTGATGGTAATAGATAAACTATGCTGATAAGAAAAACTTTTTCAGGAATTTATTAAAGCAAATAGATCTTCATCTTCGTAAGGATCTTGGGCATCTTGAGTTTGATAATCCATACGAGTGTTTTCAATTATTTTATCTTTTCCTTTGTAGGAAGAAGCTTGAGAAGAAAATTGAAATATATCTCCAAATACTTATGTCCACACGTCAGTAATTGCTCTTTTGTCCATTTGTTGGAATAGTTCTTTTAGGAGTGTAGCATGTGTATGAGTCTCTGAATTTAAATTTTTCATGAACTCTTTTACAGGTCTTACTGCAATTATTACATGGCGAACATAGATTTTTCCTTCGGCGAAAAATCTTCTTTTTCCCACCATTTAATTAAAATTTTTCTAACAAGAATAGTATGAGTGAATTTTAATTCACATTTTTCTCTTACTTGGTCATATAGATCATGTTCCCATCTAATAATCCAGGGAACATTTTAATTAATGGAAAATTGTAATATAGCAGGAAGTGCTTCAAGCCGAGCTTGTTGGAATTTCTCCAAATATTTTTAACATTACGAGGTAATATGGTTGACACTAAACCCCATAAAAAGAAAATTGTTTTAAACCATGTTGGTATAAATTGATTAGTATCGTCTAATTGCATTTTAATTCACCGTGAATGTTTTCTTTGAGAATTTTCATATATAAGGATATTATTCCATGCCTTAAGATAATTATACATATTAGGTATATCTTGAAAAGTATTTAACTGTCGAGCTTGTCCTAAAGGAAAACCCCAATTAGCAGCCTGTATTAGTTTTTTAATAATCATTTTAAAAAATACATAGTCTCTAGCTCGATCCATATGTTGAATTTCAACATATCCAGTTTCAACTAGAATTGTTTCAAAGTAATCTCGTGTTTTTCTTCCATAAATTGGAAGTAAATCTTTATTTAAATAGCTTTGAGCTATATGAATTGGAGATAGACCTTTCATATCATTATCAACTAGATGCATAATTGACCGAGCCACGGTCGATTTCCAATGATATTTGTTGAGGCATATTGCCAGCCACAATGAGACGCCCATACCCCCTCTTAATTGTCCAGAATCACTTCTATATTGGCCGAACAAATCGCAAATTAGGGCTTTGCGCGATTTCACACATTATTTTGGCGATTCGGTTATTTTTTGGACAAATAAGGCCGCTAGATCGATGTTAAACATCAACTGCGGAAAAGCATGTGTCTGGGATATGGAGAATGGTGAATGGAACGACCACATCTGTCCAAAATTCAGGCCTGAAAAGTGTGCCCGAGAAGGTTTGCGTGAGGCAAAGAAACCGTGGGCAATTTTTGGCCGATTTATGGACAATCGATGGCCGGTGAATGACTGACGGTGGTCGCTGTTATGATCTGTCGATTTCCTGCATTGATCTAGTCGGAGAATAGATGGTGGCGATGGTTCAGATTCTTCCAGAAATATTTTTAACCCATGAAATTATATAACAATTCAAATATGAATGAAAAAAAAATAAACAATCTTAACAAGATAAATTAACCAACTCTGAAATAAAGACAAGAAAAGAACTCCACTAGCATTAAGTTCTGTAGATGTACATCAATATTCTTATGCTGCATAAAGTTCTTAGGCCACCCAGCTTACACTTCTTCTAATATGCACACCTTCCAATCAAATTTGAGGGATTAAGCAATATAAACTCACAGAGAAACAAGAACTCAATGCAAAAACTAAAATTTCTTTAATTAAATAACATATAAATAAAATCTTGGGTTGTCTCCCAAGTAGCACCTGATTTTTAGTCGTCAGCTTGACCCTCACAACCGCTTATCAAAGAGTGGTTGACGCCCAAAGTAAGTGTCATATGACACCACATCTGGATCTATGTTCCATATGGCCTTAAATATGGGTTGATATAAACTCTGTAAGCTCGTCACCTCAACAAAACACGACTTTGAGAAATAGGCACGGCATAAGAGAATAAGTGTTTTCACATATTTCTCATATAATTCTTTAAAAATATCTTCTGGCTGAGGTTCAACATCTATCACATATTCACACATCCCTATATTTCTGGTGTGCTCCAAATTACTCTCACCACTTTGGTTGTTTGAGTCATCATCATCAAACCAAACTGGATTGATCACCATTGGAGTATCTCGCTTCATTTCACATTCTTGGAGACTCGAAAACTGATGTTGTGAGATCTTCTTCAAACGATACTTCTTCAACCACTTTTCCCGACTAAATCTGATAATCTATCGATTCCCCAGACAATGCTACGTATTTGTCCACTATAACCCCGAGTTGATCCATAACTAATTCTAATATATCTTCATCCCCATCTTGATAATCAAACGGTTGGTTCATAAAGTTTGGGTAACTAAATTTGAGAAGAAGTTGGTGGCTCCAACTCTGCAGTGAAGGATATCAATGCTGATGATAGTCAAAGTCTGTCATATCAATTCATAAATGTATCATCATCTAAGCTAAAATATGGGACTACCACTTGCTAGCGCTCCATTGATCACCCGTCTTTGTGTTTCTGCATCCAAATCGTTGAAGAAATTTCGGTTTTAAAAATATTTAGAACAATCATGATACCTAGAAGTGTTTGTTAAACCATTGAATTTGTCCCATGCTGAGTAGAATGGCTCTTCGTGTTGTTGAGCAAAACTTGTGAATACTTTTTGATAGAACACCTCGAAGTATTGCACAAGAAAAATTCTTGCAAAGATATATATCAGAAAACGGGAATCACGTAGAAATGAAGTATAATAAACACTTAAATAAAATTAACTAAAAAAATAAGTAAAATAAAATTTTCCAATTTCAATCCCCGACAACGGCGCCAAAACTTGATCGAGCTTTTCTTGCATTATAAATCCTCAATAAAAATAAAATAAAAGTTTATGCTTGAATGAATCGCAAGTACATGAGTTAGTGTACGAAGTACGAGTATCGTTCCCACATAGATTGACTAGAAAAATTTTACTTAAATACAATTCTTTAGTTGACTAAAACGAAAGTTGGATCAAATATTAAATTAACTTGAAGGTCAAATAAAATAATTTATTAACAAGATATAAATAATATAAATCAAATTATTAAACAAACAATTGTTAGGATCTTGGTTCACTAACCCCTCAATATTTTCTAATGATTGAATTTCAGTTATTAAGTTATGATTTTGACGTAATTCTCTAGTCTATTAATATATTTTGTCGAGCCACATTGACCTAATCAACAAATTGTAGTAACCAAGTGTTCTTATATTATTTAACAATTGCAATCGCATTAACGAACAGTGAAATCCTCTAGCTTTCGATATATTGGACTATGGCTATCAACATATATTCAACCTCATATGTCTATGCAAGTTGTAAATTCATGAATCGGTTTCAATTATAGCACATAAAATCCTTTCGAAGGTGATCACTCTCCGAATTTGAAAGAAAATTCAATAACACAATCAAGTATAGTTAAACCAAATTCAATCTTCAATAAGAATTCACAACATAAATGTTTGGGGATAGGATCCAGCTGTTAATTCCAACGAAATAAAAGAGAAAGGACGAAAAACACTTATATGGTTCTTGTTCTTCGGTTGAGTTCTCTTGCTCCTCTACGTTCCCTAGCTTCCAGCCCTTTCCGCGTGTCTGCTTTTTTATGAATTCCCCTCTAAAACTGCTGATCCCCCTTACAAAATACGTGTGCTAAGGTTTCTATCTAGGTAATCTTCAGAAAACATGGAAGGAAATCGAGGGAAATTTTTTCCATATATATCGTACGGAGGTGGATGAAATTTTTCGCCGCAGCGCGAATCTTGTGCACAGAATTTCATCCGGGCGCGTTAAGGCGGGATTTTCTTGGGCCCCAAAATGCCTGCCTCACATTCTTTTCCCCCGTGAGCGCTAGGGTGGAAAAAATCTTCCGCCCCAGCACGCCTGCCTCGTCTCCGGTGCATTTTTCTTCATGTGCGCGCTGGGGCGGACATTTTCACCTGCCCTATCACGCATCTCTCGACTTTTGTCTTCCATCCCTTTTTTCTTTCCTCACATACCCTACAAATCAACCCACACTCATGCAAAACACTTATAAGACATAACAAATTAGAAAAAAAATGAAATATAAACGAAATCTCACGAAACATGCATCAATGTGACTCGAAATAACACAATAAAAACACGCAAGAATGACACCTATCATCTCACTTGGTGAGTGGATTTTGATACTACTACTCATATAAATGTGTCTTTGCAAAGTTGTATGAAATACCAAAAAATTGATGCTGAAAGATTCATCTATGCGAACGATGACAAATCTATTGAAGTTGAGGTCATGTGATGTTTTAGATTATTGATAAAGACTTGTTATTATTTGGATATGAAAGACAATTTTATCATGTCATCTTTTAGATGAGTTTGGTTTCTATTTCCACATTGGAAAATTTGGTTATTATTGTTCATTTGGAAATTGCAAGTTTAGTCTTTCTTTATTCAAATATTATTAGCATTGATTCTTTATCATCTCTTGATAATCAACGTTTGATACGGTTGCCTAATTTAATGAAACCTTGCATGTTGGTACTTATGTTTTAAAATGCAAATTAAATTATGAGAATTTTGCATCCTTATGACACAAGCAATTTTGTTAATTAAAGTTTTGTATATGATGCAATTCTCAGTTCCCTTGATTTTACAAATCATGATTTTATAGATTGATTGTATAAAGGAAAACGAACAAACTTAATAAAATGGTAAAAACTGAAGCTTGCATTCTAAGAGATATAGAGGGTATATGTTAGAGTAGATGCCATGTAAGCCAACTGTTGGCTACAGAATTTATTGACTCAGTTGTAATAAACAATCTTTATTTTAATATAATTCATTATTTCGTGGTTTGTTATTTCTTTATCTGTATACCTATGTGAACAATATAGATAAAGACCTTGATTATACTTTAATACAAATGAATCGTTATTCGATGTTGAAACTCATTTGTAAACAATGTATGATTTAAATTCGTTCCTAGTCGATTCAGTCGCCTAAAATATGGATAAAGGTCGCTTGAGCTTGAGACTAACATATGTGATGTTGTGTACCACATTTCTTGGTAAGGGCATAGAGATGTCCAAACATGCAGATGGGTAGTCATATGATGATTATACCGAACTACCCTCCCTCGGACTTTCCAAGTGGTTGTCATTCATCGAGAGGATAAGTCTGTGGTTATGATTGTACACCATTAGTTCTTACAACCTGGGACAACACTGAGGCTCTATATGCTAGGGTTGTACTTTGGCTCGTTTACCGACTCCAGGAAGGACATAAGGTGGCGAGATTGGGTACAGTTGCGACATATGTAGGAGCCAGTGCATTGTATTAGGGAATTCGCCGCTCACCTATGGGTGTGGATATCCTATGTGATCTGATGAAATAATAGTGTATGGAATATCTGGCCAGAGTATGAGATGTACGTCAGAGAAGGAGCTCTCCAATTGTCCATGCGATGCCACTATTTATTCTCGAAGATGTGTCACATAGTTATCGAATTATTATGCAACCCTCGATGAACCAATGGTTGCAGATTCGATCGGGATGTATGAGATGAAGGGACCGTACTGTACATTAATCGACTGGTTCTTGCAGGCACTATCAGTGATACCTAGGGAATCATGGGGCGATACTACTAGATGCTCTTACCATGATTCGATGGGTTTAATCAGAAATATGATTTCTGACATTCTCATGATCAATTGTAACAATATTCATAGCATATTATGAAGCATGGAATGATGGAATATGACTGCAAAATTTTGTCACAGGGCTATGGTTTACGGATAGTGTTGAAAGACCATAAGAAAATTTTGTGATAATAAAATGCATTCATGTTCTCCACAACAATAGGGATTTGTCAAAATTGAAGAGCTTTGCCAATAAATTCCTTGTTGTTAAAGAAGTATACACGGTGACTAGTTGTTATAGAGTATTTTGGAACAAACTCGATGATTATAGATATGGTCACTAAGTATGACATTCAAGGCCTTTCACGAGCATGTTGCTTGCTTGGATGATGTGTTTCTTCAAGATGTTCAGTTTCAGTGGGAGTTTGTATATTACAATACTCATGTGTTAAAGGTATACCTTCATTGTTTGGTTTGAAACTTTGATTAGGTAAAGCTTTGGTATATTTACACTATATTATGGTACTTTGATATCACTAAGGTTTAAGGGATGACTAATTGGAAATAGACATGTTAGATCACATTATATGTAATTTCCATGCTACTTGTCCATATTCGATCTATCTCATTCAATCATATAAATATATATATGTGACCATTAAAGGATTTAGTTTTGCTTTAATGCAAAGAAGGCCACTTTGATCCAATACCAGTATGATTGGATGGACGAGATTGTACATGATGCTCTGGTTCAAGATTGCAGAATATTGAGCTCTCTTTGGCATAAATACATTTCTGTATATGATATGCAGCCCAGTGGGAGATTGTTGGAACATAATTGTGCGGGCTAGAATATTTAATTAAATGTGTCTATTAATTGTTTTTTTAAGGTGAAACCCAATCAAGTGATTTCCTTTAGTTATACTTACCGGGTTTGTAGCATAAAATTTAAATATGGATATTATCTCGTGTAGAAACTTATCTTCTTATTCACTAATTTGTGAGAAACTAAATTAGAGATAAATGAAGTTTATAACTCTTTCAATTATACATATGAGTTGAAGTCTCCATTTCATATATAACTCTGAATTTATTGACATCCTATTATCATAAAATTCTAAAAAAATGTAAAAAGAAGAAAAGTGGAAGCCATTCTCTCATAAACTAGCTCGCTAGCAAGAAGGGCAGTTGAACTCATGGCGAGCCTTTTGATGTGGAAGATTTCAACGTTCGAATCTTCATCAAATATATATCGTTATAGATTCAAGTACGCTTAAGTTATATTGTTATCTATTGCGTTGATTTGATCTGGAAGATTCAGACTTTAGATTTGTATTCTGTAACATACCGTACTTTTTACTACTAAAATTTGCGGAAGAATTAAAAATTTTCTGGAATACGAAAATAAAAGCAATACGGTCGTCACTACATCGTCCATTCACCAATAAAAATTTGCTGACAAAATGCTTGTTTCAAACATCGTAACCCACATCAAATCAGAGTATTTTAAACTGCATAAAAATCGTAAAAATAACGTGGGCGGTCCTCGGGTTTAGCCTCCCGCTCAGTCCAAGCCTGCTCCTTGGTCCCCACCTCCTGTCTCCTCATAAACATCCTCACCTGCATCGATCAAGTCTAGTGAGTCTAAAGACTCAACACGTATAAACTGGAAATAACGAGTATTACGTAATAAAACCACATGCAACTTTAAAATAGGACATACATACTTGAAACTTGAACTAGCACTAAACTGAACATACGTACATTACATAAACGTGCCATAACATGAAAACTTTTCATAAACATGCTTGCATACTGGTACATACTTGAACATAAATGAACTTCATAATTTTGCGTAGAGAATGTTTCAAAGCAAGTGACCCATATCATAATCGCCTGATCAGACTAAACCACAGTACTGGGATGACAGGGACGTATCCACTCCCACATACATGAGATCCCCGTTCATAATTTAACGGGCTGATTGGTCCACGTTCATGATTTAACGCTTTCCAATCACGATCTAAACCCGTTAATGATTTAACGGGGTGGAGAGGTCCTCGGCCACGTTCACCGACTTCCAAACACATTAATAAATTGGTCACAAGACATTTAGCATATCTCAAAAATTTAAAAATATTTTCTTGCAAGTCAAACATACTTTCTTGGCGTTGAGGGATTCGGTGGACTTCGATCGGGGCCGTTGCTGCACATACTAATCATGAATTTACATGCTTAACTTGCATTGCTTAGACGTAGGTACACATGCTCACCATCAAACTCCATCAACACTTAAGGCGTTCTAAGACACTCGGGAATTGACCTCATTTAAATCAATGTACTAAACCATCACAAGAAATCCCAAAACAAACGATTAAGTTTTCCCCAATATATGAGGTACACGGACCCCGAAACTGGGTCTGTGTATGGGTCCGTGTATGTGCGCAAAGAAGGTACCAACAAAAGGAAAGGACACGGACCCCGTTCCCTGGTCCGTGTGGGGGTCCGTGTACTCTCGTAAAAAGGATGGTCAAGAAGAAACAACGACACGGACCCCGTACCAGGGTCCGTGTACTCTCGTTGGACGCGAACTCACGAAAATCATGTACATGTCCTGCTTACATTCTAGACTTGTTCGTACGGACCATGAACCGACACCTCGAGACACATCCTAACATGCCATAACATCAAACCAACTTCATACAAGCACCCAAGGCAGTGACGTCCACCTTACGACATATACAATTCAAAAACGTGGCAATTGACACCAAATCGGTTCCTACGACTTCTAGTGTATTCGAGTGCCTATCAACACCGAACGACATGTCAAATAACAACCCAACATCATACTGATCATACCTAGGCGCAGCAACAATCACCCGTCGATTCCCAAAGAAGCCTGCAACAATAAAATCTCAAACACGCAACAATACATAATTTTCTGAAAAACGCAGTTTGAGCAGTCCCACGAAAAACGTCATAACACACTCAATTTTTATCCAAATATTTCGAATTTACTGTCATATCGAAGGTATCGAAAAGTTCTACAATTTTTGTGTTGAAAGTTTTCTCAGAATCACGACCTAAAAGTCATATTATATAAAAATACAGTAAAAACAAGTTTTCAGATCTAGAAACTATTTCAAAACTGATCCAAACCAATTTCCGCTCAAACGACGAACGTCACACATAAAATTTTACGCATAAAAATAACACGACACATAATATGACGAGATCGATGCAGAAATAACAGAATATACGTGACTTTTGATGATAAACTTTACCGAAACGGCGATACCGAAGCGGAGAAAGAAGCGAGGTTGATCCGGGACAAGCGTGGAACTAATTGTTTGAAGAAAACTCGACTAAATCTCACAGGATTTCCAGAAGAAGGGGCGGCTTTTATTCTTCTCTTAGAACCCTAGTTTTGTTCTCTCAAACATAATAAAACTGATTTGCAAATATGTGTGTGTGTGTTTGAGGCGTGTGAAAACGTTTTTGTGTGTGTGTGTGTGTGTAGCTTGAGTTTTGAAATAATTAGGGACTAAAATTTGCTCATTTAGAAATTATCAATTTAATTAAAAACGATAATACACCTCTAACTATAACCAATTCCTTAATTAAAATTAAACACATACTCATTTATAAAATTCTTTAATATGCAAGATAAAATAAGCAATGCTAACTTAAAAGTTTTAAAACTCTAAATTCCTAAATTAATAATTTAGGCTTTAAAATACTAAAACTTAATAAATTATCTAAAACGCCCCATTCTTGACTAAAAATTAAAATACCCCCTTTTAAAGTACCCAAAATCGTCACCGGTCTTTTCCTCGATCCCGCCTCGAGTAATCGCCTGAATCATGAAACTCGAAAACATTTTAACGTGCATCTCATAAACATAATTAATTTAAAATAATTCATTTAAATAAATCATGCATGGCTAAAACTCAATTTAAACTTAAATAAATGCTTTAATAATTAAATAAATGCATGTGTTATACGTGTATTGAATTTGGGCACTACATATTCAAATTTCAATTATATTATGCAGATACATATAATATGGACATAATTATAAAAATATACATAAAAAATATATGACGTTTATCGTATCATATAAAAAGTTATACGATTCCAATTTTGTATTAACTAAATCACCAATAACATTTGCGCTAAATCCAAGTTTTGCAAGATTTAAACTCTTGGAATTGGATTTTTAAGTAAACATTTTCAAGTTTGCGTGACTTTAAAATTTATATTGTTACTATTTTGAAGCTGTAGTCGTTGTATCTTGGGAAACGAATTGTGAGGATCCAAAATTTCAAAGCAAAACAGGTAAGTAATAAAACTCAAAATGAAGTTCAAAACTTTAAGCTTAGTTATAAAACTCAATTATAAACTTAAACTTTTCAGCTAACATTGCTCGAGAACGTAACTTTAAAGCTCGAGACTAGCTAAGAAGGGGATCTATACTATAAGAAAACACAACAATGGAAGAGTCATCATCCGAGGAGTAAAACCCCAGCTCATGAACTCAAGATTTCAGCTCAAGGTAGGTCATCTTTCCTTGTCCTAAAATAACCAAAAATGGAGCTAGGAGAAGAGCTAAAGGATTAGACATATTTATGACCACTGAGTTAACCAAGAAGAAGGAGCTAAAGGAGCTAAAACTTTAGACAAACTTATTGTGCAAGAAATGACCATTGAGATAACCAAGAAAGGTTATAAAGGAGTTAAAGGTTTGGACAAACTTATGGTGCAAGAGAGGACCATTGAGTTAACCAAGAAAGGGAGCTAAAGGAGGAGCTAGGGGGCTTAGACAAATTTATGATGCAAGAAATGTCCCTTTAGAAAACCAAAGTGACTCTTGATTCTTGGAAGGCACTTTGACTACATTTAATCCTTTTCTTGTGCATCAAGGGGTCGGCCAAGGGGATTGAAAGGCCATATTTTTCCTCTATAATAAATAGCACTCAAAGGTTGAAGGAAAAACACACCAAAAAGCCACAAAAAGTTTCGGCTCCTTCCCTCCACAAAGCATCCAAAATTCGGCCAAGGCAAGGAAAGAAAAAAAAACAGGAAGAAGCTTCGTGCGGTTCGTGTGCTCAACAAATACGTCGAGGTGCTGCTGGATTAACGACATAATTTGCTCAAGTAATCCGTCGAAGTGCTGTCCAATTTTCGGGAGAAACTTCGTTTAAGAATCAAGCAAATTTTCGGACCACGTCTTCAAATTTCAGTAAGTGGGTTTTTGTTACGTATCTCATTTTATTTTAAACTTTTCATATAAGTTATATGACATGCTTGTCCTTATTTTCGAAAAATCAAGGTTTACATAATTTAAAATTTCGATCGATGATATGTTCTTTCTGGTTTTCGACATTCTTTGATTCCGCTGTATTCGTTCAAAAATCTGATAAGCTCTGTTTGATAAATTTGAATTCTATGATACAGTGTTACAAATCGATTTGAAATGAGACGATAATTGTAATTCTATCTGGCCCTCATCAGTGAGTATAAAACTGTGTTCTGTCTGGCCCCCATCACTGGGTATAAATCTGTGTTCTGTCTGGCCCCTTAGAGGACTAACATATTGTAGACAATTTGACCATAGAAATGAGATGAGTAACAGTGTTGTGTTTGTTTTGATTTTCTTCTGATTTGTTTCTGAATTACTCTGAATCGTCTGATAATCTTTGTCTCATATTTAATTCGGTTCTGTTATGATAAGTCAAAAGTAATAAGTTTTGAAAGTTTGTTAAAGAAATTCTTTAAAGATTAAGTTCTCTACGTATCTTTGGAAATCGATCGACCCCCCACTTACTGAGTGTTTCCCAAAACACTCACCCCTTACAACTTTCAGATAAGAATGAAGAGCAACTGAATGAAGAGGAACAAGAAGTTTTTTGGGGATGGTGATCAAACGAAAAGAACAAGGATCAAGATTTTTAAGCTTTCTTTTGTTTCGCTTCCGCAAACTATTGATTGTAATTTTATTCCGTTGTCAATTGTAAAGAAATATTCATTGATGAAAAAGACTGGTTTATTTGATACGAGGCTTATTGTTTTCAATGTAATTGTTAAACAATGTCGGATGTCACCGACGCTTCGGTCTCGAGGCATGACACGAATTGCCAACAACCATGAACATCGGGGCGGGGCAATATTGTTTTAAGGAAAAAGAATCAAACTCTTACCTCGATTATTTTCTCGTAGCCATTTGGTTCACCCATTTCTAAGATGTGGAAGATTTCAACGTTTGAATCTTCATCAAATATAAATCATTATGATTCAAGTACGCTTAAGTTATATTGTTATCTATTTCGTTGATTTGATATGGAAGATCCAGGCTTTAGATTTGTATTCAAATCTCAGTTATATTATGCAGATACATATACTATGGACTTAATTAAAAAAATATACATAAAAATTATATGACGTTTATCGTATCATATAAAAAGTTATATGATTCCAATTTTGTATTAACTAAATCACCAATATCATTTACGCTAAATCCAAGTTTTGCTAGATTTAAACTATTAGAATTGGATTTTTAAGTTCAACACTTAGAATTCGAAATTGAAAAGTTTGCATTATAAACATTTTCAAGTTCGTGTGGCTTTAAAATTTGTACTGTTAATATTTTGAAGCTGTAGTCGTTGTATCTTGGGAAACAGATTGTCAACAACCATGAGCACCGGAGCAATGCAATAATGTTTTAAGAAAAAAGAGTAAAACTCTTGCCTCAACTATTTTCTCGTAGCCATTTGGTTCACTTATTTATATCTCGTGATTTCCCAAAATAAAATAAAAGAATACCTACCAACAATATATATATATATACACACACACATATACACACGCACACACACATAATTTTTTTGATTCAATCTTTCCACTCGATAAAATTCTAACTCAATTAATTTTTCATTAACCCTAATTGGTAATCGAAAAATAATTTTCTTCGTTGCGTAGCTCGTTCGAATTATTTTATTGATTCTAAATGAGTACAAAAGTCATTTTTCTAACATTACTCAGTAGTGTGCACCGAAATTTAGCCGTTGCGGGTTTCATCATCATAACAAAAAGTTCATAATTTTATAAAAAAAATTAACTCACATTCTTAATATTAAATCGAGAATATAACACAACTAAATTTATATGTAAATTATAAGGGACGTGAGTACAAAAAAACTTGTATTTAAATACAATAATAAAGAGTTTTCATCTTTTGCATTTTCTTAAGAAAAGATTAAAAAAAATTCTAAAAAAAATTCCTTTTTAAGTTTTAATTTTTATTTTTATCATACGGATCTCCGACCCGACCCATAAAAATATTATTTTTCAATATAAGTATTGATCAGATTATGTTGTCTCACGGATATGTGTGAGACTGTATCATATGAGATATACTGTATGCATCATATTTTTTAAACTTGATATATATCTTTTTTGAAGAAGTAATTTCTTTTTGATTTGATATCTTGTCAAAAGATTTCATAAATTTTTTTATTTGAACAGATTTTTTACATAAAAAAAATATTATTTTTTATGAGTTAGAGTGGATATTTATGTAAAATTTAACCGTGATCATAAAAAAGCTTATCTTTAATGTGATTCCATCAATAATGATTGTCACATAATGCAAGAAAGTGTAAACGAAGAGTTGTTCAACAACTCCTCCTCCCAGAAAGTCAATAAATCCTATCGAATCTCATCAATCAATAAACTAATGGATGTGCCAACCATGTGTTCTAGTTTTCAATTCAACTCCATATTTTTTGCTGTTGAAATATTATCGAATGAAAAAGATGGTTGCTGCTCTATTCACCCTTTTCACCAATATTTCTGTAGCCGACCAAGTCAACCCCCGGTTTCGTGCGTTTACTTATTCTATCTTTCCATTTTCATGAAACCATTTATGATATGCTACAGATAAAACCTGCAGCCAACCCCTTCAACTGTAATTTTTTTAATCAAGAATTGGATTTTATTTGTGGAGTTGTGTAGGTATGTGTCCGTATTTTCTGCATTTGATTGACAATTCTTTTTGTACTTTCTTGTTTGTTTTGCACTGGACCAAATTTGTTTGATTGGAAGTAATGTAGTCTTTTGTTTCTTGTCTTATTGGTTTACTTTATTTGGATTTGTTTCAAATTGGTTTCTAGTCTCAATTGACAAATTTGTATTTTAGTTCCTGGCCGTGGGAAGGTTTTTGAGCTGTTAAGTTTGATGTCTGTCTAAATGTTATCTTAGGTTGGCTCAAAAGGTGTGAAATGATCGACAATCTTGGAAAAAAGTGTGTTCGTGGGATGCCCAAAGCTTGTAAAAATCAGGTGATCGTGCTTTTTTGCTGCTGGACTTTGTTGGTAATTGGTGCAGATAGTCAAAAAACTCATCCAACTGAAGGTAATTGTTTGATCCGGTATCTCATTTATTAACTGCGTTGATTTTTTTGAAGTTGTGATTTGTCATCGTTCAGATTCATTAAGTCTTTTTCTTCCTTGCCTTTTCTTTACTTTAGTCCATTTGGATGTCCCTGTATAAGATTTTTTGAATTAGTTTTTGGTTTACATTGGCCCATGGGGATGTACCTGTATAAGATTTTCTAATGGATTTTTTATTAATCTTAAATGCATTGTGCTTTAGCTAGCGTTTCCAAAAAATTTCTATTTCTTGAGTCAGCTGGTTTAAACTGAATTAGAAATTGGAGGGGGAAATCGATATGTAGATTATAAATGTCAGCATTTCATTACTTAAAAAGTTCTAGTCTCAACCTGAGAAGGTATCCTTTTTCAGGCTATTGCTCTTGTGATTTGAATTAGTCCAGATGCACTTCCCGAAATTTCCTGCTTCATGTACCTTTCAGTTAGTAAATCTTTTGAACACTCGGGAATTTGAAGTGATAGCTGGTTTGTTGTTTCCATTATCATTATATTCTAGCTTAGAAATGTTAATGTAGACTCGTTTTAAATGTGGCATGTGTTCTTGAAACTGGCTGAAAACAAGTCAATGTTCTTGAAATCAGCGCATGACTGCTATCCTGTGTGTTGTGTTAGATCAGACTAATTAGCTTAGGAGAGAACATTTGTAAACATTAGCTTTTTTCTTAGTTTTAGCTTTTAAAAAAGGATTGTGGAACTCTATGGAATGTTTTGACAAACAAAAGTTTTTCAAGATAGGATTTTTTGCATGCTGACCTATAAAGGTTAACAAGTTCAATACAGTGTTACTGTATCAGTGCAAAAATGGCCTCATGATGCACAAGAGGATCTTATGTGTATAGAAATTTGTTTTAGAGATGGTGTTTAATTTGAATAGATATTGATACTCTGGCTAAAACACAATGAGGACATCCAAGTCGACGAGTAGAGAATCTGTTTGTCTTGAAGTATTGGTCACAGATTTATTTTTCTTGTCTTAAATATCGGTTGCACATTTGATTTTTATATATTCTTATGTTCTTTGAATTTTTTATCCATGAGTTTGTTTTGATATAGACCTATGCTGCATGTTTAAATAAATTTGAACCACGTCTAACCGTCCTGGTAGTGTCCTTTTTTATATATCAGTTTTGAATTTATTTGCCTAAGGGATCTTATACTGATTTTATTCAATTTAGCTAGTACAAATACAATGAAAAGGAAATACAAAATGCTCTATTGCTTGAATTAATTTGAAATCATAACAACTTTCAATCTTTCGTGCAGTCAATGCATTATTATCCATCAAGAAAAGTCTGAACAATCACCCCAAAGAACTTCGCAGCTGGAATAGGGGGGATCCTTGTGCATCAAATTGGACGGGGATTATCTGCTATAACGATACAGCACTGGGTGATGGTTATTTTCATGTCAGAGAATTGTAAGAATTCAGCTCTGGGTGATTTTTTCTTCCTTGTATCATAAAATTACATACTCAGATTTTCTGCCATTATCTTTATTCTTGCCTTCCTTTCATTTTATGTTCCACTACATTATCGGAAGTATGCTCCCATACATGACTTGTGATATTTATATCACTTACTTTGATTGGTTTAAGTTGGACCAATTTGTCGAGATGGCAAAATTGAGATTTGCGTGTCTGCTATGTTTTTTTTACGCAGAAATGGCGTATCCGTTTTTATGAAATGAACATGAAGGATAAACACGTGCTGTAAAAGATATTTGATGGAGAGAGAAAACCATACCTATGAATTTTTATGAGCTATTCATCTTCTGTAATAGATGTTTTTGTATAGGATTCTTCTATACCCTGTTACGAGGTGTCGAATTTTGTGGACATCTTGGATGCTTCAACCAATATGTTGACTGTGTGTTAAATACATTTTTGCCTGGTTCTTGCAGTCCGGACGATGCCTTATCTATTTTAACTTTTCCAACCAGGTCATTTTTTAATATGAATCTTTCAGGAAGTTTAGCACCAGAAGTTGGCCTTCTATCTTATCTGAAAGTACTGTAAGTATCATACTTCATATTCTACTTTTTTTTTGTTTGACTCATATTCCACTTTATTATTTGATATTTAATAACTTAGCTTATAATTTTTTTATAGGGATATCATGTGGAATAACATCGGGGGAACTATCCCGAAGGAGATAGGAAACCTCACATCATTAGAGCTATTGTGAGTTGAAGGATCACTTTGTTCAATTTTCTTTCTTTCATTTTTACTCTTGTGTAACTTTTTTGTGTGCGATTTTATATAGAAGACCAAAACCCTAAATAACTTGGAAATATATTCGTGCTGGTTTTTTTTTAACCAAGTGTGAAATTGGAATTTCTAAATTTACCATTTCTAAGAAGAACCATTTTCTCTCTAAAAGGTGTGGTTGATTTTGCATTCCTTACCATGAATTTCTTTCTCTGGTTGCAGGCTTCTGAATGGCAATCAATTAACAGGTTCACTGCCTGATGAGCTTGGTAATCTTTCCAATTTGAACAGGATACAAATCGACCAGAACCAAATATCTGGACCAATACCCAAGTCATTCTCTAATTTGATCAACGGAAAACATTTGTATGTGGACTTCTTAATTACTAGATTAAATAAGCCTAATTCAGCTCACAAGTAATTTTTTTCTTTCTATGATTTTGTCTAATCCAGATATTTAGATTGATTGGTTGTTTGCCTAATCCTGCATTCACCTGATTTCTTCTTTGTATTGTGAGCAGTCACATGAATAATAATTCACTCAGTGGGCAAATACCCCGAGAGCTGTCCCAAATTCCGTTTCTTGTTCATTTGTGAGTCAGGGATCCTTTAGTTCTTATTTCCATTTCATGTTTAACATCTGATGGTTAGTAACTTGGTGTTTTTCCAGGTTGCTTGATAACAACAATTTATCTGGACCCCTTCCACCAGAACTGTCTGAAATGTCAAACTTACTGATACTGTATGCTATCATTGCCTTGTTATCGTTTTGCAAATTGAATATGTGGTCATACATTACTTATGACCTGCTTCCAGGATGTATTTCCCAGCAAAACTTAACTTATTCCTGCCCTTTTTTCTCAAATTACTTTCAGAGCTTCTTTATGAATGTGTTGCTTTTGTCCTACATACATGTTTGATCCTGGTATTAGGCCTTTTAGTGCATGTCTGAATTTAAAAAAATAACTCTGTTACGTGTTTCATTTACATTAGATAATAATTATAATATATTTTTATTAATTTGGCTGAAGTAAAAAAAGGCTGAGCATGTTTGGCTGGAAATTTGATGCACATACAACCAAGATGTTTCTTTTTCTAATTTCACATTTCCGTTTTCCAGTCAACTTGATAACAACAATTTGGAGGGGACAACAATCCCTCCCTCATATGGCAACATGTCTCGCCTTTTAAAACTGTAAGTCTATAATTGCACGTCTTATGATATTTTTGTGATATATAGCATAAATCTGTTTTCGGGGTTTGTGTCCCATCTTCTGTTAGAGTACATTTAGGGATCTTTTCTTGGCTTTACACTAACTTGGTCTTCCAAGCTCTGAAGTTTCACAAGAAAAATTATTCAGTATTTTTCCAGTACTGTTGGTTTTAATATGTTCTATTGGTGACATCAGGAGTCTAAGGAACTGTAGTTTGAAGGGGCCAATTCCTAATTGGAGCAACATGGCTGATATTGCTTACATGTAAGTATATGTATATTCTGTTGGATCAAGTGGATGTTTGGACATTTGATTTTCTTTGTTATTGACCTTTTGTCCACCAGGGGACGTGTGTATTTGGGATACAACATATATATATATATATGTTTTGACATTTTGACAGTCTTGTGTTATTGACATGTATGTGTGTGTGTGTGAAACGTCTGCCCTTTTTATTGCTTTAAAAGTACTAGAAATTTTTTTTTTAAAACACTCAATTTTCGGCCATGTACATTTACCACATGAAAATATTTTTATAATATATTTTATCCTTTTAATAAAAACATCATCCATCTAACATTTTTAAAAATCAAGTGCAATAATCATAAAAATGAAATCGTCAACTGCTTTACCAAGCCTAAAAATCAATAAGTTTGAAAAGTATAGCCCATACTAAACCTCTCAAAAATCTCTCAAAAGCATAAATAAATAGTCTTAAAATCTTTAACATAAATCATGATTCATAAATCGTAAATGCGGAAAAAGTAGAAGCGCTGGTCCTCGGGTTGTGTGCGCCTTCAGCCCAATCAAATCATCCGTCAAGGCCTCCCTCAACCTCACTTGCATCCATCACACCTAGTGAGTCTAAAGACTCAACACACCATCATCTTTATAGCAAGTAATACGTAATACAGTCAACATATAATAGTTAAAAATACTTGTACTTAAAATATCGTTTTCATGAAGATGCATAAACTTCAAACATGAACATTTTCGTAAACCTTTTATGATGCATGAACTTTAAATAGAAACATTTTCATAATGATGCATCAACCTTAAGCATAAACATTTTCATGACATTCATCACATAAACCTTAATCTTTTCCTTTCTTTTTCCTCAACATGACATAACATAAAACCTTTTTCATGATCATAAACATTTTTCCTTTTTCCTTTTTCCTTTTCCTTTTCCTTTTCCTTTGTTGAATTCAGATCGTTAATTGTGACTTTCCTTAAACCTCAAAAGTCGATGGATCTATCTACATGAAACCGCAGTATTGGGCGGCGGGGGATATCAGCAACACTCTCACCGGTCAACTGAGCCCTGGCCTATCCTCTTTCGAACAGAATACGATCGTCGGGGCTATCTCTGGGGCCTTTTCCCATAAATGGGCTCCCTCCGGGGCTTTTTCCCTTCACGATATTCCATTCTTACCTTTACCACATACCGTTACCTCATATTCGTAATAATGGAAATACGATCATCGGGCTCCCACTGGGACCGTCACCCTCACGATATCTCCATCATTATCGAATTAGTCACAATTACTTCACTTCCTTCAACGTTTACATTCTCATCACTTTATAAAATCATGTGTAACATAACATTTTTGTTTTTGAAACCAACCATGCAACATGTCTTTTAAATGTCAATCTTAAATCGTAAAAATTCATGGACATTTAAAAATCGTAATATAATCATGAACATTTCATAAACATTTAAGAACAATCATAATATCAATAAAACAGCATTTAGGGCACTGCCATGACGTTTACTAATTTTTTAGGTGTAAAAAGACCGTTTTACCCCTGGACGTAGAATTCCTCGAATTTGACTTTTTCTTGAACTCATTGACTCTCACATGTCCCAAATAATTATTTAAGCGTAAATTAATTTTCCCATAATTTTATTTAGCTTAAATATTAAGCTTTTTCATTTATCTTTAATTTCTTGTTTTGACGGTGTTTTAATCCCGAAAAATCCCAAACTTTAATATAAAATTCCTAAATTCAAAATTTAGTCTTTTTATATTATTTTAGCCCTTATGAACCACGACCCGACCCCCGTGAGCCGTTTTTCAATTTTTATTAGTTAGAAACCCTCCTATGACACCTAAACTTCGACCCCGAGCCAACTTCCGATTTTCACGAGTCACCCCTGAGCTAAGTTGATCCAAACCCTGACCATCACCCTAGAGTACCCTACTGGATCATACGTGCACTTAGAAACCATTCCTAAACCAAAATCGAAGCCCTTCACTTTCCCCCTAAGCTGGCCGAGAACTCCTATGTGGACAAGGACTCATGCTTAGGTGTCTAGGACTCTAGCCCATGACTTGGCTCTCTAACCAGCCTCTCCAGCACTCGCCTAGGACCCTTAGGACGCACCCTGACCGAACCCTTGAACCCCAGGCCGAGCCCCACGTCTCCTGTGCAAGCGCTGAAACCTGCGTGCGATAGGAAGGGCTCTCGGGTAGGAGTCTTGCTTGGCAAGGACTCCTCCCAGCCCACATGACTCGAGTCCTAGCATGGCTAGGACTCCTCCCTGACCCCTCACAGACCCTGGCTAAGCCCTGACTCAAGCCAAGACCAAGCCAACCCCTCCCTCGTGAAACCCGATGACCCCTAACCTTGACAGCAGAAATCGGTCTTCTCGCATGGTGCTTCTTTCCTTCAATTGTGAGGTGGATTAGGCGTGTGTGTGACTCATGAACAGGTGTAAACCACTCTTGATCTTACCTTATGTCATGGCAGCCTCTTAATCAAACAATAAAATCATGAATTTGCATCAAAATCTCATGTTTCCCCATGTGTGCATGCATTATTTCGAAAATACTGAAAAATTAATCCATGTTCTTCATGTATACAATAATTAAAATAATAATATGATATGATGGATGAGAAAAGGAGATGTATGGCGTGCCTTTGCGTTTAATACGCCCGAAATAACGTTGACGACGAAGAACGGAGTGAAACCTTTGGCTTGTTTTCCTTGGACCCTTCGAACTTCTCTTCCAAAAAGCCAAGACTATAGTGCCGTGTGTGTTGTGAGTTGGGAGAGAGTTTTTCAGAATTTAAAAGGGAGTGGCCGAGAGTTCTTTGTTGCAAAGTGAAGGGTTTTGGTGATTTAGCACTTTAAATACCAATTAAATACCAACAAGGCTTTTAGGCCTATTAAGCCTCTAAATTAAGCCCATTAGTTTTAATTAGGATTTAATAACATATTATCAAGGTTTTTGTTTAAATAAATTTGTGAATTTATTAGCTAGGTTGCCAAAAAGTTCGTATTTTAGTTGAAAAACCAACACCGATAAAATTTACGTCCCGGCGTATAAAATTACCTCAAAACCCCTTATTTTCAAAAATAATAAAAAGTATCACCCATATTTTAAATAATTAAAAACAATTATTTAATAAAAACATTTTCTATTTTTCAGCACTCGGTCTCCGTTCCTCGATCGCAACTCGAACAACTTTTAAAAATACAATATAATGCAACCATGTAGAAGAATATATTTTAAACATGCAAATATGCACAACATAATTAATTTTATGCAATTAAAACATTTAATTAAAATACAAGATACTTTAATAATTGCATGCATGTGGTTCGCGTGGACCTTTAAATTTTCGGGGCGTTACAGTGTGTATATCGTTTTGTATCGCTTACTCTTACCTGTTAACATTTTCAATTTCAGAGATTTGAGCCAGAACCAGCTTGACGGATCTATACCAACTGATGAACTTTCTCTGAACATCACTACAATGTGGGCAATCATTTAGAATGTTTAGTTTTTTATTACTCTGGCATGTGTTTTGTCGAGAATCACTTTGGCAAACATTCAGTAACTCTATTTTGCAGGGATCTTTCAAACAACAATCTAAATGGAACGATTCCTGACACTTTTACAAGGCTTCCCCATTTACAGAAATTGTAAGCTTTAAACTTCCTCCCATTTTTTCGGTTATTATTTCGGTTTTTGTTATGTAATGGTGCTGAGAAGTAGTTCTCTTGCTTGCTAATTCATGATTTAGTAGCTCACCAATTGTTCCTGGTTTAGCTTACATGAATATTTCTTTCAAAGATGTGAGATGTATTATGTAAATCTAATTCTGCGCATTCCCTTTGCAGGTCCCTAGCAAACAATTTGTTAAGTGGTTCTGTTTCATCCGTCCTTTGGCAAAATAGGAAGTTAAATGCATCTGAGGGACTTGTTCTGTAAGTCTGATTAAGGAAAAAAGTTTCTGCTTATTATAGAGCATATGATCAAGCTGACCTTGATTATAAATTAAAATTAGACTCTAATAAATGTTGTCTAATAAGAATGGAATTTAAGTATGCCCAATTATTTTGATATGCATGTGTGTACTTTTTGATATTGCAGAGATTTTGAGTACAATATGTTTTCAGATATAACGGGCAGTCTTTCCATCCAACCCAATGCCACCATCAGGTTTGCCATTTGATAATTTTCTTAACATTGGCAATAGCTTCCCTTTCTGATTTAGATATTTTCGTGGTTATTTATGATTCTCTCTCTCGTTCTTTGAATATCTACCTAAACAATTCAGGCTTAGAGGGAATCCGGTATGCTCAACTGGTAACTTGACTCGGTTCTGTGGGTCTCATGAGGGAGAATTCAGTTATAGGTTAAACTTTACAAGGGTCCATGGTTGTGATCCTAAATGCCGACCTCCTTATCAGTCCATCCTGGCAACTTCTGTTGCACGTTGCTTCTGTGCTGCACCTCTGTATATTGGATATCGCTTGAAGAGTCCTGGGTTCTCATATTTTCTTCCTTATGAAGATCAGTTCAAAGAGTACCTAAGTTCTGGACTCAAATTGGAGAAGTATCAGCTTGACATTGATTCCGCTGCGTGGCAAAAGGGACCACGTCTGAGAATGCACCTGAGGGTATTCCCAAAGTACAACAATGATACAAAAATTTCATTATTTAACAGTAGTGAAGTTTTTTGGATTCATGAGATGTTCAGTGTATGGGGAATTCACGAAACCCAAGTTTTTGGACCTTACGAGTTTCTCAATTTCACATATCCTTCCGATGGTATGTCTTCTTTTATCATAACACACATTTCACCAGACATTTACATCTATAGAAAGCAGTCGATGAAGTCATAATGTTTAAATTTCCAGAATTATGTTTGGCTCATCTATCTCCTACATTGTGATGTCAAAATGTCATTTTATGTTATTACTTTATGGCTAGGACTTTAATGTACTTTGCCTATAAGGCTGCAATAATAATTTTAGAATTTAATTCCAAAAATTAGGTACTCTAGTTTTTAGGTAAACTGAAGGCTTTCTCCCCTCTAACACGCTCTGATCTTTAAAAATTTAATTGCAAGAGCCCTCGTTCTTATTTCACGCTTGGAATATTCTTTCAATTCTTAGCTTCTATTTACAGGGTCACGTCCTGGTATAAGCAAGGGAGCTTTGGCAGGGATTTTACTTGGTACAATAGCTGGATCAGTTGCTCTAACTGCATTTGTGTCGATTCTCATAATGAAGCGGCACATCCAAAAGCGGTACAAGTCTTCAAAGAGACGCCATTGTGAGTGTCCAGTGTTCTTTTATTTTTTCTTTGCGAGTAGATCCTTTTTTTTTGCATTGGTGTTACATCTGATGTCGGGAATAAAATTTCACCCCTTTTTAGGCACCAGCCCATGTTGACACATGTGGACATAACCATGAGTGTGTGTGCCTTAGTTGATTGAATCCTTAGGAACTTTATTATATTTTTGGTATTTGGATCATTACCCATTTATCAATTAGAAACCCACGAGTGATAGCAAAGAGAAAAATGTGTTTTCAAAGTACAGAATAACCAACTCTCTCCTTTTTATTCACGTGTAAAATCTCACCCTATCTCACCTTCT
This sequence comes from Primulina tabacum, assembly GCF_025594145.1. Taxonomy (NCBI): domain Eukaryota; kingdom Viridiplantae; phylum Streptophyta; class Magnoliopsida; order Lamiales; family Gesneriaceae; genus Primulina; species Primulina tabacum. Next base: position 29,082,108 of record NC_134558.1, on the reverse strand, counting down.
CTCACCTTCTTAGATTCTCCTAGTTTGAACTTTTAATATAGTAGTATTTGTACTGTTTGGACCATTTTGTATCTCACTGTCTTGGCCCAACCAGCTAGAACCCCCTAAGCCAAAGTCTGTAATAGATTACTATTCTTGAATTAGCATTTCTGTGAGATATGTGTCATTAGGCATTTACGTCGAATTCAATATCTTTTTTTGAAGCAGTGGATTAGAATTGGACGATTTTACGTTATTTGAGATGTATCGTTACGTGATACTGCAGCATCTAGGATCAACCTCAGAATTGATGGTGTGAAAGATTTTTCATATGATGAAATGGCTCTGGCAACAAATAATTTTGACTGCACGAGCGTGGTTGGGCAAGGCGGCTACGGAAAAGTTTATAGAGGTACTCTGAATGATGGAACAGTTGTAGCTATAAAGCGTGCACTGGAGGGATCACTGCAAGGTGAAAAGGAGTTTCTCACAGAAATCGAACTCTTGTCTCGATTGCATCATAGGAACCTGGTTTCATTGATTGGATACTGTGATGAAGACGATGAGCAGGTAGCCTTCTTGTCCATGTGTGCAAACTTACATTTAGCCTGTCAATAAAAAAGTAATGGGTCATGCGGAGCATAATTGCTATCTAAAGTGTAGCAGTACAGTGAATTGAAAATATGCATTTGTGATTCTTTGATGATTTTTTTTTATTAACAAGTTACGTTGAATTATTACGTTTCTTCCCAAAAAAGTTGGATGCCCTTGTTTATTATGCATTTTCATGGCGCAGATGTTGATTTATGAATTCATGTCAAATGGCACCTTGAGAGATCATCTATCCGGTAATATTCAGAAGCGTTACACTCAAATGAGTTTCTCAAATTTTATTTGTATTTCTGTGTAATATTTTCCTAGTAATACAAGTGTGATACTACCTGCCAATGCAATTTGGGTGACAAATCTTATTGTTTGAGGTGTTGATACAACCATTTAGTTTTGGGTCCTTGGGCAATCATTTATTCTTTCATTACAATACAGGTAAGTCTAAAGGGCCTCTGCGTTTTGCAATGAGGGTGAAAACTGCATTGGGTGCAGCCAAAGGTGTACTTTACCTTCATACAGAAGCCCATCCTCCAATATTTCATCGGGATATCAAAGCAAGCAACATATTGTTGGACTCTAAGTTTAATTCCAAAGTTGCTGATTTTGGGTTATCACGTCTAGCTCCAGTGCCAGAGCTTGAAGGGGATGTACCTTCTCATGTATCTACTGTTGTCAAGGGCACCCCGGTGAGAATGATTAAAATATTAGCTCACTATGTAATAGTTTTGCTGTTTTTTAAGGCCAGGCTTATTTCCTAGACCCAAATATCTGGCTTCGTTTTGTGAAACTGAGTTAAGTTTCATTGTTAGTCTATCACTGAAAAATTGCTGACATCTTATTTTTGCAGGGATACCTTGATCCAGAGTACTTCCTTACGCATAAGCTTACAGACAAAAGTGATGTTTATAGTCTTGGAGTCGTATTTATGGAGCTACTAACTGGAATGCACCCTATTTCTCATGGCAAAAACATTGTTCGTGAGGTAACACACTATTACATAGATAGTGAAAGTAACCGCCTCCTAGTCTCTGAATAATGATCTTTTATGCATTTTCCCAACCCCCTCCCCCTCCAAAAAATTAAATTTTGAAGGGGGAAAAAGCAATGACAAGGAGAATCAGAAGGAAAAATCACTTTTTTTGCTGCATTTGTATTTATGTATAGGTCAACGTCGCATATCATTCTGGTACGATATTCTCTGTTATTGATGAGCGCATGGGATCTTATCCTTCTGAATGTGTCGAGAAGTTAATAAATCTAGCTCTTAAATGTTGCCAAGAGGTGAGAAATAACCGGCCCTGTATGAAAGAAGTGGTAAGCGAACTCGAAAGCATATGGCTTATGATGCCCGAGTCTGACCCCAAGACAACAGAATCTGTAGTCACTGATGATTCTGTAACTACTGTGACTCCATCATCTTCATCGTCCACGTTGCGAAACCAATGCGTTTCGCAGGACATCTCTGGTAGTGATCTTGTCAGTAATGTCATTCCCACGATTGCACCGAGGTGACGGTCTTGTTTTCCCTTTCTTGAATTTTGACTTGGTTGTGAACTGTATATAATGTATTCTATTGTAGATCATGGATAGTTTTTTTTGTTTTCTGTAGTTTAACCACAAATACAGAAATGCCATTGCTTTACACATTGAGAGGTCTTTATGTAGCATATGTAACCTCAAATTATTCCGTCTGTAGTTTTTATTTTCAGCTCTCAATACAATTGTTGTCTGAATGGACTGCTTTTTTCCTTGATCACGGGATCCTTCCTCAACTAGCCTCTATAATTTTTATTGATTTTTTTTCCCATTGTACTATTATACATGTGGGGATGGAGTTCGAAGTCTCGAGTCCCTCTCAGAAAAGCGACCGAAAAGAAATTCCGTTGTACCCCACGATAAATTTAGTCCATCAGAGTACAACAATTTCTACTAGCATATTGGAACCAGGCTATGGAGTAAAATCTGTTAGCACTGGGTTGACGCTAGATGGTAACTGTGACACCCTAAACTTAATTTAGATGCACGTAGCATTTTAGTTATGACATATGCCGAACAAATAATCAATATTTTAAAGGTGATGTATAAATTAAGAACACTTGAATAATTGAGATGTGTATTTAAAAATTTCGGAAGCATTTCCCCGGACTTGATGCAAACACCAATATTCACTCTAATATGAAATATTAAAGCTGCAGGTGGTAATTTTCATAAAAGCAGTAGATTATTCTCTTGTATCCAAACATCTACATATCCAAAGGTAGTGCTATTAGAAATTTACACACGACTGTAATCATACGCAAAAGAGCTTTTTTTCCATGAAGACTCCATCATTCCTATACTAGGAAATTATATTTCAAAACAATATTCATGAGCACATTTGTAAAGACTAATATCATGTCACTTTTATTCCTTTCCTATCACAACAACTTGGCATATGATCTTCCATCGCTTCATCAAACCTGTTTCGTACTGACCTTTTTTATGTGCACCACATGAAACTAACTGAATGAGTTTTATAAAACTCAGCAAACGAAACTCATGTACTAACAAAATGCATCTACAATAGCAATAGTAAATGACAACCTTCTCTTAAAATTATTTAAACCATCAAGACGTGAAAGAACATGATATCAACTATGATATTGATAGGATCAGTTGAAGTATTTAGAAAGGGTGTTGAATAAACACTTTCTAAAATTTATTTGTTCAAAAATAATTCAATCGGGTTAGAAACTGAACTTGATATTCTCGATTGTCAATGTCACTTGGTTAACAAAACATGTGCAAAGAAGCCAAACTGACATATTAGAACAATTTATATAATGATTTAACTATGTAAACTGAATGGTAAAAGAAAATAAAATGTACGCAAGTTTTTTTCCGGATGTTCGGAGACTTAGATCTTGTGTTGGGCTTCTCGTCTCTGCTAGAATGTGCAGCTTATGTCCCATCTCTCAATTCTTCACTTTGAGTTGGAGGGTGATGAGATCAGAATCCAGTAGAGACGAGCAGCCCAACACTAGATCTAAGTCTCCAGACATCCAGAAGATGCACATTCCAGTAGAGACGAGCAACCCAACCCCTGTTTCGATGCATCTGTGTAGACAACAAAATCCCTTTCTTGGAGTGCCAATATTTGAGCTATGGTCAGTTTATCTTTCAACATTTGAAAACCCTGATTAAAAGAATTAGTCCAACCAAACTTTACATATTTCCTCGTCAAGCTCGTGAGTTACAAGGCAATATTTGAAAAGTCAGCAATAAATCGACGATAATACCCTACCAATCCAAGGAAACTCAAGACTTCTGATACTGTAGTACGGATAGACCATTGTTTGGTTGCCTCTTTTTTATTCGGGTCCACTGCTATTTCGTTCTTTGAGATTATATGGCCTAAGAACATTACTTGCTCTAAACAGAATTCACACTTCTTCATCTTTGCATATAACTATTTTTCTCTCAACTTATGCAATACTGCAATTATGTGTTATCGATGTGCCTCTCTTGTCTCAGAGTAGATTAGAATATCATCAATAAACACTATGACAAACTTATCCTAGCAAGGCTTGAAAATTCAATTCATTATATCCATAAACGCTGCTGAAACGTTAGTTAAACTGAATGACATTACCAGAAATTCATAGTGCTCATACCTGGTCCAGAAAACAGTCATTGGAACATCGGCCTATTTGATTTTAAAATGATGATATTCTGAGAGTAGATCTATTTTTGAAAAGATTACAGCCTGCAATTGTTCAAATAATTCATGTATTCGAGGCAAATTATATTTATTTTTAATAGTGACCTTGTTTAACTTTTGGTAATCAATGCATAGTCTCAAAGATCCCTCATTTTTCTTTAGAAACAATATAGGTGCACCCAAATGAAAGAAACTTGGTTGAATAAAACCATTTTCTCACAAATCTTGTAGTTCTTTTAATTCTTTCATCTCCGTTGGGGACATTCTATACAGTGCCTTGGATATGAGAGCTGTATCGAGAACAATATCAATTACAAATTCAATTTCTCGATCAGGTGGGAGTCTCGGTGTACTCTTGTAACACATCAATGTCTACAAGTTTCATTTCAAATTCCCTGCTCACTGCTCATATCAACAACAGTAGCAAGGAATACCTAACATCTTTGTTGTAACATTTTGTTGTAACATTTCATGTTCGCAATCTTCATTTTGATGTTAACAAAACTTGTTATTTTGTTTCTAATTATTTATCTAAGTGAGCAGGAAGCTGGAACTGATCAGTTAAACGAACCAAAACTGAAGCTATCGAGATGCAAACTGAAAACATCAACTGATCGACCAAATTGAATCAGCTCAACTGATATCTAAAAGAACGGTTCAACTGATTGTCCAGCTGATAGGTGATTTAGCAGAAGACCTTCAGAAGCCCGACCAGCTGATGAAAAGTTTAACTGATGAAGAACCCAGCTGACCAGTTCAACTGAAAGAGTGAAATCAGTTCAACTGACGAGTCAACTGATTTCACCAGCCCAACTGAAGATCAGTTCAGATGACCAGTTAGAAACATCAGTTAGAAATCAATCAGTTTCAAATCAAGATAAGCTTATCTTAGTGGACTCCAGCTACGCATAAAGATACAAATACATGTACAATCAAAGATACAATAATGGACGTTGCAGCAAAGGTTAAAGCCGAGAGATTCTTGAAGGCATGTCAGAAAAGTCAAGACACATATACCAAGAAACGCATTCAAAGCTACAACGATCACATGTGATGAGTCTTGAAGTACGGTCTCAATGCCTCTATATATATAGACCAAGACCATCATCAAGAACAGAGAGTGAATGAGAATATGAAGAGAGAGCACATACTAGAGTGTGTGAAGATAAAAATAAAGGGCACGCATATTGCATATCTGCTTACAAGAAGCAATCAGCCCAGAGGGAACACTTCATCGTGTTATCAGCTTAGTTTAGAAGCATATTTCTCTCAGTGTGTGAGAACACTTTCGGGTAGTTTTCAGAGATCAGTTCTCATACACACACAACCCACCACTCAAATACAGTCTTGCACAAAGACAATAAAATTGTATATGTAGTCTTTCTCACATAGACGTTAAAGAAGTGTTGACTTGAAGGTGCTGCCTTCAGTCTAGTCTAGTCTAGGCAGTAGTGTAAGTCCTAAGCTGGGTGGGTTTGTACAAAGAGTTGTATAAATCAAAGTCTTCTAGTGAATCCTACCCGAGGGGTTAGAAGGGGTGACGTAGGAGCAGTTGAAGTCTCCGAACATCCATAAACATATCTTGTGTATTTTTCTGATTAACTGTTGTTTTCAAACTGTTTGGATCAGTTAGAGTATTCGTCAGTTCAATTGTCATCATAACTGAACTGATGAATGCAAAAACTAATATACCATTTTTCAGTTATTCAATTACACATGATATACAAAATATATCAGTGTTTCTTAACGAATGACTATTTCGAGTGTTTTCTACTTGGTTTTAACTCCAAACTCGATCTAATTCATCGGTGTATAAATTCTTAGAACAAGAGCTATTGCAGCTCTTGGAGAATATTTTGTTTGAAGCACCTCAAAGTGCTCTGCAAATTATCCTTCACATTTTATGTGCCTCCAATGAACACACAAAAGCAAATGCAAAATACATACATGAGATGGTAATGGGAATTGGCTCGCTCCTTTCTGTGAGAATTGCACCATTTTTTCTTTTGCAGTCAATAATGACATGATACTTAGTTAACCAATATATTCCCAAAATCACATCAAATGTAACCATTGGGATCACAATTAGATCGGAATATAAGTTCAAATCATATACTTGCACTGTACAAGCTCTAATCAATCGTGTTGGATAGATTTTTTCCTCCGGAGGCAACATAATAGTGTCCTGGAGAGGGTGGTACTCATATGCAATGACCAATGCCCTCATAAAATTTTCAGACATAAAGGAATGAATAGCTCATGTACCAATCAATGTAGTAGCTACTTTTCCTGAAATATTATCTATGACAATCAAAGAGTTGGGGTCACTCTCTTCCTTTGTCAGGTCAAAGATGCAGCCTTGTACTTTTCCCAATACTCTTGGAAAATCCTTGGCCAAATGCCCTGTTTCCTTGCACTTGAAACACCTGTTTGTTTCCTTCATTCATGCTCCTGAGTGCGGCTTGCTACAATTGGGACATAATATTTTTCTGCCCCAGTTGCTATTGTAGTGCTTTGGCATGTTGTTCTCCCTCTTTACTGCCCTTATATCCACCCCTTGATCTGTGCCCTGAACTTTGCCCTTTTGAGTGAATTTTTGTCTTCTATGTTGTATTTCTTGTTCTATTTCCTTTTCATCTTGCTCGGTCATCAATGCTTGTGCTATCTCTTTATATCCCTTGGCCTTAGACATATGAACATCTCTCTTGATTTATGCTCCTAGTCCTATTATAAAGTGTTCCCCGTCATTTTGTGCAATGTAAGAAACAAACTGACATTCTTCTCAAACATTAGAATATATCCATTCATTGTCATCCCACCTTGCTTTAGTTTGAGGAATTCCTTCACTTTTCTAGTTTTGACATCTCTTGTAAAGTATTTGTCGTAAAACATCATCTTGAATTCTTCTCATTTTAGCATTTGAACATTTATGGTCACCTTCATGGACTCTCACCATGTCCTAGCTATTTTATTCAATAAGAAGACTGCACAACTAACCCGGTCGGCATCATCGATGTGTAAATCTTCAAAGATGGTCTCAAAGGATTTTATCCATTCAAGCTCCAAGGATTTTATCCATTCAAGTTCCCCACCTTGTGCTTGAGCCTCTCGTTTTGCCTATGATTGCATTTGTAGGAGCTGTTATATCTGTTCACTATGGGTCCTAGCCTGTTGTTGCAGTAGGTTGCTAAATTAACCCACTACTCTAGACGAACTGCCCTCTCCCTCGTTTACATTCATCTTAGGAGGCATGTTCTTACAAGAGATTCTTTTAAAAACATGTTTAAAACATATATATACGTATCAACATATGAGGTCACCATTGTTTTATGTCATGAATAAAATGCAGGAACATACATACTGAATTTGTCGAAAGCTGATGGTGTCTTATGCTCTTTACTAGTCGATAAGAACGTTTGCTATGATACCACTAAGTGTGACACTCTAGACTTAATTTAGATACATGTAGCATTTTAATTATAATATATGCGGAACATAAAACTATATTTTAAAGGTGACATATAAATTAAGAACATATATGAATAACTGAGATGTATATTTAAAATTTTTTGCAGCATAATCAGGACTTACTCCTCTGTCACAAGCAAGTGCAAACACCAATACTCACTCACATATGAAGTATTAAAGCCGCATAAGGTAATTTCCATAAAATTGTCATTACTTACTTATATTCACACATCTACAAATCCAAAAGAAGTGAGTTCACACACACACACATATATATATATATATATATATATATATATGACACTATTAGAAACTTACAAATAACTGTAATCATACATAAAAGAGCCCTTTCTCCACGGAGACTCCATCATTCCCATACTATGAAATTATAGTCACATGTAAATGTGTAATAGTGTCATATATATGTGTGTGTGAAGTCACATGAGAACATTTATAAAGACTATATTAGGTTAAGCGTGCATGAATGAGAGTAGTACTGAGATGGATGACCTCCTGGGAGTTTTAATGCGTCAAGCTTCTGACGTTGTGCCACTTGCTCTGGTTGGCTAAGTGGGTCGACCTATTAGCACCCAAGTAGGTGTACTCTGTGCTTCCACAAGTATAAAGAAATAAAGTTATGTCTTTGCTAACAACAATAGCTTTTGGCCTAGTGGTAAGCGCTTGATCCTAAAATTTGATATCAGAGCGAGATCATAGGTTCAAGTCTCCCAAGTAGGTGCACTCTGCGTTACCACAAGTATAAGGAAATAAAATTGTGCATTGGCTAACAGTTATAGCTTTTGGCTTAGTGGTAAGCGCTTGATCCTAATAAACTAATATCATGTCACTTCCATTCATTTCCTCTCACAACGGCTTGGCATATGATCCTCCATCGCTTCAACAAACCGGTTTCTTACTAACCTTTCTTACCTGAACCACGTGAAAATAACTGAATGAGTTTTGGAAAAAATTAGCAAATGAAACTTATGTACTAGCAAAATAAATATACAATAGAAATAGAAAATGTAACCTTCTTTTAAAATTATTTAACGATGAAGACATGAAATAACATAATATCAAATATGACATTGATGGTTTATTTAGATTTTTTATATCGTGTTATGACACTCATATACATATTTTCATATTCTTGTATATTTATTTGGCCAACCGTTTACAGGTTGTGGCATTGAAAATACCATCATGTTTTGAATCGTGTGTTGTGTGTTTCCTATCATTCAAGTATTCACCAACATATTTCATGCGTTGTGCATTTCTTTTCATTTAAATACTTACCACCCCAATAACATATAATCACTTATAACATCATGCTCATTGAAGCATTTTATCAAATACATGGTTTGTATTTCATTAACTTGCATAACTCTTTAACATAAAATCCATATTTTCTTTCATATTAAAAAATTGATACATATCATTGCAACAAAAACGTAGCCACGGTTTAGAACCATTGCTAATTAGCGACGGTTTACACATAATCCGTCGCTAATTTTTTAAGTAAAATAAAAAAAATTACTTTTATAATTTAATAAATCTAACAAAAAAAACTTACTATTTTCCTAAGCAAATAAAATTCATAATCTCAACTAACACTTAGAAATTTATCAAGAATTGAATCGAAAAAACTTATCCTAAATCGAAACTAAAATCGTACAAGAGAGGAAAATGTATTGTAGATGTGGAAGATGTGGAGGAATGTGGACCGAAAATACGAGTATTTATAGATAATTTGCGACAGTTTTTGGTAAAACCGTCACTAGTGGCGACAATTTATTTATAGATAATTTGCGACAGTTTTTGGTAAAACCGTCACTAGTGGCGACAATTATATATTAAGTTAAGCGAAAACTGTATTAGCGATAGTTTTTTCTAAACCGTCGTTAATTTAAAAATTACGACGATTTAATAAAACTGATCCATGCTCTATCTCAACAGTATCAAAGAGCTTGTTCAGAAAGGGTTCTGAGAAATGGAAGCTGCATCCGAAAAACTTGCAGAACTCTTTCTAGCATTCTGAACATTTCAACATGGCATCATCTTTGATGGCAACATAGATGCAAAGTCGATCAGCGTTAATTTTTCCGCACTTACGTTTATGAGTTATGTTTACGACTTATGCTAAATGATTTGAGTTAATTTTAAGATTTTATGACTTATAATGATTTTGAGAGGTTTTTGAGATGATGCTATAGTTAATTTTAAGATTTTATGACTTATTATGATTTTGAGATGTTTTTGAAAGGATGTTAGAGTTAATTTATTTTTGAAAATGTTAAAATTATGTTTGATTGATGATTTACGATTTTGGGTCTCGAATTACTTTCTTTTGGCTTTTTAAATAATAGTCGGTTGATTTATTTTAAATGGTGTAAAAATATTTTTAAATGTGTTTATATATAAATATGGATTCGACTGAATGGATAGATAGAATATGAAAAAAAAAATTCTAGTATATTTGAAAAAAAAAAACGAATAGTGAACGTTTCAACAACAATGACATGATTGTGGAGTAATTGATGTAATTTTTATTTGACTTTGATCGTAACTCATCTACAAATACACATGGTATTTGTACTTATTTGGTTGAGTCATATATTTTATTTATTAAAAAGAACGCGACACCACTACTGTTGTTAAAATGACTCAATAATAAACATTGTCCAAAGAACCGGAAAAAAATGAATCTATAAATTTGAAGATTTTCATTCGATTAGCGAGGTCAAAGAACAAACTACAGAAAACACAATGTCTCAAATTCAAACATAGTTCAACAATGAAAATACTGGATACACATCATAGCAAAACATCCCAAAATGGGAATATCCAAAGAGACTGATCATATCCAAAACCGCTCGATGCAACCCTATTGATTTCTTTACTTCTAGGCTGCTGGACCCTCCGACAAAAACGCTCTTCCTGGTTGACGTTTGGCCAATGGTCCATGACATCCCAGGAACTGAAATTTAAATCAGTCAGTACTAGTTCCTCGCGCCAATGAAAATGCATAGCACACTAATACATCGAGTATGAGTAGCAAATATATTGCAAACTGTACTTAAGCAATCGACAAACCTTAGCATTGACACCGTCGGATGCAATCCTGTTCTCAGATTTCCATTTCACGTAATCAGTACGGTTGAATTTAGTAAAACCCCTGAAATACAGATGGAGAAAACACGTGATATATTTGTGTAAAATGTTTGAAGGAAACCAACGGTAAAATCAAGTAAAAATCACATTTCATAGTCTGCAAGCGTCTTTAGAAATCCCATCAAAACAAATATATCAAAGAAAATATTAGCAAACTGGCATACCACTTTCTGCTGACAATGATCTTTTGACGACCAGGGAATTTGAACTTCGCACGACGCAGAGCCTCCTGAGCATGGGGGCTGTTACCATCTTTGCAACGGACAGAAAGAAGAACCTGGCCAATGGCGACACGGGCACAAACGCCCTGAGGCTTGCCAAAAGCACCTCTCATTCCAGTTTGGAGCCTATCAGCCCCGGCACATGACAACATCTTGTTAATACGCAAGACATGGAAGGGATGTACCCTGACCCTCAAATGGAAAGCATCCTTTCCTGCAAACTTGGTCATGTACTTGTTGCATGCAATACGAGCAGCTTCAAGCGCCTCGCTGGATACGTTCTCCTTCTCCCAACTGACCAAATGAACACAGAATGGAAATTCATCCACTCCTTTCTTCTTCATTCCCACGTCATAGATCCTTATCTTGGGATCTGGCACACCGCGGCAGTACCGAGACTTAGGGTATGGCTTATTCTTGATTTGGCGATAACACCTTGCAGGTCCTACGGTGAAGATTCAGCTTGTTATAACAACACTATTTATTCAATGTTGTAAAACTACACATGCATTTGGTCCCAAGGTGGTTATATTTTAAGCCTTGTTAACATACTACATATGAAAATATAGGTACTCCCTAAAATAGAAACATCAAATTTGACTCCTTAAAGATCAAATTTGACATCTTGAAGGTTAAAGAAACTGGAAATTTTAGATGGATGACCTCCACAGAAGTTCCAACTTGAATTTCGTTAAAAACTTGTAACAGATATAAAAAAGACTATTATATCCATAAAGTCACCCACTTAGGAAGACACTTCTTCCCACTTGGCAATCAAAATATGTTCCCCATAGACCGAGCTCCGTGGAATAATCAATTGCAGCAATCAGAAATCAACAAAACTAGAATTGATCCAAATCATAAATAAATAAACTAATACTAACTTCATCAACAAAAAAAGAACAAGTATCCCACTAAATCATCACAACCTAAACTACCCAAGCAATTTCTTTGTAGGTAAACACAAATAAGTTATTCAAATTAACCAACATAACGTTCAGAACACTTGAATGAAATACCGATTAACTAAAAACAACAAAAACATCACACGTAGTCCAAGTGAACACCTTTATAAAAACTAAATCAATCTCACCTCAATCAATTGAACAACTTATGCAGAAGGAAGCTGACCACAGATCAAAGCTCTTACAGTAAACAAGCGTATAAACCTCTACAAAATAGAAACTTGTATACGCCCAATTCACGAATAAACTACAATCCGATCGTAAATATAAAAACTGGAAAAAAAATCATACATAAAAGCAAACAAAATATTCTCAAAGATCACCAGCAATTGAGATGGGACTGCTCCATCATAGCTCAAATTCATAACTCGATATGAAAAAGCAATATCAATCATTTATTAAATCGACAAATTATGGATCAATTTCGAAGAGAAAACTTACTTCTCCCCATTGTTGGTCTACGGCCAGCAGCCTGAAATGAACATAGAAACCCTAGATGATTTGGTAGCTCTTATATATAGCCTATTCTTTTTTTGCGCGTGGGCTTACGTATGGGCTTCCATCACAGACAAGAAGTTAGACCAAAAATTGGACTAAGTCCACATTAATAACGTAGGCCTCGTTGTGATCCAGTTTCTCGGGCTTCGGAGGATTTTAGGATTAAAAAAAAAAAAGAAGAAAAGAGGTAATTTTCAAATTTTATTTATACTATAAATTTTTTTATTACATATGCATAAACGTACGTACGGCGTAAGAATAACCGATACCACTGAGTTATTTGACCTCGTGGTTAACCATGTAACGAGTGGAGAGAGGATAGTACTTGGAGAGGCTAAAAGGAAGGGACAACGAGACATGGAGACGCAATTTTTGAACAATGAGATGCAACTTGTCATTATGGAAAAGAAATTAAGGTTCAAGAACCGACAAGAAGTTAGAGAACAAAGACCGTATGAGTTATATAAACAAACCAATAGACTTAGTAATAGAGCAATAAGAGGTGCCAAGAAAAGAGCTTATGATGATTTTTATGATATGCTATGGCCAAAAGAAGATAAAGATATTTTTAAGATAAGGAAAGCCAGAGATCGAAAAACTAAGTACTTGAGTCATTTCAGGTGTATCAAGCATGAAGATGATAGAGTTTTAATGTAAGATAAAGTTATCATAGATAGATGTAGAGATTACTTTAAAAACTTACTCAATGAGACAAGTATGGAGGAGTTAAGTGTGGGTTAGACATGAGATGCAGGATGTAAGACATCTAGCGTTTCATCGTAGAGCTAGTGCTAAAGAAGTAACAGAGATACTGAAGAGGATGAAATCGGAGAAGGTAATTGGACCGAATGAGATACCAATTAAGATATGGAAGTGTCTAGGGGAAGTTGGGATCCTATGGCTGACTAAGCTCATTAATAGGATTCTAGATACTAGAAAAAAGTCAGAATCTTTGAGACATAGTATTGTTGTACCAATTTATAAGAATAAAGAGATATACATGACTGCTCAAATTATAGAGAGATTAAGCATATGAGCCATACGATGATGCTATGAGAGCGAGTGATGTAGCAGAGACCTAGGAGTATCACTACTGTATCAGAGAACCAATTAGATTTTATGCCAGGTAGGTCTACAATGCAAGCTATGTTATTGATTAGAACAATGATACAGAAATATAGAGAATAACAGAAGATTATGCATATGATATTTATTGTCTTAGAGAAAGTCTATGATATAATGCCCAAAGAATTGATTTGGTGAGTACTTAGAAAGAGGCATATACCTTGATGCTAAATTGAGAACATTAAAGATATGTATGAAGGTGTTGTAACTACTGTTAGGTCTATTGGAGGGATGTCATATGAATTTCATGTGACAGTAGTACTTCATCAAGGATCGACTTTAAGCCTTTATCTCTTTGCTTTGCCAATTTGTGTGTAGGGAAGAATCTTCCTTCAATTTGAAAAGAAAATCGATGAGTTGTTGGCAATTTATGGAGAAAAGGAAGAAACCTAGGTTCCTTATTGTTTTTCTGGGCTGAGAGAACTTTGGGAATTAAGAAATGAGGTCAAATTCGATTTTATACATGTATCCATTCCTTTCATTCTCATTCTATGTTTATCTCAATATACACCATCTACTTTTCCAATCCATAGTCAGCCCTTAAACATTACCATTTTCTAGATCATTCTCCTCCCAACATCAATATCGTCATATCAACACGTACATGCTTGCATTTCTTAGAACTCAATATTCTTGAACTCATGTAACATTTACAACATATATTCACCATTCATATCCATATAATTGGTGAACATGGTCAAAATAATTAAAACATAAACCATAATTTGAAATAAATTTGATTCATGTAAATAACATATATAGCGTCATAATCATAAACGATAATTGCTAGAAATGCCGTGTATCATATATGGCATAGGGATGACAGGGCATTACGTCTTTATTCTCATCTGAGAGAGGGTGAGCGGGTGAGTGATATGATCGTTACTCAGTAAGTGAAAATAATCCTTCCGGTCTTTAAATTGGTTTTCACATAAATTTTAAATATAACAATAATATTCCGAATTTTCAGAAATAAACGGGTATCAAACTTATGTACTGATCATAAATGAATTTCATGGTTAACTGATGTCACTTCCTTATATTTTAATACTCCAAAGATAAGGTAGAAATCAGCACAACTGGTTCGTGTCATCGACTAATCGTTATGCAATGTAGTTATGCAATGTAAGTTGATGATATTGAGATGCTAGCTTGTAGTTGGGAAATTTATCATTAAAGCTATGCATGAATCAATGGATTTAAATACTCTGATCTAAGATTCACAAATATGCGAAATTGGATTACTATCTATGTTAGAGGTTTTAAAACTCGAGGGAAGCCGAATGATTCCTATTTAGAGAAGTAATTTATAGAATCACTCAAAACTAGGGATTGAGTTTTATAATTTAATATGGGTGTTGAAGATATCAAAGGTAAGTATAAATAAAAATCATTAATGATGAATAAAAGACAAAATAAAAAAGATTACAATACTTTTAGATCTGTAAACTCTTCTAGTCATTTTCTGCTTTACTTCAAATATCATTTGCTATACTTTTGTCATCGTCACTTGCATTTATATCAAACTTATTTTGCCAAAATCAGCTCGAAGGGTTCTTCCATTCTGTTATCACCGATATCTTTTACCTTTTTGGATTGAAACTGATTCCCAAATTGCCATTCATATTCTTCATTCTCGGAGGTGCCGATGACATCTAAATCACCTGATAACTCGAACATATCTCTTTCTAAGGGGTTGGCCGATGCATTTTTCTCACATTTACATTTAGGTAAATGTGGTGGCAGATCCGCTGCAGCGCTGGTGCATTATGGGCATGATCACAGGCGTTTTATGGTAGAGTTTGGGCCTTATTTACGTAGAAATATTTTAGTTTTGGCCGTTGCAATTGTTTTGGGCATCCTTATCTCTGCTTTGCGTTTGTCTAGGAAAAAATATAAATTATATATATCTATGTGTGTGTAATTTCTTGCAGTCAAAGGTCTCCATTCTCTCTATCTCTGCTCTTTTCGACTTTTGCTAGAGTCCTGGAGATTTTTTTATTGTCGTTTCATGATTGTGCTCATCAAGAGCGTGGGTCGGGTCAAAGACTCACGTTCCTTCTCTATCTTTTGGCGACTGTTTTTCTATGCTATTATAGTGTTGGAGTGTGGGTAGGTTCAAGCACCCACCTCCCTCAGCTTCCATTATGCTGATACCCATCTTCTTCTTATAATCTTGAGGTGCAGGTGGATTCAGACACTTACACTTCTGGTGATGTCTTTTGGGGGCGCGTATGATATCAGACAGTTACACACTGCCTCTCCCACCATCATTCTTCACAGGCATTTCCTGCCGCAGTTTGGGAGTATAGGTTGGTGCAGACGCCTGTCATCACCTGGGGATTTTTCCCGTCTTTCACCCCTTCCCAGTTTTTGGATTATGGATGGGACCAGGCAGTGGTTGGAGATACCGTCAGGCGTCATTGACACCTGGGCTTCAGGGCTCAATTTTTTTAAAAAAAATTGTGTAATTTTATATTAATATCATATTAGTTCGGATAAATTAATTTAAATATTAAAAGATTTTAGAGTTTAAATTTCTAGCACAGGTAGAGCCATATTCCTGACTTCACCACTACGAGCCTCTTTTTCTTGAGTTATTTTTTTATATGTGTTGGGTGATCTTCGCCCCATGTTTTTGCTGGGAAGCTATGGCTGTATAGTTAAATTCTGATTTGCAGCGATACCTACTTTGGCTTCCGTACAGTTCTTCCTTGACTCATTCGAATCGGGCATAGACACACAGTGCCTCCTATGCTTCTGCTTGCTCCGAGATTTTACTCATCATATTTGGCTTCTGCATGAAGACTGGTGGATTTCCTCAGAGTTTCAGTATTAACTTTCAGTTTAAGTAATTTTGGTTAACGTGTTTGTTCCGATTTAAAGGGATTTTTTTTAAAAAAAAAATAATTTTAAACGATCAGAATAAATAGCAGTACAATTTGTGAAATAGTCAAACTACTTAAATCTATTTAATAATAATTGTATTATTATAAATATTAATTATGTGTTGAAAATAAAAGTAAGAGTTAAATTTAATTTGTAAAAATCATGTTATCTTTATATGCGGCAGTATTTTTAAATTTATAGTTCTGAATAAAGTTTCACTTGATTTTGGTTCAGATTTTTATATTCAAGAACCAAAACCGAAATGATTTAAATTTGAAATTTTGAAAAATAAATTTGATTTCGGCGCAAATTTATTTGTATAATAATGTCTATACAATTGTATAGTCCATACATAAAATTAATTTGCCTGTCAAGAAAAACTGTATTTTGGGATTGAAAAAAATCATGCAAGTGTCGACAAGTGAACGATCGATTTGGTGGTAGATCGGATTTTTTTCCCTGAAAAATCATATGATCTATGAAGTTGATTTTGTTGAAAATAAGAGTTGAAATTATTGAATGTTGAAAAAAAGAATTGAAAATAATGAAAATTAGTGTGTGATGATGTATGTAATGATGTATTTATTTTTGGATTATTCCCAAAGAAATTCTATAAATAGGTATCTAAATTTATGAAGAAAAACACAATTTCCAGAAATCATCAGTCCTGACCACTACAAGAAAAATGATTTTCCGCAGCACATCATCAACAACGTGCATTAAAAGCACGCTGCGAATAGTACTTTTAACGGCGTGCACTCATATGTGCGCTGTTAATATTTTTGCACTTGATAGAAATAACGACGTGCATTAAAAGCACGCTGCAGATAGTAATATCTGCAGCATGCATTTATGTGTGCTGTTAATAACCTATGCAATTTTCGCAGCGCACAATAAAGGCACGCCGTTAATAGTATTATTAACAACTTGCATGTTTATGTGCGCTGTTAAAAGTAAATCATTTTTTTTAAAAAAATCGTGTTTAGACATTAACGGCGTATATTAATCGCACGCCGTCAATAGTATTATTCACGGCATGCTACTAGCACGCTGCGAAAAATTGATGCGAATTTTTAAATTAACGACGGGTTTGTGAAACCATCGCTAATTTGAAAGTTGCGACGGTTTAAATAACCGTCACTAAAACTAGCGACGATTTAAATCGGTGACGGTTTAATAAAAAAAAGCGACGGTTTTTAATAGACGTCGTTAATAACCGTAAATCAGCGACAATTTAATTAAAAACCGTCGATATTAGCGACGGTTATACAACAATCGTCGCTAATAGCGATGGTTTACTGGAAAACTGTCGCTAATACTGGAAAACTGTCACTAATTTTCCTCCACACCACTTCACAAGACTTAAAATTTTTCTCTCTTATACGATTTTAGTTTCAATTTAGGTACGTTTTTTTGTTTCAATTTTCGGTTAAATTTTTAAGTGTTAGTTAAGATCATGAGTATTGTTATCATAGTTGTATTGTAGTTTTTTTAAAAAATTATTGAATTATAAAAGTAAATTTTTTTATTTTTACGCAAAATTTAGCGACATGTTTTAAATCGTCGCGAAATGTAGCGATGGTTTTGTAACTGTCGCGAAATGTAAATACCGTTTTCAATTTTTGGTTAATTTTTTAAGTGTTAATTAAGATCATGAGTATTGTTATCATAGTTGTATTGTAGTTTTTTAAAAAAATTATTGAATTATAAAAGTAAATTTTTTTTATTTTTACGCAAAATTTAGCGACGGGTTTTAAACCGTCGCGAAATGTAGCGATGGTTTAATAACCGTCGCGAAATGTAAATATCGTTGCTAATTTAGCGACGGTGTCTTCGGTTTTTAACCGTCGCCGATTAGCGACGGTTTTGTCAAAAATTATCGCTAATATTTAGATGTTTTATGAATATTGACAGCGTCCATTGCACGCTGCGGATAGTTGCATTAACGGCGTACATATGCACGCCGTTGATAATAGTATTAACAGCGTGCACATGTACGCCGCAGATAATCTTGAACTTTCAACAGCTTGCAACTTTGCAGCGTGCAATGTGCGCCGCAGAAAGAGAATTTGCGCGCTGCGAAAAGCCATTTTTGTTGTAGTGGACCCACTGGATCAACAACATTTCCAGAAATAAATTTCGTAAGTAAAAATGAATTTAAATCCTGAAACCAAAATCAAAGTCAAAGACAAGGTTTTGGTCGAGGTCGAAATCGATATCGTGGTCGTGGACGTTAAAGTGGTCGTGGCCGTGGTTTTGAAAACAATCGAGATAGTTACTTCTATCACTCATCTCAAAAGGACGTCATAAACCACCCACTAAATTGATGCTGCAGATTTTCTGAATGATTTATCTGAAAATGATCAATATAATTGTGGAATAGAAATGTAAAATATTTTATTTTTCATGTGCTTATATGCTAATATTTTATTGTATAATTATGATATGCGTTATATTTTTCAATAAATTACATATATATTGTCAGTAAATTTTTTCATTGCATATTTTTTTTAAGTTCAAATATGAAAAATGCTATGAACAATGCTAAAGAGGGAACTAATCCCGTGGAAGTTTGCATACCTGATAGTGGTACAACGCACACTATTCTCCGAGATAAAAAAATATTCTTGAACTAAAACCAACAAAAACAATGGTGAATACAATATCAGGTCCTGTAGACTTGATTAAAGGTTGTGGTAAAGCACATTTTTTGTTACCTAATGGTACAAAATTTATAATAAATGATGCTTTGTATTCACCACAATCAAAAAGAAATTTGTTCAGTTTTAATGATATATATTCTCATGGGTATGATACTCAGACAATAAATCAAGGGAATGAAAAATATATATGTTTTACCACATATAAATCAGGAAACAAATATGTAGTTGAAAAACTATCAATGCTCCATGCTGGATTGCATTATACACATATAAGTCCAATTGAATCAAATATGGTAGTTGATAATTTTTCAATACTGATTAATTGACATGATCGATTAGGACATCTTGGTTCAACAATGATGCGAAAAATTATAGAAAATACACATGGTCATCCGCTGAAAGACCAGGAGATCTTTCAAAATAATAAGTTTCAATGCAAAGCGTGTTCTCTTGGAAAACTTATTATAAGATCATCACCAGCTAAAATCCAAATTGAATCACCCATGTTTCTTGAACGTATTCAGGGTGATATTTGTGGGCCAATTCATCCACCATGTGGACCATTTAGATATTTTATGGTATTGATCGATGCCTCCAGCAGATGGTTACATGTATGTTTATTATCAACTCGAAATGTTGCATTTGCAAGATTACTTGCTGAAATAATAAAATTGCGGAATCAATTTCGCGGTCATACAATCAAGAAAATTAGACTTGATAATGCTGGTGAATTTACTTCCCAAACTTTTAATAATTATTGTATGTCAGAGTGAATCACTGTTGAGCATCATGTTGCTCATGTACATACACAAAATAGATTAGCTGAATCATTGATTAAACGTCTACAACTGATTGTTAGACCGATGATTATGACAACAAACTCCCGGTTTCTATATGAGGACATGCAATTTTATATGTTGCTGCATTAATTCGCATCAGACCAAATGATCTTTTACAGCTTGCCTTTGGTAAAGAACCAGACATTTCTCATCTTAGAATTTTTGGATGTATGATATACGTACCTATTGCACCGCCTCAATGAACAAAAAAGAGACCTCAAAGAAAGATTGGAATTTATGTTAGTTATGATAGCCCATCAATAATTAGATATCTTGAACATCAGACAGGCGACGTGTTTACAGCACATTTTGTTGATTGTCATTTTAATGAGGAAATCTTCTCAATGTCAGGGGGAGAAAAAAAATATATCGAAAAAGAAATTACATGGTATACATCATCATTGTTACGTCTGGATCCAAGAACTAAACAATGTGATAAGGATGTACAACAAATTGTGCACTTGCAAAAAATAACAAATGAAATATCAGATGCATTTGCACACACAGATGGGGTAACTAAATCATATATACATGCTGTAAATTCCCCTGCTCGAATTGAAATTCCAAATAAGCAAATTGAAGACACTCACGATGCCATTAAACGCTTGAAACGTGGAAGATCAATCGGTTTCAAGGATAAAAATCATCGAAAAGAAAAGTATAGAGAAACACGATGATCACAAAATAGAGAATGATATTCCGACAGAAATACATGATGATTAAAATGTTCTGTTAGAACCACAAATTGATGAGAATCGTGAAATCTCTATCAATTATATTAATACTTGAAAAAAATGGAACCGAAAAGGTATAAAAAAAATTGATGAGATATTTTATTACAATATGACATTTGACATCATATATGACAATGTAGATCCATGAATCAAAATCTTTTGGTGAATTTAAAAATCGACATGAGTGGATAAAATGGAAAGATGTCATCCAGGTTGAATTGAATTCACTAAATAAACGTAACGTTTTTGGAACTATAGTCCTTACGCCTGAAGATGTAAAATCTGTTGGGTACAAATGAGTTTTTATTTGAAAGCGAAATGAAAAAAAATGAAATAGTAAGATATAAAGCTCGATTTGTTGCACAAGATTTTTCTCAAAGGCCATGAATTTATTATGAAGAAACGTATTCTCCTGTTATGGATGCAATTACGTTTCTGTATTTAATTAGTTTGACTGTATCTGAAAATTTAGAAATGCGTCTTATGGATATTGTCACAGCTTACTTTATATATATATATATATATATATATATATATATATATATATAAATCCATGAAGAATTTAAGATGCCTGAAGCACAAAGTTCAAAACCCAGATAATGTTATCATGTGAAATTGCAAATATCATTATATGAGTTAAAGCAAGACGGTCGAATGTGATATAATCAGCCAAGTGAACACTTAATGAAAAAAGGATATGCAAACAATTTAATATGCCCTTGCGTTTTCATTAAGAAAACAACATCCAGATGCATAATTATTGTTGTATATGTTGATGATTTAAATACCATTTGAACGAATAAGGAAATTCAAGAAGTTGTGTTGTACTTGAAGGAAGAATTTGAAATGAAGGACCTTGGAAAAACAAAGTATTGTTTGGGTTTGCAAATTAAACAAAAAGAATGTGGAATATTTGTTCACCAGTCAAATTATACAGAAAAGGTCCTTAAAAATTTTAATATGGATAAATCAAATCCTTTAAAAACTCCAATGGTTGTTAGATCATTAAACATAGAAAACGATCCATTCCGTCCATGCGAAGATGATGAAGTTATTCTTGGTTCAGAAGTACCATATCTAAGTGCTATTGATGCCATTATGTATCTTGCAAATTGTACAAGACCTGATATATCTTTTGCTGTAAATTTATTGACAAGATTTAGCTCATATCCAACAAAGAGACACTGGAACGGAATTAAACATATATTCAGCTATCTAAGAGGAACGACAAACTTGGAACTTTTGTATTCAAAAGATACAGATCAAAGCATAATTGGTTATGCTGGGTATTTATTTGATCAACGCAAGACACGTTTCCAAACCGGATATGTATTTACTCGTGGAGACACTGCAATTTCTTGGCGTTCACAGAAACAAACACTCGTAACAACTTCATCAAATCAAGCCGAGATTATTGCACTACATAAAGCAAGCCGTGAATGTGTGTGTGGCTAAAATCAATGATCGAACATATCCAAATCTCAATGCGGATTATCATTCGACAAGAAGTCTGTGATACTATATGAAGATAATGCTGCATGTGTTACTCAAATGAAAGAGGGATACATAAAAATCGATAGAACTAAACATATTCCTCCTAAGTTCTTCGCATTCACCCAAGAGATTGAGAAAAATAAAGATATTGATATTTGTCACATTCTGTCAAGTGAAAGCTCACCAGATCTCTTCAGAAAGGCACTTCCTACGACATTATTCAGAAATCATATATATAATATTGGGATGCGCAATATACGAAATTTGTGAAGAATGGTTCGTGTTAACATGAGGGAAGTTTACGTGACTGTACTCTTTTTTTCTTACTATGGTTTTTATCCCAATGAGTTTTTTCTAGTAAGATTTATAACGATTCAGTATAAAAACACGTAATGAAGACAATTATTGTATCATGATCATCACAAGGGGGAGTGTTGAAAATAAGTGATTGAGTGTTGAAAATAAGAGTTGTAAATATTTAAAATTAGTGTGTGATGATGTATGTAATAATGTATTTATTTTTGGATTATTTCCAAAGAAATTCTATAAATAGGTATCTCAATTTGTGAAGAATAAAACAATTGAGTAGAGAAAATTTTATAAAATATGTAGTTTAATATATTTTGTGAGTTTAAGATTTTTATTTTTATCGTAAATTTAATTTTAACAACTAGTTTGTTTCAGTATATCTGAAAAAATTATATTTTGGGATTGAAAAAAATTCACTAGTTTCTCTTTTAGACACAACTCGATGTATAATATAAGATTAGATAAAATAAGCTATTGTGGCCTCTATTTATATTAAATTATATTATTTTATTTTAACTATACATATATGTATATATATATTGATTTGATTGAAGAAAAAAAGCCATGCAACTTGTACACTTCACCGACCCCCACGCAGATTCACCACCCTCACTTCGCTCTCTCCCTTGCAATATCACAAGTCCATTTGTATGCCTTGAAGAATTCTAGACCGGACATTATTCTTCTCTTCTTTTTGTCTTTCTTTCTTTGCAGCAATTTTTCACTTTGGCGGAGCTTTCTGTTCACAAGAACAATAGGGACTGTTGGCTCCTTATTAATGGCAAGGTATCAGAATCCTCGCTCGAATTTTATACCCTTTTGCATTTCCTGTCTTGGGTCGATTTTATTTTCAGCTTGTGATTTCTAGATATCTAAAAGATTCAATCTTGATCTGTTCTTTTCGGATGTTTTTCCAATTATTTTGTTCGGTTCTTGATATATCATTGTTGCTGTGTTATTGGTTCATCTGATTTTGATGTGCATATTATTTTAATAATTGGGGATTGAGCGTAAGTGAAGCTGTAGTTTGTCAAATGTCTGTGATCCTTATGTCAAATTACAATTTTGTTTGCTAGATCTCAATGCTGATATAAAATTTTACCAACATTCCAATACTGTACTGCTTTGGTTGCGAGTAAATTAGAGATTCAAGGGGTGAGTCTGCATTTTTCGTAAAATGTGGTGGATTTCTCTTTGTATGTTATGAAACAATGATTTAAGTTTTGCCCGCAATTCATATTCCTGTCTCCGCCGATGCAATTTTGTATACTCGTTACAGGCTAGAGATTCAGGGGGTGAGTATGCATTTTTCCTGAACTGCTTTATCTTACTGCTGTTCATATTCCTACATCCGCGAATGCAATTTGTTCTATTCATTACAGGAAAGAAAATAGCAAACACTTGAACTTGGTATTTTTATTATTTAAGTTCCATAAAATAGACCACTTTGTCTGGAATTATTGCTTCTTCAGGTTATGATTTTGTATGATCTGCATGCATTTTGATGAGACGGGATAGAAGATTTTTTCTCCGAAGAATTACAAGGTTGTGGTGCTAAGCTTTGCAGAAAACTCTCTCTAGCAATTGATATGGCATTCTGTTGTTTGATTGTACCTTATATATGGTTGAATAATCATGGATGAGTGTAAGTGATGAAGATTCACCCTGATAAGACATACGGCACCATGTCGATAGACACAATCCTCAACTTTGAAAGCTCAATTATTTGAGTAAGAGTTATGCCTGAATAATTGTTATGGGCAGGTTTATATTGACAATTTGACATAGGTGTTAACCTCAACATGATTCCTACTTAATTTTGTTGGCCTTTTGTGAGCTGTTACCTCAATAAACGTGAAGTTTAATTTGACATTTGGCAGTTAACCTCAACCAAATGCTCTTGGTTACCTTTACCCTTGTGTTACATATATTCTTTCCTAATTAATCTTAGGATCCTCATCGCCATTCGGTGGTTTTGATTTATGAATGAGCCTAATTTATAATTCGCCTTCAGATCTAGCCTTCAACTATTATTCTGGTAAATGGAATCAAGAGGCAGAGGCAGCCGGAGTAATTCAGCCGGCATGACACTAAACACAATGCTCAGTGACAAACGAGGGCCAATTCGACCAGGCGAAGAACAATTTCCTCGGGCTCATTCGAATCGGACCCTCTCAGACATAATCCGTGATGAATCCGGTGGTACGGCCCACTATTACACTGGAAAGAAGAGCTGGAGGCATTTCAAGGACAAGCTCCGCCGGCGCCGTGGCGCAGCCTGGACATCCACCTTCTCCACACCAGCTTCAGATATCCCCATCAACAATCGCTCGATGAACCGCCGGCCATCTGGCGGATTCCCATCCGACATGGCTCATCCAGTTGATATCTCAGCTGTCCCCGATGTGGACCCAGAATTGATGTCGAACCCAATGAACAGGCCAAGTCTCCAGAGAAACGCAAGTCGCGCCGTGGAGCGAGCAAGTGATAGACTGGATCACGCGCACACACACGCACCGGGAATGAGGAGGTTGCAGAGGGAAGATAATAGTAGCGAAGATGACAAGGATGATGACGATGACGATGATGATGAGGAGGAATGCGAAAGCGAGGAGGAGGAGAGTGGCTGCGAGGATGAGGAGGCGGCCAGTGCAGGAGGGCAACAACCGGTGAGGATGTCGCTAATGTCGTTGTTGGCAGAGACAGACCGAGAAATGGGGTTGGATGGATCGTCGTACATGTTAGATGAGGACGACGAAGACGAGGATGAGGACGAGGATGGCGATGGGGACGGAGGAGAGTATAACAATTGTTGTGTATGCATGGTGAGGCATAAAGGAGCAGCCTTTGTTCCTTGTGGGCATTCCTTTTGTAGGCTTTGTTCAAGAGAGCTATGGGCTCAAAGAGGGAACTGTCCACTCTGCAACAATTACATCTTAGAGATTCTTGATATCTTCTAAACTCACACAATACCTCTATATTCATTTGTTTCTTTATGCTTTTTATTTTTGGTTTTAATTTTTATAATTTATCCACACATTGATTTAGATATAGGAGGAAATCAACTTTACTAAATTTTAATTTGATTGTTGTGATTTCAAATTTATGAATAAAATTTTGAATTCTCTTATATTTCTTTCAATAATTTTAGATTTAATTTGGTTTGGTTGATTAATCATATGTAGCCGGGGCTGTTTGAATGAAATCATCTACTATATTTTGTATTATATTTATTGTTAAACAAATATATGGTATAAATGTTCTGGATTTTCATTGATTAGCAAATAAATTTTTAATTATTAAAATTGTTGGACCATATGAATTTTTGTAGCAGAAAATATAGCACATGATATAACAGAAGATTTTATTTCATCTACAAATGGTGTGTTCCGAAAAAAGTTAGGTGTGATAAAAAAATTCCAAAAATGCGTTCTTTAAAAAAATATGAATTTATTTGATTCAACAAAATCTAATTATTTTTCTTGAATCTATTTAAATTAATCAAAAGATCGATAAAATCGCATCTTTAGAAAAAGATACAACAATAATTGGGTTTTTTTAATATTAAATATCCTAAATCTTAAAAATATTTTCCAACCTATAACAAAATATGAGGATTTACATTACTATAATAAACCGAGTAATCATTCCTCTGAAACGTTCCTCGAATCTCATACGATCCAACCAATTTTTCTTTTTTTTAAATAAATAAATAAATAAAAATGTTGAAATCCAAGCAAATTTTTGCCCCGGATTTGAACTTATATATATATATATAAAAAGATCCGTAATAGTTGCTCGGATCAAAGATATTCATTAGCACTCAGCCAAGGATATTACTAATAACACTAGCTAATTGCTTAGCCCAGGAACGTTGAAGTAGTTATATTAGAAGACCGAGTCGAAGCCTAGTGGAGGAAGTAGGGGATACAATGTGGTTATGTTGCGGAAATCGTGGCATAGAAGTTGCACTCAGCGCATCAGGCAAAATCAGAGGAACCAATTCAGAAAAAATGGACGAAAATCATGCAACAAATATCAAGCTCAAATGCTCTAAAGTCTATAGCAAACTTTCTGCCGATTTCAAGCTTAATTTTCGATTTCCAGTTCATATTTCTAGCGACATTTCCAGTGACATTCTGGTAGTTCATCGACATTTCCCAACAGCATATTTTCGAATTATGTTTGTAAATCTCTTCTATGTTTGGTTTCTTAATGCAAAGTTAATTTCAATTGCTATCATGAGATGTTTGTTTTCCATTATTAGCACTTTTTAGTCAATCTTTTGTGATTCTTAACCGGGGACACTATAATTGACAGTTGAACCGATGCTCACTTCATTTGATTTAGAAGTTAGATTTCGATATTTTATTGACTTTGGCACGTCACGTGGTTGGCACGCCCCAACACTCACTCGGCAATTTTTTTTTTGCAAATATAATTTGGGCACGCCTAGTAGGACCCATACCGCCAAAGAACCGAGGAAACACTGACAGAGGTGATGGTAAACTGCCGTCACAAGATTACAGATCCAGTGACCCAGCTCCTTGTCGGTAAGAAAAGTCAACAAAGGTGGCAGACTTTATTTATTGCACAATTGATGGCAAAAACAGTGGGTTGGCATTCAAATATTCAGACGAAAATATGAATACGCGTTTTTAACGCGTATTCACACGGACAAGGGGCTCTATAAATTGAGCTCCCCTCTTCATTCTGAAATCATTCCTTCTTCGAGTTTTTTCTCATTCTATAGCATTTGAGTGCTTAGTTCAATAATATTTGTGAGGTGTTTGTTCTCCTGTATTAAGAGGGTGTGTGTTCTCTTTGGAAACACAGTGAGTGAGTTGTACATCACAAAATATTATAGTGGAATTCTTTTCATCTTGCCCGTGGTTTTTACCCTAATAATTTTTAGGGGTTTTCCACGTAAATCTCGGTGTCCAGTTTATTCTTTATTTTCGGGTTTTATTATCTCAAATTCCGCAAGTGGGACCAACAAGTGGTATCAGAGCCTTGGTTTAAAATTTCTTAAAATTCTGAGTATGCTCTGTGGTTGCAGCCTAGACTGATCTTCCACATCAAAAAAGATTTTTTTTTAGATTTTTTATTTAAGGCGGGATTATTTTGTCCAGTATACTAAAATTGTTGTAGACATAATGGCCGGAAGGTATGAGATAACAAAGTTCAATGGAAGCAATTTTATGTTGTGAAAAATAAAGATACAAGCAGTTTTAAGAAAAGAAAATTGCTTGGCGGCTATTGGAGATAGACCGGTGGAAGTTACGGATGATGGAAAGTGGAATGAGATGAATGGTAATGATGTTGCCAATTTACACTTGGCTATAGCAGACGAAGTTTTGTCAAGAATCTCTAAGATAAAAACAATCAAAGTTATCTGGGATACTCTGACAAAGATGTACAAGGTCAAGTCGCTACACAACATGATTTTCCTAAAGAGAAGGCTTTATACTCTTCGGATGACGGAATCCTCATCGATGACCGACCATATCAATACACTAAATACCCTATTTGCCCAACTCACTTCCATGGGGCATAAAATATGGGAAAATAAACGCGCGGAGCTTCTACTTCAAAGTCTACCAGATTCATATGATCAACTTATCATCAACATAACCAACAATAATCTTATGGGCTTTCTAAGATTCGACGATGTCTTAATTGCGGTTCTCGGAGAAGAAAACCGGCGCAAGAATAAGGAAGACAGGTTGGTAACATCGAAGCAAGCAAAGGCTTTACCGATGATAAGATGAAGATTTATGGACCGTGACTCCAGTGGGAGCCAAAGACGAGGTAGATCAAAGTTGAGAAGTAAGAAGAAAAATATTTACTGCTTTAAATGTGGCGGTAAAGGGCACTTCAAGAAAGAGTGTACGAGTATCGATAAAAGTTCTTAAGGAAATATGGCCAGAACTTCAGGCGGTGGTGAAATATTATTCAGTGAAGTAGTGACATTTGCAGAAGACAGATACAAATTTTGTGACGCATGGATTATGGATTCAGGAGTGACGTGGCACATGACGTCTCGGAGAGAATGGTTTGATCATTACAAACCAGTCTCAAGAGGATCTGTATTCATGGGAAATGATCATGCCTGAGAAATCGCTGGGGTCGGTACTATCAAAATAAAAATGTTTGATGGCACTATTCGCACCATACAGGAGGTATGACATGTGAAAGGACTGACGAAGAATCATTTGTCCTTGGGGCAATTGGATGACATCGGGTGCAAATCCCATATCGAGAAAGGAATCATGAAAATTGTGAAAGGCGCGCTTGTGCTTATGAAGGCGGAAAAGGTTGCTGCAAATCTGTTTGTACTTTGGGGAGAAACACACAAAGAGGCAGAACTAGCTGTTGCATCAATTGGTTCAGGAGAAGAGTTAACAGTGTTATGACATCGAAAGCTCGGGCATATGTCAGAACGGGGATTGAAAATTCTCTTAGAATGGAAGCTGCTGCCGGGACTTACAAAAGTGTCACTACCATTTTGTGAGCACTGTTTTACCAGTAAATAGCACAGATTAAAGTTTTGCACTTCTACTGCCAGGAGCAAAAGCATATTGGAGCTGATTCATTCGGATATTTGACAAGCACCGGTTGTATTCCTAGGAGAAGCGAGATACTTTGTCTCGTTCATTAATGATTTCTCTAGGAGATGTTGGGTGTATCCAATCAAGAAAAAATCAGATGCTTTCCAGATCTTCAAAGATTTCAAAGTGCGGGTTGAACTTGATTCTGAAAAGAAAATTAAGTGTTTGAGGACTGACAATGGAGGAGAATATACCAGTGACGAATTTGATGCATATTGTCAATATGAGGGCATCAAAAGACAGTTTACGACGGCTTACACACCTCAACAGAATGGAGTGACGGAGCGGATGAACAGAACCTTGCTGAACAGAACAAGAGCTATGTTGAGGACTGCAGGTCTAGAAAAGTTATTTTGAGTAGAAGCAGTCAAAACCACTTGTTATATTTCGTTCTCCTTCAGTGGCGATTGATATGAAGATTCCGATGGAGATGTGGACCGGGAAGCCGACAGATTATTCTCATTTGCATACATTTGGAAGTCCTGTGTACGTTATGTACAATGAGCAAGAAAGATCGAAGTTGGATTCAAAATCCAGAAAATGTATCTTCTTGGGTTATGCTGATGGAGTAAAGGGGTTTCGCTTGTGGGATCCTACTGTTCATAAGCTTGTCATCAGCAGGGATGTTATCTTCGAGGAAGATAAAGTAAAGGGAGACAAAGGCATATTGAATTCAGAAACTACTATATTTCAGGTGGAAAATAAGACGGACAAAGGTCAAGTTTCTTGTGAAGCAGTACCAGAGCACGAAGAACAAGAACATGTTGAGTATGAGGTTTCGAATGTGAGGCAGTCAACTCGAGACAGAAGACCACCAGGTTGGCTTTCAGATTATGTCACTGAAAGCAAGATTGCATATTGTCTATTATAAGAGGATGGTGAGCCATCGAGTTTCCACGAGGCTACTCAAAGCTCGGATGTATACTTGTGGATGATAGCAATGCAGGAAAAATTTGAGGCATTAGACAAGAATAAAACCTGGGATCTTGTTACACTACAACGAGGGAGGAAAGCCATTGGAAACAGATGGATCTATAAGATCAAGCGTGATGACAATAACCAAGTGGAGCGGTATCGTGCTAGATTGGTGGTAAAAGGGTATGCTCAGAAAGAAGACATTGACTTCAATGAGATATTTTCTCCTGTGGTTCGGCTTACAACAGTAGAGTAATGTTGGCATTGTGTGCGGTGTTTGACCTATATCTAGAACAGTTAGATGTAAAAACAGCATTTCTTCATGGAGATCTTGAAGAAGAAATCTATATGCTCCAGCCAGAAGGTTTTGCGAAAATAAGCAAAGAGAACTTGGTTTGCAGGTTGAAGAAATCTCTTTACGGTCTCAAACAGGTGCCGAGGTGTTGGTACAAGAGATTTGATTCCTATATCATGAGCCTTGGATACAACAGATTGAGTGCAGACCCTTGTATGTATTTAAATAGATCTGATGATGATTATATCATTTTGCTGTTGTATGTGGACGACATGTTGGTAGTAGGCCCCAACAAAAATCAGATCCAAGGATTGAAGGCATAGTTGGCTAGGGAATTTGATATGAAGGACTTGGGACCAGCAAACAAGATTATAGGGATGCAAGTTCACCGAGACAGAAGTAGCAGAAAGATTTGGCTTTCCCAGAAAACATATTTGAAGAAATTCTTGCAACGCTTCAAGATGCAAGATAGCAAGCCAATATCAACCCCTCTTCCTGTTAACTTCAAGTTATCCTCCGAGATGTGTCCTAGCAGTGAAGCAGAGAGGATGGAGATGTCTCGAGTACCATATGCATCAACAGTGGGAAATTTGATGTTCGCCATTATATGTACAAGACCGGACATTGCTCAAGCAGTGGAAGAAGTTAGTCGGTATATGGCGAATCCTGGACGAGAGCATTGGAACACTGTTAAGAGGATCTTTAGATACATTAAGGGTACCTCGAATGCTGCATTATGTTATGGAGGATCGGATTTTACACTCAGGGGCTATGTCGATTCATATTATGCAGGTGATCCTGATAAGAGAAAATCTACTACTGGTTGTGTGTTTACACTTGCAGGGGGAGCTGTAAGCTGGGTTTCAAAATTACAGATAGTTGTGGCATTATCTACAACAGAGGCAGAATATATGGCAGCTACTCAAGTTTGCAATGAGGCAATATGGATTAAAAGGTTATTGGAGGAGATCGAACACAAACAAGAGAATGTTCCTTTGTTTTGTGACAGTCAGAGTGCCTTGTACATCGCAAGGAATCCAGCCTTTCATTCCAGGACGAAACACATTGGAGTACAATTTCACTTTGTGCGGGAAGTAGTAGAAGAAGGAAGTGTGGATATGCAAAAGATTCATACAAAAGATAACATAGCTGATTTTCTGACCAAGCTGGTAAACACTGATAAGTTTGAGTGGTGTAGATCCTCAAGTGGCCTAGCGGAAACGTAAGCAGCAGGGAATGACAAGATTGAAAGGATGTGTGGAGATATGTTTGATTCTCAATCAAATCTCCAAGTGTGAGAAATGTCGGTAAGAAAAGTCAACAAAGGTGGCAGACTTTATTTAATGCACAATTGATGGCAAAAACGTGGGTTGGCATTTAAACATTCATACAGAAATATAAATACGCATTTTAACGCGTATTCACACGGACAAAGGGCTCTATAAATAGAGCTCTCCTCTTCATTCTGAAATCATCTCTTGTTCGAGTTTTCTCTCATCCTATAGCATTTGAGTGCTTAATTCTATAATATTTGTGAGGTGTTTGTTCTCCTGTATTGAGAGAGTGTGTGTTCTCTTTGGAAACACAGTGAGTGAGTTGTACACCACAAAATATTATAGTGAATTCTTTTCATCTTGCCCGTGGTTTTTACCTTAATAATTTTTAGGGGTTTTCCACGTAAATCTCGGTGTCCAGTTTATTTTTTATTTTTGGGTTTTATTATCTCAAATTCCGCAAGTGGGACCAACACTCCAAAGGGTGATGGTACTGATGGAGTAGTCCAGAAAATGGTGGATAACATCAAAAAGAACAAGCAATCTTCTGGAGGGGAAGGGGTTTTGCAGTATCATAGAGATTCTTGTAGTTCCTCCCAAACACCATGACTCTATGATATCAAAGAGAATTGAAGAAATGGATCTGATGGCGGCTAACACTATGGGATGCACGGTGGAGGCACACCAACTGATTATCACTATCGTGGGTTATATGAGAGGTGAGATGAACAGAGTTAAGTAAGTTGGAGGATTTGGGCCAAATATCATAGAAAAGACACATGAACAGACTGTTGAGGTGAACCGAAACATGGAAGAGAGTCACAAATCAAATGAAGGTGGTGGATCTAATGGGAATTCCCCGACAGGTGATAACCACCGCTTGAGAAACTCTGAATTTGCTCCTCAGGGTGAACATTATACTCTCATAACAGAATGGAAGATGAACCATGGGGGAAGTTATACCAAATCAGAGATCAAGTGGTAAGGCCTCTGTCATTCAAAACTTTGTTGTTACAAACCCGGATGCACACACTTGATTGTATGAGGAACCATATCCATGTCTGTATCCTATGATGAATACTCGGGGTGCATCCATTTATTATCACTAGTTGACAGGTTCACATGGGGTATATCAGGAAATGATATGCTAACTGGTACAAGATCTGTATGGACCAGGAATTAGGCCCATGACTAGGCCTGAGTTTCGCAAGCCTATCCAGAGATCATCTACATCTATAATCCTTATCCAAAAGGCTTCAAGGTACATGACTTTCCACTATTTCAGAGGATTATGGCCAATCAACCCCCTAGAACATAGCATGGTTCACTATATGATGTGGATCACGGTTCACTATACGATATGGAGAACTGGCCAACTATGATAAATTTCCATTCTTTGAGATGAGGTTGTTCCCCAATACTCTGACTGGTATGTATTTCACATGGTACATTAAATTGTCGAGGAAATCAATTCGCAAATGGCGGGAACTAGAAAAGTAGTTTCACACTCAATTTTGTCGAACTGAGCCTGAGGTGTGCATTCTCGATCTCTCAAGGTTAACCCAACAGTCCGGGAAAACATTTGGTTTGTTAATTGAGAGATTCAAGAAACTGAATAGTTAGTGTATGGTGTTTCTTCCGGAAACTGATTTTGTTAAGTTGGCACAAAGAGGTTTGGATTTTGAGTTGAGAAAGAAGTTACAGGGAAGTGAGTTTCGTGATTTCTATGAAATGACTGCAAAAGTGACTTGAGTATGAGTAACTATTGAAAGAAGTACTGTTGGAACTTTTCAAGTTCGCAATCTTGATTTTGATGATTGTAACGCCCCGAAATTTAAAAGTTCACGCGAACCACATGAATACGATTTATTAAATTCCTTGTGTATTTCAATTAATTATTTTAATTGCATAAATTAATTATGTTGTGTATTTTGACATGTTTAAAATATGTTTTTCTACTTGATTCCATTAAAATGTATTTTTAAAGGATATTCGAGTTGCGATCGAGGAACGGAGAGCGAGGGCTGAAAAATAGAAAATGTTTTTATTAAATAACTGTTTTTAATTATTTAAAATATGAGTGATGTTTTTTTCCTATTTTTGAAAATATGGGGTTTTGAGGTGATTTTATACGCCGGGACGTAATTTTTATCGGTGTTGGATTTTCAACAAAAACGTGAATGTTTTTGGCAACCCGGCTAATAAATTCACAAACTTATTTAAGCAAAATTATTTTTAAATCTTTTAAATATTTTAATTAAGCACTAATGGGCCTAATTAACCTCTTATTCGGCCTAAGCCTTATTAGTGGTTCAATTAACTATAAAATATGCTAATCTACCCCATAATTCACACAACTACACGTCCCACTTTCCCAACAAATCCTAAACACTCCAAATTGCTCTATCAACACACGGCACACACATATGGTGAAGGGAAAAGCATCAAAGTTTACTAGAGTTTTCAAGCGTCATTCCTTATCGTCGTTCTTCAATCGTCAAAGTTTTTATCGTGCGTTAATTACGCAAAGGCACGTCATAATTCTCCTTTTACTCATCATGACACCATATTATGTAATTGTTTATGAATTTTCGTAAAAAACAAATCATACAACCTTTTATTTTCGTATCCATGCATATAGGTGTTCTAAATCCTTGCTTTTTGGTTCCAAAAATATGTTTTTATGTGTTATAAGGGGCTGCCATGATTAGGACATGATCAAGGATGGTTTTACATAAAATATAGATCCTTAGAACTCAACCAAAACGTTGCAAATCAGGGAAAACGAAGCTGGAACCATTAATCTGTCAAGGAGTATGTAGGTCACGGTTTTGGGGTCTTGGTTGCTTGGCTTGTGTTCGGTTGAACCAGGGCTGGGATAAAGTCATGTGAGGGGTCAGGGGAAGAGTCCTAGCCACGCTAGGACTCGAGACCAAGGGCTGGGGAGGAGGCTTGCTTGGGGTGGAGTCCTAGCTTGAGGTGATCAAGGTAGCAGCGCTTGTGTGCAGCAACTTGTGCAGGGGCTGTGGCTCGGCCAGGGGCTTTGGGGCTGGGCTAGGTTAGGTCCTTAGTGTCATAGAAGGGTGCTAGAGAGGATGGTTCAAGGGTTGGCTTGGTTGTTGGGGCCCTAGCAGTAGAAAACGTGGAAACGTGAGTTGTAGCAGCAAGGGATGCGCAGGCTGCTGCTTGTTGGTGGTGGCTCGCGCGCGTGTTCCAGTGGCTGGGATGGTCTGGGTCGGGTCTGAGTGTGGTCTAGGCTCGGTAAGGGTCGGTGCTGGTGGATGGTTAGGGGGTTGTAAGGTCCCTAGAGGGAGAAGAGTCCTCTCGTACCAAAATCCTCACATGCACACACACATGCAAACGGGTCTTCTGTCCAGGAAGTGTTCTGAGCGGGCCAAGGCTGGTTATTTGGGCTGGGCTTGGTCAGTAGGGTTCCTAGGTGAGTTGGCTAGGGTTTGGCTCGAGGTGGCTTGGGCGTGGCTCGAGTAAATTAGGAGATGGCTCGGTGTGTTCGATAAGATGTCAAAAACGAAAATTAAAGAAGGAAAATTGAATCCATGGGTCCACGGGTGTGGCTCATGACTTGGAATGGTAGAATAAATAATAAAATGTTATGTTTAAAATTTTGGATCAAAATAAAGAGATTTGGATTTATCCGGGATTTTATCGCCGCACGGAACGTTCATTAACGAATTAATTGAAATGCCTAGATTTATGCTTTATAAAATTATAAAAAATTAGTTTTAAGCTTAAATAATTATTATAAGTCTAAGTTTTTAATTTGGGAATTTTATATTAAGTTTTGGTTTAATTCGGGATTAAAACGCAATAATACGTCTTATTTAAAGATTAAATTAAAAACCATCGATTTATGCCAAACAAAAATATGAGAAAATTCATGTAAGATTAAATAATTATTTGGGACATGTTAGAGTTAATGAAATTAAGAAAAAGTTAAAAACGAGAAATTTTACGTCCACGGGTAAAACGATCATTTTACACCTAGAAATTAGTAAACGTCATGGCAGTGTCCTGAATCCTGTTTTATATGCTAATATGATTATTTTCAATGATTATGGATGTTTATGAATTTTTATGACATTGATTTTAAATGTTTACGATTTATTATGTCAAAATGTTATTTTAAAAGGTTATGATTTAATATGTTAAAACGTTTATTTTAAATATTTATGATTTAAAGGCATATTTTAAATGTTTATGATGTTGGAATGCTTATTTAAAAGATTTATGGATTTTTATATGTTAAAATGTTTCTTTTAAAACATTTATGGGTTTTATGATTAAATGAAAACGTTAAAAGAAATGTTGTATGCTTGGTTTAAAAGAAAAACTTTACATGCAAGTTTAAATTTTATAAAGTGATGAGAATATGAAGTGTTGAAGAAAATGAAGTAATTGTGACTAATACGATGATATGTTGGAGATTTCGTGAGGGTTATGGTCCCAGTGGGAGCCCGACGATCGTATTTCATTGGATACGGATATGAATATGTATATGTATACGATGATATGTTAATACGTAAGGCCAAGGCCCAGTTGACCGGTGAGAGTGTTGCTGGTGTCCTCACCGCCAAGTACTGTGGTTTCATGTAGATGGATCCATCGCCCAACATGTAGACGTAGATGAACACGAAAGTCAAAATTAACGATCTGAATTCAACAAAAATGAAAAAAGAATATGTATATGTTGATGATAATATGTATATGAATATGTTGAAGATGATATGAAAATGTTTATGCTTAAAGTTGATGCATCATTATGTAAATTTTTTTATTTAAATTTTATGCATCATGAAAATGTTTACGAAAATGTTTATGTTTAAAGTTTATGCATTTTCATAAAAACGATATTTTAAGTACAAGTATTTTTCACTCTTGTATGTGATCTGTATTACGTAGTACTTGTTATCAAGGATATGATGTGTTGAGTCTTTAGACTCACTAGGTATGATTGATGCAGATGATTATGATAGTAATGTTAATCGAGGTCTTGATGGATGATCTGACTGGACTGAAGGTGCACATAACCTGAGGACCAGCGCTTCTATTTTCCGCACTTACGATTTACGTTAAAAATATTTTACGACTTTTTATTTATGTTTTGAGATTTTTTGAGAGATTATAGTATGAGCTGTATTTCTCAAATATATAGTTGGTTGTTTTATTTTAAAATGATATCCAAAATATTTTACGTAATTTTTGGTGGTTCGGCCGATGCTAGGGAGGTTTTCTTAAAAAAAATTTCTAGTACGTTTTAAGAAAACGAGTAGCAGACGTTTCAGTTGGTATCAGAGCAAAGGTCCTGCAAAGGGTTGTGCCACCATCAGCGCCGGAAAGATCAGTCATCAAGCCTCAAATTTGTAAATTTTTATGCTTTATGTGATTTTATGATGTTACCTGCATAAGTACATGAATTATATGTGTACGTCGCATGTTTAATAGCTTCATGATAATATATGTTTAATATGCTTTGGAATTTTTATACGTGATACGACATGAAATAAGAAATTATTTGATTTCAACGCATGTTGGCTTCGTGGTGGAATTGGACTATGTTGATTTTTGGGTTTTAGTATTGACGTTCTATTTTTTGGGTTATAAGTTAATCGTGAATATTATGAATGCTTTTGAGACACGTATATTTTTCTAAGAAAATATTGATGATTCGTGGTTGCTATACGTGAAGGTACAAACTCTTTTAGTGGAATCCAGCTATACGTGAAGGTACAAAGCCATTGTCCAATCAAAGAACAATAATGGACGTTGCATCAGCGCATTAAAGACAAAACATTCCAGAAGGGCAGTCGAAAAGTCGAGACATAAAGTCCGGGAAACGAATTCAAGATGCAACAGATACAATAAATGAGTCTCACTGTACATTCAGTTTTCCCGCCTATATAAAGAGAAGATCAGTGAAGACTCAAACAATAAGAAAAATACACCACAAGAAGAAGCTGAAGAAAAAAAACGAGATTCAATACAAAAAACTTCTTCAAGAGAGAAAAGAAAGGGCACGCATATTGCACATCTGCTTCAGAAGCATTCACCCCAAAGGGACACTTTAACGTGTTATCTGCTTAGTTTAGAAGCCATTTTCCCTCAGTGTGTGAGAACATCTTTGTTCAGTTCTTACACACAAATTCTCTCAACCACTCAAATACAGTCTTGCACAAAGAAGTTAAACTTGTGTATGTAGTCTTTGACACATAGACGTAAAAAAACTGTTGGCTGGAAGGTGCTGCCTTCAGTCGTAGCTCGGAGTTCAGTTTAGGCAGTAGTGTAAGTCCTAGCTGAGTGGGTTTGTACAAAGAGTTGTATAAATCAAAGTCTTCTAGTGTATCCTACCCGAGACGGTAGAAGGGGTGACGTAGGAGCAGTTGAAGTCTCCTAACATCCATAAACATATCTTGTGTATTTAACTGATTAACTATTGTTTTCAAATTGTTTGGATCAGTTAGAGTATCCGTCAGTTCAGTTGTCACCATAATTGAACTGATGAACGCAAAAACTAATCTACCTTTTTTTGGTTATTCAGTTTACATAAGTTCAAACGTTTTCTAATATAATAATTTTCTTCACGAAGGATTACTTCGAGTTTCTTCCGCTTGGTTTTTAACCAAACTCGATTTAATTCATCGAAGTTAATATTCTTAGAACACGAGCTATTGCAGCTCATTGGAGAATATTTTGTTTGAAGCATTCGAAAGATGCTCAGAAAACGATCCTTCAATTGGTATCAGAGCGGGTTGTTCTAAGAAGAACATTTGAAGAAAACTGTGTTTTAGAATTTTACTTAAAAATAGTGTTAAAAGCTATTTAAAAGTATTTCATACTATTTTCAAAACTATTTGAAAATATTTATATGTCGCTCTTTAGTAAAGAGTTTATCTGAAACTAATATTGTAGCCACTTCTTTAGACTCTTTGCTTAGGGGTTTTAATCAGCCTGCAGGGAACTGAGAATCATCTGCAAAGATGCATATCTAAATTGCTCGTTGAACAAGTTTCCAGTTGCAAGTCTACCAGGTCAGCTGTTCTTCAGACGAAACTCATCCATGCTGGGACGTTGGTTGTCAGAGTCTGCTCGACCAGTTAGTCTGTGAAGAAGTCAAGTTCAAGTAGTTTAACTCGTTTCAATAGCAAATTGAACTCACAACTGATGCAGCATTTCAAGCAGTCAAGCAGCTAGTTGATGGTATATCCAGTTCTGTCGCATAAACCAACTGATATCTGATGTTGTTTAATATATGCTACTGTTGTAGTGATTTTTCTTGTTCAACTGATGTATGTACTCAGATGTAAATACAAGGAAATGTATTTAAATAAACATCATATTTGTTCAGCTTTGTTTCATTGTGACTGAATGGATATTTTCAAATATCTTGTCTACATTGCTTGAATGATTATAATTTCTGAATGAATGATTATATAAATATCTTTCAGATACGGGTTTTTATTCATTTTCTGAGGGGGAGTTTTTCGTTTTTCTCTCAAACTGAAATTATTTTCAATCAGTTTTAAAATTCAGTTGTTGGGAAAAATTCTTTCCTTTTCATCAACTGAAAAATATTTTCTTAATTCTAATTATCTCTCTTAAAAGGTTTTCAATTCAGTTTTGGAGAGGGAGTTTTTGTTTGTTTTTCAAAAATTCTTTAAATTCAGTTATAAAGGGGGAGCTTTTAATGATGTTTGAATATACTAACCCTTGAACTGAATATATTGCGCTTAACTGTTCAAGTCTTTGTAATCATAAAAAAAAGGGAGATTGTTGGAACTTTTCAAGTTCGCAATCTTGATTTTGATGATAACAAAACTTGTTAATTGTTTTACTAATAATCTACTTTAGTGTGCAGCATCTAGGATCACTCACGAGCTGTTTACATCGCAAACTGAAGACCCAACTGATCGCACAAAATGAATCAGTCTAACTGTTACGTCAATTGAGCAGTCCAGCTGATTGTCCAGTTGATAGGTGGTTTAGTATGAGAACCTCAGAAGCCTGGCCAGCCGAAGGAGTGTTCAACTGATGAAGAAACCCAGCTGATCAGTCCAATTGAACAAGAGTGAAATCAGTTCAACTGACGAGTCAACTGATTTCACTAGCCCAGCTGAAGATCAGTTCAACTGACCAGTTCGAAGCATAAGTCAGAATCTTTCAGTTATGGATGAAGACAAACTCTTTCAGTGGATCCATCTATACGTGAAGGTACAAAGCCATTGTCCAATCCAAGGACAATAATGGACATTGCATCAGAGCATTAAAGAAAACGTTTCAGAAGGGAGTCGAAAAGTCGAGACATAAAGTCCAAGAAACGAATTCAAGATGCAACGAATACAATAAATGAGTCTTACTGTACGTTCAGTCTTCCCGCCTATATAAAGAGAAGATCAGTGAAGACTCAAACAATAAGAAAAATACACCACAAGAAGAAGCTGAAGAAAAAGAACGAGATTCAATACAAAAACCTTCTTCAAGAGAGAAAAGAAAGGGCACACACATTGCACATCTGCTTTCAGAAGCATTCACCCCAGAGGGACACTTTAACGTGTTATCTGCTTAGTTTAGAAGCCATTTTTCCTCAGTGTGTGAGAACATCCTTGTTCAGTTCTTACACACAAATTCTCTCAACCACTCAAATATAGTCTTGCACAAAGACTTTAAACTTGTGTATGTAGTCTTTGACACATAGACGTAAAAGAAGTGTTGGGTGGAAGGTGCTGCCTTCAGTCGTAGCTAGGAGTTTAGTTTAGGTAGTAGTGTAAGTCCTAGCTAAGTGGGTTTGTACAAAGAGTTGTATAAATCAAAGTCTTCTAGTGGATCCTATCCGAGACGGTAGAAGGGGTGACGTAGGAGCAGTTGAAGTCTCCTAACATCCATAAACATATTTTGTGTATTTAACTGATTAACTATTGTTTTCAAACTGTTTGGATCAGTTAGAGTATCCGTCAGTTTAGTCGTCACCATAACTGAACTGATGAACGCAAAAACTAATCTACCTTTTTTTGGTTATTCAGTTTACATAAGAAAACGTTTTCTAATATAATAGTTTTCTTCACGAAAGATTACTTGGAGCTTCTTCCGCTTGGTTTTTAACCAAACTCGATTTAATTCATCGGTGTTAGTATTCTTAGAACACGAGCTATTGCAGCTCATTGGAGAATATTTTGTTTGAAGCATCCGAAAGATGCTCACCAAACGATCCTTCAAGTACTATTGGTTCCTACTATCAATATGTTAGGGATGGGGCGTTAGCAAATGTTGGTAAAGCTAGTCCCTTTGTTTGTCCATCGTTGAAGCACAAGGCTGCTGATGCTGTTAAAGTGAGTTCATCGATGACTCAAAGCCAAAACCACAGTTAGTTCACCTTCAATGTCTCCAAGACAGAGGAAATTTTGATTTTCTTGTCAAGGAGAAGTTTTCACATTTCCTGCCATTAAGTTCCTAAGAAGGAGGAACTTAAAAGAAATGATACAGTAAGTACCATAATTCTTATAACCATGCTACAAATTCATGTTGGAAATTTAAGAATATTATCTAGGATAGAATCAACAAGAGTGTGTTAAAGTTCCCTGAGAAAAAGGAAAACATGATATACAAGGTAACAATGACAAATACCATGGAAGGTTTACCCAATCTACATGGAGAAAAAAAAAAACAATACCCATGGAACTGCAGAGAGAATCATGGCCCAAGGGCCAAGGAATTCTTCAATAGTGAAAAATGATCCATGGAAAAATCGGTCATCTCTCCGAAGAACTGACATAAAATCACAATGGTATGAGCAAAAAGTAGAGAATGATCCCTGACATCAGGGAACTAGAACAGTGAGAAAGAAAAGTCAACTATGTAACAGAAGGGTGCTTGATAGACCAAGATTTTTAGTTCCCCCTAATGGGCAGCCCGTAGGACACAGGCACATGATGCAGCGCAAGAAACATCCTTTGCCTCCTTCACACACTCAAAAGAGGAGAAATTTGAAGGAGAAATGTAACATACCGTACTTTTTACTACTAAAATTTGAGGAAGAATTAAAAATTTCTGGAATACGAAAATAAAAGCAATACATTCGTCACTACATCATCCGTTCAACAATAAAAATTTGCTGACAAAATGCTTGTTTCAAACATCGTAACCCACATCAAATCAGAGTATTTTAAACTGCATAAAAATCGTAAAAATAACGTGGGCGGTCCTCGGGTTTAGCCTCCCGCTCAGTCCAAGCCTGCTCCTTGGTCCCCACCTCCTGTCTCCTCATAAACATCCTCACCTGCATCGATCAAGTCTAGTGAGTCTAAAGACTCAACACGTATAAACTGGAAATAACGAGTATTACGTAATAAAACCACATGCAACTTTAAAATATGACATATATACTTGAAACTTGAACTTGCACTAAACTGAACATACGTACATTACATAGACGTGCCATAACATGAAACTTTTCATAAACATGCTTGCATATTGGTACATACTTGAACATACATGAACTTCATAATTTTGCGTAGAGAATGTTTCAAAGCAAGTGACCCATATCATAATCGCCTGATCAGACTAAACCACAGTACTGGAATGACAGGGACGTATCCACTGCTATATACATGAGATCCCCATTCATAATTTAACGGGCTGATTGGTCCACGTTCATGATTTAACGTTTTCCAATCACGATCTAAACCCGTTCATGATTTAACGGGGTGGAGAGGTCCTCGGCCATGTTCACCGACTTCAAAACCAATTCATAAATTGGTCACAAGACATTTAGCATATCTCAAAAATTTAAAAATATTTTCTTGCACGTCGAACATACTTACTTGGCGTTGAGGGATTCGGTGGACTTCGATCGGGGCCGTTGCTGCACATACTAATCATGAATTTACATGCTTAACTTGCATTGCTTAGACGTAGGTACACATGCTCACCACCAAACTCCATCAACACTTAAGGCGTTCTAAGACACTCGGGAATTGACCTCATTTAAATCAATGTACTAAACCATCACAAGAAATCCCAAAACAAACGATTAAGTTTTACCCAATATATGAGGTACACGGACCCCGGGACTGGGTCCGTGTATGGGTCCGTGTATGTGCACAAAAAAGTACCAACAAAAGGAAAGGACACGGACCCCGTGCCCTGGTCCGTGTACTCTCGCAAAAAGGTCCGTGCCAGGGTCCGTGTTCGGGTCCGTGTACTCTCGTTGGACGCGAACTCACGAAAATCTTGTACATGTCCTGCTTACATTCTAGACTTGTTCGTACGGACCATGAACCGACACCTCGAGACACATCCTAACATGCCATAACATCAAACCAACTTCATACAAGCACCCAAAGCAATGACGTCCACCTTACGACACATACAATTCAAAAACGTGGCAATTGACACCAAATCGGTTCCTACGACTACAAGTGTATTCGAGTGCCTATCAACACCGAACGACATGTCAAATAACAACCCAACATCATACTGATCATACATAGATGCAGCAACGATCACCCGTCGATTCCCAACGAAGCCTGCAAGAATAAAATCTCTAAAACGCATCAATACATAATTTTCTGAAAAACGCAGTTTGAGCAGTCCCACGAAAAACGTCATAACTCACTCAAATTTTATCCAAATATTTCGAATTTACTGTCAAATCGAAGGTACTTGTGTTGAAAGTTTTCTCAGAATCACGACCGAAAAGTCGCAGTATTTAAAAAGATAGTAAAAACGAGTTTTCAGATCTAGAAACTATTTCAAAACTGATCCAAACCAATTTCCGCTCAAATGACGAACGTCACACATAAAATTTTACGTATAAAAATAACACGACACATAATATGACGAGATCGATGCAGAAATAACAGAATAAATGTGCCTTTTGATGATAAACTTTACCGAAACGGCGATACCGAAGCGGAGAAAG
Source organism: Primulina tabacum (assembly GCF_025594145.1). NCBI lineage: Eukaryota > Viridiplantae > Streptophyta > Magnoliopsida > Lamiales > Gesneriaceae > Primulina > Primulina tabacum. The sequence continues at coordinate 29,038,417 of NC_134558.1, read as the reverse complement.
AAGCGAGGTTGATCCGGGACGAGCGTGGCACTAAATTCTTTGAAAAAAACTCGACTAAATCTCGCAGGATTTCCAGAAGAAGGGGCGGCTGCTATTCTTCTCTTAGAACCCTAGTTTTGTTCTCTCAAACATAATAAAATTGATTTGCAAATATGTGTGTGTGTGTGTTTGAGGCGTGTGAAAATATTTTTGTGTGTGTGTGTATGTATAGCGTGAGTTTTGAAATAATTAGGGACTAAAATTTGCTCATTTAGAAATTATCAATTTAATTAAAAACTCTAATACACCTCTAACTATAACCAATTCCTCAATTAAAATTAAACACACACTCATTAATAAAATTCTCTAATATGCAAGATAAAATAAGCAATGCTAACTTAAAAGTTTTAAAACTCTAAATCCCTAAATTAATAATTTAGGCTTTAAAATACTAAAACTTAATAAGTTATCTAAAACGCCCCGTTCTTGACTAAAAATTAAAATACCCCACTTTTAAAGTACCCAAAAATCGTCACTGGTCTTTTTCTCGATCCCGCCTCAAGTAATCGCCTGAAACATGAAACTCGAAAACATTTTAACGTGCATCTAATAAACATAATTAATTTAAAATAATGTTTAAATAAATCATGCATGGCTAAAACTCAGTTTAAACTTAAATAAATGCTTTAATAATTAAAAAAATGCATGTGTTATACGTGTATTGAATTTGGGCACTATAGTTCCTCCCCCACTTATAAAAATTTCGTTCTCGAAATTAAATCTTACCGAACAACTCCGGGTAGCGAATTCTCATGTCTGCTTCGGCTTCCCAAGTGGCCTCCTCCACTGATTGATTTAGCCACTGGACTTTGACCAACTTGGTCACTTTGTTTCGAAGTCTCCGCTTCTATCTGTCTACGATTTGGACGGGTCTTTACTCATAAGATAGGTCTGGAGCCAACTGCAATGGTTCATAGCTCAACACGTGCGAAGGATTAGCTAGGTATTTCCTCAGCATCGAGACGTGGAACACATTGTGTACCCCGGCCAGACTCGACGGAAGGGCAACACGATAAGCTAGTGTCCCAACTCTGTCAAAGATCTCGAACGGCCCAATAAACCTTGGACTAAGCTTGCCTCTTTCCCAAATCTCATAACACTCTTCATGGGCGCTATCTTTACAAAGACGTGATCACCCACGACAAACTCTAGATCTCTTCTCCTCTTATCAGCATAAATTTTCTGACGCCTCTGGGCAGTCTTCATCATGTCTCGGATCTTGACCACCACATCTGCAGTCTGCTGAACTATCTCCGGACCAAGTTCTGCTCTTTCACCAACCTCATCCCAATGAACTTGTGATCTGCACTTCCTTCCTTACAACGCCTCATAGGGAGCCATACCTATAGATGATTGGAAATTGTTGTTGTATGTAAACTCCACTAGAGGTAGCTTCGATTCCCAAGTCCCCTGGAAATCAATCATACACGCTCGCAGTAGATCCTCTAAAATCTGAATCACTCGCTCAGACTGGCCATCAGTCTGCGGGTGAAAGGCGGTACTGAAAAGTAACTTCATCCCCATGGCTGCATGTAAGCTCTTCCAAAAGGACGATGTAAACCTCGGGTCCCTGTCGGATACAATAGAAACTTGGATCCCATGCAATCGAACTATCTCCTTGATATAAAGCTCCGCGTACTGTGTCATGGAGAAAGTCGTCTTCACTGGCAAGAAGTGCGCTGACTTAGTGAGTCGATCCACTATAACCCAAATAGAATTCGATCCTCTGACTGACCTTGGAAAACCAACCACAAAGTCCATTGTAATATTCTCTCATTTACACTCTGGGATGGGGAGTGGCTTAATCAATCCTGCTGGCCTCTGATGCTCTGCCTTCACCTGCTGACAAGTGAGGCATTCAGACACAAATCTACGGATGTCTCGTTTCATCCCTGGCCACCAATACAGAATCTGCAGATCCTTGTACATTTTGGTACCTCCTGGGTGAATGGAATACGGAGATGCGTGTGCCTCTGACAGAATGTCCTCTCTGATCGAATCAACGCTAGGCACCCACATTCTGTCTCTGTATCTCACAATACCCTCTGACACTGTGTAGAGTACACTGCCCTTGGCTTCATCCTTCAGCCTCCATTTCTGTAACTGCTTGTCTGAAGGCTGACCTGCCCGAATACGGTCTAGCAGAGAAGATTGGACTGTCAGATTAGACAGCCTCGGAGCTCTACCCTTGCGATAAACTTCTAAACCAAACCTCTGAATCTCAGACTGAAGAGGTCTCTGCACTGACAACTGAGCTGTGATTGCAACTTTCCAGCTCAAGGCATCTGCCACTACATTAGCTTTCCCCGGATGGTAGCTAATCTCACAGTCGTAGTCTTTCACCAACTCTAACCACCGTCTCTGCCTCATATTCAGTTCTTTCTGTGTGAAAAAATACTTGAGACTCTTGTGATCCGTGAATATCTGGCACTTCTCGCCGTACAAGTAGTGTCTCCAAATCTTCAATGCAAAGACGACGACGGCTAATTCTAAATCATGCGTCGGGTAATTCTTCTCATGCACCTTTAACTGTGGGGACCCGAACGTTAATCATATTCTTAATCATCATTGGGAAAATTTAATCAATTATAATAAACATGGTCTAATTTTTTTTTTTTTGCAAAATACAGTATTAAATTCGGAACGTAATGGAATACATTCTAATATACATATCAGTATTAAAGTACAAGTCTTGTACGATATACAATCATTCAAACAAAGGTTTAACAACTAAATATCAAGTGTTTAAACCCTATCTCTAATCAAAGTCCGTAGTCTCCACTCTAATCACGATTTCTCTTCATGTCCTTGACCCTGAACCTGCCCCACCTGTTGCCATGCACACATACAAACACGACAACAGCCAAATAACTCTGGTGAGAATAAAATCCGAGTATAAATCAATGAAACATGCAATCATATAATTAATATAAAGCATGAAGCAGATATCAGTAATATGTATCAAAATCTGAAACCATAATCAATATAAAACTGCCAATTCAGACTCGTGACTCCACGTCTCAGACTAGACTCAATCCTAGTCTAGGGATCCCGGTTTCCAGACGTTGGCATTCCTATATCGAATTCAGTAATAGAAGAAACTCCAATTCTATTCAATCGATATAACCAAACATCCGGTGTCTTGACCTATCCGTCACAGACTGTGGCACTATCGTCAATTTACTATCTTATGACAATGTGCAATGTGCCAGTGACGATTCCATCACTATCGGCACTTATGTCACAAGATCACTCGTCTAATACTCATCTAATACATGCTTCTATAAATCAATAGAACAAGCATATCAATTCAAATCATTGTAAATAATAACAATAAGTATGTGATTTAGGAAAACTCAAGTATATCCTACTCGAGTCGTTCTCCCGGTACCACATTGACTTATACCTTTCTTTAATCGCAATTCTGACAACGTTCAAGTTTGGAATTCAAAGTCTGTCAACACTCAATCTGACAAAGACAATATCAAAGAGTACAATATCAATATACTGCTCAAATCAATACCAATCTGATCAATCTGGATTCAATTCAAAATCAACGGCATAACGGAATAATCTGAATATTCCTGTCAATACCATATCAACAGATAATAATTACAATCCATAACTGATATCCAACACAATCTGTAATCAATCCATAATCCAAATCTGTCCAATATCAATCGATATATTCTGAAAAATCATAACAATTTCATAATCAATCTGTTTCTCAATCTGACTTCGATTCTACGATGTCTAACATATCAAGAACATCATATATGAATCATATTCAGTTCTAGTAATATCATAATTCCAAATCTTAACAAAACGTAACAAAACTTATGTCCAATTGTAGCCTGTGTTGATAGGAGCACAGTACTGAAGTCGGATTCAAAATCGGACGGGCGGATCTTTCACAAACTTCAAATTTCTAAAATAAAAGGCGTAGGGATTTTCTACACTTATTCTCGTTCCTTTTCTCAATTCTTTCCCTTTCTGAAACAGATGAAGACTCATGAATATATATACATTGCATGATTTATAAAACGTGGCATGAATCTTTAAGCAGCATGTCTCGCGCATATGCGCGACATCACTCGGCGCATATGCGCAAGACACTATATCTCGGCGCGTAGCATGCACAGCGCCTGGCGCATATGCGCGAGGTCCTTCGAATTTCTTCACAACTCTCGGGTACCCTCGCTCACATGCGCGGATTCCTGTCGCGCATATGCGCGAGGGTTTTTTGCCCACTCCGCGCATATACGCCCGGCATGAACGCGCATATGCGTGAGGCTCCATCCTCACACATAATTTAAATCTCCTTTCCGCCTATCCCGGTCTAATCCGTTCCATCTATAATCACATCAATTAATCAACAAATCATTTCAGATTAATAACGTAGCAAATCCCGGGCATTACATTAACTGTCTGGAAGCATAAGCTATCACCCGACCCTGCTGCTTCAAGACTGCGCCTAAACCGAGCTTAGATGCATCGGTGTATAGCACAAAATCACCTTGCCCCGTTGGCATGGCTAACACTGGTGCTGAAACAAGAGCTTGCTTCAAAGTATCGAAGCTCTTCTGACACTCGTCACTCCACGCAAATTTAGCATTCTTCTTGGTCAGTGAAGTGAGTGGCACTGCTATCGAAGAAAACCCCTGAATGAACTTACGGTAGTAACCGGCTAAACCCAGAAAACTGCGGATCTCAAAGGCATTCTTTGGTTCAACCCATTCCTTAACGGCTGCTACCTTTGCTGGATCCACCTCAATTCCACTGCTAGACACTATGTGACCCAAAAACGCTACCTTTTCCAACCAGAATTCACACTTACTGAACTTCGCAAATAACTTGCGACTATGCAAGGTCTGCAAAACTGTCTCCAAATGCTGGTTATGATCCTCATGGCTCTTCGATTAGATAAGAATGTCGTCAATGAACACTATGACGAATTGGTCTAAGTAGGGCTGAAATACTCGGTTCATCAAGTCCATGAAAATTGCTGGAGCATTCGTAAGTCCGAACGGCATCACTAGGAACTCGTAATGCCCATATCTGGTCCTGAAGGCTGTCTTGTGCACATCTGCTTTTTTCACCTTCAGCTGGTGATACCATGATCGAAGATCTATCTTAGAGAACATTGTTGCTCCCTGCAACTGATCAAACAATTCTTCGATCCTAGGAAGTGGTACTTGTTCTTTATCTTTACCTTGTTCAACTCCCGGTAATCGATGCACAGTCTCATGCTCCCATCTTTCTTTTTCACAAAAAGCACTGGTGCGCCCCACGGCGAGAAACTGGGGCGGATGAATTCCTTGTCCAGAAGCTCTTGTATCTGCTGTTTGAGTTCTAACATCTCAGCTGGAGCTAATCGGTATGGTGCCTTAGAGATTGGCACTGTACCTGGCATAAGATCGATTGCGAACTCCACCTCTATCTCTGGTGGTAGACCTGTGACGTCGTCAGGAAAGACGTCTGGGAAGTCTCTGACTACTGGTACATCTGATATAGACGGAGCGGGTGCTTCAGGTGCTGAAATAATGCTGGCCACGAAGGCCTGACACCCTTTAGAAATAAGTTTCCGCGCCTGCATGCAGGAGATCATGCGAGGGAAACTTCTCCACCTGTCTGGCTCAAATAGAAACTGCTCCATTCCCATCGGTCTGACCAAAACTGATCTCTTTTGAAAGTCAATCAGAACTCTGTTCTTCGTCAACCAGTCCATACCCAAGATAATGTCAAACTCTGGCATCGGTATTATCAGGTCTGCATACACCAGGTGGCCCTGAAGTTCTAGATCAATGTCTCTGACCACGCTGGTAGCTACCAGCTCTTCCCCTGATGGGACTGTCACTGAATAATTCACGTCGAGTCCAATAGTCTTGATATCCAAGTGACTAGCAAATGTTTCCGAAATAAAAGAATGGGTGGCTCCTGAATCTATCAAGGCCTGAGTAGCTAATCTCTCAATGAAAATATTTCTTGAGAGACGTTAGCACGACACAAACTTATATCCCAAAATTCTAACATTTAATCCTAAGCATAGTAGAAAATTAATATCCCAAGTCACTCAAAAATATCACTATCACACTAATAATACCAAGTAAAATTCCACATGCAAGGCAAAATAATACTGAGCTTAGGTAGAAAAGTTTACCTGTCAGTAAAGTCGTGTCTGGGTTCGCCTCCTGTGCATGCATGGCGAACACCCTGCCCTGAGTTGGCTGCTTCCACTGTGGACACTCTTTCAGCATGTGGTCAGTTGCTCCACATTTAAAACATTTCCCGGATCCCCATAAGCATTGTCCGGGATGCTGGCGATTGCATTTTTGACATACTGGAAAGTTCCCTGGCTTCTGAAGCGCCCCCTGCTGCTGGATTGGACCCTTACTCTTTGGTGGTCCTTGATATGGCTTCTTCCCTGGCGGCCCCTGATACGATTTCTTAAACTGGGGCCTCTGATGCTACTGCTGCTGCTGGTGTTGCGGTGGTGCCTGATAGGGACTCTTTCCCTGCCTGTCCAACTCGATATCCCTCTGATCCTGCTCTGCCGCCAGTGCTCTAGATACGGCGACTGCATAAGTAGTAGGACCCGCAACTCGAACATCACGACGCAAAATCGGCCGCAAACCATCCATGAAATGCCTCAACTTTGCTTGGGCATCATTCGCAATGAGGGGTACGAAGTGACACCCCCTCTCAAACTTCCTAACAAACTCCGCCACGCTGCTATCCCCTTGACGGAACGTCATGAACTCTCTGGTTAGGCGAGAGCGTACTTCCTCAGTGAAGTACTTCGAGTAGAAAACCTCTTTGAACCCATTCCAAGGCAGTACCTGCAAGTTGACTGCCACTGACGCACTCTCCCACCATAGTCTGACGTCCCCTGTTAGAAGGAACGTGGCGCACCTGACCCGGTCTGCATCAGCCAGTTCCATGAAGTCGAAGATTACCTCGATGGACTTAATCCATCCTTCAGCTACCATCGGGTCAGTGGTACCCGAAAACTCCTTTGGGCTCATACGTCTGAACCTCTCGTAAACTGCTTCCGGTCTGGGCCTCTCCCCCGCATCTACTGCAGTCTGGTTCCTCGCAAACTGTGCGAAGAACTGCGTCATACCTGCAAGCATCTGATCTTGCATATCCGGAGGTGGAGGATTGGCCTTCTCCTCATTTCGGGCCTCTCTGTCCTCTTCCCTTCCTTCTCGGTTAATCAAGCGTCTAGGAGGCATAATGTTCCAATAAATTACCCAACACATAAGCCCCACATGCATGAACATGATATAAACAACATAAGATGCACGTATATTGAACTTAAAATAGGGGCATGCTGAAATCATGACTTATTGCTTAATACATAACATTATTCAAAACTTTAAAACTTACAGACTTGAGGTGTGACTTCGTGAGCTTCTTGCGACTGGCAGTAGGCGTAACCCTTTACAAGAACACCACTCTGATACCAACTGTAACATACTGTACTTTTTACTACTAAAATTTGCGGAATAATTAAAAATTTTCTGGAATACGAAAATAAAAGCAATACGGTCGTCACTACATCGTCCGTTCACCAATAAAAATTTGCTGACAAAATGCTTGTTTCAAACATCGTAACCCACATCAAATCAGAGTATTTTAAACTGCATAAAAATCGTAAAAATAACGTGGACGGTCCTCGGGTTTAGCCTCCCGCTCAGTCCAAGCCTGCTCCTTGGTCCCCACCTCCTGTCTCCTCATAAACATCCTCACCTGCATCGATCAAGTCTAGTGAGTCTAAAGACTCAACACGTATAAACTGGAAATAACGAGTATTACGTAATAAAACCACATGCAACTTTAAAATAGGATATACATACTTAAAACTTGAACTTGCACTAAACTGAACATACGTACATTACATAGACGTGCCATAACGTGCAAACTTTTCATAAACATGTTTGCATACTGGTACATACTTGAACATACATGAACTTCATAATTTTGCGTAAAGAATGTTTCAAAGCAAGTGACTCATATCATAATCGCCTGATTAGACTAAACCACAGTACTGGGATGACAGGGACGTATCCACTGCTACATACATGAGATCCCCGTTCATAATTTAACGGGCTAATTGGTCCACGTTCATGATTTAACGCTTTCCAATCACGATCTAAACCCGTTCATGGTTTAACGGGGTGGAGAGGTCCTCGGCCACGTTCACCGACTTTCAAACCCATTCATATATTGGTCACAAAACATTTAGCATATCTCAAAAATTTAAAAATATTTTCTTGCACGTCGAACATACTAACTTGGCTTTGAGGGAATCGGTGGACTTCGATTGGGGCCGTTGCTGCACATACTAATCATGAATTTACATGCTTAACTTGCATTGCTTAGACGTAGGTACACATGCTCACCACCAAACTCTATCAACACTTAAGGCGTTCTAAGACACTCGGGAATTGACATCATTTAAATCAATGTACTAAACCATCACAAGAAATCTCAAAACAAACGATTAAGTTTTCCCCAATATATGAGGTACACGGACCCCGGGACTGGGTCCGTGTATGGGTTCGTGTATGTGCGCAAAGAAGGTACCAACAAAAGGAAAGGACACGGACCCCGTGCCCTGGTCCGTGTACTCTCGCAAAAAGGATAGTCAAGAAGAAACAAAGACACGGACCCCGTGCCAGGGTCCGTGTTCGGGCCCGTGTACTCTCGTTGGACGCGAACTCACGAAAATCCTGTACATGTCCTGCTTACATTCTAGACTTGTTCGTACGGACTATGAACCGACACCTCGAGACACATCCTAACATGCCATAACATCAAACCAACTTCATACAAGCACCCAAAGCAATGACGTCCACCTTACGACACATACAATTCAAAAACGTGGCAATTGACACCAAATCGGTTCCTACAACTTCTAGTGTATTTGATTGCCTATCAACACCGAACGACATGTCAAATAACAACCCAACATCATACTGATCATACCTAGATACAGCAACGATCACCCGTCGATTCCCAACGAAGCCTGCAACAATAAAATCTCAAAAACGCATCAATACATAATTTTCTGAAAAACGCAGTTTGAGCAGTCCCACGAAAAATGTCATAACTCACTCAATTTTTATCCAAATATTTTGAATTTACTGTCAAATCAAAGGTATCGAAAAGTTATACAATTTTTGTTTTGAAAGTTTTCTCAGAATCACGACTGAAAAGTCGCAGTATTTAAAAAGACAGTAAAAACGAGTTTTTAGATCTAAAAACTATTTCAAAACTGATCCAAACCAATTTCCGCTCAAATGACGAACGTCACACATAAAATTTTATGCATAAAATAACACGACACATAATATGACGAGATCGATGCAGAAATAAGAGAATATAAGTGCCCTTTGATGTTAAACTTTATCGAAACGACGATATCGAAGCGGAGAAAGAAGCGAGGTTGATCCGGGACGAGCGTGGCACTAAATTCTTTGAAGAAAACTCGACTAAATCTCGCAGGATTTCCAGAAGAAGGGGCGGCTGCTATCATTCTCTTAGAACCCTAGTTTTGTTCTCTCAAACATAATAAAACTGATTTGCAAATATGTGTGTGTGTTTGAGGCGTGTGAAAACGTTTTTGTGTGTGTGTATGTATAGCGTGAGTTTTGAAATAATTAGGGACTAAAATTTGCTCATTTAGAAATTATCAATTTAATTAAAAACGCTAATACACCTCTAAATATAACCAATTCCTTAATTAAAATTAAACACACACTCATTTATAAAATTCTCTAATATGCAAGATAAAATAAGCAATGCTAACTTAAAAGTTTTAAAACTCTAAATCCCTAAATTAATAATTTAGGCTTTAAAAGACTAAAACTTAATAAATTATCTAAAATGCCCCATGCTTGACTAAAAATTAAATTACCCCACTTTTAAAGTACCCAAAAATCGTCACCGGTCTTTTCCTCGATCCCGCCTCGAGTAATCGCCTGAAACATGAAACTCGAAAACATTTTAACGTGCATCTCATAAACATAATTAATTTAAAATAATGCATTTAAATAAATCATGCATGGCTAAAACTCAGTTTTAACTTAAATAAACGCTTTAATAATTAAACAAATGCATGGGTTATACGTGTATTGAATTTGGGCACTACAATAAAACAACATCGAAGATAGCAGACACTGAGGCTCAAATCCAAAGCAAAATCAAGTTTGGCAGAATGGCAATCGAGGATAAAGAGTTTGGTGATGATGACTTGTTATCTAAAGATGAGAGAAGTCAAGTGGGTTATTAACTTCCAAGTAGGTAAGTTCACTATCTCCGTTGACTGTGTCACTGGATGTGTTATTTTCCTTGATGTGTTCAAGGCCAAGGAAGAGATTACTAGTTCAAGGGAGCCAATGTAAGTGGATGGTGTTAAAGGAAATTCTCAGGAGCCATGTGCTGGTGTTAGCATAGAGGGTGAAGAACCACACAACCAAAGAAAGTGGTGATAGAGAAGCTTGCTTCCGAGACGACCAAATGTATCAGGTCATTGTACATAAAGATACATGTGAATAGTCAGTCAATTCAAGGGTACTGATTGAAAATGTTTATGCAGTGAACATCATGCTTCTCAGAGTGTGGCACCCCAAAACTCACCACGTAATCATACAACATATGACGTCATATTCATAAAAAAAAATTTTCAACGACGTAATAATATAATACATATACGACAAAATACTGCAATCATCACACTAACTACATCAGTGTAGCAGAAACAATATAATAAATACATACACACAACTCAAATAAGACAATAAACTATACTCTCTCTATCTACTATCAACTACAGGACTGTCTGACTAGACACACCTAGTCCTTCACCTCTATCCTGTCTCACGGCATTGTCCTGTAACCTGTCCAACAGAAACAGCCCCTAAAGTATGATCATATACAACAATCATCATCGTAATACATAACAGTTATATTAATAACAACATAAAATATAACTGAAATCATAACAGAATTATCTCCTTTGCTGTTTCTGGACAATCAAATCATCAACGACATCACTCCCATACTACTGAAACAACAACTTCAACGATACGTCACACCCCAAATCTGGCGACAACAATATCATCGAACGAACAACATCAACGATACGTCGCACCCATACTCCGACGACAACAATATCGTCGAACGAACAACATCAACGAGATGTCTCCCAAACAACAATAGCCAGCAACATCAACAATAATAAACAACAACAAATATAATATCAAATCACCCAATTCCAGTGATTTACCATAGTTCAACATAATAGTATTTATCAATACTAAACAATAACAACATATGCTCGTACATCAACACGTACTTAATAATCGAGTATATATATAAAATCTGGATACTTCTTTGATCCTGAGGCTTGTGATGTATCTAAATAATTTAACAACAATTATCATACCATTGTCACTGTTTCAACACGATAATAGGCTCAATATATAACATCAAATAGCCCAACAACAATTAATTCAACAAACTATAAAACTCGATTATACATCTTCACCGTTCAATAACTAATATTTTGGTGTATTTAGTTATCAATACTAACACCAAATACACTCTAATAAATTAACTTCAAATAATAGGCTATTTTACAACATCCGTTAAACTACGAAAACTTTATATCAACATGTATCATATACTTCGTAGACTACGAATATATAATCAGAATTAATAACAACTGACAAACAATTCTCCAATCTCAATTCAACGATTAAAATATCTAATTATAATAAATTATGAATAATTCAAAATAACATCACTATAATCTTTTATACTCGTTAAAATATACACTATTCAACCATCTTCAATTTCAGTATGATTTAACAATTTATCGGATTTATTTCAAAACGATGAATTTCAAACATCACCAAAAATATAAAATTTATATCTCAAATCGAAGACCTTGTGTCAACGATCTCAGAACTAAAGTCGGTTCGTCGATTGGATAAATCGATAAGTCGCAAGATCGAAAATAAAAAAAAAATCAGAACTCTTATTTCTCTCTTCTCTCACCTTTTTGTCAAAAACTTTCTGTGAAAGAAATTCATTTACGTAAGCTTTTGAAATTTTATCCTTTCTTTTTTTAAAAAAAAAAATTATATTATATTTATTAATACTATAATATAATATTTTATATTATATTTAATATTTTTAATATCGGTATATCTCTTTGGACTAGTCAAAAAATCAAACTTATCAAAACTCAAAACATGAAACTTCTATATATTTGAGTTTTCTACGTTATATCCAAATTTCAAATTATTTGGACTTCTTATGACCAAAATATGTCATATTTCATTATGTAAAAATCATTAATTATTTAGTAATTTCATATTACTAAATCAACAAATTGTGATAATTATTTCAGGCATTACACAGAGCTTTCAGGAACTTGGTAAAAGACATCATTCCCACTGAGATATTTGTCACTGCCTTCACAGGTGAATCTAATAAAACTATTGAAGTGTTCTCCGTAGAGTTGGTGGTGGAAATTAAGTCTTGTATGTCAGCGTTTTTTGTCGTTAATTCCTCTGCCAATTTCCGATCCTTGCTCGATCGGAATTGTATACATGCGAACCACTGCATATCATCATCGATGCACCAGTTCCTGTTGTTTTGGAAAGGAGATGATGTAGAAATTTTAGAAACACACTCTCAACCTTTTCAAACTAATTCAATTCTCATTGAAGCTAGGTATTGCAATGGATATTTTGGTTCGATCAAGTTCTACGGAAAGAAGAAAGATGAGCAACCCAGTCTGTGTACATGGAAACATTGGGAACTGGTTAAATATTCGATAGAATCCTCAATTCAGTGATCATCGCACCTCCTAGGCCTATGATCCAACCGCTCATTGAAAATGTTGATAATTGAATTCCAGAGGAACGAGATGGAGGCAACTTCAGCTGCCATCAAGAAAGCACAAGTGAAACAGATTGTAGAGTTGGTTCGAGGGAACTTCTTGTGGGAAATGGATGTCTGAATTCATCTTCGAGAAGAAACCCATGTAACGTCCCGAAAAATTTGAAGGTCCACGTGAACCACATGCATGCAACTTATCAAATTTCTTATATATTTTATTAAATTATTTTAATTCATTAAATGTATTTTTATTGCATGAATATGTGTTTTAATTCATGGTTTATTAAAGTTTCATGCATAAGAGCTTTTAGTAGTTATCGCGGTCGAATGAGGAATGGAGACCGAGGATAATTAAGAAAAATATTTTTATTAAATAATTATTTTTAAATATTTAATATATGGTGTAATTAAGGGAGAATTTTTGAAAATGGGTCTTGGTAGAGTATTTTTTTCACCGGGTCATGTTTTAGTCGAGACGCAAAATTTTGCAAGTCAGAGGACTTTTTGAGGATTCAGACAATATTTTCAAAAACATACCTAAACAAAATATTTTTCGAGAGTGTTTTTGAGATTAATGAGATTATTTTATTGCTTAATGGGCTTAAAATCCTTTTTACCCCTTTATTTTTTATTAAAATCCCATTAGTTTATATCACCTAATCACCATCACCCAACCCTAACCCTACTTCACATCACACGACCATCCCTATCACTTTCTCAAGCAGATTTTCTTCAAGTTCCACCAGCAGCCACTTCAAGTTTTCAAAGAAAATCCCTCCCTGTCTCTCCGATGCACGTCCTGCATGAAGATATCTAAGGTTTCGAGCTTATAAACGTAAAAAAACACGCCCAAAATCTCTTTTTTCTCATCATTCACATCATTATATACTGATTTTTGTGTTTATGCATGAGAAATTCTTTGATCTATTATGTTGTATCGATTTTCCATTGTCTTGTCACGGAATATGCATACGCTTGACTCGTACTCACATTTTTCCACAAATTTCATGCAAGGGGCTGCTAGGTATTCGAGTTTAAGGGCTGTACAAGCTTAGATATGTTGTGTCAATGTGTTGGAGTCGAGTCTTGGTGAGGGCCGATCGATCCTAGGGTGTTTATGTGATGGTTGTTGCTAGATCGGTCATTGGGAAGGGGACTAGCTATTGGGGAGTCGAACCGAGCCACAGTACAGTCCCTAAGGGGGTTGAGACGTGGTCCAAGAGGGCACATTCACTCTGGTCATGATCTAGGAGTCGGTCGAGGCGCAAGGGTCGTGTAGGATCCGGTGTTGCTTGTTTTAGGGTAACTCACATGTGGCTGATTGCATGGGAGTAGAAGTGGGTTTGGTTGGTCCAGGAGTGATTCTTTGGATTGATCATGGTCTTAGGATAGTTGGTTAAGGGCTGGACACGCTGGGTTTTGGTCTAGGATCGATTACGGGGTCGTGGGTGCAACTATTGCATCGGTGTATGCACATAGAAAAATTCCAGCAACTTTCAGGTGCTGTTCAAGGGTCATAAGTGGTCTAGTATAGGTGGTTTAAGGGCTGGTATGGTACGGTTAAGGCATAGTTTAAGTTTGGAAAAGTTTGGTTAAGTTTCGGGTTGATTCAGTTTAAAACCGGGACCTCGGTCCAAGTTTTAAAATGAATCGTATAAGTTATGAAACAAGCTCGAGTTTATGTATAAGAAAAAAATATAAATATGTTTTGAGGTGTTTTATGGAGTTTAGTTGGCTTCGGGTCGAAATTTTGAGGTCCAGGGGTATAATGATCAATTAGGCTTTCCAAGTGCAAAATGATCATTTTGCACCCGGGTCAAGTTAGTAGTCCTGTAAGTACCCTGATCACAATTTGACATGTTTTAAATGTATATGTTATATCGATCATGAATTTTTATGTATATATGAAAAATACGTTGCATGCTTGATTTTAAGGAAATTTACATATATGCATCATTTTTATAAGTGATGAATACGATGACATGTTTTTTAAGGATGAGAGTTGGTTGTGACTAAAGGCTCAGTGGATGGATAATAATGTCGCTGATGTCCCCACCATCGGATACCATGGTTATACGTAGATGGATCCATCGAATAGAGCTGATACGAAAGTCATAACTAATGAACTGAATTAAATTAAAGAAAATAAACACGTATATGATGATACGTTGAGACATGTTTTGACATGTTATGCTTTGACACTATATGTTTAAGTTCATGCTTCTAATATCATGAAATGTATTTTAATTACACTACTTTTCACTGTTGCATGATACGTATATGTACTTGTTATAATGGTACAGGTGTGTTGAGTCTTTAGACTCACTAGGTATGAATGATGTAGGTGAAAAAATTGATCAAGAGATCGGAGGTGCAGAAGACTGAGTAGGCGAAATTGGATGTGCGAACATGAACCCGAGGACCTTATTTCTTCCGCACACAACGTTTATGAGATATGAATGGACGTGAATATTTTTACTCATTCATTTTATTCTGTTATTGATTCTTAGGATTTTTACTTGTTCCTAATTTTTAATTTTTTAAAATTGCAGTATTTTCATCCGGTAGATGATTATTATTATTTTTGAAGGGTGAAATTTTCGGTAGTGTTGCATGCATGCATAATGAGTTTGTAAAAAAAATTAGTAGCATTTTTTTAAGTAGTAAATGTTTCAAACCCGAGTCTCCAGAGAAATTGCAATGAAGGATCTAGCACTAGCACCATCACAAATGGATGATCAACAATCCCAAGTGCAGGATCCATGGGAGGAAGTAGACTTGGGGACATGGATAATCCGCAACCTATTATATTAGTTCCTTGCTGGAGGATGAATTAAAGGCCAAGTTTAAGGATCTACTAAAAGAATTTAAGGATTGGTTTTGCTTGGATTTATGAAGACATGCCAGGGTTGGATCGAAAGTTGGTGGATAATTGTCTTACTATCAAAGAAGATTTTAAGCCATACAAACAACCTGGATGGAGAATGTCCAAGGATGTAGAGGCAAAAGTGAAAGAAGAGATCGAGAAGTTGGTGAAAGCAGGGTTCATCAGAAAAATTAGATACACCGAGTGGATCTCTAATGTGGTTCCCATGGTGAAGAAAAATGAAGTAAAAGTTTTTATTGATTTTAGGAACCTCAATCGAGCCACTCCAAAGGATGTGTATGTGATGCCTAGGAGCCATTGGTACTTTTGAATGACTTGTGATGCCATTTGGGCTGAAAAATTCTGGTACAACATATCAACGTACAATTAATACCATCTTCCATGATATGATTAATCACTTCGTTGAATTATACATTGACGACATTGTGGTGAAGTCCAAAATGGCAAAAGATCATGTAGAACATTGGAGGAGAATTTTTGAGAGGATGAGTATGGTGCCTTAACTCCTAACCATTATTACAATACAATTTGATCAGGGTTAATTAATTAAAGTGGAAAACAAGTAAAAAAAAATTTTACAATGAGCCCAAAATGTGCAAACTATGATTATAATACTAAAAATAGTATATAATCAAAAATCATCTAAACACATCACAACATAAGATAAGCTCACAAATGGTTGAAATCAATTATATACAAATAACTCGTATCCTCAAGACATGCCTTGGTGTGTATATATATATATATATATATATAGACACACACACACACACACACACACAGAGATAAACTACTCAACCTCAACTTCATAAGTACCCTATCTAGTCTCCTGATAACCTGTAGTACCTGCCATTGAACACACACAAAGACAACTCGGGGGAGGGGGGGCTGGGGGATGGTGGTGGTGAGCAAACGCTCCGTATGGAACAATCATAATAAATACAACATGTATCTATACAATAATATATGAAATGCAATGCATGCATGTCATGGAGATATAAAGTCAAATGCCCATCCACTGAGCATGTATCAGAATAAATCGAATCGCTATCAAATCAATGCTCAAGCAGACACACCAACCTCAGTCAATTATAAATGAATATTCGTATGATAGTGTCGGAAAAGTGCCATCAAATCCCAAATCTAAAATAATCAATCACAGAGGCCACAAATGAATATGTTATTACCGGCCACATAATACTAAACATAGTACCGTACTCAAAATCTCAGAATCAAAATCTAATGATATCAAAGTATCCAATGATCATAGCTCAAGGTGCATGTCATGTATTGATATATGTATAAAACGATGCGTGTTAACAAAATATTTATTTTATATACCGATCTACCAATCATGAATGTCATGTATACCACATCAACTCAACCAATAAGGCATATAGACAAATATAATTTCAGTCAAATCGATTAATCATATATAATATGACATAGATACATGTTGTATATTACTCGGTCGCAATATACTTCATTTATTCGTCCCCAGTTTACTGTAGCTCTATCCGATATTAGGATTTCAATACAAAAAATCAATCTACATAATCAAAATATTCATTTCAATCAATAAATTTATTCAAATGCAACTCTAATAGCGCATTTGAATGTGTATCAATTATTTCTACGATTTTTAGTTTAACTTTTACATTATTAGTATATTATATCGCATCATAAATCCTAATAACTCATTGTTACACAATCATTACTTTACACCTAATTATTTATAATCAAAATTTCAAGTTCTAGAATTGTATTGAAACTTTGAAAATTCATATAAAATTGAAATCATAATATAATTCAATTTCGACTTTGAAAATTAGTTTCTCGTCGGCTATTCTATCACATATATTGATTTCAAATTCAAATATTTGTTATTCCAGCGATTCAAAATAAAATTTCTGATATCAAAAGAAAATTACTTCAAAAGAACGCTCTCAATACGAAGATTTCAAATATATAATTTATTTTGAGTTTCGACAATGTTTTCTCGGTAGATTCAAATGATAGAATTTGAATTCATTGTTTCTCTTTGAAATTTTGGAGGAAATGGAAAAACATTATGTGAAAAGCCATTCTTATCAACCTTAAATCGTGTGAAGCTAAGGCGGTGGGCGCGGGTGCGCAAAATCCTGTACGTCTGCCCGCCTGATGCTATCTGAAAGGAGTTTGGCCGAAACTCTATTTTACACTTCGAATTAACAAATGTTGTCAACATGAAAGTTGTATATCCATGTCTTGGCTGTCATTTTCCATTAACATAACTCAATTTGAACATTAGACACAAAGTTTATGCTCTTTCTCCTAAAATGTGTCAGTGCAAGAACTTTAATGCACACGACACACATCTGGGTGATTTTGCCCCTATTTCCAAATGGACTTGGATTAAACTCAAAATATAAAAGTTTAAAGTATGTATTAGCTTTCTAATTCAATTAGTCTCATCTCAATTGTGGTTCAACGTATTTTTCAATTATAAATCAATTACTAATATATTCCTTCATTATTGTAACATATTTTTTCACTTTCATTGTCAATTACATACTTCATACACTCAATAATATGACAAATATCATAAATTATCAAGAATCAAAATATGATTTATGATAATACGATGCGAGGCCCTTAAATGAGGAACTATCCACTCAAATTTGATCCGTTGAAATGCGCATTTCAGGTAAAGGTAGGAACTTCTTAGTTTTCCTGGTACACCTAAGAGGCGTAGAGGTGGACCAGAATAAATCCAAGGCATCACTTGAGGCTAAACCACCAAGAAACAAAAAAGAGCATCAATGGTTTCTTGGCCAGGTAAATCACTTGAGAATTTTCATTTCTAAACTGGCATGTCTGAAGAAGTTCTTGAGAATGGCAACTCAAGTTATTTATCCAACGGAGATTCAAGCAATCTATGCAAGCAGCACAGTCTCTGATGATGAGAAAATCACTATGAATGTCAACAACCAAACGAGGTTATAGATGAGGCGTTATTCTGCAATATTTTCCATCTACCAACTGAAGGTTTGTCCCACTTCTCTGAATTTACCATAGCTGATATCAAAGAAATTAATGCAAATTATGTTTTTAGCTGATGGAAAGAAAATCAAAGTCTCTGACCCCAAGGCTGATATCGTTGCCAAAGGCATTTTGGCCAAGGCAGGATCGTTTGCTGCTCTTACCCTGGAAAAATTTTAAGTAATGGCTACAATTATGAAGGGCACAAGTTTGAACTTGTCAGCAATCATCTTCAATATCTTGAAGAATATGATTCAGTCATCGAATCAGTCAAATGTATTCGCTCTACATCTAAGCTATTTGATGGAGAGCTTAGGTATTCCCAGTGATTTAGCTGAAAAAATTTCCAAATTAAAGGTGTTCAATGCCAAGAATATTCAGCCAACAAGATCAAAACTGGACATTTCTCCAGCCAAATTTGTGAAAATCAAGCAGAAGATCGGGATGATAGCAGCTCCAAAATATGTGAAGACTGCTAAATCCAAAGATGTGGCTCGCCAGCTGATAACCAGAAGGAAACTGGTTGTCAATAACAGTGATTCGGAGAAAACACCCTCTCCTAAAATTTTGAAGAAACCAAGGTCTCAGAAGACTAAACCAACAGTTACTTCTGAAGCCATTCCAGAGATCAGACTGATGTCTACTGGAGCTGAGGCACCCATTGCTGCTATTCCATTCTAGTCAGTTCCAGTTACACAATCAATTGAAGAAACTCAACCGAAAAAGCCAGCTGATCATCCTCCGAAGATCATCTCCGACTCCGGTGAAGTTTTAAGGCTAGTAGGTCTCCGTGCACCTCAAACTATAGTCATTCATCATATTGTCCTTCCATCGCGCGACCCAAGGGCATCGGAATTCGTGAAATAGTGGATGCAACTGCTTCAAGACTGAATATTTCTCATGCTCTGACTGATCCCAAAGGCAAGAGCAAGTTGATCGAAGAACCCATGCCAATCAACTCCATTCAGACTCAAATTGATCTCATTTGGAGTGACATTAACGAGTTTGCTGAACTAGAGTCAGAAAATTTTGATGAATGGGTTCGATTCAAAACTGTAGTCTTTGCAAAACGCCTGAAGAAGAAGTCAGTTATGAAGAAATATATTGCTTTGGAGTCTGCAGTTTTGAAAGCAGTAAAAGCCATCACAATCTCTCAAGCTCTAGAAAGAAGTGCTTATTTCTTTGATACCACGTGGATGAAGAAACTAGTTGAAGTGACTGCCAAGCTAAAATTGAACTATGATCCAACTGCCTACGACTAGGGGTGTGCAATCGGTCTATTCGGTTATCGACCGAAACGAATAACCTATTACCAATTTAACGGATTTTATTTTCGAATAACTGAACCGATCGAAATATTCATAGAAACCGAAATTTTCGATATTTTTTCAAAAAATGCGAAATTAAAAAAAAACAATGGATGGCTTATAAATAACAAGAAATATTGAACAAAAAATATTAATAACAAATAGAAATATTGAAGAAAAAATTGAATGGTCTGTCATTTAATATATGAAAAGTTGGGCTTCCTTCTAATGTATTTTTAAAAGATGCAGGGTCGTTTGTCTGTTTGGCTGGTGAAGCATGGGATAATTCATAGATCTTTAGGCTTTGATTATCAAGGAATCGAGACTGCCCATATACAATTTAAATTAATATATATACTAAATCGGTTAATTTGGTTTAATCGAATTTTTGCAAATTAAAACCGAAACCGAACTGAATTAACCGATTGTTTAAAATTTCAAAACTGAACTTCTGAATTAACCGAACCGAATTTTCGAATTAATTCGGTTCAGTCGATTAATTAGGTTTAACTGAAATTTTGCACAACCCTACCTACGACGACAAAGAAGTTTTTCAGCAACTGGATTCAGATCTTATCTCCCTTCAAATGAAAGTAAACTCTGGGAGATGGATCAACAGTTATTTGTACCAGTTGAGACCAGCAGCAGTCCAAAATCAGCTGAGCAGGATCAGAAAGCAGAAGCTCAGTCCGAACAAGTCAAGAAGACATTTCTTGCACTCACAAGCAAGTGACTGATCCTGTTCCTGAGGACATTCAGCCATCCACTTCTTCTGCACCTTCAAGATCTTCACCAGCTGGACAAACTCTTTAAACCGATGCTGAGTTTTCATTGACCAATGTTGGCGAAGTGGTCGGATCAGTTACCACTGATATTTAGCTGACTTTCGCTTTTGTCCAACCAACTGAGCAGGATGCAGAACCAAGCTCCTCAGAACAAATAGCCTTGGAGGCTATGATTAAAAGCATTGAAGAAGAAGTTCAGTCGGTTGTTGTGACTGAACAACGATTTGAAGCAACTCAGTTTCAACAACAAGCAGCAATCACCGAAGAAATTGCAATTGAAGCACCATCTACTTCAAATTCTCCTCTTAATCATCCTTCAGTTTCTAATCAACAACATGATGCAGTTGAAGAAGTTATTGTTGAATTGGAAGAACAAACTGAGCCTGGATCCAAAGCCTTAGTAGTGTTAACTTTTAGTGAGAAGGGCAAAGGCAAAGCTCAAGCAATAACTGAAGCCTTATCTCCTAAAATACCAATTGCAACTGATATTATGATTGAAGAAATTCAATCCAGTTTGCACAACCTTAAGTCTACAGTTTAGGAAGTCAAATCCACTTAACTAATGCAGACTCTGAGATTTGATTCCATCAAAGAACATACAATGAAGGATCTCAAGAAGATCACCAAAGACATAATTGACTTGTTTCTTGCCATTGACCAACTAAAAAAGGATAGAGTCACGGTTCCAGCTTTATTCCAAACCCAAAATATGCCCATCAACAGAATTGACTTTGTGCATACAAGTCTGTCCAAGAGAATGGGCTTAATGCAGGAACAAATGCTTCATCAGTATATCAAGTCAGTTCAGAACCTCGTCTTCTCTCTCACATGGCGGGTGTTGACAAAAAGAGGGAAGATGAACAAAGTCACGGACAAAGTGAATTTTCAAAGAAACGAACATAATATCCAACTGATAAAGGACCAATTGATAAGAAAGCTAAAAAGATGTACAGTGCGATCAGTTCGATAGTTTAGCAGTTCATTCGATCTTTATTCTTATTATGTACTACTATGTACATTTCAATCAAAGATTATTTTATCTACTTCAGCCATATCAGTTCACGAAGTCTAAGTTTTTTCAAACACCAAAAAGGAGGAAATTGTTAAGATTAAAGGTTTCGGAGTTTGACAAATAAAGTATCAAATTTTACAGAACTAATTAGCTAAACTGAAACCATACAAGTGAAGCAATTCGAACCGAAGTTAACTAAACTGAAGATTATCCGAACTAAAGATTAATGTGATAAGTCATCGGATATAATGGAACTGAACAAAGATAACTGAATTAGTAAGTCAGCTGAATGAATTATCACTCGGAATTGAACATGACGCTTTAAGTTGGTTCAACTGATCAGTCGAAAAGCCTATTCCCTGATCAGTTTGGCACGTCATCAGTTAAATCAGCTTTAAGCTGACAAATCATACTAAGCAGAATGCAACATTGTACTAACTGACAGAAAGAGCGCACAAAAACTGGAACATCGTACTATTATCAGAAGAATGTTGATACAGTTAGAAAAGACGAATCAACGGATATGTATTAATTAATCCATTCAATGTTACCGTTGGAGCAAAGCCTATAAATAGCTGAAGAGTTCAGTAAGAAGACTGATTGAGAATTTTTGAATGAGAGAACAATTGAAAAATTCAATTACTAATCCAAGATCAGTTGCGATATTTACACAGACAAAAAGCTCACATCTCAAAGTCATATTCATAGCAGTCAGGGTATGAGAAAAAACACTAGCACATTACATTGTTGTATTCGATCTTGTAAGATAAGTTGTGCTACTTTTATGTGCAAGATAATCAGTTTGAAATACTGATAATTTAATAGAAACTAAGAATTTCAGTTTGACAGTGTTTAAGTCCAAACTGAAGTGGGTTATTACAGTTGCTGTAATCGATCAAAGCCTTTTAGTGAAAAACATATCTTTTTGATTGAAAGGGTGACGTAAGAGCGTTTGAAGTGATCTCCGAACATCCATAAAAATTCTTGTGTTCACTACCTTATTTATTGCTTGAGTATTCAAACTATCAGTTGATTTATTTCCACACTTCAAATTAGTTAACTGACTGATATTGACAACAAGATCTTTTAGTTCAGTTTATCACCAAACTGATTCATATTTTGAAAAGAGTCAAAAATCACCAAGTGATTATTCAACCCTCCTTTTAAACATTTTGACCCTTCAAACTGATCCTGACAAATATGTATATAAAAGGCACAAAAAAAGGGTTAAGTCCATGCTACCTAAGGGGGCACTGCCTCCACAAGATTTGGATGGATAAGATTCACACACATATGTGATTTTAAAAAAATTAGTGGACCCCGTGTATGTGTGGCTAAATGTGCCCTTGATTGTATCATGTGGATAGTGTCCCTATATGTAGGATAGAATCAACCCAAAAAAAGTTGAAAATTTCATTTATTGTCCACTGAACGAGTTCAGAATTACAATAACCACCACCCCGAAGCATTTTCACACTCCATTTTCGATATTTTCTAGTTGCTAAACATATTAGCCAAACTATTCCAGATTTGATACTAAACCCTTAGAGGAATGACAAATCAGAATGAAAATCTGCCATTACAACAATAGTAGGGACGCAATATGAAACGTCCTGCCCTTTTTATTGCTTTAAAAGTACTAAATTTTTTTTTTAAAACCTCACTTAACATCGACCGAACCATAAAATATTTTTGACATCATTTTAAAAATAACCATCCAACTGCTATTTAAAAATCCAAAGGAAAATATTTTAAAGCATAAAATCGTCAAACATTTTACCAAACCTAAAAGACAATAATTTGAAAAGAATAGCCCATACTAAACCTCTCAAAAATCTCTCAAATGCATAAATAAATAAACTTAAAATCTTTAACTTAAATCATAAAGCATAATGCGGAAAATGTAGCGCTGGTCCTCGGGTTGTGTGCGCCTTCAGCCCAGTAAAATCACTCATCAAGTCCTCCCTCAATACCACCTGCATCCATCAAACCTAGTGAGTCTAAAGACTCAACACACCATAATCTTTATAAAGAGTAATACGTAATACAGTCAACATATAACGGTGAAAAATATTTGTACTTAAAATATCGTTTTCATGAAGATGCATAAACATAAACATTTTCGTAAACATTTTCATGATGCATAAAACTTAAACATAAACATTTTCATAACATGCAAACATGAATTTCCTTTTCCTCAACATGACATGACATAAAACCTTAAACATAATCATGAACATTTAAACATTTTCATAACATGCAAACATGAATTTCCTTTTCCTCAACATGACATGACATAAAACCTTAAACATAATCATGAATATTTCCTCTTTTTTCTTTTTCCTTTGTTGAATTCAGATCGTTAATTGTGACTTTCCTGACATGACATGACATGACGATGGATCCATCTACATAAAACCACAGTACTGGGCGGCGGGGACATCAGCGACACTCTCACCGGTCAACTGAGCCTTGGCCTAACATGATCGAATAGAAATACGATCGTCGGGGCTCCCTCTAGGGCCTTCTCCCATAAATGGGCTCCCTCTTGGGCCTTCTCCCCTCACGATATTCCCATTCTTCCTCAAACCTCATAAACTCATATTCGCAATAATGGAAACACGATCGTTGGGCTCCCACTGGGACCATAACCCTCACGACGTCGCGATTATCAACGAATTAGTCACAATCACTTCACTTCCTTCAACATTTTTCATTCACATCACTTTATAAAAATCATGCATAACATAACATTTTGTTTTCGAAACCAAGCATGCAACATGTCTTTTAAATGTCTTCCATAAATCATAAAAATCAAATAGACATTTTAAAAATCATAATTTAATCATGGATACATCATAAACATTTAAAAATAATCATAATATCATAAAACAGCATTTAGGACACTGCCATGACCTTTACTAATTTCCCGGTGTAAAAAGACCGTTTTACCCCTGGACTCGACATTTTACGTTTTCGACTTTTTTTCTCGATTTCTTGACTCTAGCATGTCCCAAATAATTATTTAAGCTTACTTGAATTTTCTCATATTTTTATTTGGCTTAATTTGATGACTTTTAAATTAATCTTTAAACATAACATATTACTGCGTTTTAATCCCAAATTAAACCAAACCTCAATATAAAATTCCCAAATTAAAAACTTAGACTTATAATAATTATTTAAGCTTAAATATAATTTTTCATAATTTTATAAAGCTTAAAACTAGGCGTTTCAATTAACTCGTTAATTAGCGTTTCGTACGGCGATTAAATCCAAAACTCGTTATTTTGATCCCAAATTTTAAACATAGCATTTTTAGTATTTATTCTACCCTCCCAAGTCATTAACCACCCCCGTGGACCCTTGGATCAATTTTTTCCTTCTTTAATTTCGTTTTTTACACTTAATCAAACGCACCGAGCCATCTCCTAATTTACTCGAGCCACGCCCGAGCCACCTCGAGCCAAAACTTAGCCAACCCATCTAGGGACCCTACTGTGTAAGCCCAGCCCGAAAAACCAGCCTTGGTCCGCTCAAAAACCTTCCTGAAACTGAACCCAAAATCTGCATGTTTTGTGCGTGACACTTACCACCTTACCAAGACTCATAGCCAACTAGGACTCCTCTATCCACCTAACCAACAATCACCCAGGACCCTCACCAACCCTGGACCACGCCCAGACTCGACCCAGACCAACCCAGCCCCTAGAACTCGAGCTGCGAACCACTTGACTACATGACAGCAACTTACGTGTGTTTATGGTGCTCCCTTGCTTCTCACGTTCCTCTCGAGCCAGCAGCAACCCGAGCCGCCCCAGCCCCTGACCAGACCCTATAGCACCCTCGTGGGACCCTAAGGACCCAGCCTAGCCCAGCCCAAACCCCCTGGCCGAGCCATCTCTCCCTGCACCACTTCTGCAACCTGCGCTACTCTCCCTAAAGCTCTCGGGTGGAGTCCTAGCTTGCTAGGACTCCTCCCAGACCCCCGACCCTTCAAGGACCCTAGCCAAGCCCTGGTCCCAACCAAAGCCAAGCCAAGCATCCAAGTCCATAACCCTCAAACCCCATGCTACCCGATGGCATCCAGCTTGTCCTTATTCACGTTTGCAGCCTATTGGGGTAAATTGGGACTCCCTAAAACATGTAAAATCAACCCTCAACCCTATCCTAATCATGGGAGCCCCTTTATATCATATTAAACATGATTTTGAATGAAAATACAAGCTTTAAAATTGACATATGCCACAAAAACGAAAATTGTTTCATGATGCACTTGTTTTTCATGCAAATTCAATTAAATAAAATACTATGGTGTGATAGATGTTTGAAAGAAAGAATATGGCGTGCCTTTGCGTATTTAACGCACGATTTTTCGTTGACGAATTGACGAACGACGACACGAAGACGATGGCTTGATTTTCCTTGCAACCTTTGAATTTTCTCTCAAAACTCACGTGATTCTCCTTGAACTTTCGTGCATGTGTGCTGTTGGTGGTGGGGGAAGAGTTTGTAAAATTATTGGGGAGGTGGGGCGTGGGATTTATGGGTGTGGGGAAGGATTTTGTACTTATTTATTTAATAAAATTCTAATCAAACTCTAATGGCTAGCTTAGGCCCATTAACCATGTTAATTAGGCCCATTTAGCCTATTAGTGTTCAATTAAAATATTTTGTTTAATAAAGTTTGTGATTTTATTAGTCTGATTGCCAAAACGTTCGAGTTTTTATTTTGTTGAAAAACCAACACCGATAAAATTTACGTCCCGACGTATAAAATCACCTCAAAGCTTCTTATTATCAAAAATACTAAAAAGCATCAACCATATTTTAAATAATTAAAAATAATCATTTAATAAAAACATTTTACATTTTTCAGCCATCGGTCCCCGTTCCTCGATCGTCACTTGAAGAACCTTTAAAAATACATTTTTATGCAACAACTGAAACGTCTGCTATTCGTTTTCTTAAAACGTGCTAGAAATTTTTTTTTCCAGCCCTCGGTCTCCGTTCCTCGATCACAACTCGAATAACCTTTAAAAATATGTTTTAATGCAATCATGTAAACAAATATATTTTAAACATGCTAATATGCACAACATAATTAATTCAAGCAATTAAAACAATTAATTAAAATACACAAAGAATTTAATAATTGCATGCATGTGGTTTGCGTGGACTCTTAAATTTTCGGGGCGTTACAATCTTCCCTCCTTAAATTGAATTTCGTCCTCGAAATTCGCTTATCCTAAATAACCCAAAGTTTAGACTTAGTTCTAGTATCCCAAAAATCCACGCTTTCGCTGCGCTACTCTGATCAAACTTAAGTTCTAGAATGTCCTTACGTCTCCTTGATCCCAATTAATCTTTCCTTCTAAATCCTTATTTTCAAATCGCAACTTAAAAAGACCCATAATCACTTAGTGCTATTACTATTATAACCTCGAATTTCAATTTTCCTTACAATTCCCAATATCAAAAGATGGTCGTATCTTACTTTCCTTAATTTATACCCAAAATGTTCATTAACTTATCATATTTCAATCTTAAATCCCAAACGCATCCGCTAACGCTTAGATTTTTCAAGCCTAATATTGTTTCACCCTTAAAAATCCTTAATTAAAATTCCTTATAACCTTATAACCCAAGATATCCCAAGGTTCCAAATATTCTTAAAAGTCTAAATCCTCAAAATTCTTATCATTTAAACCATTCAATTATCGCTTATTGCCAAACTAGTTCCCAAATTCCTTAGCAATTGCAAAAATAAATTCTTAATTTCCTCAAAAATTATCTTAAGTGGTCCTTAATTTCGAAATCCTACGATTAACACATAAGTTCTTGGCATTCTTAATTCTTTTCTACGGGTTTCCCAAAACATAAATTTCGAAAATTTAAACTTATTTACCCAAAAGTCAATTCCTATAACCAATATTACATTTCATCAAAACTTAAAATCTCAATTTATACATTTTCTTATTTCCAAAGTCATTGTAAATCCTCGAATCATTATTACTTATGAGTAATTCCCAAAAATTAATTCAACTAGTAACCACGAATCATAAATATTTTCTTAGAAAATTTACGTGTTCCAAAGTATTCAAAATATTCACGATTAACTTATAGCCCAAAGAGTAGAACGTCAATACTAAAACCCAAAAATCAACATCGTCCAATTCCACCACGAAGCCAACATGCGTTGAAATCAAATAATTTTTTTTTTATTTCATGTCGTATCACGTATAAAAATTCTCAAAGCATACAAAACATATATTCTCATAATGCTATTAAACATGCGACGTAAACATGTAATTCATATAATTATGCAGGTAACATCATGAAATCATATAAAACATGTAAACTTACAAGTTTGAGGCTTGACGACTGATCTTCCCGGTGCTGATGATGGCACAACCCTTTACAGGACCTTTGCTCTGATACCAACTGAAACGTCTGCTATTCGTTTTCTTAAAACGTGCTAGAAATTGTTTTTTCCAGCCCTCGGTCTCCGTTCCTCGATCACAACTCGAATAACCTTTAAAAATACGTTTTAATGCAATCATGTAAACAAATATATTTTAAACATGCTAATATGCACAACATAATTAATTCAAGCAATTAAAACAATTAATTAAAATACACAAAGAATTTAATAATTGCATGCATGTGGTTCGCGTGGACTCTTAAATTTTCGGGGCGTTCCACAATAAGTAATACTTGAGTGTAAATTTTCGTCATCTCAAGAACTTAACGGGTAGTAAATTTTCGTCATCTCCATATTTGCAAATTTTTTATGGGGTAGTATCGATCAACATGATGCCCATTCTAGTCAATAAGAACTAAGCGAAGTTCCATTGTATGTCATCTCCGAAAATTCTCCACTTTCCCAACTTCAAGATGTTGTACAATGAAGCGACATTAGACCGTTCACTTCAATCAAATATAGGTATTCAAAGTTTAGTAACAAGAATGACACAAAATATTGTCAGAAACTAAGGAATATTTATTAAGCTTCAGCTGGTATAACTATGGCGCAACTTCTTTGACCAGTCAAAATTTAGATCCTCGTTTTATGTTCGTAAATAAGTTTCGATTTACCTTAACAAATATGAGAAAGTTAAACTTGATTCGAGTGCAGACGAATTCCAGAATTTGATCATTGCTTCCAGGCGCTTGTCCACCGAATTGATTGCATGGAAACGCTTGAATTTCCAAACCTATTCATGACAACCACCAAACTTAAATTTTCCATTGCAAAATAAAAAGGAGAAAAAAAACCAACACCATCTTCTCCCAAATATACAACCACAAACATCCTAATAAGGTGATGGAAATAGTTATGTAAATGCAATGAAACACTGTACTCGGGAACAACAATTTGCGACTTAATTCGTGATCTACTTGCTTCCTTCCACTTGATGTGCTTCAACCTAAAGTTTAAGATTTGGGTGAAAAATGGGAAGAAGACGAAGGGTATCTACAGATTTAATGTGGATGAGTTTTTTTTTTTTTTTTTTGGTTAGATACGTTAACATGACAGAAGTGACGAATTTGGGAAATATTAGAAAACATTAGAGACCGATTTGACGGCCCGAAAAGAAGAGAGACCTAATTTTGAAAAAAAACAACAAACAAGAGAGACCAAAATGAGTGTTATCCTATTATATCACTGAACGCATGCGCATAAAGGCTAGTCTATAATATATATTTTTTTATCGAGAGAACCTGCATCGCAATAGCTTGAAAACCACGTGAACTAGGTAAACCACATTGAGGAAGCTTTGTGTGACAGGATTGACCAAGAAAGTATTAGTAGCAATATAACATATGATCAATTGGTCACAAATACACTTACTCCACCGACTTGGAATTATATATATATCCGTTAGTTTATCTTTATTTGTGAATTATATTTCCATTACGTAATGATCAAATTTCTGCGATGATAATTTTTTATTTTAATGATCAAATTTATGTGAATTGTTTTTGATGTTGTTTCAAATTATATTATAATGTAAAAGAAAACATAAGTTTTTTTCGTTGGGGGAAATGAGAAGGAGGTGATGTATCACACGATTTAAGAGGAGTTGGATTGGATCTCTATTAAATTTTTTAAAAAGAGATGACGGAAGAGCTCGAAATGGGTAACGTTGTGAAACAAAACAAAAACTTGTGTCAGACGGTCTCACGGGTCGTATTTTGTGAGAAAGATATCTTATTTGGATCATCAATGAAAAAATATTACTTTTTTATGCTAGTACTATTACTTTTTATTGTGAATATCGATAGAGTTGACCCGTCTCACAGATAAAAATTCGTGAGACCCTCTGATAAGAGACCTTTTTAAGAAAAATTAATGATTAATTCGGTGAATCGTTACTATGGTAGATACCAAACCTACCCAAATAAATATCAAATTCCCATTTAAAAAAAATAAAAGTAAACCCATCTTTAACCGTAATAAAGCCTATTCCCTTTTAGCCCACTCTACGCTCCCCCAGCGGATTCACCCACCCACCCACCCTTAACTCTCCGTTGAACAAATCTTCACTCTACGATCCCCAAGCGGATTCACCCACCCTCACTTCACTCTCCATCCAAACAAATCTTGATGCTCTTTTGCAGGTCTTGAAGAATTCTATATTTTTTCATTCTTTTTTGCTTGATCAGCTGACCTGAAATGGGTAAACTTTTCACTTTGGCTGAGATTTCTGAGCACAACAACAAGAAGGATTGTTGGCTCCTCATTAATGGCAAGGTATCGGAATTTTCTTGATTTGATCTCGAATTTTATATCCTTTTGGCGTTTTTTTTTGTGGGTGGTTCTGTTTTGAGCGTGTGACGTTCTGGATCTCTGGAAGGTCCTATCTTGATTGGTTCTTCTCGGATGTTTTGTAACTGATTTATCTTTGTTTTGATGAATCGTGCTCCGTGTCTCTGTTGTTGCTTTCAGTTGATTTTCAATTTGAATAATTTTGATTATTGGGGATTGATCATGTGTGAATCTGGTTATCATCATTGGAGCTCGATGACTGTGATGCTTATGCATAAAAATTAAGATTTTCTGAGAATACAATTCTGACGAGAAAGGTTCGGTATGATCTTGCAATTAGCTGTAGAATTAATATTTCGTTTTGATTCTTAAGTTCCTTAAAAGAGTACAATGTATCTTGACTTCTGACGATTTTCTACTGTCTATTCCTTGCGCGAAGAAATGGGAGACAGTTTAATGCCATAACTGTCTTGTAACATTTTTTTTTAAAAAAATGTTAAAATTGTCCGACCATGCTTGTGGCATTCTTTTGTTTGTCTGTACTTTGTATAAAGTTGGATATTCATAGAGGAAGCTATGTAACGGTGATGAAGATTCACCATGATATGGCACGAGCATCACGTGGATTGACGCAAACCTCATTGAATGCTTAATTATTTAAGTGATACCGTAATAATTGCCGTTCTTGAATTTCTTTTTTGTTCAAATTTATTGACTTGAAATTGTTACTGTTGTGGCAGAAATCAAATGATTTTGATAACATCTGATGCATAATCGTCTCATTCATTTTTCACTCATGTCTATACTTGTATTTTTTATGCTTTTTTATGAGCTGTTTCCTCAAATATGTGGAGTTAAGTTACCTTTAATTTCTGCTCTCCTGTTTTTCAATCTTATCGGAAAATTACAAGCCAGGTTTCGAGTTTATATACTGACATTTGGATATTAACCTTCAATCACTCTTCTTGGTTAATTTTTTCCTTCAGTGACATTATCTTTCTGATTAGTTTAAGCAGGTAGTAACCGCATCACAAGTTCGCATCTTTCTTTTCTTTTTACCACATTGTTTTTGATTTGGAATACAGCTTTCTCGCACTAAGGCGCGACAGGATTTGAAAAAATTTTATCTCTATCAAACTACCGTCGCCAAATTAAACTCCTTGAACTTGACTTTCTCGACCGGAACATTGAATCAGATATTTGTGTGACCCTTAAAAATTCAGGGATACAGTTAGCCGTGAGTTCAAAACTTCATTGTGATTCTGAATAAAATTTATTCTTATTCGGGCATATCATTATCAGCCTTATTTTTTTCATCAACCCCTTGATTAAGAATGTCAAAACTCAAGACTGATTGCTGTCATTGGATCATGGTAAGAGATTTTAGTAACATCGCCCCATTATCCTCTACGTATCACTGATAGTGCCTGCAAGAACCTTTTGTAATAACAGTGACATGATATGTGTAATTACGAAAACACATTTTCCTAAAGCACATGTCTTGCTTTGGCTAGAGATTCATTACACTGTTAACTCATCAGATCATATAGGATATTTTCATCCGTAGGCAAATGGTGAATCGTATTTCGAAACTAGACTCAACCTCGCCACCTGATGACTCTCAATGGAGTCGGTAAATTTCAAAATTACATGTCTTCGATCTTCAAAACTCTTGAGGGTCAAGGCCGAGACCCACCATTTTCAAATCTGGATCTCTCACTAAATCCAATACTTACATTTAATTTTCATGACACATTGTGATATAATTTAGGGGTTGGGAACGAACCATAAACCAGGTGTACTTAATTATCAAATAATTAAAAATACAACATAATATCCAAACATACACCTAACAAATTCGTCATGGCTCTCGATCGTCATTTTCCATATAATATCAAATATTATATTAAATCCATAATAACAAATATTATCAACAAATCATTTATCTCTTAAATTTATTACTAACCACTATAATTAGAAATATTATTTAACTTCAATTAATTCAGTAATAATTAAATTTTTCGTAAAATACCTTTTGCTATAAATAATTACAATTAAATTCCAAATATTTATTTTATAAGAAAAATCCCATAATTTTAACATAAATCATTTTCAAGGGTGAATTTGATTATATTTTCATAAAACACCAATTTGACCTTAATTGTTTTGAAAAATTCAAAAATCGCCCTGAGCCCGAAAGGGGGCAAGGGGGCACGGCTGCCCGAGACACTCTCGGGTACGCTGCTTGTCTGCCCGCTTGCTACCCGAATATTTCTAGCAGCCACCGGCGGGAAGCTGCCCCTCTGCCTTGCACAGATCTTCAAATTTTTTATTTATTTAAAAGGGTTCTGGGCAGAGCGCAGATTTTTTTTCCTTGAAACGATTTTTCAGGTGCTGCGATCTTCTGAAAAATTCATAAGCGGATAGAAATAATCAACTCAACACGATTTAAAAACAAATCATACTATAGAAGAAAAAATGGCTCTGATACCACAGTTAAAGTACCGTTTTCTCGGGAAGTTTAAAGATTTTTGTTTTGACGTTCAAAGCCTTCTTTGGGCGTCGTATGAAATCAAAACATTAATAGGACATTTAGAATATATATCTTGTGTTCTAATCACTGGATACCAAACTATTCCCGATTTTAAGCGGAGATAGTCATTTTTGTAATTCTCTATGAACGAATCTTCTTCCTT
The DNA here is from genome assembly GCF_025594145.1 of Primulina tabacum. Lineage (NCBI taxonomy): Eukaryota > Viridiplantae > Streptophyta > Magnoliopsida > Lamiales > Gesneriaceae > Primulina > Primulina tabacum. The sequence goes on along the minus strand of NC_134558.1, from coordinate 29,004,982 downwards.
TGATCGTCTAATCAAGTCCACGATCTGAGACACTCGTATAGATCGCACTAGAGATCTAAACGATTTTGTCTCAAGACTGGATCATCGGAATTTCAGAAATCGGGCGGCGTGATGGTGGAAGGTTGCCAAATATTTTCTTGTGAAAAACATGAAGTGGCCGAAAATTACTTTGAGGTAGGAGAGAAGGTAGAAAAAATTTTGTGTGCAAAAGTTGTTTTATTTTATATAACCCTTAATGAAATATTTATAAACTTTAATTTCTGATCACATCAAGAATCCCATTTGAATTAGGATTTTTTTTTATTATTTAAAATTCTCATGTAGTATTTTCTTTGAAAATACCATGTCAAATCAACTATTAATAACGCATGATATATATGTATATGTATATCTCCATATACATATATATTAATATATCTATATATACACATGTATACACACATATATATAGACTTATATAAAATTAAATAACTCTTATTTAATTTCTTAATTAACTAATATTTAATTAATTAATTCTACATTTCTTTAGAATATTCAATGAGAATCTTGCCCATACAGTAGTCACAATTACTAACATTTTTATTTAATTCGTAGATTTTAAATTCATTAAATAAATAATTGTGAACTCATTATAACCCCGATCAACGGTCAGACGTTAACGTCAATGTGTCGAGGGTACAAATCTCGCTCATATAATGAAAATTGAAAATTTCGAAGATGAAAATTTCAAAGATCCATTTTTGGTAGCTGCTAGTTTTTTGAACTCCTTCACGAAAATAGGCAATTCGACTCTACTCACTTTATTAGCAGTTTAGCTAACTTCTACAACTTCCAATACATGAAATCTACTTATAAACTCCTTTATTAGCAGTCTGTTTGATCTCCATCAAACTACAGTTGTCAAATTCAACTCTTTGAACTTGACTATCTCGACGAGAACACAGAATTAGATATTTTTCTGACTCTCAATGGTTCAGGGATACAGCTAGCCTTGGTTCACAACTTCATTGTAATTCTGAATAAAATGTTTACCCTTATTAGCCCAATTCTTTCATCAACCCTTTGATCAATAATGTCAGAACTCAAGTCTGATTACTCCATCGGATAATGGTAAGAGCGTCTAGTAGCATCACACCATTATCCCCTAGGTATCATTGATAGTGCCTGCAAGAATCTTAAGTTATGGTTGGCGTACAGTACGTTCCCTTCAAGTTATATATCCCGATCGAATCTGCAACCAATGGTATATCGAGAGTTATAAATGAATTTGATAACGATGTGATGTATTTTTGAATAGTAACAGTGACATGGAATGTGTACTAGGAAAACACTTTTCCTTAAAGCACATGTCTTGCTTTGACCAGAAACTCCTTGCACTATTAACTCGACAGATCACATAGGATATCTTCAACCATAGGCAAACAATTAATCACCAACTACAATACATTGGTTCCTACGTATTTCGAAATTACACCCAACCTCGTCACCTGATGATGGAGGCTGTAAACGAGTCAAAGTGCAGTGCTAGTATGCAGAGACTCCATGTTGTCACGGGTCAAATGACTAATGGTCTACAACCATAACCGCGGACTTTTCCACTCGATAAGTGATAACCACTTAAAAAGTTCGAGGGAGGGTTGTTCAGTACATAATCAAATGATCACTCATCTGTACGAACGCACATCTCCATGCTCTTACCAATGAAATATGACGTTTACATCATTGATGCTAGGCTCAAGCTCAAGCGACATTTATCCTTTTTTCAGGCGGTTGATTCGACTATGAACCTGTTTAAAATATATGGTACACTTTCTAATAAGTTTAATTAATGTTCATACGTTGTGAGACAGACCTCATATTACCCGATTGTATATTCAAGAGTTTTATCTATGGATCTTGCATGAGTATACAAATAAAGTAAATGACACAATTGGATAAAACCGTAAAATTTTATTGAAATAAATTTTTTTTAAATAAGAGTTAATAAAGCCCAAGCCTCAAGTTGGCTCGCTGCGCACCTACTTTAACATTTGCTGTGGGAAATTCATTGATTTTAACATCACATTACAGCTCCAGTAACATCTATGTCCAATTGGATTCATGATATGACATCCAAATGTGATATGAGCCAAATATATGAATGAAAGTAGAACTGTATTCTCTTAATTAATTTAGATTTGGTTACAACCAGCGATAAATTCCTAATAAGGTCTTCGCTGGGTTAAACTCAATGGAGCATGGATCTTCAGAAATCTGGAGCTGTAATTTCCTTATTTAACATTTAAGCTGGATACTGCAGTAAACAAGTTTTCTAAGAGCAGGTTTGAGTGGCACAGTTCGATACATAATACTAGCTGGATTTTTAGGGTGTATATACTTCTATCTGCACCATATGCTATGACTTTGATTTGCCTGCATCACTCGCTCTTGATTTCTCTTACACAGGTGTATGATGTCACCAAATTCTTGGACGACCATCCTGGTGGTGACGATGTTTTGCTGACTGCAACAGGTAGAACTATTTTGTATGTTGCTGTGTCATTTGGATAAAACTGCATCAACTCTTCATAATGTATGTCCGTAACACTGTAACAACCCTTATCTGCCTTGTGAATGTATCAATATATAATTATGGCTTTTGAATGGGAGCTTTTGTGGATGTAAATAACTTAGTAATGTAGGTATATGTATGTCTCTGTTGTCTCGAATTTAACTGTTGTCTTTATTGCAGGGAAGGACGCAACTGACGATTTTGAGGATGTTGGTCACAGTAGCAGTGCTAGGGCAACGATGGATGAATTCTTTGTAGGTGAAATTGATTCATCGACCATTCAGAGCAAGGCTCAGTACACTCCTCCTCCGAAACAGACTCAGGCAGTTCAGGATAAATCATCAGACCTCATCATCAAGCTTCTCCAATTCTTAGTTCCCCTTCTTATCTTGGGCTTGGCTTTTGGTGTCCGTTTCTACACCAAATCATCGGCTTAAAAATAAGAAATGTACCATCAGTAATAAGTTTACTCCGTTTCTACACCAAATCATCGGCTTAAAAATAAGAAATGTACCATCAGTAATAAGTTTACTTGGGTTGAAATTGTGTGTGTGTTCCCTGACCAGTTTCTATTATAACCTAGAAGATATGACATGTGGTATTTGAGGATTCATTTGTTTTGTATTTTCATTTACTCATGCTTGTGTTCTTTCAATTTTTTCCATCTTGTTTTGTCATGATTTTGGACTTGTGACTTGTCTTTGGTCAAAGTTATATACTTTTATACCCGATTCTGGAGAAACCCCTACGTTTATACTCTTGTCGGGAGTAAAAGACTTAAAATTTATTTATTTTTTATGGCCCCTCTTAGAAGTAGTCATGACTAGTATTTTTTCTTTATTTGACCAGTCGTGCTTAACATATTTGTGAATATCTTGTCCTTATTAAGTGACATAAACATGTATTTTTTTATGTTGGCTTACATGTGATATTTATGATTAAATGGCGGATAATAAAAATTGTCTATTTACAAAGGTTCTAAAAAGCGTGAAGCATTCCGAAGCGCGGATGTCGAGCTTGAAGCTTTTCAAGTTTAAGCGAGATTAGCACAAGTTTTAAGCGTGAAAAAACGTTTTTATTTTTAGTATACTTGTAATTATCTCAGACCAATAAATAGATAAAATAATACATAAATATGATACATTTAAGTCTGATGCATTAATTCTCATATTTATAAAAGCACTAAAAATCTCAAAATTGCAATATTTATTTATTTTTGTCACTAAACCACGTTAAAAAATGTTAAATATTTGTCAAATCATTATCAGACATGATTAATTATAATTAAAATAAAAAATAAATATCTAATTATAAAGTTAATTTATTATTCTAAAATAAAAAGACATACTTTCAAAATAAAAATTTTAAAAATAAATAGATGCGATTAATTGTGCTTAAGCACATATAATTAGACGCCTTAATTACGTTAATTCGATCAAACTACAGTTTAACCATTTTTTTTCGCTTTTATCCGAAGCGAGACGTTTTTGTCGAGCTTCAAATTTAAGCGGGCTTTTTAGAACTCTGCTATTTACTTCTATCTGGGATAGTATTGACCCTATTCCGAGTAAAAAAGATCGCAAGGCTCAATCGCTAAAAAGTATAAAGAATTTATTTGTGTGAAAATAAGTTTTTTCATAAAATGTAGAAACGAATTATGCCAAAATTCAAATTCTGTTTAAGACATAATTTGTTGGAATAAGGTTTTTTTTTAAAGAAATGTAATGAGTTGTACAGGCAAAAATTTTCTGCATTTTACATCACTGACCATTTTTTGTGGTCTTTATTAAAAGATTAAAGCGATCTCATTCATATAATGCAATAGGGAACAACAAAACAAACAAAAATTACTTTCTCATCAGGATCATAATTTCGTAACTTTCGACTCCAGACTGCATTCTCTTAAGCCATTATTCGATCTCATAAATTTCCGAAGACAGTTTACGTCAAAATCCACCCCAGAATTTGTCTCAGTTTGATTAAGCAACTTCCACAAGAAGTAAGCAAAAACTTGTGTGACACGGTCTCACGGATCGTATTTTATGAGACAGATCTCTTATTTGGGTTATCCCTGAAAAATATTAATTTTTATGCTATCGGTAGGGTTGATCCGTCTCACAGATAAATATTCATGAGACCGTCTCACAAGAGACCTACTCCAAGAAGTATGTAGAAGGCCATTTGATTCTTCTGCACAAACATACAAAAATAAGGAAGAAAAGTGAAGAAAAAACACAAACATGGAAGTATCAACAAGAGAAACTGATATGTTTGCCCTGCTGCATCCAGGCGGGCACATTGATGTTTTTCTAGAACCAATCACACCCAAATAAATCATCTTGTAGTACCCCAGGCACTATATTGCCAACCTTATCGAGTTTCCGAGTGCTATGCAACCTGAATCAGTTTTAGTACCTGGAAAAACATTCAATCTTGTGCGCCAACACATGAGACCCATATTATTGAATAGGATGAAAAGAAATCTTAAACAACCACAAGATGCCATTAGATTAGATCAGCACAGTTCTGGGGTTGATTCACACGAAGGACTAGGGTGCTTCGAACTAATCAGAAATAGGAGGTCCCAAGTTTAGGGCTCCGAAAACATGGAAACATCGGATATTATGATGAGAATCGATTTTCTCATGTCCAAAACGCAGCAAACGTTTTTAAATTTTTATTTTGACGTTCAGATAACGTCTTTGAGCACTCGTATGGTTTAAACGTTAAAGTTCCGTTTCCACATAGTGAATGTGACGAGGGTGAGTGTTGTGTGTAGCAGAATGTAGGTGTTGTGCGTAGGTGTTGTAACACCCACGACAACATGCAGCGGAAATTATAGTTTGACACACTAATACGCAACTTGAATGATAACAATACGAGATACGAGAGATAAATTATGCACAAGTATAAAATACTTGTGCGGTGCCTCAGGGCAAAATAATTCACTAGAAAAACTTGTAAGTTTACAAAAACCAATACTAGTGAAAGAATAAAACAACTCCCTTATTAAGGCGAGTAACAAATTGCATCTTAAACCTCTAACAAACCGTATAACCAAAATACATAGGATGCATCAACTGAGAAGTGAAAAAGTCTTCAAAAATCAGCGCACTAATCAAAACAGTGATTAGGTGTTGTCTTCAGATGTTGTCAGCACTTCACAGCAACACTTTATCAACGACACGAGATTGCTTCAATCAGAAAATATTTTCTTCGTACAAATGCATCTCTGTCTCTCCGAAAGTTTTATGCTCTATATCGTCCCTCTCTCTCGTTTCTTCTTCTTTGAGGCCTATTTAACATAGAAACGCAATTTCATTAGGAAACAAACTCTTTTTAAAACAAGGATAATATCTTAAAGATATTGTGATATCATATCTTAAAGATATTATAAGTCATATCAAATATAGTCTTATATCACATATTGAATTTAAACGAGATCATATCATCAATTTCGAGATTATTCTCATGTCTAGAAAGGCAAAATATTAAAGATAAAAAAGGAAAATATATCAAGGAATAAAATTCCTTTCAATCTCCCCCTTTTTGCCTTTCTGGACAAAACAACCCAAAAATGGTTGTACGGCTCAGCTCCCCCTGAGTTAGCAAATCAGTGACTCAGCCAACTTTAGTTGACTCCCCCTGAATTCTACCGTTAAGCCTTCCCCTGATGAAAAATACAGTTCACACAGGTGTTGTATGTTAGATGTTGCAACATTCAGATCATAACACCGAAATAGTTCATTAATCAGGAGGGACAAAGATCGGAGAGAATAAAAGGACAACTAAAATACTAAAACCATCAAGAGAGACCAAAACCATCAAGAGAGTTACTGCCATCATCATCATCATCATCATCAGCCATTTTTGCTCCACTGGTTCCATCTATATCTGTATCTACTCCCCCTTTTTGTCCAGAATGGACACTTTCACCCAGCAGAAGCTCATAGTCAGCCACTTGATTTTCATAATGTTCAATGGTTTTCTTTGCATTTTCAATCTGTTGTCGACCATAGGCAATCTGAGCTTGAATGTAGGAGATAGACAGTGTGACATAATCAGTAGGAGGAACATCTGTAGGTGGCTGTTCAGCTGTCTCAGGCACATGTTTAGATGTTGTATCATCAGTGTTGCCAACATCCGGAGCAACATTTGAATGCAGCCAGGGCAGATCGATCTTTCTGTTGCCTTTGAAATAAGCAGGAGAAATCTTCAGAGGATCTCTGACAGGGCAATGATCTTCATCAATATCCCTAATGAAACCTTGAGATTCCAAGATTCCATAAATCAGTGAAGGGTAGGGCAACTTTGTTTTCTTGAAGTCTCCTTCAGCATATTGCAATGCTGTCCTAAACACCAGATTTCCAAAGTTAAAGGCCCTTCCAGTACCAATAGCAAACAACACCAGGGCCTGAGATCTAGTCACAGTAGTAGAATTGGTTGACGGTGTCCAATTCCAGATTGATGTCTTGTGCAGCACGGAGAAAAAAGAAGTGAGATTAGCAGCACTCAACTTCTTGGGATAATCAGGGAATACTTTGATCAGGCCTCCAGTGAGCACATAGGTTACAGCATTTATGTCCAGATCCTCTTCAACTTCCTCAATATCCGGAGTGTTGTAGAATGCATTGATCATAGAAGGTGAGAACTTGTAGATACGATCACGAACAAACACTCTCCCATACTTCACCGATTCCTCATCTCCAACACTGCCCAGGAGATTACAGTAGAATTCTAACACTACACGGCGACAGTAGGGCATAACAGTAGTGACTGTGGATAGCAACCTTCGGTTCTTGAGAAACTCAATCAAATTGTATTTTCCATATGCATTATCATCAATATTTTTCTCCTCAATCAGCTCTCTCTGAACAAACAGCGGCCATAATGCCAAGGCATCCTCAGAATAAAATTTGGGGAAAAAAGACTTACTTAAATCATAGTCAGCCGAGTCAATGTGGTGCTCGGTGTTGTCAACATCCACCTCAACACCGGCAGCAGTAGCAGCAACATCATTAGAAGACTCACTAGCTTCAGAGCCAATATCCTCAGATTCAACATCACCCTGTTCCTCAGATTCAAAGTCAGATACAGACGATGAAGAGGAAGAAGCTCCAGGTCAATTTTGCTCAAACTCCTTCATCATTTCTGAATCAGGTTTATCATCCTTAGAAATTTGTTTCTTGGCAGCCTTTTCTTCCTTAAGGTGAGCAAGAAACTCGGCCAGAGATTGTTCATCTTCTACAGGCTCATCAGGAACTCTTTCTTCTACAACATGTTGAGTATCTGTGATGGGGTTTTGTTTTTGAATACCAGAAGTAGAACCATGTTCCTTTGCAGCAACAGTTGGTTTGGGGCGAGCCACCAACTCAAAATCATCATCATTGGAGTCGTCTCCAGATGAGAAATCAGGGTCCAGAAGATTTGAGGAGGTAGATGCCCGTGGTTTCTTGGTTGGAACAAAGTCAGGATCGAACCCTGCTTGTCTCTTTGACCTTCGGCGCATAGGAGCAGTGGGAAAAGCTTTATTCAAGACTTCAAAGTCCGGTGGATTCTCGACATTGATCTCGTTCCCAGGTTCACCAGGAGCGATCATTTCCAGCGGAGTTGGTTCTTCTGACACGCCCACAATTTCCATCCCCTCAACATTTGTTTCGGCTGTGGGTGTTGTGTCAGGTGAGTTTCCACCCATGCTCGCAGCCATTTCACTCCTAATGTCGTGAGGATCGAAGCCAGCCATCTGCGAAATCAAGAACAAAAGAAGTAGATCGGTTCGAAGGACACAGAAAATCGCGAAGAACAGAGATATTTTAAGCAAAAACAATGAATAGTGAGGGCAGGAGAAATTTTAGAATGTGGGGGAAAATACTAAACAATAAAGTTATTCTTCGTCCGTTCCTAATTATTTAAGCACAACTCTCCAACGGTAACATTCTGTTGAGCCGCAACTTCAGCACCTTTTCAACTCAATTTTTACTCTCACCCAACGGTAACTTTTTGAAACAGTGCCATCATTATTTCAAGAAATCAGGCAGGATAAAACACCACGTCGAATTAACCCCACAAACAGTTCGAAATCAAGAAATTTCAAAATTAAGTCGGTTAGGGTTTTCTTCGTATTTCATGAATTAAAAATTGATAGCCCACTGGTCATGATGAATTCACATAACAGCAGTATGAATGACTTAAATTTATGCCTAAAATATGATCAAAAATGAAATGCACACGCATGTGATCAAACTGTGATCAGTCTGTACTTAGGTGTTGGCAACACCTCTTGGCAACACTCACAAGTTGGACTCAACCTTTTTTGAACATTTTTAATTCAGACATGGTAGCTCCCACTCTAGAAGAACGGTCTTCATAGGACTCCTCTAGGTAGCTTTTTCCATCTGTATTTTGAATTAGAAGTGGTAGCTCCCACACTAGAAGAACGGTCTTCATTGGACTCCTCTAGGTAGCTTTTTCCATTTTCTTCTAAACAACAAAATTTTTTTTTTTATTTTTCACCTTATTGCTCAAGAATTTTCTAAGTCATTTTCTGCATTGGACAAGATCATGTGGTACACGAACATCCTCACAGCTTAATGACTTAGATTGAGCACACTCCATACTTTAGAAAATTTTGATAAAAAGTTTGATTCACAACTAAGAGCACACCATTCAGTATCCTTCACTTGTATAGGCTTCACACAAAACAGGATGTATGCAATATGTCTAGCATCCTAAAAATAAAATGCACATGCATGCTGAGTGTTGTCCACAGGTGTCATATCTTAAAGATATTATAAGTCATATCAAATATAGTCTTATATCACATATTGAATTTATACGAGATCATATCATCAATTTCGAGATTATTCTCATGTCTAGAAAGGCAAAATATTAAAGATAAAAAAGGAAAATATATCAAGGAATAAAATTCCTTTCAATCTCCCCCTTTTTGCCTTTCTGGACAAAACAACCCAAAAATGGTTGTACGGCTCAGCTCCCCCTGAGTTAGCAAATCAGTGACTCAGCCAACTTTAGTTGACTCCCCCTGAATTCTACCGTTAAGCCTTCCCCTGATGAAAAATACAGTTCACACAGGTGTTGTATGTTAGATGTTGCAACATTCAGATCATAACACCGAAATAGTTCATTAATCAGGAGGGACAAAGATCGGAGAGAATAAAAGGACAACTAAAATACTAAAACCATCAAGAGAGACCAAAACCATCAAGAGAGTTACTGCCATCATCATCAGCCATTTTTGCTCCACTGGTTCCAGCTATATCTGTATCTTCCGTGAGTGATCATTGTGCACACAAGCTGAGAGACTTCCTAAGATTGAAAAATCTCTCAAAATCCAATGGTTTTGTAAAAATATCAGCCAGTTGGTTCTCAGTTCTAACAAATTCCATTCGAATTGTACCCTTATCAACCAAATCTCGAATAAAATGATGTCTAATGTCTATGTGTTTCGTTCGAGAGTGTTGTACTGGATTTTTTGAAATATCAATTGCACTTGACTTGTCACAGTATACAATTAAGGTGTCACTGTTGAAACCATAGTCTTTAATCATTTGATTCATCCACAAAAGTTGTGAACAACAGCTAGCAGCTGCAACATATTCAGATTCAGCAGTGGATAGAGATACACAATTTTGCTTTTTACTATACCATGACACCAAATTGTTACCCAGATAAAAACATCCTCCAGTGGTACTCTTCCTATAATCTAGATTTCCAGCCCAGTCAGCATCACTAAACCCCACTAGATTTGTGTTTGTTTCTTTGGTGTACCACAAACCTAAGTTAACTGTCCCGGCTATATATCTCAAAATTCTTTTGACAGCTTTTAAATGAGTGACTTTAGGATCAGCCTGGTACCTGGCGCACAAACATACACTAAACATGATGTCAGGACGACTTGCACTTAAGTAAAGAAGACTGCCTATGATTCTGCGATACTGGGTGTTGTCAACACCTGCAGCAATATCGTCTTTGGACAATTTTTCAGTCGACCCCAATGGTGTTTTCATGTGTTTAGTGTTCTCGGTAGAAAATTTCTTCACCAAATTCTTGGCATACTTGGATTGACACAGAAAGATACCATCATGCATTTGTTTAATTTGCAATCCAAGAAAGAAACTTAATTCTCCTACCATGCTCATTTCAAATGTGGTACACATGCATTTAACAAATTCATCAACATGCTTTTGAGAAGAAGCACCAAAAATGATGTCATCCACATAAATTTGACACACAAGAATATCATGCTTCGATTTTTGAATAAAAAGGGTTTTATCAACCTCACCTCGTTTGAAGCCTAAGTCAAGCAGATATTTAGTAAGCCTACCATACCATGCTCGTGGAGCTTGTTTAAGTCCATAAAGTGCCTTCTTCAACTTGTAGACATGGTTCGGGTGGTTTGGATCTTCGAACCCTTTAGGTTGGCTTACATAAGCTTCTTCATTCAAAATGCCGTTCAAAAAGGCACTTTTCACATCCATTTGATATAGTTTTATGTCCATGTGACAAGCGATAGCAAGTAAAAGTCGGACTGATTCAATCCGGGCAACAGGGGCAAATGTCTCATCAAAATCAATTCCTTCAATTTGAGTATACCCTTGAGCAACTAACCTAGCTTTATTTCTCACAACAATCCCAGATTCATCAGTTTTGTTTTTAAAAATCCATTTGGTTCCAATAACATTCACATTATCAGGTCTGGGAACCAAATCCCACACATCATTCCTAACAAATTGTTCAAGTTCCTCATGCATCGCATCAACCCAAAATTCATCTTTTAAGGCTTCATTTATATTTTTGGGTTCAATGAGTGAAACAAAACAAGAATGACTTACTTGAGAGTATACGGAAGTCATGCATACTAGACCCATCATTTTCCGATAATCTACCTTCTCATTTCTTCTAGTTTGCATTCCTCCAAATGCTTCTCCAATGATCTGAGATGATGGATGATTTTTCTGAATCTTACTGGGAATATCAATCCCTTCATTGGTTACAACATCATCATTTTCAGTATACTCTCCTGGTTCATCATTTGATTCTGCCAGTGCAGGTGTTGTCTCAGGTGTTACAACACCGGGTGCAACATCTGTGTTAGGCAGTGTCTCACTTATGTTCAGTAGCCCATCAATATCATCCTCGATTGTTTTTCCCGTTAGATCTGCAAGATCGTCAAAAACAACGTTAATAGATTCCATAGTCGTTCTTGTTCTGAGATTATACACGCGATATGCACGACTATTGGATGAATAACCAAGAAATAAACACTTGTCACTTTTAGAGTCAAACTTTGCAAGATGGTCTCGGTCATTCAAAACATAACATACACACCCAAAAACATGAAAGTACTTCAGGTTTGGCCTCTTTCCCATGATGATTTCATAGGATGTCATAGTAGAACCACTCCTTAAGTACACACGATTTGAAATATGACATGCTGTGTTTAAGGCCTCGGCCCAAAATCGTTTTGAAATATTCTTTGAACTCAACATGACCCTAGCCATTTCTTGCAGTATCCTATTCTTCCTTTCGGCTATTCCATTGTGTTGAGGAGTCTTAGGGGCCGAAAATTCATGAGTTATCCCTCTCTTTTCACAGAATGATATAAAGTGTGAGTTTTCAAATTCTTTACCATGGTCGGTCCTTATCTTACCAACCCTTAAATCATGTAGATTAGTAATCTTAGCATGTAATTTCTTAAAAACAGCAAATGTGTAGGTTTTTCTCTAAGAAAACTTATCCATGTAAAGTGAGAGAAATCATCCACACACACACATGAATACTTCTTACCTCCAAGGCTTTCCACTTCCATTGGACCCATAAGATCCATGTGCAAGAGTTCAAGACACGGAGTTGTCCCAAAGTGTTGCAACACTTGATGGGGAACACGTGTTTGCTTACCTTTTTGACATGCACCACAAACATAAGGAATTCCAGAGGATAAATTAGGCATACCTCTCACAGCATCGTACTTACCAAGGTTCTTTAATGTCTTGAAGTTTGCATGACCCAATTTTTGATGCCACAAGTTTAGTTCACTCACTTTTGAATGATTGCACACAAGGTCCTCTCCAAGTTGATAACAATTGTCAGCCGACTTTGTACCTGTCAAAATACATGTATCAGTATTATCAAAAACTTCACAATTGTCTTTATCAAACTTAACATATAAACCATCATCACAAAGTTGACTTATGCTTATTAAGTTTGAGTTAAGTCCTTCGACATAAAGCACATTGTGTAGACTAGGTAGTTCATCAACATTCAAGGTCCCTTTGCCAGCTATTCTTCCTTTAGCACCTCCACCATACGTCACATGACCATTACTTAGTTCAACATATTCAGTCAAATAGTTTTTAGAACCTGTCATGTGGCGTGAACAGCCACTGTCAAAGTACCATATTCCTGCAATGTTAGTTTTTAACGAAGTATAAATAACAGAACATTGAATATTAGCCTTTGGCACCCAAACCCTTTTTACCGATGGTTTCCTATTGGCAGTGTTACGCCGGGTGTTGTATAACACCTGTGGCAACACCTTTTCAGATTCCCATCTTTTGTAGTCATCTCTCAGTTTAAAACAGTAGGGTTTGATATGACCATGTCTAAAGCAATAGTGGCAGATAAAGTGGCGGTTTCTGGACTTGGACTTCTTTGTAGATATTTGCCTCTTTGATGAAACACCTTTTTCAGTGTATGTAGCATTCGAGATTTCAGCACTTCCTTTGACAAAGACAGTTGGTTTTCTTTCAGTGTTGGAAGACTCTCCTATTTCAAACTGGTGATTCGTATAACCAAGTCCAGCTTTGTCATTCTTTCCAATCATCAAGAGTGAATCAAGTTTGGATGAACTTGAATTAAGCTTCGCAAGAATTTGAGTTGCTTCTCCAAGCTCTTCCTTGACTTTGCATAATTCCAGATCTTTCTTGCTTAAGATTACTTCAAGTCGTGATACTTGTGACTTCAGCTCAGTGTTCTCTTTGGAGAGAATTGCATTCACTTTATTTCTTTTGATCCAGTCTTCATACAATTCTTCATACATTGTCTGTACACTTTCCAGAGTGACTTCATCATCATCTACTTCTTGGTTTTCAGACTGACTTGATTCACCAAGGGTTGTAGAATTAAGGCACACTGAATTTGAAGAGATGTTGCGACCAGGTATTGCAACACCTGTGGCAACACCTAAAGGATTGATTTGCATTGAACGCTTCTCCTTGATCACAGCAGACAACGATGTGTGATTTTCAGATTCATTTGATCCTTGATCATCATCAGACTCTTCATCACTCAAAGTGACAGCCATGCCTTTGTTTTTCCGAAGTCGATTGGCACACTCATTGGCATAGTGTCCAAATCCAGAACACTCTCTGCATTGTACTGAGTCCAAATTTCTGACATTTGATTGGATTTGCAATTCAGTTTTTGGTCGAAATTGTCCTTTCATAGGAGTAAACTTTTGAGCTTTTGCAGAAGTGGTGATATTGGGCAACACAGATTTTTGTCCAATTTTCTTCTTCTCTCTCATTTTCTTCAAGTAATCACCGAATTTCTTAGTAATTAGAGAGATAGAATCTTCACCTAAATCAGATTCATTCACTTCTTTAGATATTTGAAGGATTTCATCATAAGAGTCAGTTGAAACTTCAAGGGCTATTGTCTTCCCTTTATCTTTCTTTTGTAAAACAAGATTCATCTCAAAAGTTTTGAGGGAACTCATTAATTCATCCAGGTTGATTGTTGAAGTGTCTTTAGATTCTTCAATTGCACAAACTTTGACATTAAATTTCTCAGGTAGAGATCTTAAAACTTTGTTCACCAATCTTTCATTGGACATTGGATCTCCAAGACTGTGAGCTTCATTAGAAAGTTGTCTCAACCGGCTATCATACTCAAGAATAGACTCCTTGTCCTCCATTCTCAGGCTTTCAAATTTTGATGCCACCATCCTTAGCCTAGTTTTACGCACACTCTCGGATCCTTCACAATGTTTCTGAAGTATATCCTAAGCTTCTTTGGCACAGACACAACTGGTGATTAAATTAAATATCCTTGTGTCAACAGACGAGAATATAGCATTGAGAGCCCTGGAATTAAAATTTGACGTTTGCACTTCATCGATTGTCCATGTACTTTCAGGTTTGAGCCGAGTGTCTCCATCAGCATCCTCAATCTTTGGTGGACTCCAACCATCAAGTACACGCTGCCAAGCTCTTTCTTCAATTGATTTAATAAAAACCCTCATCTTTACTTTCCATAATGCATAGTTTGATCCATCCAATATGGGAGGTCTAAAAACAGTGTTTGTTGATGCTTCCATGATCCTTTTCCACCTGGAAAACAAAACAAAACAGGATCTCACTTAGTAGCGTCAAGTGGAGGCTCTGATACCAATTGAAAATTCTGTTTCCACAGAGTGAATGTGACGAGGGTGAGTGTTGTGTGTATCAGAATGTAGGTGTTGTGCGTAGGTGTTGTAACACCCACGACAACATGCAGCGGAAATTATAGTTTGACACACTAACACGCAACTTGAATGATAACAATACGAGATACGAGAGATAAATTATGCACAAGTATAAAATACTTGTGCGGTGCCTCAGGGCAAAATAATTCACTAGAAAAACTTGTAAGTTTACAAAAACCAATACTAGTGAAAGAATAAAACAACTCCCTTATTAAGGCGAGTAACAAATTGAATCCTAAACCTCTAACAAACCGTATAACCAAAATACATAGGATGCATCAACTGAGAAGTGAAAAAGTCTTCAAAAATCAGCGCACTAATCAAAACAGTGATTAGGTGTTGTCTTCAGATGTTGTCAGCACTTCACAGCAACACTTTATCAACGACACGAGATTGCTTCAATCAGAAAATATTTTCTTCGTACAAATGCATCTCTGTCTCTCCGAAAGTTTTATGCTCTATATCGTCCCTCTCTCTCGTTTCTTCTTCTTTGAGGCCTATTTAACATAGAAACGCAATTTCATTAGGAAACAAACTCTTTTTAAAACAAGGATAATATCTTAAAGATATTGTGATATCATATCTTAAAGATATTATAAGTCATATCAAATATAGTCTTATATCACATATTGAATTTATACGAGATCATATCATCAATTTCGAGATTATTCTCATGTCTAGAAAGGCAAAATATTAAAGATAAAAAAGGAAAATATATCAAGGAATAAAATTCCTTTCAAAACGAATTAAACATTCATAAGGTGTTAATAATTATACTTTTAGTGAATTAATCATTTGACACCAACTATTTCGAAGTTAGCGAATATAGCTATTGTAGTATTCTCTATGAATGTTTTTCTTGAAATATTCTCTTCAATTATCCAATAAAGTCTACGACTGGAAATAATTGTTCATCCTCTATATTTTATTAGAAACTTAGAAAATATAAAGGCGGTTTAAACCCTATTTTTTTCATGCTGATGGCCGGAAAATTGGAGAGCTTTTGGGAGTGTATTTTTCAAAAATTGTAAAGCATGGAGGCTAGGATTTTTGGCCTCCTTTCTTAATATTGAACTATTAACTTAGTTTCCTTAATAAGTTTAGGTTTTTTAATTAACATTAATGTGTTTAGTTAATTAATTTGACTAGTCAACTAGTTTAATTAATTAATATAGCATCCATTAAGAACTTTAATTAATTAGCATATTGGACTTGTACTCCTACAAGCTCATTATGCATACCCCTATTACATTTAATTAAATCTTTTATAAACTCAAATTTTGAGTTTAATATTTTTAAACTCTCAATTGTTATAAATTCAACTATTTGAATTTATTCTCTCCAAATTTTAATTATCATAAATTCAACTCCATTTACTATCTCATAATTTTATATAAATTCAACACATTGAATTTATTGTCTCAACAGGAACAAAAGATCCAGTGCTTGTGTGACCCTCAATAGTTCAGGGATACAGCTAGCCGTGGGTTCACAACTATTGTGATTCAGGACATCTTCTTTTTTTTCCGGCTTAACCTTATTTGTTTCATTCTATGTACCAACATTTGATCATGAGAATGTCAGAAATCATTTTCTGATTAAACCCATGAAATCATGGTAAGAACGTCTAGTAACATCGGCCAATGATTCCCTAGGTATCACTGATAGCGTCTGCAAGAACCAATCGGTTGTGATTAACGTACAGTACAATCCCTTCTTCTCATATATCCCGATCGAATGTGCAACCATTGGTTAATCGATGATTGCATATTAGATTCGATAGCTATGTGATGCATTCATGAATTATTTATATTGTCATCGCATGTACAACTAGAGAATCCTTGTCCCTAATGTACATCTCACACTCTGGCCAGAGATTTCTTGCACTACTATTTCGTTAGATCACATAGGATATCCACGCCTGTAGGTGAGTGGTGAATTCCCGACTACAATGCACTGGCTCCTACACATGTCGCAATTGCATCCAACCCCGCAACCTTGTGATCCTCTCGGAGTCAGTAAACAAGTCAAAGCACAATCCTAGTATGTAGAACCTCAGTGTTATCCCGGGTCTAATGAAAAATAACAACCACAGACCTTTTTCTCGATGAATGATAACACTTCGAAAGTTCGAGGGAGGGTTGTTCGGTACAGTCATCATATGATTGCCCATCTACATGATTGGACATCTCTATGTCCTTATCACGAAATATGGTACACAACATCACAGATGCTAGTCTCAAGCTCAAACAACCTTTATCCTTGTTTTAGGCGGCTGAATCGACTAGGAACGAATTTATAATATATAGATTGAAGTACGACTCTTTTGTATTAAAGTATAATTAAGGTCTTTATCTATGTCGATTGCATGAGTATACATATAAAGTAAAACGAAAATCATGAAATAAAAATTATATTAAAAGAAAGACGATTTATTACAACTAAGTCAATAAATTTTTTAGCCAACCGTTGGATTACATGATATCAACTCTAATAATCTCCCACTTACCCTAGAGCCAACTACTCATAAAATTTAATCTCATTGTTTTGCGATACTTCTCAAACAATGGTCCTCGCAAGGACTTTGTAAGTTGATCAGCCACGTTATATGCATAGGCGACTCTCGACTGAAATATCTCTTCTTCACATAATCTCATGGATGATGAGGAATTTTATTAGTATATGTTTGGATCGCTGATGAGACATTGGCTCCTTTGCTTGTGCAACTGCACTAGTGTAGTCACAGTACACCGAGACTAGGTCTGTGAGCCCTTAACTCCTAATCGTTATTACAATGCAATCTGATTAGGTTTAATTAATTACAGCGAAAAACGAGTTTAATTTTTCTTTACAATGAGTCCAAAATATCTTATTCGAATACTAAAAATAGTATTTTATCTAGCATCATAAAATATGCCCACACATAATCAAACCCAGATACAGACAAAAAATCATATCCTCGGGACTTGTCCCAGTATATAGATACATATACATATATACTGGAATAGACGACTAAACCTCAAATCAACCGTGACTCCCTCCAGAAGTAACATCTCGGGTCTCCTGATAACCTGGAGTACCTGTCATTGTCAATATTCAAAGACAACAACAGCCCTCTCTAAGGTGAGCAAAGCTCAGTCTGAAACAACCACAATATATACCACAAGTATCTAAACAATGATATATGATATGCAATGCATGTATGTCATGGAGGTATCAGGTCAAATGCCCATCCACTGAGCATATATCAGAATCAATCGAATCGCTATCAAAACAATGCTCGAGCTGGCACACTGGCCTCAATCAGGGATACTCATATGATAACGTCGACAAAGCGCTATCAAATCCCAAATCTCAATCAATCAGCGGGGCCACTAATGACTATGCTTTAAGGGCCACATAATGCCAAACATAGCATCGTGTTCACAAACCCCAGAATCAAATCCAATCATATCAAGGTATCCAAGGATCATAGCTCAACGTGTATGTCATGTATGCCACATCAACTCAACAAATAAGGCATATAGACATGTATTCTCAATCACATCAATCAAACATATATCATATCATACAGATACCTGTTGTATATTACTCGGTTGCAACATACCCCAATTCTTCGTTCCAGTCAATGTAGCTTGAAGATATCAGTATAATAATCTATCTACATCAATAACATATTCATTTCAATCAATAACATCATTCAAAATCAACAATATAAGTTTCAAATATCTTTTGAAACTTCAAAAATTCGTATCAAATCAAAATCATAGCATAATTCAATTCCGACTTCAAAACTTAGTTTCTTGTCGGTTATTCTATCACATATATGAATCTCGACTTCAAATATATGATATTACAATACTTCAATAATTAAAAGTGCTGAAACTAGAAGAAACTTACCTAAGAAGAAAGCTCACGCGAGGATTCCGAATATATAATTTGTTCCATGTTTGGACAACGTTTCGAGGTGATTTCGTACGGTAGAAATCGATTTCCCTCTTTTCTCTCTCGAAGCTTCAAAGGAAAATGAAGATATGTACTGAAAACTCATCTTTCTCAACCTTATAACGTGTTCTACAGAGGTATTTGCGCATATGCGCGACCAAACTCGCGCATATGCGCGGATAGTTCTGCCCGCGAGCGCAGTTCTGCGCGGGTGCGCGCCTTGCTCTGTCCGAAAAACTATTTTAGGTTTCGAATTAGCAAAAGTGGTAAATATGAAAGTTGTAGATATATGTCTTGGCTTTAATTTTCCACCAACCTCACTCAATTTGGATATCGGATACGAGAGTTATGCTCATTACCCCAAAATATGTCAGTGTAGGAACTGCAACGCACACAATACACTTCGGGATGATTTTGCCCCTATGTTCAAATGGCTTTGGACAAAACTCAAAACATGAAAGTTTTAGTACTATATATTAGATTTCCAATGGAATTAATCTCATGTCATTTGGACTAATAATCAGTTAATTATGCTAAAAATCATAACATGTGTCACTTTTCTGTTGCGGTTCAGCACACGTTTCAAACACAAATCAATTTCTAATATAATCTTTCATTATCACAACCTATTTTCTCATTTTCATTGTCATGATATACATCATACATGTAATCACATGACAATTTCATGAATTATCGATAATCAACCTAAGATTTACGATAATACGATACACGGTCCTTACATTTCTCCCCCACTTAAAAGATTTCGTCCTCGAAATCTCAAGTATCCATATATACATAACATTGGTAAAAATATAGTACGTCACCAGTTATAGTACATATCAAAACTAAAATCAGTAAATGGATCATTATACATTGAATATAATGGAACATGTGGAATAGAATAAAATAAGTGTGGATATGATTCTCGCATCTTGCTTTCCAATTCCCATGTTGACACTTCCACACTATGTCGTGTCCATTGTACTCGAACTAAAGGAATCGATTTATTACGTAATATCTTCTCCTTTTGATCCATAATGCAAATAGGTTGTTCAACATAGGAAAGTGAAGGATCAAGTTCAACCTCATCAGGTTGAAGTACATGTGATGGATCTGGTTCGTACTTTCTCAACATAGAAACATGAAATACATCATGAATGGCAGATAAAGCTGGTGGCAATGCTAACCGATAAGCAAGATCCCCAACTCGATCAAGGATCTCGTATGGACCAACATATCGAGGTGATAACTTCCCTCGCATGCCAAATCGAACAGTGTCTCTGAAGGAAGATATTTTCAAAAACATTTTTTCACCTTTCTGGAATTCCAAGGGTCGTCTTCGTTTATTCGCATAACTCGTTTGAAGATCCTGAGCAGCTTTCATCCACTGTCGAATCAACTGAACCTTATCATTCATTTCATGTATCATTTCAGGTCCAGTCATCTGTCTCTCACCAATTTCATCCCAGAATAACGGTGATCTACATCGTCACCCATATAAAGCTTCAAACGGTGCCATACCAATACTCATTTGAAAGCTATTATTATAAGAGAATTCTACTAATGGTATGGCATCTTGCCATCCCATTATGAAGTCCATCACAAAAGCACGTAACATATCTTCTAACATTTAAATTGTACGCTCAGTCTGGCCATCAGTTTGAGGATGATAAGCAGTAATCATAGCCAAATGCGTACCCATAGCTTCTTGGAAATTACCCTAGAATTTAGAAGCAAACCTGGGATCGCGATCTGATACAATTGAGACTGGCACACCGTGCAGTCTCACAATATTCTTGATATATAAACGAGTCATTCTCTTATAAGGATAAGTCCGCTTATACGGAATAAATGTGCAGATTTCGAAATCCAATCAATAATAACCCAAATAGCATCACAGCCCTTGGGCGACATGGTAAATGAGTCACAAAATCCATAGCAATATGTTCCCAATTCCACTTTGGGATTTCAAGACTATGGATTAATCCTCCCGATTTCATTCTCTTGGCTTTCACTTGCTGGCATACAAGGCATTTCGAAATAAATTCAGCAATGTCCTTCTTCATATGTCTCCACCAGAATTGAGGTCTCAATGTCAAATACATCTTTCGGCCTCCGGGGTGAATACTGTGTTTGCTACAATGTGCTTATCGAAGAAGGGCAGATTTCAAATCAGAATTATCAGGAACTACCAGCCGACCGTTAAGTCGTAAAGAACCATCAGAAGAAATATAAAATCCAGACTGATGTCCTGCAGATACAAGTTCTTTCAAATTTTGGATATGAGCATCGCTTCGTTGGGCCTTTCGTATTTTTTATATCAAGTTCGGCTCAATTTGCAATGCTGAGACAGTGACAGAATTCCAATTCGAGTGAAAAGTCCAACCAAAATTACATATATCCTCGTGTACTTTGGCGACATTGATAGAAGCTAACACAGAATCATGAACTTTACGGCTAAGGGCATCCGCAGTAACATTCACCGATCCAGGGCGATACTGAATCTTACAATCAAAATCCTTCAGGAGATCCATCCACCTGCATTGCCTCATATTCAAATCAGATTGAGAAAAGAGATATTTCAGACTCTTATGATCTGAATAGATAACAAACTTCTCTCCATACAAGTAATGACGCCAAATATTCAGTGCAAACACAATGGCGGCCAATTCAAGATCATGAACAGGATAACGTGTTTCATGAGATTTCAATTGACGAGACGCATAAGCAATCACCTTGCCATGTTGCATCAGAACACATCCCAAACCTTTACCAGACGCATCTGTACACACTACAAATCCTCGGGTACCTGAGGGCATAGTAAGCACAGGTGCTGTGGTCAATCTCGTCTTCAATTCAAAAAAACTAGCTTCACATTCATCTGACCAAATGAATCTCTGATTCCTCTGTGTCAGTTGAGTAATAGGTTTAGCTATCTTCAAAAATCCTTCAATAAAGCGACGATAATAACAAGCCAAACCCATGAAGCTACGGATCTCAGGAACATTCGTAGGTGTCGGCCAATTCAATACAGCTTCAACCTTCGTATGATCAACGGATATGCCATGTCTCGAAATGACGTGGCCCAAAAACACTACTTTGTCCATCCAAAATTCACATTTGGACAATTTAGCATATAAATGGCTAGTACGAAGAGTCTGAAGTACCAGTCTCAAATGTTCAGCATGCTCTTTTTTCGATTTCGAATATACAAGAATATCATCGATAAATATAATAACGAATCGGTCAAGAAAATTTTGAAAGACACGATTCATTAGATCCATAAATACAGTAGGAGCATTCGTGAGACCAAAAGGCATAACCAAGAATTCATAGTGGCCATACCTCGTACGAAAAGCAGTCTTAGACACATCTTCATCTCGAACTCGTACTTGATGATAACTAGAACGAAGATCAATCTTAGAGTAAACAGAAGTACCCTGAAGCTGATCAAATAAGTCATCAATACGAGGAAGTGGATACTTGTTTTTCACAGTAGCCCGATTCAGTTGCCTATAATCGATACACATTCGCATCGTACCATCTTTTTTTCGAACAAATAAAACTGGAGCTCCCCAAGGTGATACACTCGGTCAAATATATCCCTTATCGAGAAAATCCTGTAATTGTTCTTTCAATTCCAGAGGTGCCATGCGATAAGGAGCTTTCGAAATAGGCGCAGTCCCCGGCATAAGATCAATACTAAATTCAACTTCTCGATGAGGAGGAAAATCAAGAATCTCATCGGGAAATACATCCGAGAACTCTTTCGCAACATGAATATCAGATAAAGAATGCTCCTTCTTAGAGACATCAATAGCGTAGATAAGATAACCCTCATCCCCGCTAAACAAAAGTCGGGATATTTCCAAAGAGGATACCAATGGAATTTTAGCTTGGGAACCATTGCCATAAAAATTCCACTTGGGTCCATCAATAGGTCGAAATCTAACCACTCCATGAAAACAATCAACAGTAGCTCGATTTGTTGTCAAGATATCCATGCCAACAATACAATCAAAGTCGTGCATTGGGAGGACAATCAAATTCAAGAATATCACATTATCTTCATAAATCAATACACAATTATGTACAACTTGCTCAAACAGAATAATCTTTCCTGCTGGCGTGGCTATCGATAACACATCATACAATGGAGTACACATAATATCTTGAGATGCAACAAATGCATGATATATGAATGAGTGAGATGCTCCTGTATCAAATAAAACACGTGTAGGATAATCGCAAAGCATGCAAATACCTGCAATCACACCACCAGGAGCTTCTTTCGCCTGATCCTCGGTCATAGCATACAGTCGAACTTGAGGAGGGACTTGGGCACTCTGACTACCAGGTCCTCGATATCGTGGAACACTGGACTGCTGTAAAGAATGAATAGGAACAACATGTCTCATCATACTGGGGCCACCTCGAAGTCCTGACTGGGATTGGGTAGAAGTCGTACCCCTATTTGGATATACACGAGAGAAATGGCTTTCCTGTCCACACTGATAACAAGTACCAAACATACTTTGACACTGCTCGATAGTATGTTTGCCTCCACAATGGCTACAATTAGGAGCCAATCACGAGACTCCCTCTCTGGGATCCACTGGAACTCGAAGAAGATGAAGAAGCAGAACCAGTCTTCTTGAACTTCTTACCTCTTGGACGCAAAGTAGGCTGCTGAACTGACATTAGAGGTGGAGGAGTATAATGTGGACCTCCTCGTCTTAGTCCAGCTTCGGCGGCCTTAGTTCGTTCAACTGCATCTGCGTAGCTCGTAGACAAAGCCGAAATGACAAAAGTATATATAGCATGATGCAATCCATTCACAAACCTGTTATATTTTGCTTTTGCATTCGTAGCTACGTGAGGTGCATATTTCAACAAAGTCAAAAACTTCGAAGCATATTCTGCAACAGTCATCGTTCCCTGCTGCAGATTATTGAATTCATTCTCTTGAGCAGTATAATACGAAAGAGGGGAATACTGCTCTAAAAATTGGGCCTTGAAGACATCCCAGGTGACTTCAATCCCGGCTTCTTTCAATCCAATCTCAGCGGCTTCCCACCAAGATTTTGCTCAGCCCTTCAACTGATAAAGAGCAAGTTTCATTCGCCGAGCCTTAGAGTATTCAACAATATTAAACAAATGCTCGATATCCTTCAACCAGGTCTCTGCTCTTTCTGCACTCTCGGTGCCAAAGAACCTCGGTGGTTTCAAATCCTGGAATCGAGCCATCACTAAATCCATGGACAATCCTTCAAATTGTCCAACTATCCTCTCAGTACTGCTACTCGCAGTTTTATTCGTGGGATCCATCTACAAATCAGACGATGAATATCAAAAATAAGTATCAATTACATATCATCATCATCTCATATCATCAATCTCATCAATAACTTACTGAAACTAATTCAAGCAAGAGCAAGTAATACAAATAAATCAAACACAAACGCACAATTCATTTTTGTCTATTCAAGTGTACACAACACTCAATCGAGCATTCTCAGCTATGCTCTGATACCATTCTGTGTGGGGTCCTTAACTTCTAATCGTTATTACAATGCAATATGATTAGAGTTAATTAATTACAGCGAAAAACAAGTTTAAATTTTCTTTACAATGAGCCCAAAATATCTTATTCGAATACTAAAAATAGTATTTCATCTCACATCATAAAATATGTCCACACATAATCAAACCCAAATATAGACAAACAATCATATCCTCGGGACTTCCCCCGGTATATAGATACATATACATATATACTAGAATAGACCACTAAACCTCAAATCAACTGTGACTCCATCCAGAAGTACCATATCCGGTATCTTGATAACCTGGAGTACCTGTCATTGTCAATATACAAAGACAACAACAGCCCCCTCTGGGGTGAGCAAATCTCAGTCTGAAACAACCACAATATATACCACAAGTATCTAAACAATGATATATGATATGCAATGCATGTATGTCGTGGAGGTATCAGGTCAAATTCCCATCCACTGAGCATATATCAGAATCAATCGAATCGCTATCAAATCAATGCTCGAGGTGGCACACCGGCCTCAATCAGGGATAATCGTATGATAACGTCGACAAAGCGCTATCAAATCCCAAATCTCAATCAATCAGCGGGACATCTAATGACTATGCTTTAAGGGCCACATAATGCCAAACATAGCATCGTGCTCACAAACTTCAGAATCAAAACCAATCATATCAAGATATCCAAGGATCATAGCTCAACGTGTATGTCATGTATGCCACATCAACTCAACAAATAAGGCATATAGACATGTATTCTCAATCACATCAATCAAACATATATCATATGATACAGACCTGTCGTATGTTACTCGGTCGCAACATACCTCAATTCTTCGTTCCACTCGATGTAATTTGAAGATATCAGTATAATAATCTATATACATCAATAACATATTCATTTCAATCAATAATATCATTCAAAATCAACAATATAAGTTTCAAATATCTTTTGAAACTTCAAAAATTCGTATCAAATCAAAATCATAGCATAATTCAATTTCGACTTCAAAACTTAGTTTCTTGTCGGTTATTCTATCACATATATGAATCTCGACTTCAAATATATGATATTCCAGCACTTCAGTAATTAAGGGTGCTGAAACTAGAAGAAAATTACCTCAAAAGAAAGCTCTCGATGCGAGGATTCCGACTATATAATTTGTTCCAAGTTTGGACAACGTTTCGAGGTGATTTCGTACGGTAGAAATCGATTTCCCTCTTTTCTCTCTCAAAGCTTCAAAGGAAAATGAAGATATGTACTGAAAACTCATCTTTTTCAACCTTATAAGGTGCGCTACAGAGGTATTTGCGTATATGCGCAACCAAAATCGCGCATATGCCCGGATAGTTCTGCCCGCGCGCGCAGTTCTGCGCGGGTGCACGCCTTGCTCTGTACGAAACGCTATTTTAGGTTTCGAATTAGCAAAAGTGGTAGGCATGAAAGTTGTAGATATATGTCTTGGCTTTCATTTTCCATCAACCTCACTCAATTTGTATATCGGATCCGAGAGTTATGCTCATTCTCCCAAAATATGTCAGCGTAGGAACTACAACGCACACAATACACTTCGGGATGATTTTGCCCCTATGTTCAAATGGCTTTGGACAAAACTCAAAACATGGAAGTTTTAGTACTATATATTAGATTTCCAATGGAATTAGTCTCATGTCATTTGGACTAATAATCAGTTAAATATGCTAAAAACCGTAACATGTGTCACTTTTCTATTGCGGTTCTGCACATGTTTCAAACACAAATCAATTTCTAATATAATCTTTCATGATCACAACCTATTTTCTCATTTTCATTGTCATGATATACATCATACACGTAATCACATGACAATTTCATGAATTATCGATAATCAACCTAAGATTTACGATAATACGATACACGGTCATTATAAGGTCAACTCCATTAGTAATAATGCCCAACTCTTGGACGAAATATCTTATCCAAACTGCATCTTTAACTACAGCATATGCAGCAATGTATTAAACTTCAGTGGTGGAACTCACGGTGTCTTGCTTGAAACTCTTCCAAGAGACGGCCGTACCATTGAGCATGAATACAAAATCAGAGGTCGATTTTGAATTGTAACGCCCGAAAATTTAAAGGACCACGCGAACCACATGCACGCAAGTTATTAAATTCTCTTGTATTTTAATTAAATGTTTTAACTACATGAATTAATTATGTTGTGCATATTTTCATGTTTAAAATATATTTTTCTACATGGTTGCATTAAAATGTATTTTTAAGGGTTATTCGAGTTGCGATCGAGGAACGGAGACCGAGGGCTGAAAAATGTAAAATGTTTTTAATAAATAATTGTTTTTAATTATTTAAAATATGGGTGATGCTTTTTATTATTTTTGAAAATAAGGGGTTTTTAGGTGATTTTATATGTCGGGATGTAAATTTTATCGGTGTTGGTTTTTCAATAAAAATACGAACGTTTTGGCAACCCGACTAATAAATTCACAAAATTATTTAAACAAATTTAGTTTTATACTTAAATTAAAGCACTAATGGGTCTAATTACCTACTTAATGGGCCTAAGCCTTACTAGTGATTAATTAAGAGTATTTAAAGTACAAAAAACCCTTCCCCACCCAGCCACCTTCATTGTTACACGCCCCACCACCCCATAAATCTTCAAACTCTCCCCCACTATCTTTTACACGGTACACACCAAATATTGTGAGAAAAGAATCAAAAGCTTCAAGGAAAAATTAAACCTAGGTGTCTACGTCGCCGTTCTTCGCATCGTCGCTTCGTTTTCGTGCGCAAAGGCACGCCATATTCTTCCTTTTTTTCTCATCTATCACACCATAGTAATTGTTTGAACATGTTTTGCATGAAAAACAAAGGAAACAACATTATATTTTCGTTTTTTGCATCAAGGATGGTTTTTAAATCATGTGTGTTGATCCAAAATTATGTTTAACATGATCCTAAGGGGCTGCCATGACTAGGGGAGGGTTAAGGGTGGTTTCTATATGTTTTATAGAGTCCTAAGATGCACAAGATGCTGCACAAAACAAATAACAGAAGCTGAAAATCCAATCTCGTGTATGTGTGTCTTGAGGGCTCGGTTTATGGAATTGGTTGCTTGGCTTGGGTTCAGGCTGGGACCAGGGATTGGCTAGGGTCCGAGAAGGGTCAGGGGAAGAGTCCTAGCCACGCTAGGACTCGAGACCAGAGGCTGGGTAGGAGTCCTAGCAAGCTAGGACTCCACCCGAGAGCTTCAAGGAGAGACACGCAGGTTCAGTAGCTTGTGCAGGGAGAGAGGCTCAGCGAAAGGGCTTTGGGCTGGGCTAGGCTAGGTCATTAGGGTCCTAAGAGGGTGCACAAGGGTCTGGGTAGGGGCTGGTGCTGCCTGGTTGGTTGCTGGTCGAGAGGGAACGTGAGGGAAGCATAGCAGCAAGTGCTACGCGTGATGTTGCTATCATGAGCAGTGCTTCGGGTGCGAGTTCAAGGGCTTGGGCTGGCATGGGCTGGGTCTGGGCGTGGTCCAGGGAGGGTTAGGTTCATGAGGGGTCGAGTGGTTAATAGCTGGTAGTGTCCTAGTGGGAGAAGGAGTCCTAGTGCACCAAAACACTCTTATATTAAAGTTTGGTTTAATTCGGGATTAAAACGCATTAATATGCCATATTTAAAAATTAATTTAAAAGTCCTCGATTTAAGGTAAATAAAAATATGAGAAAATTAATGTAAGCTTAAATAATTATTTGGGACATGTTAGAGTCAATGGAATTAAGAAAATGTCAAAAACGTAAAATTTTACGTCTAGGGGTAAAACGGTCATTTTACACCTAAAAATTAGTAAACGTCATGGCAGTGTCCTGAATGATGTTTTATGTTCTAATATGATTATTTTCAATGGTTATGGATGTTTATGAAATTTTATATGTTAAAAAGATTATATAAAATGTTTATAGAATTTTACATGTTTAGGGATTTTTATATCAAAATGTTTATTTTAAATGTTTATGATTTAACATGTCAAAATGTTATTTTAAAGGTTTATGATGTTAAAATGTTATTTTAAATGTTATGGATTTTTAATATGTTCAAATGTTTATTTTAAACGATTATGGATTTTTATGATAAAATAATAACGTTAAAAGATATGTTGTATGCTTGTTTTTAAAAGGAAAAGGATATTAAATTCAAGATTTTTATAAAGTGATGAAAATGTAAAACGTTTAAGGAAGTGAAGTAATTGTGACTATTGAGGATATAAGGATATGAGGATAAGAATGAGGATGTCGTGAGGGAAAAGGCTCCAGAGGGAGCCCATTTATGGGAGAAGGCCCCAGAGGGAGTCTGACGATCGTATTTTCATTCGATGAGGATAAGCCAAGGCTCAGTTGACGAAAGATTGTCGCTGATGTCCCCGCCGCCCAGTACTGTGGTTTCATGTAGAAGGATCCATCGACTTTTGAGGATGAGGAAAGTCACAATTAACGATCTGAATTCAATTAAAAGAGAAAATGTTTATGATCATGATGAAAGGATATATATATGAATGAGGAAAAGGAAAATTGTTGAGGTTTATGTTATGCATGTGCATATGAATATGTTAAGGATGATATGAAAATGTTTACGAAAATGTTTATGAAAAGGTTATGAAATTGTTTATATTTAAAGTTGATGCATCATTATGAAAAGCGTCTTGTTTAAAGTTTATGCATCTTCATGAAAACGATATTTTAAGTACAAGTATTTTCACTGTTGCATGTGATCTGTATATGTAGTACTTGTTATCATGGTTATGGTGTGTTGAGCCTTTAGACTCACTAGGTATGATTGATGCATGTGATATTGATTAGTATATGATAATGGACTTCTTGATGGTTGACTTTGCTGGACTGAAGGTGCACATAACCCGAGGATCGACGCTAGTTTTCTGCATCAGTTATGATTTTAAGTGATGTTAAAGATATTTTTACGACTATTTATTTATGTTATGAGTGGTTTTTGAGAGGTTATAGTATGTGCTATACTTTTCAAATAATGTTTTTGGGTTTTGTAAAATGTTAAACGATTTTACGATTTAAACTATTTCCCTTTGGATTCTTAAATGTCAGTTGGTTGTTTTATTTTTAAAATGATCTCAAGGTATTTTAAAGTATATATATTTATATTTTGATTTATGGAGATTGAGGTTTTTAAAAAAAATAAAAATTTCTAGCATGTTTTAAGGAAACGAATAGCAGACATTTCATGAATTATCTACGTCACTTTGGAAGTTAGAATCAGTGTAGTCACCAATTTTAGTTCTCCACCCCCACATGAACAAGTTCTAAGTCCTCCTTATGTACTTAAGATTATTTTTCACGGCCTTCAGGGTTCACCTGATATCTGCTTGTAACACTCATAGCGTAAGCAACATTAGGGTGCATTGATATCATGCCATACCTGATACTACAAATGGCTGACACATATGAAATACGTGTCATCATCTCTATCTTTTCATCAGTTTTGGGGCGTATTGCTTTAGATAGAGTAACATCGGGACACATTGGTAATATCATCTCTTGGACTCTTCCATAGAGAATCTTTTTAGAATGGTATCAATATAAGTGGCTTGGGTGAGCCCCAACATCATCTTTAATCTATCTCTATATATTTGTATTCCCAATATATAAGATGCTTCACTCATTTCTTTCATGGAGAATTTACCTACTAACCATACTTTAGTTGATTGCAATAATCCTATATCATTCCCAATGAATAAGATATCATCAACATAAAGTATTAGGAATGTCATTGCATCCCGCTAACTTTCTTATACACACATGGTTCCTCAAGATTCTTGGCAAAATCAAATTTCTTGATATCAAAGATGAGGTTCCAACTTGTTGACGCCTGCTTGATATCTATATTGTTCTTTGAAGTTTGCATATCTTATGCTCACTTCCTATTGATGTGTATCCTTCAGGTTGAGACATATATATCTTCTTTAATATCTCCATTAAGGAATATTGTTTTTACATCCATTTGTCATATCTCATAGTCATATCATGCTGCTATGACTAGTAGTATTCTAATGTACTTAAACATAGCAACTGGTGAAAAAGTTTCCTCATGTGGAACATGTGGAAGAAAAGGAACAAGATCAATTCTGGGGAACATGTGGAAGAAAAGGAACAAGATTGTTTTCCAAAACGCTCACCCCCTTTGCGTCCCTCCCTAGATAATAATGAGGAACATGTGGAAGAAAGGGAACAAGATCAATTATGGGGCTGGGGAAGAAATCTGAGGATATGAAGACCAAGTCCTTGATTGCAAGATTACCAGTTATTCATATTAGTTTCCGCATTTTGCGCTTTTCTTTATAAGAAACAGCTTCCGCATTATTCGCATTTTTATATGTAAAGACACTGATTTTTTATTAATTAGACTGGTTTTGGCTATTTGGTACGAGGATTATGTTTTCAATTTAATTTATTAACAATGTCGGATGTCAACGACGCCTCGATCTCGGGACATGATATATTAAGATAGGGATTGTCACGTAATTTAACGAAAGAACCGTACGATATGCTAACTGTAATTGAAGATTGCCGGGATTACAAGGATTTACCCCATGGGCTACTTTGTGCCAATGACGATTCAGTGAGTTAAATCAATACTTATTTAAGCCATCGATTAATAAGGGTGCTAATTGGTTGATCTGGGCTTTTGTGTCTGTCATGCAACTATATTTTACGGATTTAGTAATCTCATTATCTTGATTTATACCAAAGTAAAGATTTAAAAATAAGGGCGTCAAAATCAAATTATCATTGATTAATTAAATAAAAATTATTTTACGTTAAGATGTTCCAAATCCCAAAATCGGAAACCTCTATCATAAATAATTATTACATTTATTTATTATTGTGGTTATTATAATAAATATAAAAGATTTATTTGAATTTAGGAATTTAATGTAATATAAGGGTTCTTGGTTAAAACATAAGGTAAAGAGATGAACCAGGAAATGGTAAACACAAGGTACGAGTAACCAGGAAATAATAAATTCATCTTGTAGCCCTTCAGCCTGCTTAGCCGATAAATGATATTTAAGGCGTTTATGTGTGATTTTTATAAATTTCTGTTTCTAAGGTAGCCCGGTAAAATCCTCTGATATTTAATTTCTTTTGTATATCTTTTATGAATCTTTTTATGATTTGTAAAAATTTCATAAATAAATTTTATATTCATTATTATTCTAAAATTTAAATACCTCATTTTCTTAGCTCAGATTATTTGAATATGGTATATCGGCTGGAAATCTTGCGTAGCTGTATGTCTTGAGATTATATGTCTTTAAGAACAAGCTCGATAGGTCTAACAATGTCACATATCATGATCAATTATATTTCTAGGCCTCAGATGGTAATTATGATAATAATAAAAATACCTATTCACAAAATTATCTATTTAATTTTAACAAGGGAGGGTAGATGGGAAAACAATGCCTTTTTTTATGCAATTGGGGTGAAATCTTAATTAGTAAAAAATTTACATATAGACGTACGTTCTAAATTTTTTTGATTGACCTCGGTACATGGTCACCTTATGAAGAAAATATTGTTCATTTCATCAATAAAATTTGAAGGACAACCAACCAAGAATTATATTATTGGAGTCAATTATTAGGAATCAAGCATAGCGCCATCACACTCAATTGATATATATATATATATATATATATATATATATATAGACACACACACACACAAAAAAAAAAGAAAAACAAATTAATAACCAAAGTTAATGTAATGACATATTTCTAGACAAGATTCTTAATTACATATATATGTGTGCCAACTTATCTCCTACTAAACAAGGGAAACCACCTTTCCTTCAACGAAGCATGATGAGATATCATGAACATCAAGAACATGAGAACAATGGCCACTCCAAAGGGAGACGCTCCAACCTTATGTACCGAATCTTTCTCCGGCAGCGACCAAACCAACGAGTCCCGTTCTCCGACGTCGCTCGATAACCAGTAAACAACGAGTAGCAGAAGCACGGGGAAAGCCATCAAGAGAAACTTGACATGATCCATCATGTCATAAAATCTTGACTCATAGTTTATGTACCAAGTTAAGGTCAAGAAGAGGAAGAGTGTGGCAAGAAAGAAAAAGAAGTGGATTGGTAAGGAGAGGTATTGGAGGTAATCATAGTAAGAAGTGTTGTAATATCTAGCCATTTGTTTTGAGAATGGTGTGGTGAAAATAGAATGTTGTTATGTGTTTTATAGGAGCAAAAAGGAAGGCTGATTAAAAATTACTATACAAATATAAAGGGGATATTCATATACATACCATTATATTTTAAATGGCATCTCATTTTTCTATTTAATTTATACTGATAAATTAATATTACTTGCTTTTTGGAATATCGACCCAATGCCTTTAGAAAAATATGGGTTTTTTTTTTCCCCTTAAATTTGGATTCCGAACCGACCAATCACAATATGCCACGTAAAACCGACGAAAATAATTTCGGGATTGAGAAGAATATTAACAACGTACAAAGTGTAGGGAATAATAAGAATAAAGGGGGATATTATAGAATTTAGATCTTTGTCACCTTTGCATATAGCTTCTTTATACTTTTCTTCTTCATGTTGTGATGACTTTGCTCCTATTTCGCTTCTGCCTTTCTTAGTAATTAGTAACTATTAAATTATTAATTAACGATTGGGTTAATACAAATCACTACAAAAAAACAGTTGTATTAGCGACGGTAATAGGAAAAACCGTTGCTATAATGGCGACGGTTTTTGTTAAACCGTCGCTTTAGTAGCGACGGTTTTTAATAAAACCATCGCCGAGTAAAGTAAGCGACAGTTTATCCAAACCATCGCTATTTTAGCGACGGTTTATCATACAACCATCGCTAATATTGCGACGGTTTCAGAATACCCGTCGCCACATTGTGCGACGGGTTTTTTTTACTGTCGCCTTTGGCGACGTGTATATTTAAGTCCGTCGCTATGTAAAAACCCGTCGCCATGTGCGAAGGTAAAATCGGTATATTTAAGTCCGTCGTCATATTAAGGTAATTAGTTTCCGATCACAGTTGATGTATGACGGTAAAATCGATACTGATGTAATGGAAGATATGTTTTTATATGTGATTAGTATTTAGATGAAGATGAATATTTGAAAAATGAACCCAAATGTCGAGTGATTTCGACACAAAGTAGAATTTTGAGGGCATTTTTTAATTTAATTAGAGACATAAGGACATCATTAAATAGGGAACCTTGTTGTATTTAGTAACTTAATCGGGGCGTGATAGGAAAATGGGATTTGCTTTGCTAACTTGAAGCCAATTTTTATAAAATAGCAATTATGTTAATATATGTGTGTAATTTTTTATGAATATTTTTAGCAATTATATTAAATATATGTGTAATTTATTTGTGTAATGATGATAGTATTGTGTTAGGACATGATTTAGATTTTAGAGTGAGTGAATAAACTATGGAAATTCTTTTTAGAATATTTAAGTTTGAGATGCTTCTCAAACCAGACTCAACATTTGTTAACTGTGATATTTTTTCTCGAGCGAACAAATGGAGATGGCCAACTAAAAATATTTTACAAGTGCGGAATGGTCCGACTGGATTTGGATAAAGACATAATAAAAAGACTAATTTTTTAACAAGATAAAAAGGATAAAGATAAGTGTTGTAATGAAAGTGCTAAGATCGAATATAAAAATTAAGAGGGGAGTGAATAAATTTAGCAAAAAATATTTTGGTTTGTTAACAACACTTAAATTGGATTTTTGTCAGTAGAGTTTTCAGCGAGCCAAACAGTTGATCAGTGCGGAAGTAGGTTTACTGAAACTGGTTGAACAAATGACTCGGTAGAACTGAAAAAGTAAACAAAATGCAAAATTGTTTCTGGATGTTCGGAGATTTCAAAACTCCTACGTCACATCTTTTTTCACGTGGAAGGTTTTGCACTAAAAAAATTTTATAATTACAAGAAATTTGAAATTATCCACTTTAGTAAAACTTAAACACTGCCTTAACTCTTACTAAAAACTCTTACCTAAAGAAATTTGATAAGTAAGGCTTCTTACTTTCAATTACAAATTGAACTGAAAACTTCTAAGCATGAATGAGATCCTGAATTGATCGGGTAATGAATTATCGGCGTGTGCTGATTTTCAATTGGGCTTTGAAGGCTTTATAGAGAGATTATCAGTTTTCTTTGAATGATCAAGAGTCGGAACTCTATCTTGATTCAATTTAACTTATCTATCTATACCTTCAATTGACTACGATATCATGTTCCAAATATATTCATTCATGAATGTGTAGGTCCTTATTGTAAAGTCATCGTTTTTTCTGATATACGCAGAATTCTGATTGCTGACCTATACCTTAATCACTGATCGGTGAAAATGGAAAGCTTTATTAGTTAACTCTAATCCTTAATCATTGATTGGGCTGATTTACCAGAAAATGAACATTTTATCCTGAATGATAGACTTTCGGTGTCGATCCAGAATCATTTTAGCTTATGTAATCCTTCACATTAGCCAGTTAAATTTCTGAGTTTAGTTTACTTTGGTTCTAAGTTCAGTTTACCTCTGGAATTCAGTTTGGTTCCAAACATCAAAATTAAAATGTTTTAACAATTTCTCCATTTTTGGTGTTTGACAAAATTATGCCAAAATACCGAATTCGTTAATTTTTAACAAGTACAACTGAACTGACTAACTAGATCAGTATTGATTATCTTTTAAACTGGCTAGTAGATTTCTTTTGTTGCTCATAAGATGATCTAGGCTGACTAGAACTAATCGACTTCCTCTCTTCTCTTTTTTTGTCAATACCGGATAGTGGTTCTAGGTAGGCGAGAATGAAGGCTAACTGAGAACTAACACTATCAATCTTTTTATTAAAATTAGCCTAAACATCCTCTATCTTGGTACAAAGTTGAAATTTATTGGCTTGAATTTTCCCACCAAGATGAGTAGTTGTTGCTGCCTGTGCCTTTTCTTTCCTGTTCCAGTAGACTAAATATATCGTTTATATTTCTGGATAGTTCAGAGACCTCTTTGAGAATTTTGTCTTTGAATGATTCTAAAGCTTCTTCATTATTCAGATTGCTTCTTTTAATAATTGTTATAGAAGAGGAGATAACAGTTAGGCTAGAGCTGATATGATTCAGCGTTGTTCCATCAGTTAGGTCCAGATCAAGTGAGGAATGGCTCTACTAGAGGCATCTCTTTGGAAGGTGTTCATGTGAAGAGTATATCTTTTTTGATATGGTGTCACGTATCTATATCTGTGAGACAGGTTGATCATGTTCATAATTGAAGTGAACAATAATATTTTTGGCATATTTTGTTAGAAGTAGGGCAGGAGATCCGTATCACAAAATTGGCTATTTTGATGGCCTCAAAGAAATTTTTGTGTGAACATCTGAATTCAAAACAAATATCGTGGAACCGTCAATAATTTTTGTTTTGAATTTAAATATCCATATAAACATCTTGTATAAAAATGCACTGGGAGTTAAATTTTACAGCTTTCATGCATGTGAGAGATGAGCCAGAACAGCTTTTGGATGATGATGATGATATGGCAGATCTTTACTTTCTAGAAAGTTGGCTGGTGCATCACCTGGGAGTGGCTCAGGAGCTGCAAGTTGGTTCCTTGCATCATCCATAGGCTCCAAGATATCCAAAGCTAGTAGGGCTAATCTCACAACTGTTCGAGGAGACGAAAATGATGTTGAGGAGCTTGAAATGTTGCTTGAGGTAGTACTTAATTCTGCTCATTTTACAGTTCATTTTTATGAAGTTGTTTAATGAAAAATTGTCACTTATATTGCAGGCTTACTTCATTCAAATTGATGGAACATTCAACAAATTGACCACGGTATGTCAATTACATCAAATTTAAGAAGTTAGATATGTATTTTTCAGAGTCCAGAATTCAATCTCATTCCAATGCACGCATAGAATTGCATCGACATCAAGGTTACGCGAAAGAGATATCTGTGCTTAGTTTGAAAATGATATTTTTTTTCCGTTTTTGTTTTGAATGGAACTGAGAGAATCTAGTCTTTGGTAAAAGCGTACCATTACCAGTAGCATACGCCTTCTCTAGTATAGTTTGTGTTATAAACATCATGCTGTCCAATTGTATTGTCATTATTTTGATCCTTTCCTGCGATAATATTTGCAGCCGCGTGAATATATTGATAACAAAGAAGATCACATCAATATTCCGGTAAACTATATAAAAAAAAAATCGGTATTTCATATGTACTTTGTTTTCGTAGCCTTTTCGTTCCAGCTTGACAATCACCGGAATCAGCTCATTCAGGTCCTTCTCGTGCAGACTTTTATAATGTAATTATCTTGTTCTTGCCAATTTAAATTTATTTTTGTCGCTGCAGTTCGCGCTCTTTCTCAGCTCTGGAACTGTATGTCTATCCATTTATTTACTGCTGGCTGGAATATTTGGTTTGAACAAACCTTATACATGGAATGAAGATCACGGTTTTATGCTCAAATGGGTACGTGAATTTTACATTTTTTTTTTTGCAACTATCATTTTTGGTATTTCCTAGTGGACGATTCAACGATTTGGTTCATTCTTTCAGGTTGTTATGGTCTCAGGGGCATTTTTGTGCGGCAATCTTCGTGCTAATTGTTGCTTATACTCGCACCAAATTAAAGGACTTGTTGGATCTTGATTCGAGGATGCTGTAACTGTAGACAAATAGGAAATGCATTTAAAGCATTTCCTGTGGTGCATTAATTGAATTGTAGACGAAAGAAATGTGTTTTATACGCGGTAGGATGCGTTCAGACGGAACGCGTTTTATACGCGTTTTCACACTGACAGGAAGCTTTATAAATAAATATCCCCCTTTTATTTTGAAATTATCCCTTATTCGAGTTTTTCTCTCATCTTATAAGCATCTGAATGCTTAGTTCTATAATATTTGTGAAGTGTTTTGTTCTCCTGTATTAAGATAGTGTGTGTTCTCTTTGGAAACACAGTGAGTGAGTTGTACACCACAAAATATTATAGTGGAATTCTTTTCATCTTGTCCGTGGTTTTTACCCTAATAATTTTTAGGGGTTTTACACGTAAATCTCGGTGTCCAGTTTATTTTTTATTTTCGGGTTTTATTATCTCAAATTCCGCACGTGGGACCAACAAGTGATATCGTAGCCTTGGTTTAAAATTTCTTAAAATTTTGAGTATGCTCTGTGATTGCAGGCTAGACTGATCTTCCACATCAGAAAAGATTTTTTGAGATTTTTTATTTAAGGCAGGATTATTTTTTCCAGTCTACTAAAATTGTTGTAGACATAATGGCGGGAAGGTACGAGATAGCAAAGTTCAATGGAAGCAATTTTATGATGTGGAAAATAAAGATACAAGCAGTTTTAAGAAAGGAGAATTGCTTGGCGGCTATTGGAGATAGACCGGTGGAGATTACGAATGATGGAAAGTGGAATGAGATGAATGATAATGATGTTGTCAATTTACACTTGGCTATAGCTGACGAAGTTTTGTCAAGTATCTCTGAGATAAAAACAGCAAAAGTTATCTGGGATACTCTGACAAAGATGTACGAGGTCAAGTCGCTACACAACATGATTTTCCTAAAGAGAAGGTTTTATACTCTTCGGATGGCGGAATCCTCATCGATGACCGACCATATCAATACACTAAATACCCTATTTGCCCAACTCACTTCCTTGGGGCATAAAATAGGGGAAAATGAACGTGCGGAGCTTCTACTTCAAAGTCTACCAGATTCATATGATCAACTTATCATCAACATTACCAACAATATTCTTATGGGCTTTCTATGATTCGACGATGTCTTAACTGCGGTTCTCGGAGAAGAAAGCCGGCGCAAGAATAAAGAAGATAGGTTGGTAACTTCGAAGCAGGCAGAGGCGTTACCAATGATTAGAGGAAGATTTATGGACCGTGACTCCAGTGGGAGCCAAAGACGAGGTAGATCAAAGTCGAGAAGTAAGAAGAAAAATATATACTTCTTTAAATGTGGCGGTAAAGGTCACTTCAAGAAAGAGTGTACGAGTATCGATAAAAGCTCTCAAGGAAATGTGTCCAGTACTTCAGGCAGTGGTGAAATATTATTCAGCGAAACAGCAACTGTTGCAGAAGGCAGGCACAAATTTTGTGACACATGGATTATGGATTCAGGAGCGACGTGGCATATGACGTCTCGGAGAGAATGGTTTGATCATTATGAACCAGTCTCAGGAGGATCTGTATTCATGGGAAATGATCATGTCTTGGAAATCGCTGGGGTCGGTACTATCAAAATTAAAATGTTTGATGGCACCATTAGCACCATACAGGAGGTACGACATGTGAAGGGACTGATAAAAAATCTTTTGTCCTTGGGGCAATTGGATGACATCGGGTGCAATACTCGTATCGAGAACGGGATCATGAAAATTGTGAAGGGCGCGCTTGTAGTTATGAAGGCGGAAAAAGTTGCTGCAAATTTGTATGTACTTTTGGGAGAAACACACAAAGAGGCAGAATTAGCTGTTACATCAAATGGTTCAGGAGAAGAATTAACAGTGTTATGGCATAAAAAGCTCGGGCATATGTCAGAACGGGGATTGAAAATTCTCTAAGAACGGAAGCTGCTGCCGGGACTTACAAAAGTGTCACTACCCTTTTGTGAGCACTGTATTACCAGTAAACAACACAGATTAAAGTTTGGCACTTCTACTGCCAGGAGCAAAAGCATTTTGGAGCTGATTCATTCGGATGTTTGGCAAGCACCGGTTGTATCCCTAGGAGGAGCGAGATACTTTGTCTCGTTCATTGATGATTTCTCTAGGAGATGTTGGATGTATCCAATCAAGAAAAAATCAGATGTTTTCCAAGTCTTCAAAGATTTCAAAGCGCATATTTGAACTTGATTCTGAAAAAAAATCAAGTGTTTGAGGATTGACAATGGAGGAGAATATACCAGTGACGAATTTGATGCATATTGTCAACATGAGGGCATCAAGAGACAGTTCACGACGGCTTACACACCTCAACAGAATGGAGTGGCGGAGCGGATGAACAGGACCTTGTTGGACAGAACAAGAGCTATGTTGAGGACTGCAGATCTAGAAAAGTCATTTTGGGCAGAAGCAGTCAAAACTGCTTGTTATATTATCAATCGTTCTCCTTCAGTGGCGATTGATCTGAAGACTCCGATGGAGATGTGGACTGGGAAGCCGACAGATTATTCTCATTTGCATACATTTGGAAGTTCGGTGTACGTTCTGTACAATGAACAAGAAAGATCAAAGTTGGATTCGAAATCCAGAAAATGTATCTTCTTGGGTTATGCTGATGGAGCAAAGGGGTTTCGCTTGTAGGATCCTACTGTTCACAAGCTTGTCATCAGCAGGGACGTTATCTTCGAGGAAGATAAAGTAAAGGGATACAAAGGCACACTGAATTCAGAAACTACTATATTTCAGGTGGAGAATAAGACAGACGAAGGTAAAGTTTCTTGTGAAGCAGTACCAGAGCACGAAGAACAAGAACATGTTGAGTCTGAAGCTTCCAATGTGAGGCACTCAACTCGAGACAGAAGACCACAAGTTTGGCTTTCAGATTATGTTATTGAAAGCAACATTGCATATTGTCTATTATCAGAGGATGGTGAGCTATCGAGTTTCCATGAGGCTACTCAAAGCTCGGATGTATCCTTGTGGATGATAGCAATGCAAGAAGAGTTGGAGGCATTAGACAGGAATAAAACTTGGGATCTTGTTACACTACCACGAGGAAGGAAAGCCATTGAAAACAGATGGGTCTATAAGATCAAGCGTGATGGCAATAACCAAGTGGAGCGGTATCGTGCTAGATTGGTGGTAAAAGGGTATGCTCAGAAAGAAGGCATTGACTTCAATGAAATATATTCTCCTGTGGTTCGGCTTACAACAGTCAGAATAGTGTTGGCATTATGTGCGGTGTTTGACCTACATCTAGAACAGTTAGATGTGAAAACAGCATTTCTTCATGGAGATCTTGAAGAAGAAATCTATATGCTCCAGCCAGAAGGTTTTGCGGAAAAAGGCAAAGAGAACTTGGTTTGCAGGTTGAACAAATCTCTGTACGGTCTCAAACAGGCGCCGAGGTGTTGGTACAAGAGATTTGATTCCTATATCATGAGCCTTGGATACAACAGATTGATTGCAGACCCTTGTACGTATTTCAAGAGGTCTGGAGATGATTATATCATTTTGCTGTTGTATGTGGACAACATGTTGGTAGCAAACCTCAACAAAGATCAGGTCTAAGGATTGAAGGCACAGTTGGCTAGGGAATTTGATATGAAGGACTTGGGACCAGCAAATAAGATTCTAGGGATGCAAGTTCATCGAGACAGAAGTAACAAAAAGATTTGGCTTTCGCAGAAAAATTATTTGAAGAAAATCTTGCAACGCTTCAACATGCAAGATAGTAAGCCAATATCGACCCCTCTTCCTGTTAACATCAAGTTATCCTCCGAGATGTGTCGTAGCAGTGAAGCAGAGAGGATGGAGATGTCTCGAGTACCATATGCATAGCAGTGGGAAGTTTGATGTTCACCATGATCTGTACAAGACCGGACATTACTCAAGCAGTGGGAGCAGTTAGTCGGTATATGGCGAATCCTGGACGAGAGCATTGGAGCACTGTTAAGAGGATCCTTCGATACATTAAGGGTACCTCGAATGCTGCATTATGTTATGGAGGATCGGATTTTACATTCAGGGGCTATGTCTATTCAGATTATGCAGGTGATCTTGATAAGTGAAAATCTACTACTGGTTATGTGTTTACACTTGCAGGGGGAGCAGTAAGCTGGGTTTCGAAACTGCAGACAGTTGTGGCGTTATCTACAACAGAGACAGAATACATGGCAGCTACTCAAGCTTGCAAGGAGGCAATATGGATTAAAAGGTTATTGGAGAAGATCGGGCACAAACAAGAGAATGTTCCTTTGTTTTGTGACAATCAGAGTGCCTTGCACATTTTAAGGAATCCAGCCTTTCATTCCAGGACGAAACACATTAGAGTCCAATTTCACTTTGTGCGGGAAGTAGTAGAGGAAGGAAGCGTGGATACGCAGAAGATCCATACAAAGGATAACATAGCTGATTTTCTGACCAAGCCAGTAAACTCTGATAAGTTTGAGTGGTGTAGATCCTCAAGTGGTCTAGAGGAAACGTAAGCAGCAGGGAATGTCAAGATTGAAAGGATGTGTGGAGATGTGTTTGATTCTCAATCAAATCTCCAAGTGGGAGAAATGTCGACAAATAGGAAATGCATTTAATGCATTTCCTGTGGTGCATTAATTGAATTGCAGACGAAAGGAACGCGTTTTATACGCGGTAGGATGCGTTCAGATGGAACGCGTTTTATACGCGTTTTCACACTGACAGGAAGCTCTATAAATAGATATCCCCCTTTCATTTTGAAATTATCCCTTTTTCGAGTTTTCTCTCATCTTATAAGCATATGAGTGCTTAGTTCTATAATATTTGTGAGGTGTTTTGTTCTCATGTATTAAGAGAGTATGTGTTCTCTTTGGAAACATAGTGAGTGAGTTGTACACCACAAAATATTATAGTGGAATTCTTTTCATCTTGCCCGTGGTTTTTACCCTAATAATTTTTAGGGGTTTTCCACGTAAATCTCGGTGTCCAGTTTATTCTTTATTTTCGGGTTTTATTATCTCAAATTCCGCGCGTGGGACCAACAGTAACGATATTAATCTATCAACTTTTGAACAACTTATGATTAAGTTTCCATACCATTTTTGGTACGCATGAAGCAGAAAACGTGTGAATGTAATTCTGCACATTTTCAATTTTTTATTATTATTGAAATTGGTTGTTTTTGGAGTGGAGTGTTTTCATAATCGGACCAGTCGGTTCGACCATGAACCGGTCACGGTCCGAAAAGTGCCAAAAAAATGTGTGATCGATTAATTAGTATGATCAGTTGATTCGGTTCTCACATTTTAAAAACTACTTATTTTTCTTTTAAAAAATATTTTTTATTCTATATATATATATGTGTATGATTATTTTATTTTTCAACTTTATTAAAAATATTATTTTAGTAATATTAAACTTTATTATGATTTATTTTTTTTTTGTTTAAAAAATATATATAATTATGTTTTATTATAT
The DNA here is from genome assembly GCF_025594145.1 of Primulina tabacum. NCBI lineage: Eukaryota > Viridiplantae > Streptophyta > Magnoliopsida > Lamiales > Gesneriaceae > Primulina > Primulina tabacum. The sequence continues at coordinate 28,962,217 of NC_134558.1, read as the reverse complement.
TTATATTGTTTAAATTTTAAACTTAAATACATATGTTTTTTTTATTATTTATATATACATATTTAGAACATAAAATATATTATTTATTATATTATATTATTATTTTATAGAATATAATGATCTTCTAATCCGACTATTGGTTAATCGGTAGTCGTTAGACTAGTTGAACTATTTTTTAAAGATAAATCGGTTCGATTATATTTCTAATTATAAAAATATTGATGTCAAGTTCTTAGTTGCAGGATCTGTATTTTTGAATTATTTTGGTCATATTTTAGCTTATGTAAACATTATTTAACTTTTGATTGATATTTAAAATAATTATTGTTTCAGTTTTTAGTTTAAAATAATAATTGATTATTATTGTTTATATTATTATTGTTATTATTATTATTTTTTACATGTTTGTACATTTTATATTTAAAATAGATTTGTAATTAATATTTTAATTAATAGGTAAAAAACTTAAATATAAAAAAACAGTTTTTTTATCCGTTGTATTGACAAAAAAAACTGTTGTTGAAAGCATTGTTGTTAAAAGTTCTATTGTCTTTGAGCAGACTTTTAATAATAGTGCTTTCAACAACAGTTTATCAATGAATAATGCTTTCAACAATTTTTATATGTTGTCTTTTAGCAGACTTTTAATAACAACACTTTCAACAACAGTTTATCAACGGTTAAAAAATATTGTGTTTTTCTTATAGTGTTTACTGGTACAAATCTATATTAATGATATTTTTTTTTTTTGTTCCACTACTTCAATCTCTGTAAGAAATTTTCCAAGTTGATGCAAGAGAAGTTTGAGATGAATATTATGAGAGAATTAACATTCTTTCTCAGTCTTCAAGTCAAGCATTTAAATAATGACATCTTCATTAATCAGGCCAAGTACACCAAAGAATTGTTAAATAAGTTTGGAGTAGATAATTGTGTTTATGTTATCCCTACGAGCTCATCAATCAAATTAGACAATGATGGAGGGGAAATTTCAGTGGATTAAATAATGTACAGAGGCTTGAAAGATGTAGATTATGCACGTTGCAAGATTAATAGGAAGAGCACCAGTGGAACATTTCAGTTTCTTGAAGACAGGGTAATATCATAGTTCAGCAAAAAACAAACTTCAATTGTTAAACCAACGGCTGAAACTGAGTATCTAGGCGCGGGAAGTTGTTTTGCACAACTACTATGGATTCAACAACTCAAAGACTATGATGTTCAAGATTTTAAATCCACAATATTTTTGTGATAACATAGGCACCATAACAATTACCTACAATCATGTATTGAACTCACAGACCAAATATATTGATATTTAACATCATTTTATCCGAGATTATGTGATGAAGGACATCCGACTAGAGTACATATCTACAGAACAACAGCCGCTGACATCTTCACTAAGCCATTACCTGACACTAAGTTTTCAAAATTTCGTAATATTTTTGGCTTAGAAGATTTAAACTACAGGAATAAATTTAAGGGGAATTAAATTCGAGTTTGTGAAACAATGTAACAAGCTGGTACACAACTCTGACCGTTCCGGTTGGATTTTGTGGAAACTTGACTTTATGATATGATTCATCAAACCAGAAAAGAAAATGTGATCTAAAACAAAAAAAAAATCACACCCTCGATTCCATGAAATAAAGAATTGTTGTGTTGTCCTGATCTTTTTAAACAAGTAATTGGTTGTGATATTCACCCCTAAACTATGAAAAGCTTAGTAATAAATAACACGATTTAGAACAATTGAAATTCAAACGAACCTTCAAAGAACTCGTCTTTGACAATCCACGAGAAAACAACCAACAAACGTCACAAAGATTGAATATTTGATAAGTTTGATTTTTTTATCAACAAAGCAAAAAGCTTTTGAATTTAAGAGAAAACTCAAAAAATTTGATAAAATTATTCAATATTATGATAATCCAATTTTACAAGTTATATATAATAAAAAACAAGGTAAATATATCTTTCAAAAACTCGAAAATAGTGTTTCCATAATTAATTTGTGCCAAAATCTCGAGTTTCTGAAGATCTGGCCTAGAGGAACGCGCTGGGGCAGACAGAAATCCTTGTTGGGGCATGCTGGGCCCGTAGGGGTGTGCAAAAGTGACTGTAAGGGCGCCTAGTCCACGGCCTGGCGCGTTGGGGCTGTTTTGACCGATGGGGTGCATATGCTTGGCATGGAGTGCTGGGGCGGGTCTGTTACGGCCTAGAAGCTTTTTTCTTGGTCATTAAACACTTGAATGAATTATAATGGCCCTAAAATTTATTGTCATGCTCTTGGTAGCTCGCCATGAATCCTTAAAGCGCTTCCGTGAAATTCTTGCTTCGTCACCTCATAATTGGATGATTAATGACAATTTAGGGTCAATTTTTATATCGAAAGGTTGATGCACGAGAGCCACTGTGCGAGGGACAAGCACCGCAGCGCCACAAAAGCAGCACCGCTGCTCTATCGTGCCGAGTAACAAGCGCCACAACGCCACAAAAGCATAAATGGGCTTGAACTCACGGTCCGGACGAAAAAGATAAAAAGGGATAAAACCAACAACACGGGAGACAGCCGTCTTCTTGAGGGAATAGACGTGAGAAACGCAGAGCACACGCAGGAGACAATCTGAGGCGCAAGGATTGATCACGAAGACGAAGAAGGACGAATCTGGGAACAAAGACGCCACTTCTGATTTATCATCTAATTCTTTCGCCTTTAATTTCTAGTGTCTGCGATGTCTAAACTTTCAAACATGCAGTGTTTTTGTTTAGATTTGCGTATGAACTAATTTTTCCATTCTAGAGCATGACATAGCTTTGTTTATATGATAATTTGACTTGATTGTTTATGTGATTGATTTTTTTTTCATTTAATTGTGTTTCTTTGTATTTATTCGACTTCAGTTTACTGGCCATAAATTGTTTTTTGTTTGGTTAATTCTAAAACTCGAGAAAGGGACTAGGATTATAGATCATTAGAGACACATCGTTGAATGTTTATATCGTTCGAAGACGTATAAATTTAGCGAGGCCTAGGTAAGAACATCATTTGCATTTATCATTTAAACTTAGATTCTTATTAGGAATGTTTGGATCGAAGTTTGAATGATACAATTTATTCGTCACTTGAGAAAGGGGGAATATAATAATTAAGTGTTCCTGACCACTAAATAAATTGGAATTCACGAATATAAATTCAACCGGGAATAATTATCGTGGAAACTTAGTGAAATCACTCCTCTAGATATTTTCTCTCATTAATATTTTCTCGGTTCGGTGATTAGATTAATATTTATTTGTAATTAATTCATTTGCAGTAAACCAAACTTTTTATTGATTTTTCTAAATAAATTCGTGACTATTTTAATTACAAGCACTGATATATTTTTACATCACACTCCTCGTGGGAACAATACTTTACTCACATGTATTAAAACTTGACAACCGTGCGTTTGCGAGAGGAAAGTACGCAACAAGTTTTCAACGCTGTTGTTATCAAATTTAAATTTATATCAGTATTGTTACCAATTAGTCTAGATTTTAATTTAGAATTATTTTTGTTTTATTATAATAATTACTAATTTGTTCATTTTCTCTGTTTGACAGTGCATGCAAATATCGCAAAGCCTTGACTTGCTTATCTTTGATCTGAAGATTGAAAGAACTGCACGGAGATTAAGAAAAGCAAGAAGAGAAGAGATCCAAGCAATGGCTAAAAATAGAGAAGACGCGAGACGTAACCCGCCAGAAGCTATACCTATCAGAGATCACTTCAGACTAGTGATCAACGCACATTATTCTAGCATCGTTCGGGGGACTATAAACGCCAACAATTTTGAGCTGAAGCCTGCTCTGATAAATATGGTTCAGCAGAACCAATTAGCTGGAACCGCCACTTCAGATCCTCACGTGCACTTGAGAACTTTCCTGAAGATTACTGACACGGTAAAGATTAATAATGTTCACGATGATATTATTAGACTGCGTTTGTTTTCCTTTTCTCTCAGGGACTAAGCAAGATGATGGCTCCAATTGCTTTCATTGGAGAGCATCACGACATGGCAGGAGTTGGCAATGAAGTTCCTTGCTAAATAATTTCCCCATGCGAAGTCTGCACAGTTAAAGATCGAGATTAGCACTTTTAGGCAGACCGATTTTGAGCAGTTTTGTGAGGCTTGGAAAAGGTATAAAGAGTTGTTGAGGAAATGCCCAAATCATGGTTTTGAAGACTGGTGCAAATTGAACTATTCTACAACGGTCTAAATGGGCAAACACGAGGAACAGAGGACGCAGCGGCTGGTGGCACGATCATTGCCAAATCTCCTGATTAATCTTATGACTTGCTTGAGCATATGACTATAAATAACTACCATTGGTTGTCTGAGAGGTCATGAGTAAAGAGGACAGGTCGAGTTTATGTTGTGGATCATATTACATCACTCACAGTGCAAGTATCAGCATTGACTAAGCAGATAGCAGCTATGAATAAAGTGATCACATCAGACACTATGGGACCACCAATTGTTGTTCAAAATAACATTTTCCTGAAGAAGTTCAATACATCAACAACAAGAATTTTGGAGGCTATTGAGGATATCGAGGTAACCCACCCCCTAACACCTATCATCCTGGTTTGAGAAATTACGAGAATTTTTCTTATGCAAATAATAAAAATATGTTGAATCCTCCACCGGGTTCAATACATCAAATGGGGAAGAGAAGCCATCATTTGAGGATTTATTTGGTACATTTGTTGTTGAATCTGGTAAGAGGATGGCTATAACTGAGTCTATGCTTGAAACCTAGAGACAGATATGTCGAATATTGGTGCTTCCTTGAAAATCCTTGAGTCGCAAGTGGGGAAGATAACGAAGCAACTCACATCTCAACCATCAGGCACAGTACCAAAGAGTACAAACCCAAATCTGAGACAAATGAATGTCGTGTTCATACAGTATGAGGAGATTGGTATGGTAGACAGAGAAGAGGAAAAACTTGATCTCACACCCATCAGGGAAAATAAGCCACCACCAAGCAAAGGAATCCGAGGTAAGAAAGGTAAGAGTTATGATTTAGATCAATGCATTGATACTTCTTTATTTCCCTACCCCCAGAAATTTATACAATTGAATGCTGAGTTTCAAAAGAAAAAAAGGTATTGAAGATCTTAAGAACCTACACACTAACATTCACTCTGCGGATCAGGAGGTAGTGGCACATACTGAAGGAAGCGATAAGGAGATACAAGGAAATCTTTCACAGAAGCTGCAAGACCCCGGGAAATTTTTTTTACCATGTGCAATAGATGGCCAAATAGTGGGAAAAGCTATTTGTTATTCAGGAGCGAGTATGAATATAGTGCCAAGCTCTCTCTACGAGATACTTGGACTGAGTAGGATAAAGCCCACATAATTAATCTTGCAGCTGGCAGATAAATCGATCAAAGTACCGTTGGGTTTTGTGAAAGATGTTGAAATTCAGATCGTTAAACTGAGGCCTTCAACAGAATTTGTTGTGCTTGACATGGAGAACAGTCAGAATGTTCATGCCATTCTAGGAAGACCATTCTTGGCTACTGCTGGAGCCGTAATTGATGTGAAACGAGGAAAGTTGACCATGGAGGTCAATAGTCAGAAGGTGGAGATTAAGACATCCTAGAGATCACACGACCCACCTTGAACAGAACTAGCGACAGTCGAGTTGACAACGTTAAACCAAGCGCTTATTAGGACGCAACCCAATCAGTATCTTTTAATGCTTTAATTATTTTTTATTTTCGGTATTTTAATTGTTTGCGTTTTTATGTTACTAAACTCTGCATGTGAAGATTAGACATTGATACGTATTTTAATATGTAGGTAAGGGTTGAAAAAGGCGTGAAAAAGAGCTCAAATGTCGTAACTCCCGAAGAACAGGCGCCTAGGCTCCATGGATTCAGCGCTGCAGCACCAATTTTTGTGTAAAATAAGTGCCTAGGAGCTAACCACCAAGCGCTGCAGCGCCCAAATACCCGAGGACCGAGCACCTAGGCACTGAAAATTGCGCGTCGCGGTGCTCATGTGCCGAGGAACTAGCGCCGCGGGGCTAGTTACTCAGCGCCGCGGCGCTCAGCATGGCGAAGAGTTAGCGTCGCGGTGCTTGATCATGTATAACAAAAAAAGAGCTTTTGAAAACATATTACCCTAACACCAACAAGAGCTGCGGCTTCCCTCCATCGGCCACCACAGCAGAAATCGTTCCTCCCCACATATTCTACTGTCAAAAATCTACAATATACCATATTTCCCCACACAAATCACCCTCAAGTCTATTCCATTTCCATCTCTCACATGCAAGGCGCCTCGAGCTTAAGAATTTCAACGAGAGTTTCAAAACAAATCGACCTCAAACAGATTGCAAGAAAATTTTGGTTCCCTATCACAAGGTAATCATCTGTGGTGTTGTGATTCTTGACTTTAATGCTTTGAATTTCAAGGAATTGAGCTCTTGAGTTTATGCATATAAGTTGTTCGATAAATTGCCTAAGTGATCTTGTTCTTAAAAATTGTTGGATTGGAGTATTGAATGTTATAGGGGAATTATCGTTTTGATATTGTGGTGGATATATATTGTTGGAATATCGTTGTTGCGAGGCGTTGTTGTAGGGAAAATTCTTTCAAGTGAAGTGTTATTTGAGTTGAAGCATGCCGTCGAAAAAGAAGAGTAAACGTGGTCAGTCTGGGGATGGTGAGTCATCTGCTGCTAGTTTTGATAGACGATGATTTTGGGATGCAGTTGCCGCTGAGAATTATTCTAAATTGCTAGAAAAAATATGCAGCGGGAGAGGGGTATGGATCAGAGCTACCCAAATTGTGATACATTGGTTCGTGCTCGGGGAATACATTGGGGTGAATTTGTAAAGCCCCCTGCAGATGTTGTGATGTCCCTTGTTAGGGAATTCTATGCTAATTTAAAGGTTAAGCATGAGGACTATCATGTGAATATAATGGGCAAATGTTTTCCTTCGACAGTATGACGATCAACTCGTTGTACTCGATGCTGAATTATGACACCGACGAGTACACGATGTTTATGAGAGAGGCATACCCCTATGAGTCGATCAACACCACACTTTGTGAGCCGGGCACGGTTTGGAAGCTAAATGATCAACGAGCCCCGGTCACAGGTTCAGACACCTGTGATGGTGCTTCAAACACAATATTCTCAATGAGCTACAATAGCTCGTGTTCTAAGAATGTAAATGCCGATGAATTAGATCGATTTTGGTTTTAAACCAAGCGGAAAATACTCGAAATAATCATTCATTAAGAAAGCTAATCAGTTTAAAGCTTTTAACTTGTGTAAACTGATTAACTGATATAAAGGGGATCAGTTTGAGCTTGTATCAGTTCAGTTATGGTAAGAACTGAATTGATATGAGTTGAACTTATCAAATCAGTTAAAATGAAAGTTAAGCAGTTAAATACACAAGATATGTTTATGAATGTTTGGGGACTTCAACCGCTCCTACATCACCCATTCTACCACCTCGGGTAGGATCCACTAGAAGACTTTGATTTATAAAACGACTTGTACGAATCCACTCAGCTTAGGACTTACACTACTGCCTAACTGAACTTCTAGTCTAGACTGAAGGCAACACCTTCCAGCCAACACTTGTTTAACGTCTATGTGTCAAAAATTACATACACAAGTTTAACGTCTTTGTGCAAGACTCACTCAACTTATCAATAAGCTCTACTTTATGTATATGTGAGTGATTGTGTGTGCGTATGTGAGAACTGATCTACGAATACAATAAGAAAGTGTTCTCATACATTGAGGGAATTATGCTTCTAATATAAGCTTATAACACTTTGAAGTGTTCCTTCAAATATGAAATCTGGCCTGATATGCTTCGAGCGTTACTTTCTCTCTTGATTTTCATACTTGTATATTTTTTCACACACTTGTATATTGATGATCTTGGTCTAGTATTTATAGAGGCAATGAGACCGTACACCAAGACTCATCAAATATGTTCGTTGCAATTTGAATCTGTTCCTCGAAATATATATGTACTTTCCGACAGCCATTCTGGAACGTTTTGGCTTTAAGCTCTGCTGCAACGTCCATTATTGTCCTTTAACTGGACAAAAGCTTTTCCTCAGTACGCACATTTGGATTCCATTTGAATAAGCTTGTCGTGTTCTGCAAATTGATTGATTCCTTACTGATGTTCTAAACTGGTCAGTTGAACTGATCTTGAACTAGTTTGGAGAAATCAGTTGGCACGTCAGTTGAACTGATTTCACTACTTCAATTGAACTGGTCAGCTGGGCTCTTCATCAGTTGGCCTGGCTTCTGAAGGTCTTCTGCTGAACCACCTATCAGCTGGACAATCAGTTGAATTGGTCTTTGATATATCAGTTGAACTGATTCAGTTTGGGCAATCAGTTAGCGTTTTCAGTTTTGCGTCTCGATAGCTTCAGTTTTTGATCGATAACTGATCAATTCGAATCCTGATCAGTTTCAGCTTTTGCGCACTTAGGTAAATTCATTAGAAACAAAATAACAAGTTTTGTTAACATCAAAATCAAGATTGCGAACATGAAATGTTCCAACAATCATTATTTTGTAGCCTCGCGGTTGATGCCATCTGGGCATGTGTCGGATGTGACGAAGACGAAGACAGTGTTGGTTTACTGTATGATCACCGACAAGACATTGGATGCAGGCCGAGTAATCATGACTTCGATTTTGCAGGATGCTTGGGGCACCTCCATAGTTAGCATGCCCCATTCTTCGACCGTCACGGATCTCTGTCACATAGCAGGGGTTACATGGGATGATAGTGAGGGATTGTTGCGGACAAAAGATGATATCTCACTGGTTGAGGACCTTCCGAGGTATAAGAGACGGTGACAGATTACTAGTGGTCCGAGAGAGGCTTCAGGGAGTGGAGCACAGCCACAGCCCGCCCCACAGGCACCACACGCACGACAGGAAGGGACCGGGAGAGGACAGACCGCCCACGAGCGTCTCTATGATCTAGAGCGTATGATGAGAAGACAGTGGCGGATCACGCGCGAGCACATGGATTACATGCACGATTTTACTCGTGTGCTTGCTCAGCGCTTCCCTGCGACCCGTGCCTCTGACGAGCCATTACCGCCCCCGCGTATTCACACAGACCCATTGAGAATGATGCCGAGTATGATGAGGATGAGGAGGTTGAGCTATCAGGTGAGTACAGCGAGTCCTAATGCTCGTTGTATGAGGTACGTGATCCTATGATTTTCTTGGTTTATTACTGTACATTGGGGACAATGCACGTACTTAAGTTTGGGGGGTTGTTAATTTTTCTTTGCTTGTTTGGCTTGTTTGAGTTAGAGTTTAATAAGTTGTTTTGAGGACTGCATGATTAGTTATTTCCTGCACAATAGTTAAAGTGTTTTAATTTCGTAGGGAGTCTAGTCGAGTCGTGGTTTTAAAAAAAACAGTCATTTTGATTATTGCATTATAGAGTCGTTAGAAAAGAATCATGGATAAATCATTATGTGGCTGATGATGAGAATGAAGTTGTGGTTCTGAATACATGTCTTCATGATAACTTGAGAGTCACAATTTTTTCGCACTGTCATGTTTGTTGATATTATCGATGCTTAGATATAATTTACATACATGTGATGCTAAATAGACAAGGGAGATCTGATTTTTAGTAATTCTCACATGACATTGACTGACACTTTTGCAAACACAGATATGACCAAGGCAATTTTTCTCAATATCTTTGGGTCTGTTTTCATTGTTTATTATCGATTGTTAGCCCATTTAGCCTCGAGTTGATTGAGATGCTTGAATTTTTTTTGCGCCTACCTCATATATTATTTTGGTTGAACAGTACATGTGATTGGTTTGTATGAGATAACTAATGGCTTTAGGGTAATCTAGAACTTGCTTGAACATTTTTCGAGACAAAATACGGATAATATGAGACATAAGAATGATTTAGGCAATCTTTGGAACCGTTTAAGCCTTCGAGCCTACCCAATGAAAATGAAATATCCCTAGTGTCCCATTTTGAGTTTACTAAAAATCAAGTGGTGTGTGTCAATGACATAAAATTAGCCCCCACTTGTATCTGTTCTACAACCCACAAAAACCACCAAATGAAGCTTATACACTTACTATCCTACCTAACTCTGAGAGGAGTAAGTTCATTGATGTTGAAATGATTCGACCACTCCTTGAGAAGAAAAATAAAAATTAATGTGTATAAGGAGTAGAAAAAGAAAAGAAAAAGAAAAGCAATGAAAAAAATGAATCAAAAGTGGTGAAGAAGAAAAATTGAGAAAATGAGGATGTTAATGATGAGAAAACAAAAAGTGGGTGGTGAATGAAAAAAGAATGAAAATGATGAATTTTAAATATTTCTCTCAAATTTTAATTTTCATACCTTTTATTGTAGCCATGAGCCGTATCCTAACGTTATAAGTCGGCAAGACCTATTAACCTTGCCATATTTATCCAATATACTAGTGAAAAAAAGTTGTTTGAGTCAAGCTTATAGATACCTGAGAAACATGGTTAGCAAGTATGGACTTTAATCATTTGCATTTAAGCATCTCATTATGTTACATCATTTTTAATATACTTGTGTTGAATATCTTATGAGCCAAATAATCCCCAGTAAAGTCTTTTGTGATCTGTGTAAGTGAATTTGTATTTTAATGAAGTGTGAGTTGAACTGAGCTGAAGATTTCTTGAGTTTATAAGACGAGTGGGTATTGTGGATTTATTTGAGCATTCAATTGGGTAAATGAACATTGACATATCACACACGCACGTGACTCTTGAGTAATTGTGAATTACATGAAAATGGATAAGTCAGAGGCCAGTTTCAATGCTTGCATGTCCATGACTTATAGTTGTTAGAATTATAGTTTTGATTAATTTCTTATTTTTATTTTACTCGGGACTAACAAAAGTTCAAGTTTCGGACATAATTACATGTGGTATTTGTTGTTTTTGTGTCATGCAGGAGATAAACCACTATTGGATGATTGATGACGATTAGGGGCAATTTTGATGTCGAACAGTTGATGCACGAGAGCCACTGTGCGAGGGACAAGCGCCGCAGCTCTATCGTGACAAGCAACAAGCGCCGCAACGCTAGGTTGCCGAACTATTAGCGCCTAGGCGCTAAGGAACAAGCTCTGCGGCGCCACACCCTCGACCGAATGGCGCGGCACGCTAATGTCGGGGAGAATCAAACAAATGGATTGAACTCACTGTCCGGATGAAAAAGATAAAAAAGGAGAAAACCTACAACACAAGAGAGTCGTTTTCTTGAGGGAATAGACGTGAGAAACGCAGAGCACACGCGGGATACGATCTGGAGCGCAAGGAGACTGATCACGAAAATGAAGAACAACGAATCTGGAGACAAAGACGCCACTTCTGATTTGTCATCTAATTCTTTCGCCTTTAATTTCTAGTTTCTGCGATGTCTAAACTTTCAAACATGCAGTGTTTTTGTTTAGATTTCCGTATGAACTAATTTTTCCATTCTAGAGCATGACGTAGCTTTGTTTATACGATAATTTGACTTGATTGTTTATGTGATTGAATTCTTTTTTCATTTAATTGTGTTTCTTTGTATTTATTCGACTTCAGTTTACTGACCATAAATTGTTTGTTGTCTGATTAATTATACAACTCGAGAAAGGGACTAGGATTATAGATCATTAAAGACACATCGTTGAATGTTTATATCGTTTGGAAGGCGTATAACTTTAGCGAGACCTAGGTAAGAACATCATTTGCATTTATCATTTAAACTTAGATTCTTATTAGGAATGTTTGGATCGAAGTTTGAATGATACAATTTATTCGTCACTTGGGAAAGGGGGAATAAAATAATTAAGTTGTCTTGGCTATTAAATAATTGAAATTCATGAATATAAATTCAACCGGGAATAATTATTGTGTAAACTTAGTGAAATCACTCATCTAGATATTTTCTGTCATTGATATTTTCTCGATTCTGTGATTAAATTAATATTTATTTGTAATTAATTCATTTACAGTAAACCAAACTTTTTATTGATTTTTCTAAATAAATTCGTGACTATTTTAATTACAAACACTGATATATTTTTACATACACATTCCTCGTGGGAACAATATTTTATTCAGATATATTAAAACTTGACAACCGTGCGCTTGCGAGCGAAAAATACGCAACAGCTATCCCTTAAGGTGTTTTAGGGATTCATGATCCATATGAATCACAAATTCTTTAGGCCTCAAGTAGTGCTTCCAAGTCGCAAGAATCCTTAACGCATACAATTGTTTGTCATACGTCGGGTAGATCAACGTTACTCCATTGAGCTTCTCAATAAAGTACGCCACGAATCGTCCTCCATGCATCAAGACTCCTTTAATACCTTCATCTGAAACATCATCTTCAATTTCAAATGTATTAATAAATTCAGGCAAAACAAGTAAAGAAGTATTAATTAGTTTTTGCTTAATATTATTAATGGACTTATCTTGCTCCTTACACCAATGGAATGAGACGTTCTTCTTAATCACCTCCGTCATTGGTGTCGTCAATATGATAAAATCCTTTACAAACCTCCTGTAGAAGTTTGTAAGACCATGAAAGCTTCGAAATTGACCAATAGTAACAGGCGTTGGGCAATCTCGAATAGCATTATATTGTTCTCATCAACTTGCATATCTTGTGAGCTTACCACAAAACCAAGAAAAACAAGTTTGCTTATACAAAATCACACTTTTGATATTAACTTACAACTTTTCCGCTGCAAGTGTTATTAGTACAAGTTTCAAGTGTTCAATATATTCATCTAAGCTTTTGCTATACACTAGCATGTCACTAAAGAACACCACAATAAATTTTCCTATATGTGAACGCAAAACATAGTTTATCGAGCGTTAGTTAAGCCAAAAGGTATGAGCATCTACTCATACAACTTGTACTTGATTTTAAAAACAGTTTTCCAATCATCGTCTTCCCTAATCCTAATTTGGTGATATCCACTCTTAAGATCAATTTTGCTAAAAATACTTGAGTCATACAATTCATCTAACATATCATCCAGCCTAGGTATGAGATGTCTATACTTGATGGTAATGTTATGGAGAGCTCTACAATCAACACACATACATCATGATTCATCTTTCTTAGGAACTAATAAAACAAGTACAGCATAAGGCGATATGAACTCATGCACAAACCCTCTATCTAAAAGTTCACTTACCTATCGTTGAAGTTCTTTAGACTCCTCTGGGTTTCTCCTGTATGTCGGACAATTCGACAATGAACTTTCAGGCACCAAATCAATTTGATGCTCTATCTCTCTCAAATGTGGTAGTCCTTGTCGTAGCTCCTCCGGAAATACATCATCAAATTCCTGTAAAATTGAAACAACAATGCTCGGAAGTGATCCGGCTATATCACTTGTGTTTATGATAACCTCCTTATAAATAATTAACACAAGTGGTTCATAGGTGTGCAAAAGTTGTTTCAACTTACTCTTTTGGGTCATATATGTATTTTTATTGGCTTTTTTCCTCTCTTTTTCTTTTTTTCTCTTTTTTCTTTCGTATAATCATCTCACTCTTTTGATCATTTTTTTTTCAGGCATGTCTTCTTTTCTCTAAGGTCATCTCACCTTTTTCATCACTCTTTTTTCGACATCATCTATTTTTATTTTATTTAATTGGTCCTCCAATATTTGCTTTAGGGAAAAATTGAGTAATACAATGGGGTTTTTCTTTGGAACAAAAGAATACCTATTCTTGAAACTATCATGCATCACTCGCCTATCATATTGTCACGGTCTCCATAACAAAATATGGCAAGCATGCATTTGCACCACATCGCACAATACCGCATCCACGTACTTCCCAATTGAAAACGCCACCAAAACTTGCCTATTTACTTTCACCTCCGCACAATCATTCAACCATTGTAGCTTATATGGTTGAGGATGTTTTGATTTAGATAAACTCAATTTCTCCACCATCTCACTACTAGACACATTTGGTACGAATTCCTCCATTTATGATAAGGTTGCAAACCATTTCATCACAAAACACCTAGTATAGAACAACTTCTCCATTTGGTTAGCCTCCTGCTCTTTCACTTGGACACTCGTAATATGCCTAGTCACTAGCACTTCACCTACAACCGCCTCATATCTCTCATCAGGGTCCTCTATCTCGGGCATCTCATTATCATCACCTTCGTAATCCCTTGCACTTCGAGATTCAACTCTCCATAAACATTCATTATCATCACCCTCTTGTTTGGATATTGGCTAACAATATGGTCAACTCCTTGACATCTAAAACACTTAATATCTCGAGAACGATTAATAGGAGTTTCATATTTACCTTGCATTTCTTGTTTAGGTTTCTCTAGCTTAATTTCAGCTTTGGGTTTGGTCACCACCTTGCCTTCTTCACGTCTAACAACTTTTGGATGCCAAGAAGATGATGAACACTCCACTTGATTGGTGCGGCCAACTCCTCGCCTCTTGAGTTGTTGTTCCGCCTTTACCGCCATCTACACCATCTCATCCAAATCCAAATAGTGTCTAACCTCCACTTGGTCTTGAATTTCCCTGTTCAAACCACAAAGAAATCGAACCATTCTAGCCTCATTATCCTCCTCTATGTTGGTTCTAATTATGGTTGCTTCCAGCTCCTTATAGTAGTCATCGACACTCTTTGTACTATGTTTCAAGCTTTGTAACCTCTTGAACATATCTCTATAGTAATTATGGGACATAAACCTCTTCCTCATAACGCTCTTCATATCATCCCATGTATCGATACATTCTCCTAGTGATACAAGTTGATCCCACCAAATAAGGGCGTAATCTAGAAATTCAACCACTGCAACCTAAGCTTTTTGAGTTCGGAAGTAGTGGCGACAGTCAAATACGAATTCTACCATCTTTTCTCATTCTAAATAAGCATATGGGTCAGATTTACCATGAAATGACAGGATCTTCATCTTAATGCTACCAATATTATCATCTTCTCTACCCCCATCATTGTACCTACCATGTACGACCTCTCTTTTACCTCTCCCGACCCCTCCATCACGATCGTTCCTTCCCAAATTCTCATCTTGGCTCTCATCATAGCCTCTCAAATCATACTCATCCTCGTCTTCGCCTCTAACCAAATTTTTCGACTTAGACTTACTCTCACTAGTACTAACTTCAAGCCTATTCATCCTCTCATGTAATGGCTCCAACTCGGTTCTCATCATTCTGGTGAAATGACCAAATAACGCTTCAATTTGAACCTTCGAGGGTCCTTCGAGCCATCCTTACTTCCTTCTCAATTTTCCTTTCAGATATTGTACCTACAAGAAATGTTAGTGGAACAAAATATGCTTCACCCGAATCTCACGATCACACCAAAAAAAAAAATCACTCAACTTTTTTTTCTTTACTACAAATAATTTACAAGTCACTCCAAAAAAAAAACGCTTGCGCTCAAATATTTCACTCAAATTTGAGAATCATCTTGAAAGTGTGCTTAAGCTTTGTTTTTGTATATATCAAACTAACAAATTCAATTTATGGACACTTGCAACTGTCTCACTTGGACTGCACAAAATCGATCAATTTTATTATTTTTTTTGCTCAAGATCTTTAATGTTGACTCAATATGGAGAAAATAACAATTTCAATGCTAAAATAATAGCACTTAAATTTTCAGAATTTTATACTTTTTATTTCTTCTCTTTACGAAGAATGACTCAAAAAAAAAAAGAATTCGAGAATCGTAAGATTTACGAACAAAGGAAAAACAATATTTCTTTTTACAAAAATCTTGTGACACAAGAACAAGTGAATGAAGAACGAAAGAGCAACATCTTCACATCTTCATTTTTTTCCAATTAAAACCACGATTTGCTGGATCACTGACACCTTCTTTGTTTGTTTTCTTCTGCACACACAAAAAAGTCGAACCAAACCCTAAATGTAATTTTTTTTCTTTATGTCAATTGAAATTTAACAAAGTTTGGGCTGAAATTTATTATAAGAACTATTAAAAGTTTCTTGATACCATAGAATCCGCATAGCAGTGCCTAGTCCTCACCTAGGCTCTAGGCGCCGGTCTGGCGGTCAACTAGCGCCTAGCGAATTTTAGAACCTTGATATATACCCATTATTAGAAACCATTACCTTCATCTCCTCCACCATCCATAGAAAACCAAACCGGTGAGCTTCCAGAGATGCCACTTATCTCTGTTGATGACGTCGTCAAGTTTTTATCATTGTTTGACTTTGACCGACGAAGATGAGCCATTATTCTCCTATGCCTACATATGTTATGATAACCAAGGAAGGAGTCCAATTTGTAGTTGAGTTGCAGGTTAATATTGATGATTCAGAAGCTCAAGCCACCAAGACTCAAGCTTCACTTGTCTCAACCCCAACCGCCGAACCAACAGAAGGAATACATGAGGATATTCTTTCGACAAGTCTAACCGGTGGGGAAATCGACATTCATAATGTTTCCAAACCCAAATCAAATCCTCTCGATATATACAAGATTGGCCCTTCAACATGACAAGGAAATCAATTTTCTGAGTTTGATGAAGAATGTGATGAATATCCTATGCCATAGCAAGTGCCGAATTAGTTGCAAGATGTCTCCAAGTTCAACAGCAACTTGGACATCAAGCACTTTGCTCATACTATGACATTCGACAACTTCAAGTCAAAAATTCTTAAAGAAATCAGATTCATTGGAAAGCTTTTCAACAATCTTAGTTTCCACCAGCTCAAAATGAAGAGTTAAGTGCATATTACACAAGTGAAAAATCACATGGATGTACGGCTTCATCACCTTCCGACTGACTACCCTTGGCAGCCTGCTACCGGAGATTCATGATTTTATAAAGCGTGGTGGTTCCAAAAAAAAGGAAACATATTACAAGAAGCTAGAGGAACAAAAGAGAAGGGAAGAGAGAGCCAAATATGAGAAGCCAAGAAAGCCAAGGAGAAGGCAAGAAGAGGAAGGCATAAGGAGATGTGGTGGAAGTGGAAGTGGCGGTTCAATTCTTAGAAGATAGATTTTGTTTTGTAGGTGTAATAGGTTTTAATTTTCAAGCACCTGTATCAATGTCATTTAATTATGCAATGAAATATTTTTTTTCTTTAAATTGTCAGTAATACTTAATTGTTCTTACGTAACAATTGTATTTAGTCTTACAACTTATGTCATCACCAAAAAGAGAAAAAAAATTAAGTTCAAATTACCATAAGTTTTGGCAATGAAAAAACATCGAATTTTTCAAATCCAGCTGTCATTCTCATGTAATTACATGACTTTAGCTGCTGGACAAGTCAAGTAGTTCATATTCTATCAGAAGCTCATGCTGTAGATATCATCAAAAGATAATTTCTTGTATCTGATTCTAACTGAATCGCTTTATCCACAAATGATCAGAGTCTGACCGTTCAACTCTAACCGATCATACATTAGCAAATTAAGATGAATACAACAATTCAAGCTGTTCAATAACTATCAAATAAACTGAAAAGCACAATATTCTATCAACGTCTGATTGACAAGAATGTATCCTCAAATGTCAATAGTCAATCAAATTTTAGAACCTAATAACCAAAGCGGTAAAAAGCAAACAAACATTAAATGAGTATTTAATTAATTGTACGAATTAAGATGGATACAACAATTCAAGTTGTTCAATAACTACCAAATAAAGTACCAAGCACAATATTCTATCAACATCCGATTGACAAGAATGTTTCCTCAAATTTCAATAGTCAATCAAATCTTAGAACCTAATAACCAAAGCGGTAAAAAGCAATAAAACATTAAATGAGTATTTAATGTATTGTACGATGAAGTGAGATTACATATGATCGTTGATAAAGTTTTTCGACCATTGAAGACTTCAAATATAGATATTTCAAATATAGATATGCAGGTTCAGAACTTCATAATCATGCAGAATTGATAACAAGACCAATATAATTTGTAACATACCAAATCTCAAGCACAGTAATTCTTTCTAAGATATCAAGATGTCCACTTAGCACACGCCTATTTATTCATATCATACCATCTAGGGTCAACTGTGTTACCCCCACCTATTCTAGTCGTTCAAAGCTAAGCATTGAAAAATTTGTTCTCTTCGAACTAAGGGTTCTTAGAAGAAAAAATAACATATGAATTGTTATTTTCGAACATCCACAACATCTTGTCCATTTAAATTGTGAATTTACTTTAGTTTTCATTTATCCAACTGTTGTGTTGATTGATTTCTTGTATTGAATATATCTTTTACAAATCACTAATCTAACCAAATCGTTTCCAAAAAAAAAAAAATTTAGTGGC
This sequence comes from Primulina tabacum, assembly GCF_025594145.1. Classification (NCBI taxonomy): domain Eukaryota; kingdom Viridiplantae; phylum Streptophyta; class Magnoliopsida; order Lamiales; family Gesneriaceae; genus Primulina; species Primulina tabacum. Next base: position 28,943,815 of record NC_134558.1, on the reverse strand, counting down.
CTAGTTAAATATAAATGTTCAAGAAACAGTATTAACAGCTAATAACTGTTAAAACTAGCTCTAGTTTTAAAAATTAAAAATTAAAAATTTATTCACTGCTTTAAATTCTATTTCGATCCCTACAAAGACACTTCATACACCCATCTTGTACTTGTACTCCGGGGAATATGCTTAATATTATTTGCATATCATTTTTTACGAATATCTCCAATATTTATATAAAAAATGAAATATATAAAGTATTAAATGAAATAGAGAAAATATTTTAAATTTTGCAACTATATAATTCAGAAAAATAACTAGTTAAATATTATCTTGGTACCTAGAATACAACAATATATTATTACAAAAAGAAAGAAAAAATCTTTTTAAGTCCGAATTTTCTCCTAGCATCTCTGATTAATACCCAAATTACGAAATTTAATAAAAATATAAACAAGTGTGAAACACCCAACAAAGGGAAGCACCCCAAAAATCTTTAAGCACACTGCAACAACTTTAATACAACAAATGGTACAATAAATAACCAGTGAAGAACGAACTATGTAGCCTATAATGCAATTGCGAAAAAAAATTTCTGTACATACCTTAGCTCCAACGGTCCCCCATTGATAGAGTCCATTGATAGAGATAAAGAGAACATAAATGACAGCTAATTTACTCCAACACTGCAACGTCATGCTCAACTTTCCAATAGTTAGAATCGCTAAATTCCTTCATCACTGCACCGTCACTGTCTGAATCCTCCTTTTCGGTTTTCTTCGAAACAGTGTTTCTTTTCATTGGCCCAGCTTCTCCTATGATACCTTCCTTTAGAGCGCGTTCCATTGCCTTCTCTGTGCCCTCTAATTCCACGCCCACAAATTCAACATCCTCTTCAAACAACGAGGGTACAGCAGCACCTTTGTTGCTTGAATCAGATTTAGATGAGCTATCACTGGAATCTATGGAAGTAGATGTTGTCCCGTTTGATATGGAGCCGTCACTAGAAGATGGAGGTACAGGGGTAGAGCTCGCCTTTGCTGAATTTGAAAGATTGTTGTTAATATCGGTCGGTTCATCAAATGGATTCACACTGGATCCACTAACTTGAAAATCTAATGTTTCACCCCATGACACCCATTCGGGTATAGGTCTATCTTCTCCAAATGGGTCGTCACTGTCTGGATTCCCGAAGGGAAAGAAATCCAAGTCACCAGGGGTAATGCTGTTCTTGGTTTCAGCAAATGACTCGTTTCCCTTGTTACTGATGGCATTGAATCCATAGAAGACTTTTGCATTGGGACTAGATGAGCCATTGGCAGAAATTTTGCTCTCCAACTCATCATCCTCCCCAACTACTACCTCATCATCACTACTGCTGTTGCTGTTTGATGTTCCTTTCAGGTTACTATCGTCCATCCTGTCAGATGACGGTGATGGGCTCATACTTACGTCTCCATTTCTATCATCATCTTGGAATGAAAACCAGTTGGAATTTGTGAACAAGCTGCTGCAAACGAGAAATAAGCAAGGTCGTACAGAAATGAGTCATGAAAATGGTCAGCCACAAAGGACACAAAAGTAGGCTCAAATGGAAAAACCCCTGCTCGTTATTTCTTGTGCATCTGATTTTTTTTTTTTTCTAAATTTGCTGACAAAAGCCAACGAAACTCACCTGCCTTGCTCATTACCCAACCTTAGGGATGAAATCACGACTTCAGCAGATTCATCATCAAAGTAGACGTCCTAAAATTTCATCAAATTTAAAAATCTCGCATAAGAACCATCAATTCAGAAGGGAATGGCAAATGAAAAAACTAATCACCCGTAGGTACTCTTTCGTAATTGATAACACTCTGATTGGCAAGAAGCCCATTGTTTTCATTTGTACCAAGTAATAATAGTGAAGGAAACGTGGCTATGTGCATTACCTCATCATCACGATCAAGAGATCCATAACCCTGCAATCAAGAGATGAAAACAATAAATTATATCTCAACTAATTACATATTCGGCTTCAAAGAAAATTAGCAGCAACAATAAAACAGCTTTTCTTCTCTCATATGTTTACCTCAGCATCATCATCATACATGGTGTATCTAAATGCTTGGCTCAAATTATTTGCCAGAGCTGCAACATCATAATCCCTATCATGAACGTCTTCTTCATCACTATCCCCGTTCCTGTTGTGCAATGCAGTGGGTCGCCTGCAGTGGAGAGGGAAGATCCATCATTTTAAGGAACTATAGCCGAGTAGAGCAGGAAATACCTTGGTACACAAAGATACAGCGATTTTTGCACGAGAATTAACAGCTTTGCTTTCTGAACAATCCAAATAACACACACAGAAAGTCATACCCACAAGCCCATCGATAAACATTCTCAATCATATTGCGCTCCTGTAAGCCAGTGGAATGCCACTCGTTCCACTCACTATTTTCCTGAAGAATGATATCGAGTTTGCATGAGAAAAGACACGAGTAAAATAAATTGATTCTGTGGCAGAAAAATTAGCATGAACATCATTATAATCTAAAATTACACCCAGAGACCCACCTGAAGATGCATTTGAATTCGAGTATCATTGCTTCCCAACTGAACTAATTTATTTGATATCCTTGTTAGGTGTCCAAAGTATCCTGCCTTAGGAGCCTGTCTTCCAGATGCTGGCACAGTTGGCTGCATTGAGTAGAAAAAAGCCAATCAGAGACCCCAATAGGTCTAAACTCAAAATCTGTAATCTACCAGAATCTGACAAGGGCATTTATACTTCACAGTTATCGACATGCAATTGTTTCCGAGGCATAAATCTGTGGTATCAACTTTCTTACCATCAAAGCAAAAGGCAACCACATCTCTTCTACAGAAAAGGGAGAAGCCTAACACAAGCTACATGAACTGAAAACTTCAATAATTTCCAACTAAAAATACCTGACTAAGATCACCAGAAAGGACGGGACTTTTCTCAGTTTGAAGAATTTTTTCAACCAAATGACACTCTAGGAGAAGATGATCACGGATGACATCATCTTTACTGTCCAAGCAAGAATATACTATGCTCTCCACGTGGTGATGCAAAGCATTGTTGTATGGATATCTGCAGCAGACAAAATAATTTAGAAACACCATCTGAACTCATGGGTTCGGCCTGCAAGTTCGATTGAAGAAGAATGTGGAGCACTTGTTCATAGCAACCAAGAGCGTGTAATTCAAAAGGCGAAGTACTAGAGTAATGAAATTTACTCAAAAAAGAGATTGAGGACTCTCTCAATAGTTCCTGAGTTGACCAATTCTTTCTCTGCCACCACGTTGCCAGTTTTAAGAAGTACCGCTATGAATTCAACAATCTACAATCAGGTACCACAACAACAGAAAATGTAAAATAACCAGTTAAGAAATTTCACACGCGTATATTTATGAATCAATGGAACTGTCCATGGCTCTCTCTATATCCCGCACCAACTAACAAACCATTTTGAGGGCTTTGGGAAAAACAAATCACCACAATAACGTGTCAATGAACCTTTAGACGATGTTTTCCAAGAGGAGGTCTCAGTTCACCATATGTTGTTGGTAACATCTTTTCATCCGATGAGACATTCAAAAGAATAAGCAACTCCCCTGAACAAAATATTTAGATGCTTATTACATCTGTGGTCAGCCAATTACAATAATGTGACACTTAAATCCAAATTTCACAAGATAAAGAGTAATATCAGCAGTTGATATCTGGCCATTTGTAGAGTTCAAAAAATTCTCTTAGCTTCCAAAATATGCACATTCCAAGATCATGAACGAAGTAGCAGCACAGTAAAACAAAAAAAAGATCCATAAAGGAAAATTTCAGCTTCATCCACCCATGTCCATCCATGCGAATTTTAGACTCGACTTTATTCTTACCAAAATACTTTTCACGAGTCACACAGCTATCACCTCACCTCTACACTAATCCATTTGTATTCCCATATCCAATTCCAACATAAATTTTAAAACCAAGAACAATTTTTTTTATGAAAGTTTTTTTTCCTTGAGGTTAGAGGATGAAATCCAGAGAGTTGATCATAAGTATCCGCAAAAGGCCCGTCGGCATATATAGTAAACTAACCAAGTTTTGGAAGCATTGCAGCAACAGTATCCGGGTTAACATTTGTTGTTGATTCATACGTGTGTTTACTTCTGAAAGCATACATCGCTGGTGAAGGAATCGATTTCTTCGGATCCAACAATGAAATACAGACAGATAGCGAGTGAACAAGTAAAGATTTTGATTGTGAGTCTTCAAGCGCATGGGCAAAGATCCTCTCAACAAAACTGCAAAGCAAAAAGGCTAGTAACTCAAACACATCATATCAGTTATAAGCACACGACAAAAACATGAACCTAGAGTTGGAAGACTACCTTGGACTGGATAGTTTGGTGAACAGAGGTGATGATGCATTTCTGGTTATAGCACATAAAGTTTCTGCTGCATTAGCATGCACTTCAGGAGAACTCTGAAGGTATAAGAAATAATCCAAGATTCAGATACATAACAAAGCCACTACATGAAGTGAATCAGAAAAATATAATCCAATAGGCTGTCCAAATAAAATAACCTCTAAATACCCAAAGTTCTTCCTTCATCTATGTCATAAAAATAATTTAGTGATGAATGTTCAATGAGTTTGTACGCACATTACAGACAATGAACTCAAATCTGAATACAACCACATGGCAGCTACATTGAAACAATTCAAACAAAAATTAAAGAATTAATGCGTATGATGAGCAAATTCAGGAGAACACAGCAGTACCATAAATGTGCACAAAGAGTTGAAGAATGAAACAAAATACCTTGGACTCTTAAGGTAATATAATATGAAATATCAGTGAAATATAAAGTGGAATTATGTGAAGAGTGGATCAATTGTCAGCCAATTAATAGTCAAAAACCATACAACTCAATGAATTGATAAGCTTGCCCAACCAACAGTAAGTTCCCCATCATGACAACAATAGCTGTTTTAACTCACCAGAATATTCAGTTTATCCACAATCATTTCTAATAAATTGCTACTCGTCAGCCACTGCATCACATCAAAAGAATTGGGATATAGTTGATCGTCCGCACCTACAAGTCGTACCAAAACCTGATAGTAAAAGGCAAATTGGGAGAGAATATTACAACCAAAACTCAAAAACAAATTGATACGAAAAGATTAAATCCAACAAACTGCTTGATCCAAAGATAGCAACATATACATGCACCCAACCTCCATGATGGATGTGATACCAATCAAATCGACCAGCTGCACAAACACTTCTTGGTGAACCTGTAAGACATCAACATCAGACACAACATAGACTAGGGCAGAAAATATTTTGTTTGTAAAGGTCAAGAAAAAACAAATCCAAGCAGCACATCGTCCAACAAATTTTTAGAAATACGTGCAGGTTTCTCATGTTAATAGATAAAGTTTAAGCAATAAAGAAATACTTGCCTCAAGCTTCTGAATACTCGTCAGAGCAGTCAATTCTAAACGTGATCTAGACTTTTGGCACTTTTGTCCTTTGTTTAAAAAAGATTTATCGCAAAAGGGTAAATAATCACGAATTTATGAACTCTTTTAAAACCTTTTTTGCATAAATGAAGAGAAAGAAAGTGGTGCAAACCAGGCACTAGTGGAGATAAATTTTACCCAACTTGCTATTTAACTACCCCACAAGGGTGATGGCAAACACAAAGATCAAGTAATATATCATATAATTTCATAAATTACCAGTTAGAAGGCGAAAAAAATCGATAGGCTTAATTTTTAGCACTTTTAAGCAGCTGCAACAAAACTTAGTGGGAAGCACATTGATTACCCATTCAGAAGGATAAAGAACTTATAAGGTCGTAAGAATTACATAAAGCAGCACATTACAAAAAAAATCAAATTAAAAATTTCCTTCCATCGTCTCTAAAACAAGACAAGGAGAAGAAAGATGGCAGGAGATGCATTCAGTGATTTCCTATTTAAACTTGAATTGCAATATCTTGTACATAATCAAAGAGATTCCACTTAAGTCACCTTGAAGTGATTCATGAGGGGAATAGTTTTCCGCAACATGAGGCACACTACAACCTGCCAAAATACCAGAAGTTAAATCAAACAAGTTATGCCATAATTCCAATTAATTAACACTGAGTAAAAGATAATGAATTCATTGCAAAGCAATCACTCTGTACTTTGCTAAAATATCCAGCCAACAATGCACTGTGAGGACGGCTTGGTTCCAGGAAAGAAAAGAGTAAATCCATGAGCTGAAACAAGATAAAAAAGTTTATTGAACCATAAATGGGCAAGGTGAACCAAGATTTCCCGTATAGTTTTCTATGCTACCTCTTAGATAGGATAATCTCACCTCATCTTCCTCCACCAGTGTCTTCAAGATGACATCAATTTCACATGTAAAAATTTCACAGGCAATGAAAGGAAACCTACAATACAAAACCATATTTTGAGCCAAAAAGAAGTCTTCCTCAAGCAACAACACGATGCGATAGACTTTCTTGTACCTATCATTATAACTTTCTAACAAACAGCCATTGGAATAAGGGTCTAGACACATGTATACGCACACTAAAGCACACAGATTGACATTTGAATAATAATTATCCTTCCTAGTTCTTTAAATTGGCATACTTGAAAGTCCGCCTGCTGTCTGCATCCTCCGCGGGCTCCTCTACAATAAATCGCAGCATCTGTTCAACCTGAGCCCGATCTCTCAAACTGAAACCAAGGAACTTTTAATTTCATACATGGAATCAACGCCTTCATGATATTCAAGTAAAATTGAATATGTGCATTAGTTGTTTATAATACATGTGATCAACAGAAACATGCAGATGCAGTAGACGAAATGGCATACAAATTTATTAGGCGGCTGTTTAATGCTTTGCATTCTTGAATTATCTCTTCTACGTCCAAAAGGTCTTCCAATGTAAAATTTTCTTTGTCCAGCACTGACTCAACCTGAAGTAATAGAATATGTTAGAACATCATCAATGAAAAGCACAAAAGCAAGTTACAAACAAACAGAACAAATAACTAAAAGGACCATATTTACGCAGTGAAGGATTGATGAACCAAGATAAATGACTTAATCATTTGGTAATCTTTATGGCGTTCATTCCAACCTTATTACCAAGCCATGCTATCAAATTATATTATAAGATCAGAAATAAACTCAACATTCAGTTAAAATTCATAACCACCACAGTTGTCAATCGCGCGTAGCGCAAAGGTTGCATGTGGCTATAGCGCATAGCGAATAGCGTAGCAAAGGTTTTTTGAAAGTAAAGCGCCACAAGTATATAAATATATAATATATAGCATATGCTAACATCAATTCAATTGTTCATGCTTAAATAATAAAATATATAAGTTCAAAGCATAAAAAATCTCAATTCTAAAACTAAAAAAAACATAATATAAAATTCTTCTTCATCTTCTTCATTTGAAATTGCATAGCGCTCTTCACTTTCTTCATCAAAGTCGAATTCATCCTCCTCATCTATAAGATTAAGTGTAGACTAGTAGATGTTCCTATTGAACTTTTCCCTGTACACTTAGATGTGGCCACCTTCGAGCTTCTGTAGGCGTAGACGTGGCCTTCGAGCTTCTTGTAGGTGTAGATGTTCCTATTTACCGGCGACGACGTGAGTTAAGTCCGGCGGCTGACAGCCCGATTTCCGGCGAGCCACGAGCAAGAAAAGAGGAGAAGCATTGGAGAATGCTACGATTTACGTAAGGGTTGATTGTGATTGGAAGAAATGGAGAATATTGAATTAGATTAGAATAAGAAGCGTTGATTTCATATATTATTGGGCCCAAAAAAATTGTGCAAAATGGGCCTAAAAAAACTCTGCATTATTTATAAAAATGTCCTGCAACTTTTCTTTCCTATAGCGACGCCTAATCGCCTCAAACGCTATAGCTTTGATAGTGACGATAGCGCTCGCCACCTCAAAGTGTAGTTCGCGTAGCGCCCTGTAACCACGGGGCTTTGCTTCGCCTCGCTACGCGCAATAGCGAGCGCCAGACCAAAAGTTGACACAAACCTAGTCAATATCTTGATTAAACTAGGTAGGCTCTAGAACATGTAAAACTTAGGTAAACTGAGTAGTCAGTTATAAAATATTTCTTCTACAGATAGGGTATAATCTGGTGTTAAAATACCCTGACATTGTATAAATCTTTTCCCCAATGCTTCCGCTGTTTCAGTTCCTGTCAATGCTTTTGTGTTCTCTATTTATTACCATTGTATTTCAAATTGGAAAAATGCCAGAAAAAGATTAGCCATAACCACATGTCTTGCTGATGACATCTACTCAAAACTTTTTATCGAATATTTAGTATTTTATAAATTTGGTCGAGTACATATCACATCAACTTAATATTAATATATTTTCTCGGAAACCTCGAAGTTAAGGTGCTTAGTTGTAACTGATTAGAAAATTTATTTTTAAAATAAAAATAATTGATATGTTAATTTTCAAATATATTTACAAATTCATAAAATTACATAAAAATACACAAATATTCAAAAAATGTGTTTAAAAAGTGTATATGCATACACACATAATTCAGTATATATATCAAATAGAATATTTAAATACTTAAAACTATAATTATGATATTTTATTTAACATCGCACTAGTCCATTTTAACTTAGAAACAGTGCCAAGGCTAGGAATGCCCCACATGCATTCTTGCCTATAATAGGCGTCTTTAGGTTGAATTTTACCAGATTTATGCTAAGAAACTCGCGGGCATAGTGTGAGGAAATATAAACAGAAAATATGGGGAATGTAGGGGGCAATTAAGGAAAAATAGCTACAAATAATAAAAAATTCTAGAGAAACTCCAGAAAATCTTCACTTCACCCAGAAACAAATTAATCAAGGAGCTGCACAAAATTCTTTAAAACCAAAACCGTGAAAAACATAAACACCAAAATGCGGTTTGCAGGTGCTAAGTTGAGGATTTTTTTCTTAACTTTATAAACTATAAAGTCATAGTTTGAATATGAAGATTGTTAAACAATATCGTAATACATGTGTCAGTACGCCACCAGTTAGCAAAGACTCTGGCTAGGTAACATGGACACCTTGAATTTTGTTTTTTTGAAGTATCAGACAAGGATACAGATACAACACGCGGATATGGTTGACCAGTTGGATACGTTTTGGACACGGCGAGGACATGCCATGGATACGGCTTGGATACATTTTTCGGATACGTTTTGGGCAAAATTGCAAATATTTAAAAGTTTTAGGGGTTAATTGAAAAAATTTGAAATTTCTGAGGACTAATTGGAAAATAATTTAAAAGAAATTGGGCTTTGGCTTTGGGCTTTTAAATCCCTAAATAAATTCTAATCATCTTCATTCGACGCAACAGAGAGATCGGCTCTCAATTCTCATCGTCTCTTCACACACTTTGCATCTCGCCTCCCTTTCCGTCATATTCGCCACCGCCGCCGCCGCTTATTGATTTATATATATTTTAATAATTGTCGTATCTTAGTCGTATTGTGTCTCATAATTTCAAAATTTGACGTGTCACTGTATCCGTATCATATTCGATACGATACCCGTATCTATGCAACATAGGACTCTAGAAATGATTATTTCTGGTAGCCAAAAGATAACTCAACCATTTGGTATTGATCGGTTGGGAATTTTAAAAAGTGTTGCACACAAAAGTCATAGATCATGATAAAACACATACTCGGGAAAAAATTCGGCCATATGCGCCACCCATAATGCCATTTACATATTCTGGAAAATTTCCCATGGATTTAAGACATTCTGGAAAATTTTCATAATTTTTAGATATGCAATTTTTTGCTATGAATTTTTAAATATGGTGTTACGCAAGGGGATACAATTTATAATAGAGATGGCTTTAAAATGATCAAACGTACTTTCATTATGATAAACCACAAAATATTATGTAAGGTATTGAAAGCACGGAGAAAGTAAGTTCCCAAGGCAAGAAATAAGACGATTTTTTTAAAAAACCCCTTCGACATTTAACCTGAAGATTATAATCACATCGCTTTATTGACTTGCACATGTGCATATTTGGATTTTGGATCGGATCTCTATTAATTGTATCTCCGTACTATATTATCTTTACAAATTAGAGCACTATCCTAGTATCGTGTCCACTGATGTATCAATTCCGGATGATTTTTTCCTGGTACTAATCTCATCTCCGCTGCTCATCCCATCACATTGATCACATCTCAATTTATTTTCTCATTGAATTTTCATTCTCCACATAAATCCCAAAGAATAAAAACTGTAATAACTGGCACTAAAGTGAATGACTGAACAAATAAGGTAATTGATTGACATGGAGACTGGAAAACGAACTTCAATCTAAAAATTAAGTCCACTGGACAACGAGAAACAATCGAACTGTCTAGATACATGGTTTATCCTAACTAGACTTCGGTCTGAAAAGTGAGTTCACCTTGACTCAAATGAATGATCGACCGTGCATGTTCTAATTGACAAATGGGAAGTGGTATGCCGAAAAATCAGGTGGGAGCCATCTTTTTAGCTTTAGCCACAATCAACCACTTCACCCCAGAAACTTTCACCATCAACCTTTGTCAATGATCATTTACGGAGATTTTTTATATTACTCTGTCATGCCGTACTAACAGTTATAACATTTCTTAAATATTTATTGATGTTTACTTTAACCCAATATATTGATCATTACTAAGACATATTAGACTTGACCATTTTTCTTTGATCTATTATAATTTTCAGAACAAGGATTATTGATTTGGATCAAGTGGAGGAATTATCTTAAGGATGTCACAATATTTTGTTTGATTGCAAGATTTATATTTGATCAGTTTGGTTTGTAATGAATGAAAACACTTCAACTGATGAAATATTTTTATTTTACAAGATTGTTGTGTGTATTGCCTGTGAAACTTCAGAAAGGGACTCCAAGCATCGTTCCACATTTTCTATCCGTATGAATTTTGAATATGTTGGTATTATCTCTAAGTTAAGATAAATTTATTATTTGGGTTTTTATACTGTGATCCGTTTTTGACAAGTTGCACCAATGGCAACAACAGTTTGTGCCCCAGACAGTGTTTGGCAGTTATATGAATGATTTATAAGTCACACTTGAATCTTGCTCACAACTGAACAAGCCATGGTCAATAGAAGTGCAACAAATTCAGTAACTATATAGCACCATGTATATTAAATTATCAAGAATAGAAGTCATTCATGTGGTATCCGAGCACTAAAAACTAAAACTCCAGAAAACCAGGAATGTGTTATACAATAAAGGTAGATAGACTGCGCTCAAAAAATGATGGTCACACTTGGCAAGTAAGAGGTGAATTAATCATCGCTAACTAGAATGATAAATAACAGCGATAAGAGCTAAAGAATATTATTTGGAAATTCTCAATCAATTCCCCTTCTATATCAAGGATAGAGACGCACATTACAAAAGAATTAGAAAAGGAAGGAAAAGTTTGCCTTGTCCCATGATTCAAGACCACGTGAATTTGAGTTCAATTGTAAACATATTCTTTGACGCTCTACCAAGTGCTACAATTCAAAAGATTAAAAGAGATCCAGAATATCATTGTTGCTTGATGCTAATTGTTATCAAAATCCCTTGTCCAGCCAGTCTATTACATAATGCGATAGAGAAGGGGAAAAATATGTAGTACTTCCTTTTGGACTAAAATTTTGCAATTCAGCAAAATCCGATTACAGAAATTGCCAGGTAGAAAAAAATGCCAGCGAAAATCTGCAGTCTCCGAAGCCAAAACATATAATTAAGTAAATTAATTGATTGCGAATACTTAACATGTGTTAAAAAAGCCATAGCCATTCTCAATAGCAAATTCAGGTTACACTTCCAGCTACCCGAAACCACAGAGAAATGATACAATACCATATAAAGTTCATTAACGCTAAATTTTCAAAGTCCATAATTGACATCCCATCAAAAAAGATATCAACAAAAATAAAAATATCAACTCATTTAACTTACAGGAGAAGAAGCAGACAGAGCTGTGAGCTTCCAAAACATGTTGTCACTCGGCGAGAGTTCAGATACAAAAATGTGTGCGTATCCGCGGAGAGAAAAGAAAAGTACACGACAAAGATAAACAGGGAGCTCAATAGATCCGAAAATCCTGAATTTGAATCTAACAAGCGGGACACCACGGAAGCAGATGGGTATTTAGGCCAAGAAATTGGAGCTAGGTGGAGAGAAAAACCCTAATTTTCGAAGATCTAAAGAGAAGGGAGCAAGCGGCCAAAGATTTAATTAAATTTTACTTATTTTGGCAATTAAAGATCGCTCAAAATTTCTCACATTATTTAATTTAAATTTAAATATTAAAAACAAAATATTCATCGATATGTTTCTCTCAGCCATCCACTAACAAATTCAAAATTATCTGAAAATTGTAAAATATTCATTTTTCTCACATTATTTTAATTTAAATTTAAATATTTAAAACAAAATCTTCATCGGTATGTTTCTCTTCAATTATTGAGCCATCCTCTTACTAATTCAAAATTTTTGAAATTTGTATCTTATTTATTTTTCTCATATTATTTAATTTACTTTAATTTAAATATTTAAAAAATTGATCAGTTGATCATACAACAGAAAAATTCAAAAATAATTTGAAAATTAAACAAAGAATTCGAAAATTTTGAAAATTAAACAAAGAATTCGAAATCCGACAAATGGCCGCCTATTTTATGACATTTTGTATTCTATGGAATTAGTCCAATACAGAAAAAAATTATTAAATGTTTTCTGATCAACAACAAAATCATATTCTCACAAACGACGTTTTGTATTCTATGCAGTGAGTCCAATATAGAAAAAAATTATTAAATGTTTTCTTGTAATACCCTTGTCCCACATCTTAAAAATGAAAGATTTAAAATGAGTTTATAATGGCTTACAATGGACTTCTATAGCAACTTGGATTAATCATTTTCGTAAAGCGAGGACGAATACGAAGTAGTTGCTATAGGGGCCCATTGTGCAGTCACGCAGCCGCGGGCCCGGGCTCGGGACGTGACAGAATGGTATCAGAGCCGGTCACCGGCATGGAACACCGAGAAATAAGTTCTATGCGGGGCAAAGTGCTACGTGCATGGGAGCCACCTCTTGAACCTGCGGGGCAAAGTGCTACATGACGGGAGCCACCTCTTGAACCTGTAGGAGCCACCTCTAGATTCTCGGCGCTGGTGGATCGAGGAGTCAGGCCACGACGAGGACGTCGCGTTCTGAAGGAGAGGTGATTGTGATACCCTTGTCCCACATCTTAAAAATGAAAGATTTAAAATGAGTTTATAATGGCTTACAATGGACTTTTATAGCAACTTGGATTAATCATTTTCGTAAAGCGATGACGAATACGAAGTAGTTGCTATAGGGGGCCACATTGTGCAGTCACGCAGCCGCAGACCCGGGCTCGGGACGCGACATTTCTGATCAACAACAAAATCATATTCTCACAAACTTGTCTACAACAAGCACTTACAGATTCAAAATTGTTTCTCCACAAGAACCAACAAAAAATCAGTTTTTTTCTTATAGTGTAAGGTTTTCATCCAACCATGCTACCAATTTTCAGTTTAGTCAAAGCAATTGCACCAACAAAAAGAGATTGTGCAATCAAACTCCATGGTACGATGCTACCAGTTACCTGCATTTGAAGAAAAATGAATTTTTTATTATAAAGATGTAAGTTTTTATAAATCTACTTATTTTATTGTAAAATACTTTTAACGTTTTGTTTTCAATTTCTCTAGGGTTGAAGGATTCATGGCAATGTAAAGAATCTAGAATTGATTGAGAGGGTGAAATCAATACTCAAAGAAGAGAATTTATCTACAACAAAAACTGTAATAGTTGCTGATAATTACATGAAATATAAAACAACATCCAACAAGTACAGAATTAATTTAGTTGGAAGAACTAAAGTTTCTCAAATATTTGATGAAACTTTTTTTGTCATATATGATATATGAGTTTCCTGGTTTGAAGAATTCAGAAGTGATAGACGAAACAACATTTTTGGGTAAGTAAGATTTTAATTTATTTTTAAAAAATTCCTTTCAATATTATTTTATAATTCTTTCTGTTTTCTAACTATAAAAATGATTTATTTTGTTTTTCTTTAACCGGTCGTGTACTTTGAAATATTTTGATGATATGTTTGACTATATATTCATCATTATGTCCATGAAAACAATATCTCTATCATATCGTATATTAGGATTGTTTCCTTCTATTCAAATTGCTGAAACTTGCTCAGTTGTTGGTGAATTGTAATATCGTTGATCGACACCCACATTCTGACGAATATGTAGATTTATTTTTTCAATGCAAGAAAATTTATTTATCCTCGGGAACAATTCCGAATAAGGGTTATTTCTCATGACTGTCATAGTAATTTGGGCATTTTCCATTACATTCATTCTATTATTTAGTTTATCCTGAATATACCAGAAATATAATTGGAAATGAGAAGGTCCAACTTCATTAGGCACTACAGACAGATTGTTCTAAAATAATTTGGCTTAAGGTTCTAAAAGTGTAAACCCCTTGGACAAGTAATTATTGGTAATGATTGTGAAACTTCCACTACTCGTCTTCTTAACTTGTACTAGAAATTTTTTTTAAAAAAAACCATACTAGTTGATCGGTCGAACCCTTATATAAAACATTTTTGAAGCATTTTAAAATAAAACAACCAACTAACATTTAAAAATCCAAAGGAAAATAATTCAAATAGTAAAAATCATCAAACGTTTTACCAAACATAAAACATTATTTGAAAATATAGCTCATACTATAACATCTCAAAAACCACTCATAAATAAATCGTCGTAAAAATATCTTTAACATCCCTTAAAATCATAAATCATAACTAGTGCGGAAAACTAACGTCGGTCCTCGGGTTATGTGCACCTTCAGTCCAGCAAAGTCAATCATCAAGACCTCCATTACCATTATTATCATAATCACCTGCGTCAATCACACTAGTTAGTCTAAAGACTCAACACGACATAATCTTGATAACAAATAATATATATACAGATCACATACAGTAGTGAAAATACTTGTACTTAAAAAGTATCGTTTTCATGAAGATGCATAAACTTTAAACAAAAACATTTTCATAATTATGCATCAACTTTAAACGTAAACATTTCCATAAACTTTTCATAAACATTTTCGTAAACATTTTCATATCATCATAACCATATCCATATTCATATCCATATTCATATTCGTATCGTATCCATATCCATATTCATAGCAACATATTCATATTCATATTCCTTTCGTTGAATTCAGATCGATAGTTTAATATGTTAAAATGTTATTTTAAATGTTTATGATTTAATATGCTAAAATGTTGGGTTTTAAATGTTTATGGATTTTTACGATGAAACGATAACGTTAAAAGATATGTTGCATTCTTGGTTTAAAAGAAAAACGTTATATGCATGTTTAATTTTTAATAAGTGATGAGAATACGAAATGTTGAAGGAAGTGAAGTAATTGTGACTAATACGATGATATGTTGGAGATATCGTGAGGGTGAAGGTCCCAATAGGAGCCCGACGATCGTATTTCTATTGATACGAATATAATGATATGATTGGAGATATCGTGAGGGAAAAGGTCTCAGAGGGAGTCTGTTTAAGGGAGAAGGCCCCAGAGGGAGCCCGTCTATAGGAGAAGGCCCCAGAGGGAGCCCGACGATCGTATTTCCAATGACATGATATGATGATATGTTAATACGTAAGGCAAAGCTCAGTTGACGAGTGTGAGTGTCGCTGATGTCCCCGCCACGCAGATATTGAACTAACCTCGACATCTGGAGAGGTACTTGACTTTGACTCTGACGAATTTACACGAACTGATTTAATTAAAGCACTGCATGACATGATGGAAGAGTACTCAAGACTTTCTCAATCATTCGAAGGAAGTTAAGATTGAAAATCAAGACTTAAAAGATCAAGTCAGTAAGTTCACTTGCGTGCAAGAGAACAGCTGCAATGATTTAAAAGTTGAGATGAGTAAGTTAAGAACTGAGAATGAAAGAGCGAATGCAAACTACCAAACAATGAGGTTTGAAAACCAGAAGCTATCTGTTTTGGTAAATACATGGAACAAGTCTTCTGTTTCTTTAGAGAAGATGCAAGAATTGCAGAAGCAATCTGGTGACAGGAGTGGTCTCGGATTCAGCAATAATGAAAGCACTTCTGAAACGAGTGTTAAGCCAGAACTGGATAAAGGAAAAGGAAAATTCATTCACTTTGTCAAATCCAGTGTGGTATATGAACATGTAGTACCAGCTATTCGAGTTGAAAGGACTGTAGATCATATGAACAGAAGGAAGCATTATGGTCTGGGTTATGTTGAATCTAAGGGAAGAGTTCACCAGAGTTCTGGATCCAGCAGAGGATTCAACTCAGGAGGACAACCCTCTATGAAGGTTAAAAACTACCAGTACTATAATTCTAGACCTGTTCAGAAGAGATACAGACCAGACAACAAAAACAGAAGGGAAGAACAACATTCTAAGATGCATTCTGTTAGAAATAGCAGACCTTCTGTTGCACACACCTCTTTGGATACCCGAAGTACAAGGTCACCTAGAATTATACAAATGTGGGTTCCTAAAGGACTGATAAGGATTGGACCCAAATAGATTGGGTACCAGATACTAAAATTTGTGTTTGCAGGAACATAAGAGGAATGCCAAAATCAGCAGCTCCACATGGTATCTGGACATTTGATATTCCAAACACATGATGTGAAGGGCCTAAAACTCCTTTCTTGAAAATTTGCGGAAAATTAAAAATTTTCTTTTTAAAAGAACTTAAATGGCCTCATTCATAAAATCACTGGTGAATCAAGTTCAATATTTCAAAATATTGCAGCGGAAGAAAATTAAAGTTTTGCCAACAACAACGATTTAAAAATATCCAACGACTGATAAAATTGTTTGCGGAAAAAAATAACAACTGCTGCTCTGAGGTCCTCGGGTGCCACTACTGCCGACCTAAGCTGGCTCACTGGTCCCCGCCCTCGGCCCTGGCCTCATCAGTACCTACAACAATCAAGTCTAGTGAGCCTAAAGACTCAGCATGCATATATCACAGGTAACGAGTAAAAATCTGAATTAAAAATATGCATGAGTTAACATATCCTGTCCTGAGGCATACTGAAAATAATCTGTACTGAGCAATTATAATACGTGCATAATTGAACTGGAAATCACTGTAAAAATATTTGCTCCTTGGAGCCTGTACTGAAATATCTGGTAAAATTTTCTGTTGAGATTATGTTTTACGCCTGTGGCC
Organism: Primulina tabacum; assembly: GCF_025594145.1. NCBI lineage: Eukaryota > Viridiplantae > Streptophyta > Magnoliopsida > Lamiales > Gesneriaceae > Primulina > Primulina tabacum. The sequence continues at coordinate 28,926,405 of NC_134558.1, read as the reverse complement.
ACTGCACTAAGCTGAACTGATCGGTAACTGGCTACCGGGGAGGCTGAAACTGAACTGAGCTGGCCGGTCACTGGCGACCGGGTGGTACCATACTGAACTGATCGGTCACTGGCGACCGTATAAAATAACACTCCCACATAGTGAATGAACCACAAGCCATATCGCATAAATCTCAAAAATAATCATTTTCTATTTAATGCACGTAAAATAATTAACTGGCATAATGAAAATGTCCCGTAATTTTACCAACTGGATTGGATTGGATCGTTCCCAGGCTCGCTGCAACCTAACTATGCCATGAAAATTATGCAATAGCTTAAACTTGACCAACTATGCAATTTACGTTCAAAAGATGCGACTATGACGCCTAATGACTTCGCATTTAATCATGACTCCGAGCCAACCTGAACCGACACTGAACCGACGTATAGTCATGATTAAAATACGCTGAAAAATCATAAAATAATGTTCCTAAAATGATAGGGTCGAAATCTAGGTGGAATGGAGGCCAAAACACGAAACGCTCTTTCGAGAGTCAATTTGGCACATTGCACCGTAAATTCTCGTACGACCTCGAAAATGATCCGAATGACAAACGGTCAAAAACATGACCTTCCTAACTCAATGAAGCACTGTCCAGTCCAAGGCCATGGGCTAAAAGCCAACCAAGAACTCAAACGAGCCTTCTAAACGACACAGCAACTTGCTGTAATTTCCAGCAGCTGCGCAACTACAAGACTTGCGTTGGTTTCGAGACTATCGGCCATTAGGGGAGTGAACCACCGACCAGAGACTCTTACCAACATCCCAAGGAATGATTTGAACCATGTCTAAGGGCCCTAGGCCAGCCACAATCCGCATCACACCATAACTCAACCGAAGGGTCCAACCGAGAGCATCTTGAATGCGTGTGTAGTGTTTATGCTATGATCGATGTCTTGCGTCATTCCAGTGGCCATTTGATTGCCCATGGCACGATCTAGACATCTAGGAGCATGATATGAACCGTGGCTAAGGGCCATAGGCCAACCAAGATCCATACCAAGCAACAAAAGAACGAACCAAAAGCTGAACAAATGAAGAAGCCGAAGGGGTATAGGGGCTGTTTTGACGTTTTTATTAAAAACCGATGAACCATGGACCAAGCCACCAAAAGGGCAACTTAGTCACGTCTTAGACATGCTAGGGAAGTGATCCAACCATGGCTATAGGCCCTTGGGGCAGCCAAGATCAGATCCTTCCTCCATGACAAGAAACTGAATTTTTCGAACAACATTCTGCACTAATGGGGAGGTTGCTGTCATGTGCTCGTTCCAGCATGTATGGAACTGAAACTCACGATCTATCATGGCCCTAACATGTCCTAGTACATGTCTATATGAAGCATCGAGCCCCTGGAACGATCCATCCCTGAAATCGAAACAAAACATACCAATCGTGAAGCATGGAAGTCGATAAAAATCTGTGCAGAATTTTCTTTCTTGTTTTGCTGAAAATTTCGGTTTTTGAAATGATAAAATCTGATCATGTACTGAAAAATAATTAATAATATGACTTGATTGAGGTTTGAAAGAGATCTAGACATGCCTGGTTTCGTTTCGAAAGAAAACGAACGAAACGACGACGACGCGGCACGGAGGAGGTGGAGCGCTTCTTGTCTACCTTTCTTGCTCTCGATTTCTCTCCCTTTCTAACTTAAATGAACTTGGTTGCTAGCTAAATTAACTTCTGGAAATATTTCTCGAATCTTAAATTCTATCTCAAAACTCCAACTCCGGTCCGGCCTCACTGAAATAACTGAAATGCTAAAAATCAAACTACTGAACTGAAATAATAAAATAATTAACTTCAAATAAATGCATTTAAAATAATCATGCAATGAAGTCAATTAAATTTAAAAATATAGAATTATGCACGGCTTATACGTCTACTGACTTACGGGTTCTACACATGACATGACAGAAGAATCTACTATCAAAAGTAATGAGTTGTATTGGACCAAAGATAACATTTTGGGACAACTCAAAAGGTAAAACTGTGGGCATGGGTAAGATTATTCATGGTAACATTACTATCAATGATGTACTATTAGTTGAAAATCTTTGTTATAACTAGATTATCATTAACCAACTGTGTGATAATGGTTACTCTGTAGCTTTTCAGAAGCACACATGCACAGTTAAAAATGCTAATGAGTCTACTGTATTAGCTGGAAAAAGGGAAGGCAACACATACAAAGTTTCATGAAATAAAGATCATATTAATGTTCCTACATGTTTAGTTGCCTCTCTTAGTAATAAACATTGGATATGGCACAAGAGATTGAATCATCTGAATTTCAAGTCAATCAATAATCTCAAGAAGCAGAACATAGTTGATGGTTTGCCTGATATAAACTTTGTTAAGAATCATGTATGTTCTACATGTTAACTTGGTAAGCAAGTCAGATCTAGCTTCAAGAATAAAGGTAGTAAATCAACTTCAAGGTGTTTGGAATTATTGCATATGGACTTATTTGGTCCAATCCCTATCATGAGCTTAGGGGGAATGAAGTATATACTTGTTGTTGTTGATGACTTTTCTAGATTTACTTGGGTAATATTTCTTGCTGGAAAAGATCAAATCAGTAGTCTACTGATCAAGCTTCTGAAAAGGATTCAAAATGAAAAATCAATTTATGTCATTAAAATTAGAAGTGAATGGGAAACTTAGTTTACTAACAAGATTCTTGAGTTATATTTGGATGAACAGGGCATTCATCATGAATATTCAGCTGCCAGAACGTCTCAACAAAATGGAGTAGCTGAGAGGAGAAACATAACTCTTAAAGAAGCTAGCTAGAAAAATGTTAGCAGATGCAGACATGTCTCAGCGATTCTGGGCAGAAGCAATCAACACAGCATGCTACACACAGAACAGAACAATAATCAACAAAAGGCTTAATCAGACTCCGTATGAAATATGGAAAGGGAGTAAGCCTAATGTATCTTATTTTCAATGTATTTTGTTGCAGATGTTTTGTTCTCAATAACAGTAAAAATTATTTGTCTGCATTTTATTCAAAATCAGATGCTGGACTCTTCCTTGGTTATTCAGCAGTAAGCAAAAGCTTTTCAGAATTTTCAATAATAGAACTCTTAATGTTGAAGAATCTCTTCATGTTGTCTTTGATGAAGATAGCAGTGCTCCTGGAATTTCTAATGTGTCAAATCTAAGTAACAGGTTAGACAGGATTCATCTGGAACTGGATAGTGAAGATGATGCAGAACCTAGTGTTAAAGTTGCTCAAAATCCAGAACCAGACATTCCTCTGGTGGAACCAATTGCTCAGACACAGGATTTACCAGAATCAAAAGTGAACATTCCAGAACCTGCTACTGCTTTAGCTGAGCCCGATTCGAATCCATCAAACCAGGAAGAAATTTCTTTAAACCCTTTTGTCTAGAGAAAATCTCATCCTCCATCTTTGGTTATTGGTAATCATGCAGCTCCATTAAGAACCAGAAGGCTAATGATTAATGAATATATGCATGATGCTTTTATCTCCCAGGATGAACCAAAGAAAATTGAAGAAGCTCTTCTGGATCTCAGTTGAATAGAAGCTATGCAAGAAGAGCTGAATCAATTTAAAAAAAATGAAGTTTGGTTTCGTGTACCTAGACCATCTCATCAAGCTGTTATTGGAACACGGTGGGTATTTAGAAACAAGCTAAATGAAGAAGGTACTGTTGTCAGAAATAAAGCAAGACTGGTGGCTCAAGGTTTCAGACAAGAAGAAGGAATAGACTATGATGAAACCTATGCACTAGTAGCAAGGCTTGAAGCGATCAGAATATTTTTAGCCTTTGTTGCTTTCAAAATATCAAAGTTTATCAGATGGACGTAAAAAACGCCTTCCTAAATGGTCTACTACAAGAAGAGGTCTACGTTAAACAACCTCCAGGTTTTATTGATCATCTCTTATCAAATCATGTATTTAAATTACACAAAGCCTGTATGGTTTAAAACAGGCACCTCGAGCTTGGTATGACACACTCTCACAATTTCTTGTTAATCATGATTTCACTATCGGCACAGTAGACAAAACTTTGTTCACTTTAGTTAAGAATAAGCACATTCTGCTGGTACATATTTATGTTGATGACATTATCTTCGGGTCAACTAACCCCAAATTGTGTGCAAAGTTTTCCAAATTAATGCAGGAAAAATTTGAAATGAGCATGATGGGAGAATTAACATTCTTCCTAGGATTGTATATCAAGCAACTTGATACTGAAATCTTCTTAAATCACGCTAAGTACACTAAGGAACTACTAAAAAAGTTTGGCATGGAAACATGCTATGCTGCTTCTACTTCTATGAGCTCATCTACTAAGCTAGACAAGGATGAAAATGGAATTTCAGTAGAGGTAACTCAGTATCGTGATCTTATTGGTTCACTGTTATATCTTACTGTCAGTAGACCTGATATTATGTTTGCTGTCTGTATTTGTGCAAGATTTCAATCTAACCCTAAGCAGTCACATTACATTGCTGCTAAACGTAGACTAAAATATTTGAAGGGCACTCAAAATGTCAGCTTGTGGTATTCTAATGATTTATCTTTCAATCTTATTGGATATTCAGATGTTGATTATACAGGTTGCAAATTAGACAGAAAAAAGCACAAGTGGTTTTTGTCAATTTCTTGGTGATAGGCTAATATCCTAATTTAGTAAAAAGCAGACTTCCATAGCTACGTCTATTGCAGAAGCAGAATACCTTGCTGCTGGAAGTTGGCTGCTCTCAAATACTGTGGATACAACAACAACTTAAAGACTATGGAGTTCAAGCTTCTGAATTACCCATCTTCTATGGCAAAACCAGTGCTATAGCAATCACGCAAAATCCAGTACTTCATTCCAGAACAAAGCACATAGATATCAGACATCATTTCATTAGAGATCATGTGCAGAAGAAGGACATTCGTCTTGATTACGTTTCTACTGATCAAAAAGCAGCAGACATCTTTACAAAGCCTCTTTCTGAGAATAAGTTTTCTTATTTTCGCAATGTTCTTGGTTTAATTGATTTAACTTGAGTATATTGTTGCTATCAGTTTGTTAATTATTATCAGTTATTTGTTACTCATCTAACATCAGTATGTTTATAAAGAAAAAAGACAATTTGTGGCAACTACTGATATTTTATTAAGAATAAAATCGACGCCTTACAACTTGATTCAAACTTATTTCTACAGCATCTTGCCACAACCTAAACCAGTTGTTCAAGTCATGACTCCTAATATTCCGAAAGTTTTCGGAATTGGCAACTAGATCAAGCAACTTCCACTCCCTTGACACCATCATGTGTAACAACACATCTTCCTTAACTAGCTCGGATATGTGCTCAACCCGAGCAAGCCTCATGAGCAGTAGTCCAAATGGACATAACCTCCGCAAAGATGAAGTCATTTGCACCTCGTTTTAGTTCTTGCAAACGTTGAGGTGTCCATGAAAGATGAGGAACATGTGTGCAACTTTCACAATCCATTGGAATAAAAATGTCATTACGAGCAGAAGTGATCTTTACTTATAGATAATGATCTTTACTTATAGACAAGACTTGAAGGAGGAAGACAAAGAGTCATCTGGCATTAAATTATTCAGACTAAGTTTTTCTCATCTTTTTATTTATTTATTTATTTATTTGCATTAAGTAAAAAGCAGTAGATAAACAGATATATGAGAAAATGGATTATTTCATTCATAAAATCAGGTGTATTACTTTGTCCTATCTATTATATTTTTTTGTTATCAGCAGTTTGAAGTACTTCAGAAGTACTGAGTACTTCAGCAGGAACCTAACTAAGCTCTGTTGGAATCCCCTCACTTTGTGTGATCGTGGTTTGTAAAAGGAATGATTCCGCAGCTTAGTCCTTTTAAAAAAGAACAATCTAACTGATTCTTCATATTACAGGTCAAGAAATTTCTTCCAAGTCTTCATATCTTGAAAAAGGTTGTCTTCAGACATCATCTTACGAGAAGCTGGAAATTGTCCTTGAAATTACTCTGCTGAATCAGATTCTGGAGAAGACTTCGAGAGAATTTTTGCGTCATCCATTTGTGATTTGTTATTTCTGTACATAACTTAGTTTGTGGGCTTGCATGTACTTATATAGAGTATTGGGAAGCTAAAGAGACGTCCAACCGGTCACATCATGCACGAATATCAAGAGTCATCTATCTTTCCATCAGATATCGTATCGATTGCATTTATTAGTTGCATTAATTGAGGGGGAATATTATTTTATTCTGTCTTTTCCTTTTCCGTGCTTTATTAGAAGCAGAAGAAGGTTTGTCTTTTCGATAAAACAACGTGTCTACTGGTTTTTATCAAGATGCTGAAAATATTTCAGTACTTCATAACTTCCAGTAGATACTATCATAAGACGACAAACCCTCTTATGATATTTTTAGTAACCGCTTTGGACAGCCCGCCTATTTAAGTTATTTTAAAATTTTGACGTATGTGACTCTCTCTGCTCAACTTTTCAAATTCAACCGTAAACATATTGACACGTGTCCTTATGTTTCATTGACGGCTGTACATTCTAGACTTTAACCATCTTTTCTCAGTCATTTCATCTTTACGCTCTCAGATAATTCGAATACTAGCTACTGCTTTTTCTCGCATTCACACTCTACCGCACAATCTACTCCTAATTCTTTTTTCTTGCAGAAACGGCTGAAGCGTACACTCTAAATGCTTATCAAGTTAATTTTGCTTCAGTTCTAACAATCAAGGACAAAAATCTGGTCAGCATGTTTAAATTCATCGAAAAATCTGGTCTCAGAAGGTTTTTGAAAGCACCAGCTGTTATTTACAAGACTGCTCTCTTGGAATTTTATGCCAAATCTAAAGTTGACGAAGGGAAAATCATCTATTCCCAGGGAGATGTATCTATTTCAATTGATGTTGTCCTATTGGGATCAACATTTTTTCTGCCATGCTCAGGTATCTCGGACTTTTCTGATACTTCTAAGGAGGAGATGTCGGCTGCCCTCGTCACTTTCTCAGCTTCTGGAGATGAACTCTCTCCTTCTTCCTACCCAAGCATCTATCCCTGCCACCCCAAGCAAGAAGAAATCTCGCACGGTGCTCCGCATCAAGAAAACAGCAGCCATTGCTGATTTAGACATTATCCCTTTGAGACAAGTGTTTCCACAAGCTGCTTCTTCTTTGCAATAATCTGTTTCTGTCACTAAGCCAGCAGCTACTTCTTTTGCCACCACCTCGTCTACTGCTCCGAATTTCAGACCCTCGTCTGGAGTCGTTATTCGTGAATCTACTGCAGGATCTTCTGCTTTTAAACCCGTGATGCCTATATCATCTTCAGATAAAGGAAAAGTGAAACTCGTTGAATAATCACAATTTCACGACGCCAAATCATCCGTTCTAACTAGCATTGATCTTCATTTGGAAGAGATTGAGAAATCTGCCAATGAAGGAATGACTTTCTTTGATGATTGGCATAAGGTTCGAGTATTCCATCCACTCACATTATTCAGAACACCAGGTGCATTTCGTAAAATGGTAAAGAATGAAGATAAGGTGTTTGAACTTGCCAAAACTGAAATTGTTATTGAAGCAATGAGACGACGAAGTTTCATTCTTGAGCAGCTAAGCTGGAATCAGTTTTAAAGACTCTTTCAGTCTAATTTTGATGCTATGATTCCAACTGCTGCTCAGGATCAGAATGTGATCCATATTCTAACTGACCGTTTGAGAATGATGAATGAGCAACTTCTTGCTCAAGAACAGACATTTGGAGAATCTGTACAGTATTCAGTAGGCTTCATTCCAGACTTTTCTCAGACTAAGCCAGTTGAGGAAAGGACTACAGCTCCACCAGAAGCTAAGGTCTCTAGTACTCCTGCATCTCCGAAGTTGCCTACTCAAACTTCTTCTCTTATTTCTGTTCGGGAATTGGCTTCAGTCGATGAAGTAATTCAATCCATTGCTGTTAATGTCTCTACTGCTCCAGAACCTACTCAAGCTGATGATGTGGTTCATACAGAAGCTCATCCAGCAGAACAACCGACGGAAGGATCAGATGCTGCTTCACTACTGCCAAATTTGGAGACATTTTCTGCATAACATCGAGCAGAAATGGAAGCTCTGTTGAACATTCCATCTGAATCCATTCTAGGTGATGCGCAAATGGTAACCACTGAAGCTACTCCACCAGAAGCAAGTGCAGCTCCTGACCAATCTATTGCCTTTGAAGGAAATTCTGCTGAACGGTCCCCTACTGCTACTACTGCTCCAACGGAAATTACCTTCTCTACTACCTTAATTGTTCCTCCTACTGATTCACCGGCTCACATAGCTCATAGTGCTCATCTTGCTGATATTTCAGAACAAATACTCGCAAGAACTCCATCACCAAAAGAAGAGCACTTCGATCTTCAGTCTGAGATTGATACTCTGAGACGTAATATTGAAAGAATTTCAGAGATCGTCAAACAGTTGTCCTACGATCATGCTGGTGATGTCAGTGGCACCAAATTCTTCTGAGAATGAATTTTGAAACAAGTAATTAACACGGCTAAATCATTGGCAAAGCTTGAAGTTTACTCAAGCCTCTTCAGGAAAAATGTTTTGACCAGTCATGCTAACATAATGCTCAGTCAATCTGACGTTATTCGAATTGTCTCTAATCATGACTCGTGTCTTCGCACAATCTCGACTAGAGTGGAAGCTACTGATTCGAAACTTGAAACCATCGATGCCAAGATTGAGTCCCAATCTCAATCTCTTCATGTCCTTAATGATCGCGTTTCGAATCAAGTCCCATTTTTGGAGATGATGAATGATAGCATTATCAGTCTTACTGGACGAATGGACGAATTACTCACTCGTTTTGATGCCAAAAAGGGGGAAGCAGTGGGTAGGACAGAAGAAAGGACAGAGGAAGGTAGATCTGGAGGACATCATCATCAAGCAGAATCATCTTTCAGAAGCCAAGATCCTCAGGATGATGATGCACTATTCAAGAGTATCGGAACTGATGATTAATCCTTCTGATTATACTCTTTTGAACTCTGCTTTACTGCTTATGTACTTATCAATTATTTGGTTATAATTGCTATCTGTTTTTGATATATTTGTCTCTCTTCATCATACTAACTTCTAGGTTTTGGCATCACCGCAAAGGAGGAAATTGATAGACTTAATTTAATTATGGTGATGATAGTCAAAACCAGTAGATCGCGTTAGTAAAATCAGAAGATAGTATAAAAGCAGAACCATTTACAGAGTTCATCTTATTATAACTGAACCGTTTAGATTACCAGCTACGCGTATCAGGTGAGCTCTTTGGACTATATCCAATCCCATGCGTTTTAGTCTTGTTCATCTTTTTCATCGGTTGTTCAACTGACTTACTTAGCTCAGGTTGTTCATGTGTCATAACTGATTTGACAAAGTGAATGTATTTCTCTTCGTACATATTCAGTTTTGGCTTTGTACCACTTGATGAACGTTCGCTCTGTCTGTTAAAGCTTAAACTAGTTTTATCTTCAATTGATTTCTGCAATCCTTGCATCTCAGTCAATGTAACTGATGATTTGTTCCGGACCTGGATCATATCAGTTAGTCACAAATTTTCAGACTTTAACTGCTGAATCACATACGGGTTCTCATCCTTTCAGCTATCAGCTCAGCAATTTCCTTTTTGAGATTCGACAGATCAACTGAATGTGAGGAATTAATTTCAATTTTGTCGTCTTTAGGATCAAATTGTTTTGCTTTAGCTTCCTCAAACGAGATAGCAAACTTCTGGTACTCGTTTACCATGTCATGCAATGTTGAAATAACTTTTTCTCGCGTAAATCAGTTTAACTGAAATCAAATACATGTTCACTGTTGGATTTCAGTTCAGGATCATTAGCCATGAGGTATTTCACCTCTTCTTCACCATTGATGCTACTTGAGCTCTCAGAATCTTATGTGTCACAATCAATTTCTGCCCATTTGGACTTATTTTCTTTAGTCACCAAGGTTTCATGCTTCTTTCTAAATGATTTCTTGTCATCCTTAGATTTATTTTTGTGTTCAAAGGGAATCTTCCCCTTTTCAACTGATCTCGTATTGTACTTCTTCGGCTTGGGAAAGTCAGCTATAAAGTGATCAGTTTTGCCACAATTATAGCAAGTATACGATTCATCCTTGGATTCATTCTTGTGATAGTGCTTCTGGAATGATCATTGGTTCCTCCTCATGAACCTCCCAAATTTTTCGACAAACAATGACATCGCGTCGTTGCTTATTTGTTCAATGGTCTTCTCAGCTGAAACGGTTGGCTCTAGTTTCAGAGCACTTGGGACATTTGTGACTGGTGGAACGGATTGTTCACCCTCTCTTGTCTGCATCTCGAATTCATATGATTTTAGATCATCAAACAAGTCATGAAGGTCCACTGTAGAACCCGTAACTTAGACTACGTATAAGTCATGCATAATTCTAGTATTTTAAATGATTTTATTTCATGAGCATTTAAATGATTTTCCTTAAGTTAATTATTTCATGCAGCAGTTTGATTTTTATCATTTCAGTTATTTCAGTGAGGCCGGACTGGAGTTGGAGTTTAGAGATAAAATTTAAGATTCAGGAAATATTTCCAGAATTTATTTTAGCTAGCAAGTAAGTTCATTTAAGTTAATAAGGAGGTTTGAGGATTTAATTTAATTACTTGAGGTAAGTAGGAAATAAGTTCATTTAAGTTCCAATAATTAAGGGATTAATTCACTAAATTAATTAAAGGATTAGTGAGGCTTTTAAGGGTTATTAATTTACTAGATAATCAACATTTCCCCTCCATTTATTAGTGAATTTTCGGCCCCCTTAGTATCTAGACTATTTCTTGCCAACTCATCACCCTTTGACCCATTCTTTGTGGTGTTAACATGCTAATCTTTCTTTTTATTATTAGCCAACCTTCATTAATTAATTAATGAGCATCATCCTAGTCTAGATTAGCAAGGAATTTCGGTCACCCCATTCTAGATCCATCCAAGAAGCCATTTGATACCAACCAAATTCAAATTTCAAAATGAGGAGACTTGGTCATGCCTATCCACCTATATTGCTACCTTTCCTCCTCACTATCTTAAAAACCATTTCCCCTCTCCCCCACCACCGAAATTCAGTAGCTTTCAGACCATTCTCGTGAGTTTTAGTAGAGGGAAAAACCGAGAACACTTAGAGAAATAATCGAGTGAAGAACAAGCTAGCAAGAACGCTCCACTCCTCCGCGCCGTATCGTCTCGTTCTTTCGTTTTTCTTTCAAACGAAACCAGGCATGCATATGTTCTTCCTTGACTCTTCAATCAAGTCCTATTATCAATTATTTTCATTGCATGATCATTATTTTTATGACAATAAACCGAAACATCAAGAATATTTTTCAGAAAACCACATGCAGATTTTCTCGGCTTTATGATGCAGTTCACGGTTTTCATTTGTTGTGCTGTTTCAGGTGGATGGTTCGATTCCAGGCTCCCAAGGCGACATCTAGACATGTAATAGGATGCATTAGGACCATGTTGGTCCATTCATTTAACCCCATGCACGCTGGAAAACACGAAAATGACAGAAACTCCCAACTTGTGATCTTTTGAGTTTCGAAAATTTCTGTTTGCTGTCAATATGGAAATGGATCTGATCATGACTGCCACAAGGCCCATAGCCATAGTTAGATCACTTCCCTAGCATGTCTAAGACGTGACTAAGTCATCCTTTTGGTGGCCTGGTCCATGGTTAATCGGTTTTTAAATTAAAACTCAAGAACAGCCCCTGCACCCTTTCGCCCCTCTTCATTTTACAGCATGTGTGTGTTCGATTTTGTGGAATGGTGTGGATCTTGGTTGGCCTATGGCCCTTAGCCATGGTTCATACCATGCCCCTAGATGTCTAGATCGTGCCATGGTCAATCAAATGGCTACTGGAACGACACAAGACAGCAAATGAATCACAACAGCCCACGCGCAGGTTTGGCTCTCGGTGGGGAAGTTTCGGTTGTTCATGGTGTGGTTTGGATTGTGGCTGGCCTGGGGCCCTTAGCCATGGTTCAAATAATTCTCTGGGATGTTGGTAAGAGTCTCTGGTCGGTGGTTCAAGCCCAAATGGCCGGTAGTCTCGAAAACGACACAAGGAAAGCAAGTGTGCAGCTGTTGTAATTTTGACAGCAAGTGTGCTGCTGTTCTCAGGCGTCGTTTGAGTTCTTGGTTGGCTTTTAGCCCATGACCTTGTACTGGACAGTGCCTCATCGAGTTAGAAAGGTCATGTTTTTGGCCGTTCACCATTCGGATCATTTTTGAGGTCGTACGAGAATTTACGGTGCGATGTGCCAAATTGATTCTCGAAAGAGCGTTTCATGTTTTGGCCTTCATTCGCCTAAGATTCGACATGCATCATTTGAGAAGCATTAATTCATCATTTTAAGCATATTTTAATCATGACTATATGATGTTTCAGTGTTGGTTCGGGTTGGTTCGGAGTCATGATTAAATACGAAGTCATTAGGCGCATTTGTCTCAGTTTTTGGTTTTTAATTGCATGGTTTGGTCAAGTAAAAACTATTGCATATTTTTCATGGCATATTTAGGTTGCAGCGAGCATGGGAGCGATCCAATCCATTCAGTAAAAATGATTACAGGATATTTAATTCAGTTATTTAATTATATTACGTGCAAAAAAACAAATTTTGAGATTTATGTGATATGGTTTGTGGTCACTTTACTATCATGATTAAATCCGATCGCCAGTTACCGGTCCGGTCGTCAGTTACTGGTTATGAGAGCATTACTAAGTCCTGTCGCCAGTTAAAGGCCCGGTCGCCAGTTACCGGTCAGTTCAGTTCAGGGACCACATGCGTAGACCATAATCTCACCAGAAAATTATTACAGGCTATTTCAGTACAGGGCTCCAAGGAGCAAACATTTTCACTATGATTTTCAGTTCAGTTATGCACGTATTATAATTAATCATGACACGACATTTTTACGTTATGCCTCATGACATGATATTTTCAATTGCATGCAAGCTTATTATTTATTTATTTACTTGCTATTTACGATATATGCATGTTGAGTCTTTAGACTCACTAGACTTGATTGTTGTAGGTGCTGATGATGTCGGGACCGAGGGCGGGGACCAGTGAGCAGGCTCGAGTCGGCAGTAGTAGGACCCGAGGACCTCAGTTCAGCATTTATTATTATTTGATGGCTCAAACATTTTAATTATCGTTGGAAAAAAACTTTTTTCTGTTATTTCGAAAATGTTAATATCTTCCGCTGCCACTTTGAACATCAAACTTTGTTTATCAGTTCAGTTATGAATGAGGCAATTTTAATTATTTAAAAGAAAAATTTTAAATTTTCCGCAAATTTCCAAGTACGGATTTTTAGGCCCCTACAGCTGGTATCAGAGCAATGGTTCAGTATAGGGTTGTACTACTACTGATCTCGAGAAGCTCACAAAGTCACGTCTTCGGTCTGTAAGTTTTACATTTGCGCATTTCATTTAAAGCATGAATTATTTTCAACATCATGATTTCATGAGATATTTTTCGCCCAGATTTTTATTGCTCAGTATTTAAATTTAAATTGATGATGGAATTATGCATGTTAGTTACGTATGGGTTATGTATGGAACAGTATGCCCCCTAGACGCATTTTCGAGCGCAATAGAGATGAGGAGCCTCGCCATGAGGACAGGGAGGAGCGGAGGCAGGAGAGAGACCTACCACCTCCACCACCGCCTCCACCGGACATGAATGCCCAGATGCTGGCTGGGATGACTCAGTTCTTCGCACAGTTTGCGGGGAACAATGCTGTGGCGACAAGGCCGACAGGGCCCGAGGCGGTATATGAGAGATTCATGAAGATGCGTCCAAAAGAGTTTTCAGGGACGTCGGGACCCCATGATTGCCGAGGGCTGGATCAAGTCCCTCGAGGTTATCTTCGAGTGTATGGAGCTTGGAGATGTAGATCTAGTTCGTTGTGCCTCTTATCTGTTCGGAGGAGATGTCCGCTTATGGTGGGAAGGAGCTTCAGTAGCCCTTAACTTGGCTACGCTGTCTTGGACACGCTTCACGGAGGTATTCTACTCAAAATATTTTACAGAGGAGGTGCGCACCAGGTTGACCACTGAGTTCATGAGCCTGAGACAAGGAGATTCGACTGTTACGGAGTTTGTCCGTAAGTTCGAGAGGGGTTGTCATTTTGTACCCCTGATAGCGAACGATGCCAGAGCTAAGTTGATGCATTTCTTGGTGGGTCTACGGCCGATCTTGCGCCGTGATGTTAGGGTGTCTGACCCTACTTCTTATGAGGTCGCTGTCTCCAAAGCCTTAGCCGCAGAGCAGGATCAGCGGGACATCGAGAGAGATCGTCAGGGCAAGCGCCCAATCCAGGTACCACACCGCCATCCTCCTCAGCAGCATCAGCATCAGAACAAGAGGCCGTATCACGGCCCATCCAGAAACAGAGGAGGACCTCAGCAGCAGCAGGGACGTGCCGTCCCGAGGACCTTTGAGCATCCAGCTTGCCCTAAATGCTCACGCCGCCATGCCGGAGTATGTATGTTTGGCTCAGGGAAGTGTTACAAGTGTGGTAGCCCAGGCCACACATTGCCGTATTGCCCTCAGAAGAACCTGCCTACCCAGGGCAGAGTGTTTGCTCTCCATGCGACGGAGACGAACCCCGATACTATGTTGATGACAGGTACTTTGCAGCTTTAAGTTTACATTTGAGATTTAATGTTTTGGGAAACGGGATTTAGATTTTGAACTTAGATTTGCGATAGGATTGCATGCTCTACTCAGTATTTATTTCCGGGATTTAGTTAGAAGAACTGTGACCTTTGCATGTCTATAAGCTTAGCTCTTGTGATTATTGGGTTCCGCTTAGTGTTCCGAACTTTCAGGGAGAATTTTCATAGCTGGCTCAGCTACCAAGGCCTTGATAGATTCAGAGGCTACTCACTCATTTATTTCGGAGGTCTTTGCCAATTTCCTCAAAGTCAAGACCATCGGGCTAGATATAGCCTATTCAGTAGTGTTGCCTTCAGGCGAGGAGATGGCAGCCACCAATGTGATACGAGACATAGATCTTGAGCTCCACGGCAATCTTGTCTATGCGGATCTTATCGTGTTGCCGATGCCAGAGTTTGACATCATCCTAGGGATGGACTGGCTATTGCGGAACAGAGTTTTGATTGACTTCCAACGGAGATCTGTTTTAGTCCGACCGCCTGGAATGACGCAGTTCTTATTTGAGCCAGACAGGTACTTTCCTTTACCGCGCATTATTCCATATGTTCAGGCTAGGAAGCTCATGCATAGAGGGTGTCGGGCGTTTCTAGCGACATTTGTATCTGTCCCCGAGGCACCCAGTCAGTCAGCTTCAGATGTTCCGATTGTTAGAGACTTCTTAGACATTTTTCCGGAGGACGTCTCTGGTATGCCACCTGAGAGAGAGGTGGAATTTTCTATCGAGCTTATGCCAGGTACAGTTCCGATCTCCAAAGCACCGTACCGACTTGCACCGACAGAAATGGCAGAGCTTAAGAAGCAGATTCAGGAACTTCTTGACAAGGAGTTCATTCGCCCTAGTATCTCACCTTGGGGCGCGCCAGTCTTGTTTGTTAAGAAGAAAGATGGCTCTATGAGACTTTGTATTGACTATCGGGAGTTGAACAGGGTTACAGTGAAGAATAAATATCCCACTTCCGAGGATTGAGGATCTGTTTGATCAGTTGCAGGGAGCTTCGATTTTCTCCAAGATAGATCTGCGTTTCGGTTATCACCAGTTGAGGGTGAGAGATGCTGATGTTTCGAAGACAGCTTTCAGGACTCGTTATAGCCACTCGAGTTCCTTGTGATGCCGTTCGGTTTGACGAATGCGCCAGCGATCTTCATGGATCTCATGAATCGCGTATTTCAGCCGTACCTCGATCAGTTTGTGATAGTGTTCATAGACGACATTCTCGTCTACTCCAAGAATCGGGAGGATCACAGCAGGCATCTGACCATAGTGTTGCAGACATTGCAGAAGCACAAATTATTCGCAAAGTTCAATAAATGCGAATTCTGGTTAGAGAAGGTGGCGTTCTTAGGCCACATTGTTTCCAGCAGTGGAATTGAGGTAGACCCAGCGAAAGTTGCAGCAGTCAGAGATTGGGTTGTACCGCAGAATGCATCAGAGATCCGCAGTTTTCTTGGATTAGCAGGATATTATCGGAAGTTCATCAAGGGATTCTCCTCGATTGCAGTTCCACTCGCAGCACTGACAAAGAAGAATGTGAAATTTGTTTGGAGCGAGGAAGTGTCAGAAGAGCTTCGATACTTTGAAGCAAGCTCTTATCTCAGCACCAGTTTTGGCTGTGCCATCAGGGTCCGGTGAGTTTGTTCTGTATACCGATGCTTCGAAGCTCGGTCTTGGTGCCGTATTGATGCAGCATGGGAGGGTGATAGCTTATGCTTCTAGACAGTTGAAAATACATGAGAAGAACTACCCTACCCATGATCTAGAGTTGGCCGCCGTAGTTTTTGCACTGAAGATTTGGAGGCACTATCTGTATGAGAGAAAGTGCCAGATCTTTACCGACCACAAGAGCCTCAAGTATTTCTTTACGCAGAAGGAATTGAACATGCGTCAGAGGCGTTGGTTGGAGCTGGTGAAGGATTATGATTGTGACATTAGCTACCACCCGGGTAAAGCTAATATAGTTGCGGATGCACTGAGCAGGAAAGTTGCAGCGATGGCCCATTTGACAGTTTCGAGACCTCTTCAGTTTGAGATGCAGAGGTTTGATCTTGAGATATATCCTCAAGGTAGAGTTCCCCGTCTATCTACCTTGACCATTCAGTCATCCCTTATGGACCGTATTCGCAGTGGTCAGTCATCAGATGAGCAGTTGGCCAAGTGGAAGCAGAGAGATGAGGCCAAGGGCAGTGTCTTGTATTCAGTCAGCGATGGTATTGTGAGATACCGAGACAGGATATGGGTTCCTAACAGTGATTCTATCCGAGCAGATATCTTATCAGAAGCCCATATGTCGCCGTACTCTATTCATCCAGGGAGTACGAAGATGTACAAAGATCTGCAGCTATTGTATTGGTGGCCTGGTATGAAGAAGGACATCAGATGATTTGTATCCGAGTGTCTGACCTGTCAGTTAGTGAAGGCCGAGCATCAGAGACCAGCAGGGTTGCTCAAGCCTCTTCCTATTCCTGAGTGGAAGTGGGAGAACGTCACCATGGATTTTGTGACCGGTTTGCCGAGGTCAGCCAGGGGATCGAATGCTATATGGGTGATTGTAGATCGTCTTACCAAATCAGCGCACTTCTTGCCTATTAAGACGACGTTCACCATGATTCAGTATGCAGAGCTGTATATCCGAGAGATAGTCCGACTCCATGGTATTCCAGTTTCTATCGTATCTGACAGAGATCCCAGATTCACTTCCTCGTTTTGGAAGAGTTTACATTCGACTATGGGGACGAAGTTGCTGTTTAGCACAGCTTTCCATCCGCAGACAGATGGGCGGTCAGAGCGGGTTATTCAGATTTTGGAGGATCTTCTTCGTGCTTGCGTCATTGATTTCTCACGGAGTTGGGAGTCGAACTTGCCATTGGTAGAGTTCACCTATAACAACAGCTTTCAGTCGTCGATAGGAATGGCTCCGTATAAAGCTTTGTATGGTCGCAAGTGCAGATCTCCTGTTCACTGGGATGAAGTAGGAGAGAGAGCAGAGTTGGGTCCAGAGATTATTCAGCAGACTGTCGACGTAGTAGCCCGGATCCGTGATAGAATGAGGACTGCTCAGAGTCGACAGAAGAGCTATGCAAATCAGAGGATGAGAGATTTAGAGTTCGCTGTCGACGACCATGTCTTTGTGAAGGTGGCACCTATGAAGGGTGTCATGCGATTTGGGAAGAAAGGGAAGCTCAGTCCGAGATTCATTGGACCATTTGAGATCTTCGATAGAGTTGGGACGCTAGCTTATCGTGTGGCTCTTCTATCGAATCTGGCCGGAGTACACAATGTCTTTCACGTCTCTATGCTGAGGAAGTACATGGCGAATCCTTCGCATGTCTTGAACTTCGAGCTGTTGCAGCTTACTCCGAACCTATCTTATGAGGAGAGGCCAGTGCAGATCCTAGACAGGCAGGAGAAGAAGCTTCGGAACAAGCTGGTTAGGCGAGTCAAAGTCAGATGGCTCAACCATTCAGAGGAGGAAGCTACGTGGGAGTCTGAGCCGGAGATGAGAGATCGTTACCCCGAGTTATTCGGTGAGTTTTAATTTCGATGAAGAAATTTCTTTTAAGTGGGGAAGGATTGTAGAACCCGTAACATAGACTACGTATAAGTCATGTATAATTCTAGTATTTTAAATGATTTTATTTCATGAGCATTTAAATGATTTTCCTTAAGTTAATTATTTCATGCAGCAGTTTGATTTTTATCATTTCAGTTATTTCAGTGAAGCCGGACTGGAGTTGGAGTTTAGAGATAAAATTTAAGATTCAGGAAACATTTTCAGAATTTATTTTAGCTAGCAAGTAAGTTCATTTAAGTTAATAAGGAGGTTTGAGGATTTAATTTAATTACTTGAGGTGAGTAGGAAATAAGTTCATTTAAGTTCCAATAATTAAGGGATTAATTCACTAAATTAATTAAAGGATTAGTGAGGCTTTTAAGGGTTATTAATTTACTAGATAATCAACATTTTTCCTCCATTTATTAGTGAATTTTCGGCCCCCTTAGTATCTAGACTATTCCTTGCCAACTCATCACCCTTTGACCCATTCTTTGTGGTGTTAACATGCTAATCTTTCTTTTTATTATTAGTCAACCTTCATTAATTAATTAATGAGCATCATCCTAGTCTAGATTAGCAAGGAATTTCGGTCACCCCATTCTAGATCCATCCAAGAAGCCATTTGATACCAACCAAATTCAAATTTCAAAATGAGGAAACTTGGTCATGCCTATCCACCTATATTGCTACCTTTCCTCCTCACTATCTTAACAACCATTTCCCCTCTCCCCCACCACCGAAATTCAGTAGCTTTCAGACCATTCTCGTGAGTTTTAGTAGAGGGAAAAACCGAGAACACTTAGAGAAATAATCGAGTGAAGAACAAGCTAGCAAGAACGCTCCACTCCTCCGCGCCGTATAGTCTCGTTATTTCGTTTTTCTTTCAAACGAAACCAGGCATGCATATGTTCTTCCTTGACTCTTCAATCAAGTCCTATTATCAATTATTTTCATTGCATGATCATTATTTTTATGACAATAAACCGAAACATCAAGAATATTTTTCAGAAAACCACATGCAGATTTTCTCGGCTTTATGATGCAGTTCACGGTTTTCATTTGTTGTGCTGTTTCAGGTGGATGGTTCGATTCCAGGCTCCTAAGGCGACATCTAGACATGTAATAGGATGCATTAGGACCATGTTGGTCCATTCATTTAACCCCATGCATGCTGGAAAACACGAAAATGACAGAAACTCCCAACTTGTGATCTTTTGAGTTTCGAAAATTTCTGTTTGCTGTCAATATGGAAATGGATCTGATCATGGCAGCCACAAGGCCCATAGCCATGGTTAGATCACTTCCTTAGCATATCTAAGACGTGACTAAGTCGCCCTTTTGGTGGCTTGGTCCATGGTTAATCGGTTTTTAAATTAAAACTCAAGAACAGCCCCTGCACCCTTTCGCCCCTCTTCATTTTACAGCATGTGTGTGTTCGATTTTGTGGAATGGTGTGGATCTTGGTTGGCCTATGGCCCTTAGCCACGGTTCATACCATGCCCCTAGATATCTAGATCGTGCCATGGTCAATCAAATGGCCATTTGAACGACACGAGACAGCAAATGAATCACAACAGCCCACGCGCAGGTTTGGCTCTCGGTGGGGAAGTTTCGGTTGTTCATGGTGTGGTTTGAATTGTGGCTGGCCTAGGGCCCTTAGCCACGGTTCAAATCATTCTTTGGGATGTTGGTAAGAGTCTCTAGTTGGTGGTTCAAGCCCCAATGGCCGGTAGTCTCAAAAACGACACAAGGAAAGCAAGTGCGCAGCTACTGTAATTTTGACAGCAAGTGTGCTGCTGTTCTCAGGCGTCGTTTGAGTTCTTGGTTGGCTTTTAGCCCATGGCCTTGAACTGGACAGTGCCTCATCGAGTTAGGAAGGTCATGTTTTTGGCCGTTTGTCATTCGGATCATTTTTGAGGTCGTACGAGAATTTACGGTGCGATGTGCCAAATTGATTCTCGAAAGAGCGTTTCATGTTTTGGCCTTCATTCGCCTAAGATTCGACATGCATCATTTGAGAAGCATTAATTCATCATTTTAAGCATATTTTAATCATGACTATATGATGTTTCAGTGTTGGTTCGGGTTGTTTCGGAGTCATGATTAAATACGAAGTCATTAGGCGCATTTGTCTCAGTTTTTTGTTTTTAATTGCATGGTTTGGTCAAGTAAAAACTATTGCATATTTTTCATGGCATATTTAGGTTTCAGCGAGCATGGGAGCGATCCAATCCATTCAGTAAAAATGATTACAGGATATTTAATTCAGTTATTTAATTATATTACGTGCAAAAAAACAAATTTTGAGATTTATGCGATATGGCTTGTGGTCACTTTACTATCATGATTAAATCCGGTCGCCAGTTACCAGGTCCGGTCGTCAGTTACCGGTTATGAGTGCATTACTAAGTCCTGTCTCCAGTTAAAGGCCCGGTCGCCAGTTACCGGTCAGTTCAGTTCAGGGACCACATGCGTAGACCATAATCTCACCAGAAAATTATTACAGGCTATTTCAGTACAGGGCTCCAAGGAGCAAACATTTTCACTATGATTTTCAGTTCAGTTATGCACGTATTATAATTAATCATGACACGACATTTTTACGTTATGCCTCATGACATGATATTTTCACTTGCATGCAAGCTTATTATTTATTTATTTACTTGCTATTTACGATATATGCATGTTGAGTCTTTAGACTCACTAGACTTGATTGTTGTAGGTGCTGATGATGTCGGGACCGAGGGCGGGGACCAGTGAGCAGGCTCGAGTCGGCAGTAGTAGGACCCGAGGACCTCAGTTCAGCATTTATTATTATTTGATGGCTCAAACATTTTAATTATCGTTGGAAAAAAACCTTTTTCTGTTATTTCGAAAATGTTAATTTCTTTCGCTGCCACTTTGAACATCAAACTTTGTTTATCAGTTCAGTTATGAATGAGGCAATTTTAATTATTTAAAAGAAAAATTTTAAATTTTCCGCAAATTTCCAAGTACGGATTTTTAGGCCCATACATCCACTTTGTTTGGATCTTTCGATTCTCGTATGGCCATTGTCTTGACATCCCACTCCTTGGGAAGACCATGCCTCACTTCCAAGTACAATTTCTTTATTTGAATATATTTTTCCAAGTGCATTTAGTTCGTTGACAATGCCACTGAATCGTTCATCGAATTCATTTATTGATTCACCGGATTTCATTATGATGTTGTCGAATTTATGTACAACAACTGAAAGTTTATTTTCCTTAGTATGCTCATTACTTTCACATAATTGAATCAATTTCTCCCAAATTTCTTTGACAGATTTACACATCTTTATTTTGCTGATAGTATTCTTATCCAGCGTCTTGTATAGTATGTCTTTAGCAACATTATCAAAGTTTTCTTTTCTCTTGTCTTCACTAGTCCACTCATCATGTGGTTTTTCAATGCGATGAGGTGCTCCATCAGTTAGAGCGAAAACAATATTTTCTTTCATGATTTTCATTGGTCTATCAGTTATGACGTACCACATGTCATCATCTTGTGCAGCTAAGTGAGCCTGCTCTCTAATCTTTCAATCATCGAATTCTTCTTTGGAGAACATATGAATTTTGTTGAAGGAAGTCATGGTTATCAGATATATATATCTGGAAGTATTCAAAAATAAGATTTATCCACTCTGATACCACTTGTTAGGATCAGTTAACTTAGATAAAATGTTTAGAAAGGGGAGTGAATAAACTTTTTTTTTGAGTTGTTTTTCGAATGTGAGTCAGTTATTTGAGGAACTGATCTCAAAATCTTGTATGTCAATATCAATCAGTCAATTAAAATTAGTGCGGAAGTAAACTGAGAGATAGATTTGAATATTTTGGCTTGGATATTGTAAAAACTGAAAGTTTGAAAGATACTTACGAAATAGTAAATAAGAACAATGAACACAAGAATTTTTCCGGATATTCGGATATTTCAAATGCTCATACTTCACTCATTCTATCTCAAGGATAAACTTTTATTAAAAGACTTTGATTAATACAATAAAATGTAATAACTTACTTCAATTTGGACTTAAATACTTCCAAATAACTCTTAGCTTATCTTAAACTTTATCAATGAATAACTAACTAAATAATTTAAATATACTAGCACAACGGATTTCAAAAGATCGAATACAATAGTATAGTGTGCTAACTAAATTGCTCAAATAGCAGCCTGATTGCTACGAATAAATCAATGAAGTGTGAACTTGAATTTGAGATTTACAAATTGGATGTAAGCTTTAAAACGAATCGCAACTGACTTGATAACAGAGTGTTCTTGAGTAGTTGTGTAACTGAAATTCTCGTAAAAATCTTCACTATTTCACAACTTAACTCCTTAGCTATTTATAGACTTCGATTCCAACAGTAATATTGAATGCATTTAAGAATAATATCCATTGAATCATCACTTTGTCCACTTAGACATTCCTCTAACAATAGTACAGGTTATCAAACTGCAGTGCGCCGACTGATTTGCTCATGTACAGTATGTCGGTTTGTCTGCTGAAATTCAAACTGCAACTGATGACGTGGCCAACTGATCAGGAGTCAAACTGGTCGACTGATCAGTTAAGTTAGTCTATACTTGGTAATCAGTTATAACTGATGTTGTTTCGATTTGAAAGCTTTGTTATCTTCAGTTTGAGTATTTCAGTTTCGATACGCCAGTTATGCGAATATCATGTTCCGTTTTGATCTTTAGTTCTGGTATCGATCAGTTTATCAATCTCCGAATCTTTTCTGTTCATCAATTTTGAGACTCATTAATAGTTTTGAGAACTTTAGCTTATTAACTTCAGTTCTACTTAATCTATTTTTATTCGATAAGTCTTCTTCAGTTCTATGATCAGTTTTGTGCTTTCAGTTCAGTCACTGTTCCGTTCTGATCTTCAGTTCAGTTATTGATTGATTTGTCAAACTCCGAAACTTTTAATTTCCGAACATGATCACATAGTTCATTTTAGCAGTAAATATTGACCAATAGCATACTTGTGGGTTAACCACCTATTATAGTCATTATGACACAACTTTCACCATAGGGGCCGCATAAGTATTGAATTATGTATTCCTGTTAAGATAGTCGAATTGAAGAAGTTGAGTTTGATGATTAAATTTGATGAAGATCAAAAAATTTCTTATAAAGAAGTTTATAAGTAGATTTCATATTTGAAAGTTGTAGAAGTTAGCTTGATTGCTAACTAAGTGAGGAGAGTGCAACTGTCCAATTTAGTGAAAGAGGTGCAAAATAGGCAGCTGCCAAAAATTGAACATTAGAAAAATATTCCCTTCGAAGTTTATATTTTTTATTATACTAATGAGTTTTTTACTCTCGTCACATCTTCCGGAAATTGATTCTCAATGCAAAGCTTGTTTATATTTCTAGTGTAATCTAAAACAAGGAATCTAGTTTTCAATCATGGAAATTGATTTAGAGGATTGAAGAACGGAGGAAATCCAGTAGATCGTTCGTAGAGACTTACTAGAAGGACTATCTCTGCTAATCCCGATATATTTTAGTATTCATCTTTAAGAATGCAAGGGTAAATATTCATAAACATAATATTATAGATTTTGTTGAAATTTATGAGTTTCAGAGTTTGACAAACAAATCGATAAAAGAGTTGAAGAACAAAACTGAACTAACGCAACTGAAAGTTCATAACTGATATCGAAGACTAAGAAGACTTATCAGACTGAAATGGATTAAGAATTGAAGTAAATAGACTAAAGTTTTTATGAGTATAAATAGGTCGTAAAAACTGATGATTTAGAGTTCGTGAAACAGATTGAAGATCAGAACTAAAGACTTCGCAAAACTAAGCTGAAATGACCTAATTGAACTGAAATGCTCAAATTGAGAAGACATCGATTAAAACTGATATAGTCCAGCTAAACTGATCGGTCAATTAGTTTGACTCCTGATCAGTTAGCCATGTCATCAGTTGAAATTTAAATCTCAGCAGACAAACTGACAGTCCGTACCAAAGCAGAGCATTCCGATACATCGTACCTCTGTCAGAAAAAGTTATCTACATTGACTAAAAGATTATTTAACGGATATTAATCATTAAATGCATTCAATATGGCAGTTTAAATCGAAGACTATATAGTTGATGAATTCAGTTGAAGAAGGATGATACACAGTGAACGAACCATCTACAAACAACTATCAATCAGTTGCGATTCATTCTCAAGTTTATTTAGTTTACAAATCGCACAATTTAGCTCTTTTTTCATTGATTTGTTCGTAGCATTCATGCTAATTATTAGAGCAAATCAATTATCAAATGATAAGTAATAAAAAAAATCTAAGAGTTTCAATTTGGAAGTGTATAAGTATAACTGAAGTGAGTTATTAAAATTATTTGTAATAAATCAAAGTCTTTTAGTGAATTCATATCCTTGAGATAGAAGAGTTACGTAGGAGCAGTTGAAGTCTCCGGAAATCCATAAAACTCTTTGTGTCCATCTTTCTATTCATTCTATTATCGATGCTTTATTAAAAAATATTCAATTTATCCTTCAATTTATTTTCTCACTAATATTAGTAGTTAACTGATAGATATTGATACACAAGATTGCATAATCAATTCCTCAAAGAATTGATTTATATCCAAAAAAATTTCTAAAACCGAAGTGTTTATTCAACCCCCTTCTAAACACATCATCTTCATTAACCGATCCTAATAGATTGAAATCATACGAATCACAAGCAAGTTTTGACTGAAAAATTTTGAACTTCTTTTGTGTCTTGAGTGCGAGAAAATGATACTCTGACAATTTTATCCAAGAGTAAGTTCTCAATCGTATGATTCGTTGTTGTTTATTGTTTAAGTTATGTTGAGTTATCTGATACTAACCTCTTAAGAGAAATTCAAGAAACCTCAAGCCATTAAAATCATATTTTGGGAAGGAAAAAAAATTTGTGTGCAGATGCCCAAAACATTTTCGGGCAGTGCACGCGGTTAGCCCCTTAAATTCTTGGCAGAAGCGACTGCCAAGACTAGTTTAAAAATAAAATAGGTTTTATAACATTTATGTGCAGCTGAACAAGGTCAGTCGCTGCATTACTAGGAATTGTGGTTGCCTATTATAATCTTAAAAAAATGAAATGGGCAGGGTTGTGTGCAGCCCTGCCCACTAGGTTACTCCTAGAAGAGTTCTGGCAGTGGGCAACATAGATAACTCGAAAAGCTTCGATAGTACAGATACAGACGGGTAGGGTAGGTACTTGAGATGGTCTTGGGCAGCCCTGACTCCGGGGCTATTTTCTGATTTTTCCAAATTTTATTTCTAAATTGATATTTTATGAAAATTTAACCAATTTACTCTTCAAACTAATTTTTAATAAAATAATAGAATTTTTTATAAAATAAATATTTAAAATATGATTTTCATTATTTATGTTGAAAGGTATTTTTTTTAAAAAATAATTATTTTTTTACAAATTAATTGGATAATTAAACAATGATGTTTATTTAATTTATTGATTTATTTTTAATTACGGAGGTTAATGACAAACTTACAAGATATGTGATTTAATGAAAATATATTATATTATACTTCTTTATATAATATGTTATATTATAAGGTAAAAAGATGATCAAAAGTCATGACTAACTTGCCAAGTGTATGTTAGTATATTTTACAATGTTGCATTTTTAATTATTTTATAAGTATTAAATTGGGCATACTTGTGACCCGTTATCACCATTACATTTGTATCTTATTTAATTTATTGATTTATTTTTAATTACGAAGGTTAATGACAAACTTACAAGATATGTGATTTAATGAAAATATATTATATTATACTTCTTTATATAATATGTTATATTATAAGGTAAAAAGATGATCAAAAGTCATGACTAACTTGCCAAGTGTATGTTAGTATATTTTACAATGTTGCATTTTTAATTATTTTATAAGTATTAAATTGGGCATACTTGTGACCCGTTATCACCATTACATTTGCATCCCTGCATTTACCTATGTTTTGGATTGGATTCGTGAATGGCTCTCGCGGATTAAATAGCTCTCGGTTATCGATCAACTCTTATTATTTATAATGCATGTGATATGTTATAAATAAATAATATGTGCATTATTATTGTTATAATAACAAGAGTTGTATTAATCTGACAAACATATAAATAAACATGACATATTTTTAAAATTAAATGATAAGAAAAATTTTCGAAATTAAAATCCCTCGGTATGAAAAAGTCAAAATTTATAACAAGCTCATTAAAAGAAAAATTTTAAAGTTTTTAATAATTTCTTGTCTTCAATCAACGGTAGTTGCTTGATTAATGATACTCACGATCGACGTCTGGTTCATATTATTGGGGAAGCCTGGACGTCGAAAAGCTGTGACTTCCACCGAAATACTTGATATGAATTACGTGGAACTCCCATGACTTCAGCGCCATATTATTGGGCTGTCATCAAAAGTGAAGCAAATTACGTGGAGGTTGAAAGGGGTTTCAATTAGGCTCTACTTTTCGGAAATTGCTATTGACTGATTTTATTAGGAATATAATTTAACAATTAAGCCCTGCTTACTCACTAAGGAAATATGATTCTCTGTTTTCATTAGAGGATGTGAAAATGTTAAAATAGTGTAAGGTAATTCATAAAAAAAATTATATTTTATGACTTATAAAATATTTGAAAATAATTAGTGGCGTTTGTTATGTTTCCATTTCCAATATATTTACGATGTCGTAGTTAAATTTATCATATGTTATTCTTGATCAAAACAAGCTAATCGGATTAAAATACGTGACTGGCTATGGAATTTAAACATTGTTTTAAATTCAGAGAAATTAGCGTATCTGCTCACTAAGGCTCTTCTAAGATAATTGGCCAAACTTGACAAATGGTGAGACCATGACTAGCAAGCTAAGAGTTATAAGCTAGCTTCTATATCAAAAGAACCGCAGAGGCAATTTGAGGATGCTATATGAAACGTCTACTAGTTTTAAAGTGCGGAAATATTTTTTTTAAAAGCTCGTATTTACAAAATAACATTTAAAATAGTCGCATTTATTTGAAAATAAAATATCGCAGTTTAAAAATAATCAACATCATCCAAAATCATACGTAAACATAAACGAGTAAAAATCTTAAAATCATCAACGTATAAAAATGTTTAACTCCCCTCAAATCTCATAAATAAATATGCGGAAAACATGTGGTCCTCGGGTACTGTTACCCCACCAGGTCTGCATACTCAGAGTTCGGCACCTCCAGTCTCCTCAGCATCAAGCTCACCTGCATCACACACGTCTAGTGAGTCTAAAGACTCAACACACCTGTACCAGAAATAACAAGTACATATACATGGTACACAGCAGTGAAAAATATCATACTCAACATATCTTTCATGAATTTAAAAGCATAACGTAAACGTGTCGTGTAAAAATCATATCATGTCAAATCATGTCATCTCGCGTCATCATATATGTATACATTTTCATTTAGTTGAATTCAGTTCATTAGTTGTGACTTTCGTATCAGCTCTATCGTATCAGCTCTATCAATGGATCCATCTACGTATAACCACGGTACCGGACGGCGGGGGACATCAGCGACAGCATTACCCGCCCACTGAGCCCGGGCCTCAGCTCATCATATCTCATATCATCGTATGCATATACATCGTCAGTCACAACTAAATCTCATCATTCAAAAATTACATCATAATCACTACTTAATAAAAATCATGCATAAACGTAACTTTTCCTTTAAACCAAGCATGCGACGTATTTATCATAATTGCGTAAAAATAGTAAACATGATGCATAAACATTTAAAATATCATAAATTTGTGCTCAGGCGTTGTCTTGACCAAAATATATCCCCGGGGTGCAAATAACCATTTTGCCCATGGAAACCCGATTGTTTCACCCATGGACCTCTAAAATTGACTCGAAGCTTATAAAACTCCTTAAAATGTCCCAAAACATATTTAAAAGTATTATTAGACATAAATTCGAGCCAAAATCTGAACTTAACCAATTCGTTTTAAAACTTGGACCGGGTTCTCGGTTTTAACCCGAATCGCCTTGAAACTCAACCAAAATTTTCTCAACTTTTTACCATAACTTAAAAACACTATAATGTTCCTGAAACCCAACAATCCCAGACCCTAAACTCACGGCTGAATTCCAGAAAATTACAAAACAATTCAGCCCTTCCTTATTTGCACACCAGCACTTAAACCTTACCCACCACGATCTGAACAGCCCCTTACCATCATAATACAGCAGCCCTTGCACCAAAACCAGAAAACGTGAGTAACACAAAAAGGGTGCAAGAAAACACATGGAAACCGAAATTCTTTCAAACACATGCTTGGATCGGAAATCTTTATGCACGAACACAACCATCAATATAAAAACATGTGTGATGCAAAAAGAATGATACAAATGTGTGCCTTTGATGTATATGAACAAAAACTTTAAAGATCCGCGCAACGGGAAGGCTCCAGATGAATTTCTTTGCAAGATGGGTGGTTGGCCGATGGTTCTCAGCTGTGAGAGGTGCTGAAAACGAGAGGAAATCTGATAGGGGAGGGAAAGGTGTCGGCTGTGAGAAATAATTAGGTTTAGTAGGTCCTTAGGTAATATTTTAAATAATTAATTAATAGATAATGGCCCTAGTTGCTATTTAAAAGTTAAAAAAGGAGTTTTAGTCCCAATAAGCTTAAAAATAGGCCCATTAAATTCAAACATACTCCCGAAAAATATTTCGTGTTAGAAAGTTTTTGAAAATATTAGCCGAACCCTCAAGAAGTCCCCTGATTCGATAAAATTTGCGTACCGTTAAAAATTATGCTCTGACGGGTAAAAATACCCAACAAAGCCCATTTCTTGAAAAATACATTTAAAACAACTCATATTAATTTATAAAAATTAATCATGTAATAAAAATAATTTTCCTGATAATTCTCCGGTCTCCGTTCCTCGTTCGAGTGCGAAATTCAACTTAAAAATCTTTAATGCATGAACCCTTAAAATTTCATGAAATAAATTCTATCATGCAATAATTATGCATAAAATGCATAAAAATAATTAAACACAATTTAATGAAATAAATAAACTCTATCATGCGATAATTATGCATAAAATGCATAAAATAATTAAACATAATTTAATGAAATAAACAAGCATTTAATGTTTTAAAATAATTTAATAAAATACAAAAAAAATTAATAAATTACATGCATGTGGTTCACATAGACCTTCAAATTTTCGGAACGTTACACTATAAATTGTGCTTATATTTACAGTCACCTACAAGAGTTTTATGGTGTACAAATATGTCCATTAGAGCACACTACTATCAAAGATCTCATGACCACATAAATGCAAGATGGGTCTCGGTTCATGAGAATGGTGTAAGGATAATTGAGTCAATCAAGAAGCTAGTGGGCCTGGAACTTGTCATCCCAAATGAGTTGTCCATGGACATACTAATTTTCAGCCTCGTTTGATGGGTTTGTGGTGAACTTTAAAATGAATAAGATAGATGTCAGCCTTAAAGTGCTAGTCAATATACTTACGACATATGAAACTGCAATAAGAAGAAAAATCTTGTTTTTCTAGTGGTTGTCTGGGATGAAGAAAGACCCACAAGAAATAGAAATACACATTTTGGCCCTTGCAAGAAAAACAAACCCAGAAAAAGCAAGCTCCAAGTACTACTAAAGTGTCCTCAAAGCCCGATAATTTTGAAGATG